>NC_047116.1:68123011-68723011 GCF_902500255.1 Thalassophryne amazonica
ATATATATATATATATATATATATATATATATACACACATATATATATACACACACACATATACATATCTCATGAGTTTCTGAAATGTCAATGCAGAAAACAAATGGGAGTTTTACTTCCAGAACCAGAGCCTTTAAAAAAAGTTAGTCACTGTTGAATTCCATAGGCACAAAGATAAAACACACACAACACTTGAACACACTTAATAGAATTGGGATGACGTCTGCAGAGGTAGTCTAAGATCTATCTTAGACATATATGCATATCATTTAGAAGTGGATAACTCAAATGTTCTAGACTAATATGACCCTAATGAACAAACTGTGATATGTGCCAAAATCTCTATCTGAGATGAACAGCCCAAAAATGACCATACTCTTTAAAAAAAAAAAAAAAAATGACAACGCACTTTTCCGTCTTGAGTGTTACTTCAAATACAGCTGTATTTTCTAAACTGCACCACCTACAGATTTTCCAAGGTACTCAGTATGTTCAGAATGACCAGTACATGTTTCTTGGTTGACCAAGATGATTACTTGAGGAAGAGTACCAAATCACACTTGCAACTGAGCTGCTGAAGTTGTTCCCCCAAATACATACAAAGAGGGCCAGAGATCTCCCCCAAAACCCACGCCACCATCATCGACTTTATGGCCTTTGTGAGAAAGGTCCCCTTGAAGCTTGATCCACCTGGTAAAACATTTCATGATTTTCTTATTGCCTTGACATCTATGATCAAAGCTGAGCACAGTCGTAATGAAATCCACATAATGTTCAACACTTATATGGAGGATAGTGTCAAGAATGAAGAGAGGGAGAGAAGTGGAAAGTCCAAAGATGTAGAAATTTTACACTTTTCTATGACCCTCCCAAACATGTATTGTCATTCTGAACATTTTAAATACCTTGGAAAATCTGAAGCTGCTGCAGTTTAGAAAAATGCAGCTGTATTTGAAGTAACATTCTGGACAAAAAAAGGGTGCAGTCTTTTTTTTAAATGGGTGTGGTCATTTTCGGGTTGTTCGCCCCAGATAGAGATTTTGGCACATACTCCAAGTTGTTCATTGGGGTCATACTGGTCTACAACAGTTGAGTTATCCTCTCCTAAATGTCTCAGCTATGTCCTCTACTAAGAGGCTTGTGTATTAAAAATATCTAACAATGGTTAAGGTTCAGTCGTGTGCACTGTTCTTTTAACAAAGCCATACCTGTTGGCATCAACTTTGATCGCCACACAAGAGTTCTGTGCTGCTTCAGACACTTCGACATCATCCCAGCTGGACAGCAACTGTGAAGACTGTTCATCGTCACCTAGCGTGAGACAAATGGACAATGACGAGTTATACTGGCTGCACACAATATAAATTATAGCTCGAACTGGACAACAATTCAGGGCGACCGACAGAGACTAAAATTCAACTGCATTTTCTGGATGCATCAGTATTGTGTTATTTGGTTTGTAGCAGGGACACACATACAGATTCTGGACACTACAGGGTAAAATGTGAAGTGTGGTAAAATGCTCATTGTACTGTAAGGTCTGGAGTATTCATTATAGAGATACAGCTGACTTAAATTATGCACTTAAATCACCTCATCGGGACGAAAATGTTGAACCTGAAACCCTTTACCATAATTTCACTGAAGTGTCAAGAAATTTTAATGTTTCTTGTGATTCAAAAGTGTTAAATTGCCTTGAATGTACATTCAAGGCAATAACAAGAACATTAAAGAACTAAATATAATTCAACAGAATACAATTATAGTATTCAAAAATAAAATAAAACTACAGTAATCAAATCAAATAAAATTAAACTACAGTAATCAATATGCTCATCACTAAAAGAGTAATTGCCCATTTAGTTGAGCAATTACTTGTGTACAACTGATTTTATTTGCAGACACTGCTTTTTCATGTGTATGTAGTTTAACATTATAAATCCAGTTCACACGTTTAAAAATGTGTACTGATATGATTCACTTAGCACCTACAACACACAAGAAAAATCACTTTTATCAGGATCAGTGTATGTGAAAGCTCTAAAGGCAAAGTACATGTCCTTAAATAAAAAATGTCCCTCCACTTGCTGCTTCTGCTTGACACACAAAATGTGATATACAGCAATCTAGACATAAGAGTTACTTGTTAGTTACTGAATGCAGTCTTGGAACCAAGATGTTCATCCATCCATTGTCTACACCCGCTTACTTCAAATAAGGGCGCTAAGATGTTATGAGAGTACCCAAGACTAATGCCGTAGCTTAGTTTCCAGCTCTTCACCAGCTGGAACAACATAGAGCATGATGTAGATGTCTGTATATTACTAATGAGTCTTGATTTAAAGACAATCAATGAAATGCTTAATTTTTTTTTTTAAATCTTAAAACTATATCTTAAATAGTGGCATTCCAAAATCAGTTACCCTGCATCACTGGCGTATCATTTCTGACATCCATTTTTGTGACATAATCTCTAACATGATAATCTGGTGCAGTGCTATGAATCTATTCAGAGTACTACAGGATGACCATATGCACAAACACTTCCATCTTATTACACTCTATACCAGGGGTGGGCAATTATTTTTTGCAAAGAGCCAAATGAGAAACAGAAAATATTGTGGAGGGCCGGGCCACAAGGCAAAACTTAGTTCTGCACAATAATTTCATTCCTATATAATTTGCGATAATTTTAACTCAGTGACCCCAAAACATTTTGAGTTTAATATACTGTTGAAATTGAAACTTACTGTTGGAACAAGGAGGTTCATGGCTTTCTGAAGACATCACATCAATTGTCATTGTAAACCAGTAATTAAAGACAAGTCACAATATCATTGTCACTGAACTGCGCAGGAAAAAGAGAAAAGTGTCCCAGTTCACTAGTTCTTATCGTGCCTTTGCATGTCTTGTATTTAACACCACCTTTTACATTTCAGTGTTTTTCAGTTCTTTTTTCTTGTTCAGTGAGAGAAATCTACTCTCTGTTTATCTTTAATAGTAAGTCCCTTCAGCTGCTCCCTTGTCTGCACTCAGGGTTGCCACAGCAAATCCAAGGTGGATCTGCATGTTGAACTGGCACAGGTTTTACGCCAGATGCCCTTCCTGACGCAACTCCACATTACATGGAGAAATGTGGCAGGGGTGGAATTTGAACCCAAAGCCTTCTGAACTGAAACCAAGCGCATTAACCACTTGGCCACCACCCCCTTTCTGTTTATCTTTAACAAGTGGATCAAATGTGAAGCACAGCTGACAGATGATCATCAGTGAGAGAGGACTTGTACGTGGATTTATTAAACTACATCAAATCCACCTCTCTTTTTAGGAGCAGTAAACATTGATTGGATTAATCATTTCTGAGAGAGAGAGGAAAAAACAAGGCTTCAAAATAAAAGCAATGCGGTTTTAGTTCAGTCATAAAGGCCTGGTCACACGATGACAGCAGAACAAAGTACAAAAAGTCAAAAAGTTGGGAAAAGGTGGACGAATGATCCTGCACCTTTCCCATCACCGAAAAGCCTGTGCACCAAGAGCGCATGAGTGTGTAAATAAAACATTCATGATCAGGGGACCGAAAGTGGGAATAAAATCAAACCATCTCCATATACTCATCATGGGCATGAATGTCATAGTAACTTGGGGTATTTAATGATATGTTTACACTGTTCATTTGACAGGGTGGAGTATCTCGTGCATCCAGAAAGTATTCACAGCACTTCACTTTTTCTCCACACATTATGTTACAGCCTTACTCCAAAATGGAGCAAATTCCTTTTTCCCCTCAAAATTCTACTCACAACACCCCATAATCACAACATTATTTTGTTTATTTTTGATAATTTATTAAAAATGTACACAATCAAATGTACAGAAGTATTCATGCACTTTGCTCAATACTTTGTTGATGCACATTTGACAGAAATTACAGCCTCAAGTCTTCTTGAATATGATGCCACAACTTGGTACACCTATCTTTGGGCAGTTTTGCCCATTCCTTTTTGCAGCACTTTATCAAGCTCCATCGGGTTGGAAGGAGAGCGTCGTTGTCATTTTCAGATCTCTCCAGAGATGTTCAGCCGGATGCAGGTCTGGGCTCTAACTGGGCCACTCGACATTCAGAGTTGTCCTGAACCCACTCCTCTGATATCTTGGCTGTGTGCTTAGGGTCGTTGTTCTACTGAAAGATGAACAGTCACCCCAATCTGAGATCAAAAGCGCTCTGGAGCAGGTTTTCATGCAGGATGTCTGTACATTGCTGCATTCATCTCTTTCTTTGGTTCTTGGTCACCTTCCTGACTAACGCCCTTCCTCCCGATCACTCAGTTTAGACGGGTGGCCAGCTCTAAGAAGAGTCTTGGTGGATCCAAACTTATTCCATTTACAGATGATGGAGGGCACTGTGCTCATTGGGACATTCACACACACTCATCTTCAACCGCTTAGTCCAAATCAAGGGTTGTGGGGGACTGGAGCCTGTGCCAGCAGTCACAGAGCGCAGGGACCACCCAGGGCCACAAACAGACAAACAAACACATACACACCCACTCACACACCTATGGACAATTTAAAGATTCCAATCCACCTAACCTGCATGTCTTTGGATGTGGAAGGAAACCGGATCACCCGGAGGAAACCTATGCAAACACGGGGAGAACATGCAAACTCCACACAGAAAGGCCACAGGCAGGAATTGAACCTATGACCTTCTCGCTGTGAGGCAACAGTGCTAACCACTAAGCCACCGTGCTGCCCTTGGGACATTCAAAGCAGCAGAAATGTTTCTGTACCCTTCCCCAGCTTTGTGCCTCAAGACAATCTTGTCTCTTCTACAGACAATCTTTGACTTCATGCTTGGTTTTTGCTCTGACATGTACGGTCAACTTTGGGACCTTATATGTAGACAGGGGTGTGCCTTTCCAAATCATGTCCAATCAACTGAATTTACTCCAGGTGGACTACAATTAAGCTGTAGAAACATCAAGGATGATCAGTGGAAACAGGATGCACCTGAGCTCAATTTCGAGCTTCATGGCAAAGGAGGTGAATACTTATTATGTACATGTGATTTCTTAGTTTTTTTATATTTTTAATTAATTTGCCAAAATCTCAAAAAACATTTTTCACATTGTCATTATGCGGTATTATGTGTAGAATTTTGAGGGGAAAATAAACTTTATCCATTTTTGAATAAATCTGTAACATAAAATGTGGAAAAAGTGAAGTGCTGTTAATACTTTCTGGATGCACTGTATATCATTAATAACTTTTTTAAACAAGAAAAAGAACTAGGTACACAGGTTTGCATTTATTTTGGTTCTTCTCTTATCCACACAAGCTTCAATTCACTTATCTTGTATGTCTTTGGAAGTGGGAGGAAACTGGAGCACCTGAGGGAGCCCACGCAAACACGGAGAGAACATGCAAACTTCACACAGAAAGGACCAGGTGGGAAGTGAACTTAGGACCTTCCCACTGTGAGGCAACAGTGCTAAATAAGCCACTGTGCTGCACTGCTTTCTCTCAGTCCATATTTTTAGTGTACTATATATTTATCTATATTTTGATGTCTCGCGTCTCTGTTATTGGTCATAATTACATAGATCCCTAACTACGTTAAACAATAATCGTAACCATAAACAAGGCTGCGCTACGTACGAATATAATTTGGAATCATTAATACTGCTACGTACAAATGGCCACTTCCTTAAAAAAGAAAAAAACAGCAGTCATTGCTGTTCGTCCTTTTGACGGATGAATTTAATAAAAGTATTGGCCTTGACATTTGACAGGTAGTTTTGTTCATGGCTCCCAGTAACAACATACTGACTGTCGCAGTAAGATTTATATATATATATATATATATATATATATATATATATATATATATATTCACGTCAGCTAATGTAAAGTGTGACGCTTATAGTAGCTAAGTAGCTGATCAATGCTAACACGGTAATTTACCAAAACGTACCTGTTATAACAACGACAAAGACGACGTTCCGCTGTTTCGCTGAAGTAATAGCAGCAGGAATGGATCCCTCAAACCACTGCATTGTAAAAGACAATTATGTTTTTGTTGTTTTGTTTTTTAACTCCACTACTGTAACGTCGTTGACCAACTGCTACCTATAGCCGCAAAGCTAAATCACTTCTTTTTACTTCCGCGGTCAGAGTGACGTCACACCGGATTTCCATCTGTCTGATCTTTCGAAACACATGAAAACTTAAGCTATGTCAGCTGTTGAGTTCTGTTCCAAAATGTTTTTTATAATTGATTGAAAGAGTATGTCACTTAAATTAAGAATGTATATTTTCTGTAACTTTTTAATTTATGTATTTTTATTTTCATTTGTCTTGTTGTAGCCCTTTTGTGTTTTGTTGCTGTATTTTGTACCTTGAACTAATTAAAAAAGAACAACAAAACACTGCATCCTGCAGCTCTTGGAGAAGGCAAAAGCTACAGCAGGGTAAAAAACGTATTTAGTCAGTGCAAGTTCTCCTACTTAGAAAGATGGATCCCTCAAACCACTACATTGTAAAAGAGATTATCCTTCATTTTTTCAGAGTACCAACTACATCACGATTGATAACGACGAGTCTATTGCTGAACACTTTAATGAATACTTCGTTAATGTGGGTAAAAATCTTGCCAGTAAGATTGACTCATCAACTAATAACTTCTGGGTAAATAATTCAACGTTTAACAAATCTGTTTCAATGTTCATTGGTGGTACTCATGAAAGGGAAATACTTGATCTGGTTCATGGTTCAAAAAGTAAGAAATCGACTGATTTTAATAATTTGGATATGGCTTTATTAAAAAAAAGTTATTGATTGCATAGTAAAACCGTTCAGTTATATTTGCAATATGTCACTAAGTACTGGTAAATTTCCTTCTCAAATGAAAATAGCCAAAGTAATTCCTCTGTTTAAAACTGGTGACAAACACACATTTTCTAATTATAGACCTATATCACTCCTGCCACAATTTTCCAAAATTTTGGAAAAAATATTTGCTAAAAGATTAAATGATTATTTACTGAAGCATAACATCATTTGTGAAGAACAATATGGATTCAGAAGGTCTCGAACTACATCACATGCTTTGATGGACTTTGTGGAAAGTATAGCAACTGCAATTGATAATAAACAATACACAATAGGTGTTTTTTTTTATTTACAGAAAGCGTTTGACACAATTAACCATGGAATACTATTAAGTAAACTGCAGAAATATGGAATCAGAGGTCTGGCATATGAATGGATAGCTAGTTATTTACAAGGCAGATTTCAGTATGTTCAATTCAATAATACAAATTCTGAACTCAGGGATGTCACGTGGGGTGCCGCAGGGCTCAGTGCTGGGTCCTTTGTTGTTTATAATCTATATAAATGATATAAGTTGGGTGTCGAGTTCACTGAGATGTGTCCTTTTTGCGGATGATACAACTGTGTTCTGTAGCGGTGAAAATCTTGAACAGCTTCTGGACATAGTGGAGAAAGAACTGGAAAAATTTAAGGTTTGGTTTGACGCTAATAAGTTGTCACTCAACCTTGGGAAAACTAAATGTATTATATTTGGAAATAAACAGGCACCCAAATGTAAAAATTTAACTATAAACAATAAGGAAATTGAGTTAGTAACAGAGAATAAATTTTTAGGTGTTATAATTGATAATAAACTTAGCTGGAAACCACATATAAATTATGTGAAATCAAAATTGTCAAAAACTATAGCCATTTTGTATAAAGCCAAAGACCTACTGCCGCAAGAAGGGTTACTTACTTTATATCATTCTCTGATGGTACCATATATGACATATTGTGTTGAGTCATGGGGAAACACTTACAAATCAAATACCAATCCAATATTCCTTTTGCAAAAACGAGCCATACGAATCATCTGCAATAAACAATATCGTGAACCAACTCATTCTCTATTTGTGTCTTTAAATTTATTAAAATTCATTGATTTGGTCGATTACATTACAATTCAAACTTTATTTCGAGCGAAAAACCAAGCCTTACCGAGACATGTCCAGAGTCTGTTCCGATTGAGGGAATCCAGATATAGTTTAAGAGGTTGTGCAATTTTTATGAAACCACCAGTAAGAACAAATGTAAAGGGTTTTTGTGTGTCTGTGGTTGGGGTGAGGAAATGGAACAAATGTTCAACAGAGGTTAGAATGAGTAGTACCTTAGTGAGATTTAAGAAACTACTCAAAAAGAACATTATGTCTAAGTATCATAAAGAAGCAAATATAATTTGATTTATATGGAATGTTCAATTTATAAGTGGGACTTATTGTATATTTGAATGTGTGGGTATGTATATGCGTATGTAGATATATAGATATGGGTAGGTGTATATGTATATGTATATAAGTGACTGTGTATATGTATGTATATATTTATGTTTGTAAAGTATATACGTATGTATATAGGTATATGTGGCACAGCCCAAGCAGAGGGTCACCCCCAAGAGCCTGGTCTGCTTGAGGTCTCTTCCTTATAGGGAGTTTTTCCTCACCACAGTTGCCTAGTGCTTGCTCTGGGGGTTGGTAAGGTTAGTCCTTACTGGCGTAAAGTGCCTTGATTCGACTTTCTTATGATCTGGTACTATATAAATATAATTATAAGTGAATAGTATATTGATGTGTATGTCTGTGTGTCGACATGTAGTAGTGAATTTATATTTATGTAAATATGACTGATTAGAATTGTTGGACTTGTACTAGCAGGGGTGGGCGCTAATAAGCTTTGCTTCAGCCCACACCCTTTCGGACTCACTAGTTTTGTCTGTGTTTGTTTGTGGAATTGTTCATTTTTTTCTATTTGAATATTTTGTGTGCCGAATTAAAAAAAAACTTGTCACTTTGTCATGAGAGAGGTCTGTAATTTTCAACATAGGTACACTTCATCTATGAGAGACAAAATGAGAAAAACAAATCCAGAAAATCACATTGTAGGATTTTTAAAGATTTGAATTGTAAATTATGGTGGAAAATAAGTATTTAGTCAATAATAAAAGTTCAACTCAGTACTTTGTAACATAATCTTTGTTGGCAATGACAGAGGTCAAACATTTCCTGTAAGTCTTCACCAGGTTTGTACACACTGTAGCTGGTATTTTGGCCCATTCCTCCATGCAGATCTCCTCTAGAGCAGTGATGTTTTGGGGCTGTCGCTGGGCAACACGGACTTTCAACTCCCTCAACAAATTTTCTATGGGGTTGAGGTCTGGAGACTGGTTCGGCCACTCCAGGACCTTGAAATGCTTTTTACGGAGCCACTCCTTTGTTGCCCGAGCAGTGTGTTTGGGATCATTGTCATGCTGGAAGACCCAGCCACGTTGCATCTTCAATGCTTTCACTAATGGAAGGTGGTTTTGGCTTAAAATCTCACGATACATGGCCCCGTTCATTCTTCCCTTAACACAGATCAGTCGCCCTGTCCCCTTTGCAGAAAAACAGCCCCAAAGCATGATGTTTACACCCCTATGCTTCACAGTAGGTATGGTGTTCTTGGAATGCAACTCAGCATTCTTCTTCCTCCAAACACGACGAGTTGAGTTTTTACCAAAATGTTCTATTTTGGTTTCATCTGACCACATGATATTCTCCCAATCCTCTACAGGATCATTCACATGCTCTCTGGCAAACTTCAGACAGTCCTGGACACGTACTGGCTTAAGAAGGGGGACACGCCTGGCACTGCAGGATTTGAGTCCCTCTGTGCGTAGTGTGTAGCCTTTGTTACTTTGGTCCCAGCTCTCTGCAGGTCATTCATCAGGTCCCTCCGTGTAGTTCTGGGATTTTTGTTCACCGTTCTCATAATCATTTTGACCCCATGTGATGACATCTTGCGTGGAACCCAGATCGAGGAAGATTATCAATAGCCTTGTATGTCTTCCATTTTCTTACAATTGCTCCCACAGTTGATTTATTCACACCAACCTGCTTGACTATTGTAGATTCACTCTTCCCAGCCTGGTGCACATCTACAATTTTCTTCCTCGTGTCCTTCAACAGCTCTTTAGTCTTGGCCATGGTTGAGTGTGGACTGTTTGAGGCTGTGGATATGTGTCTTTTATACAGATAATGAGTTGCAACAGGTGCCAGTAATACAGGTGGAGAACAGAAGAGCTTCTTAAAGAAGAAGTTACAGGTCTGTGAGAGCCAGAAATCTTGCTTGTTTGTGGGTGACCAAATACTTATTTCCCACCATGGTTTACAATTAAATTCTTTAAAAATCCTACAATGTGATTTTCTGGATTTTTTTTTTTCTTCTCATTTTGTCCCTCATAGTTGAAGTGTACCTATGTTGAAAATTACAGAACTCTCTCATCTTTCTAAGTTGGAGAACTTGCACAATCAGGGGCTGACTAAATACTTTTTTACCCCACTGTATGTACACTCCTATTTACACCAGGGTGCAAGGCACCAGCCACCATGCTATCACTTCCTCACACCGCAGTTTACCCCACTGTATGTACACTCCTATTTACACCAGGGTGCAAGGCACCAGCCACCATGCTATCACTTCCTCACACCGCAGTTTACCCCACTGTATGTACACTCCTATTTACACCAGGGTGCAAGGCACCAGCCACCATGCTATCACTTCCTCACACCACAGTTTATGAACAGGGGCAAAGTTGGGATCCCTGAACCCCACTGATCTGAAAGATCATAGCCTTCGAGGGTGTCACACCTGGAAAGTGACTAAATGCGAGCAACAGGGCCCTGGCAGTGGACATGGTCTTCGTTTGGGCCCCAGACATGGTGCAACAGTGCTCAGAGTCCCACCGGTCTTTCCTGGCATTGGTGGCATTGATCTAGTTACTCAGTAGAGTCTTGGGCATCGATTTCTATTTACTCACTAGATAGACAACCACAGTGATCTACTCATTTGTTGGTTGTTGCCAGAGCACCACCATCTTGGTTAGCATTTAACAACCAGACATCAATAGAAATCCATGTGGACATGATCAATGTTTTTAAGAGAGTTTCAGGATCTGCATTTTCCATGCTATTACTCTGCTGTTACATTAATTCAAACTCAGTCTCAAAGGTGTAAAGCCACTATTTGTGCAAACAAATACAGAAGAGAGTCAGACTATATATATATATAATAGACTTGAGCCTGCTCTTAACCTACCTGCAGTGCTGCTTTTACAGAGCACTTCTCTGCCAGCCACACCAGCCAGGGTGAAAGTATTAGTAAGATTATTCAATAATTTCTGGACCAAGCTGAAAGAAATCTGAAAACACGCTAGAACATGGAGTACATCATAGAGAAGTTATTAGTAGAATATATATTAGTAGAATATACAATGTCAAAGCGACTGTCATGTGACCCACCAAACTGAGAGAAAAAGCATTTGCTCTTATAGAATATCTCAGGATGGAAAACCTGATGTGACAAAAAACCTTAATTATAAAGGGACAAATTGAGACTTATGAAAGTGAGACTTCTAATTGAATCACTAAATGAATGGTGAGATATTTATCACGACAAAGCATTCAGGCAGTAAAACTGAAGCCATGACTTTACAGAATGCAGATCGACACAAAAAATAAATAGTTTTCTAACCTTTATTCAGCAATTCTAGTCATTTCCCCAAATCATTTATATTACATATAATACATACTTATGAAAGCTCACAACACAACTTTTTTTTTTCTTTATTATTTTTTCTTTATTTAATCTCCCGGCAGTCCTTTGTCAGCTTGTTGCTGGACCCAGACGCTGCACAAAGAAGCATTTTCAGATCATTTTAATCCAAGTTTATTTCAGGTGACGCAGAATACTTCTAACCAAGATGGTGGGTGCCTGCAAACAGCTCACAGGCTGCATCCGCCATCTAGTGGCTTGATTGTTTGGAGGGCTCTCTGTTGGGACTGTTTACACAGAGACTGCAACCTGCTGCTTTGGACTTGAACTAACAGTCTTTTTCAAGACTTTTTTACTTTTTTTTTTTTACTTTTTAATTTTTTTTTAACTTTTTACTGTGCTCCAACGCCTAAGGAAGACCTCTAACGGTCGAAACATCGCGACGGAGCACTTTTATCAGCTAACTTTCATTAGCGTTGGCAGGCTAACTAGCTTGCTAACGCTTTCGTTTTTTTATTTTTTTATTTTATTTTAGCACCGTTGTCGTGCGTTGCCTGTGCTGCTTCATGGCCTGTTTGGTGCCTTGATTGGGGCACTCCTTCTGCTAAATCACCTCTGGATTATTTGCACATTATTCACTTTGTGTGTTTTTGGGAATCCGCTAGCTTAGCGTAGCTACTAGCTCTTAGCCGATTTAGCATGGCGGCTTCTCCTGTCTCTCCCGCACTTTTCTGCTCTGGGTGTGAAATGTTTAGTTATTCCTCGGCCTCCTTTAGCAGTAACGGTACTTGTAATAAGTGCAGCTTATTCGTAGCTTTGGAGGCCAGGCTGGGCGAAGTGGAGGCTCGGCTCCGCACCGTGGAAAATTCTACAGCTAGCCAGGCCCCTGTAGTCGGTGCGGACCAAGGTAGCTTAGCCGCCGTTAGTTCCCCTCTGGCAGATCCCGTGCAGTCGGGAAGGCAGGCCGACTGGGTGACTGTGAGGAGGAAGCGTAGCCCTAAACAGAAGCCCCGTGTACACCGTCAACCCGTTCACATCTCTAACCGTTTTTCCCCACTCGACGACACACCCGCCGAGGATCAAACTCTGGTTATTGGCGACTCTGTTTTGAGAAATGTGAAGTTAGCGACACCAGCAACCATTGTCAATTGTCTTCCGGGGGCCAGAGCAGGCGACATCGAAGGACATTTGAAATTGCTGGCTAAGGCTAAGCGTAAATTTGGTAAGATTGTAATTCACGTCGGCAGTAATGACACTCGGTTACGCCAATCGGAGGTCGGAGACCAAAAATCTATTTAAGCATAAAAATTCAAAAAGAAAAAATAATATAGCACCTTCAATTGCACCACAGACTAAAACAGTTAAATGTGGTCTATTAAACATTAGGTCTCTTTCTTCTAAGTCCCTGTTGGTAAATGATATAATAATTGATCAACGTATTGATTTATTCTGCCTAACAGAAACTTGGTTACAGCAGGATGAATATGTTAGTTTAAATGAGTCAACACCCCCGAGTCACACTAACTGTCAGAATGCTCGTAGCACGGGCCGGGGGCAGAGGATTAGCAGCAATCTTCCATTCCAGCTTATTAATTAATCAAAAACCTAGACAGAGCTTTAATTCATTTGAAAGCTTGTCTCTTAGTCTTGTCCATCCAAATTGGAAGTCCCAAAAACCAGTTTTATTTGTTATTATCTATCGTCCACCTGGTCGTTACTGTGAGTTTCTCTGTGAATTTTCAGACCTTTTGTCTGACTTAGTGCTTAGCTCAGATAAGATAATTGTAGTGGGCGATTTTAACATCCACACAGATGCTGAGAATGACAGCCTCAACACTGCATTTAATCTATTATTAGACTCTATTGGCTTTGCTCAAAAAGTAAATGAGTCCACCCACCACTTTAATCATATTTTGGATCTTGTTCTGACTTATGGTATGGAAATAGAGGACTTAACAGTATTCCCTGAAAACTCCCTTCTGTCTGATCATTTTTTAATAACATTTACATTTACCCTGATGGACTACCCTGCAGTGGGGAATAAGTTTCATTACACTAGAAGTCTTTCAGAAAGCGCTGTAACTAGGTTTAAGGATATGATTCCTTCTTTATGTTCTCTAATGTCATATACCAACACAGAGCAGAGTAGCTACCTAAACTCTGTAAGGGAGCTAGAGTATCTCGTCAATAGTTTTACATCCTCATTGAAGACAACTTTGGATGCTGTAGCTCCTCTGAAAAAGAGAGCTTTAAATCAGAAGTGTCTGACTCCGTGGTATAACTCACAAACTCGTAGCTTAAAGCAGATAACCCGTAAGTTGGAGAGGAAATGGCGTCTCACTAATTTAGAAGATCTTCACTTAGCCTGGAAAAAGAGTTTGTTGCTCTATAAGAAAGCCCTCCGTGAAGCTAGGACATCTTTCTACTCATCACTAATTGAAGAAAATAAGAACAACCCTAGGTTTCTTTTCAGCACTGTAGCCAGGCTGACAAAGAGTCAGAGCTCTATTGAGCTGAGTATTCCATTAACTTTAACTAGTGATGACTTCATGACTTTCTTTGCTAACAAAATTTTGACTATTAGAGAAAAAATTACTCATAACCATCCCAAAGATGTATCGTTATCTTTGGCTGCTTTCAGTGATGCCGGTATTTGGTTAGACTCTTTCTCTCCGATTGTTCTGTCTGAGTTATTTTCATTAGTTACTTCATCCAAACCATCAACATGCTTATTAGACCCCATTCCTGCCAGGCTGCTCAAGGAAGTCCTACCATTATTAATGCTTCAATCTTAAATATGATCAATCTATCTTTGTTAGTTGGTTATGTACCACAGGCCTTTAAGGTGGCAGTAATTAAACCATTACTTAAAAAGCCATCACTTGACCCAGCTATCTTAGCTAATTATAGGCCAATCTCCAACCTTCCTTTTCTCTCAAAGATTCTTGAGAGGGTAGTTGTAAAACAGCTAACTGATCACCTGCAGAGGAATGGTCTATTTGAAGAGTTTCAGTCAGGTTTTAGAATTCATCATAGTACAGAAACAGCATTAGTGAAGGTTACAAATGATCTTCTTATGGCTTCGGACAGTGGACTTATCTCTGTGCTTGTTCTGTTGGACCTCAGTGCTGCTTTTGATACTGTTGACCATAAAATTTTATTACAGAGATTAGAGCATGTCATAGTTATTAAAGGCACTGCGCTGCGGTGGTTTGAATCATATTTGTCTAATAGATTACAGTTTGTTCATGTAAATGGGGAATCTTCTTCACAGACTAAAGTTAATTATGGAGTTCCACAAGGTTCTGTGCTAGGACCAATTTTATTCACTTTATACATGCTTCCCTTGGGCAGTATTATTAGACGGTATTGCTTAAATTTTCATTGTTACGCAGATGATACCCAGCTTTATCTATCCATGAAGCCAGAGGATACACACCAATTAGCTAAACTGCAGGATTGTCTTACAGACATAAAGACATGGATGACCTCTAATTTCCTGCTTTTAAACTCAGATAAAACTGAAGTTATTGTACTTGGCCCCACAAATCTTAGAAGCATGGTGTCTAACCAGATCGTTACTCTGGATGGCATTTCCCTGATCTCTAGTAATACTGTGAGAAATCTTGGAGTTATTTTTGATCAGGATATGTCATTCAAAGCGCATATTAAACAAATATGTAGGACTGCCTTTTTGCATTTACGCAATATCTCTAAAATCAGAAAGGTCTTGTCTCAGAGTGATGCTGAAAAACTAATTCATGCATTTATTTCCTCTAGGCTGGACTATTGTAATTCATTATTATCAGGTTGTCCTAAAAGTTCCCTAAAAAGCCTTCAGTTGGTTCAGAATGCTGCAGCTAGAGTACTGACGGGGACTAGCAGGAGAGAGCATATCTCACCCGTGTTGGCCTCTCTTCATTGGCTTCCTGTTAATTCTAGAATAGAATTTAAAATTCTTCTTCTTACTTATAAGGTTTTGAATAATCAGGTCCCATCCTATCTTAGGGACCTCGTAGTACCATATTACCCCATTAGAGCGCTTCGCTCTCAGACTGCGGGCTTACTTGTAGTTCCTAGGGTTTGTAAGAGTAGAATGGGAGGCAGAGCCTTTAGCTTTCAGGCTCCTCTCCTGTGGAACCAGCTCCCAATTCAGATCAGGGAGACAGATACCCTCTCTACTTTTAAGATTAGGCTTAAAACTTTCCTTTTCGCTAAGGCTTATAGTTAGGGCTGGATCGGGTGACCCTGGACCATCCCTTGGTTATGTTGCTTTAGACGTAGACTGTGGGGGGGTTCCCATGATGCACTGTTTCTTTCTTTTTTTGCTCCGTATGCATCACTCTGCATTTAATCATTAGTGATCGATCTCTGCCCCCCTTCTCGGCATGTCTTTTTCCTGGTTCTTTCCCTCAGCCCCAACCAGTCTCAGCAGAAGACTGCCCCTCCCTGAGCCTGGTTCTGCTGGAGGTTTCTTCCTGTTAAAAGGGAGTTTTTCCTTCCCACTGTGGCCAAGTGCTTGCTCATAGGGGGTCGTTTTGACCGTTGGGGTTTTTCATGGTTATTGTATGGCCTTGCCTTGCAATATGGAGCGCCTTGGGGCAACTGTTTGTTGTGATCTGGCGCTATATAAGAAAAAAGTTGATTGACTGATTGATTGATAGTGGATTAAATAGAAATTGATGGTCTTCGGGCTCGGTTGTATGTTTTGTGGTAATAGTGAAGCAGCCCTGTAGTGCTGAGTTCAGATTTTGGGGTTATATGGCTCTAAAGCAGCGTTCTGCAATCACACATTACCACGTTTTCTTTTAATCTTTCATGCATTTCTGCATTTCGATTCATACATGTATAGTACGCACATACATTCATGTAGCTCATACTTACACATATATCAATCTATTTTAGCTTTGGACTCCGACAAGGGCGGTCGCATCTCCTCCAATCTCCCTTATCTCTGCTCTCTGCTTTAACCTTCAAGTCCCTACTTCACCAGACTGTGAATTCCTCAAATTATATTGGATTCTGGATCTATTGGACTACTATTGGATTAACCATGGAATTGATCAGCTGGTCTCGGAATGCTATTTATACCATCTTTTCTACAAGAAGGTCAAGACCGGGGGATCCTACCTGCCCAGATGGAACGTATCCTGCGGACTATGTTTTCGACTCCTGGGGGTCATGGCGTGTTGCATGCTTGGTGCCTTTCTCCGTTGAGGATGTTGAGGATTTATTCATATTTGGTCTTATGGTAGCAGGGCTGGTACTTTCTGGCTTATGTGCTGCCCTGATCTACCGGAAAATTGGCAAGATGGCGGCATCAAGAACCACGGCCCCTCACTCGTCCGTCATGATTAACGAGTTGGGCAACGCGTTGCATTCTCAGACTGTGATGACTCTTGAACTCACACGCAAATTGGATGCCATCTTGGAGCAGATGCATGCCTTGCAGATGAAGATTTCGGAGGCCAGGGAATATTCTTAATTCATAATTGGGATTTGGCTGTTCAAGTGAAGCTGTAAAAAGTGTTTTTCACTGCTCAAACCACAATACGGCAGGCTTATCAGCCTGAAGGACAAATTGCCCTACTGTTTTCCTCCAGAGGAATGTCTTCAGGCCTTAGTGAACATTTGGCTGTTTTCTTATCTCAACTCACAAAGACAATAAACTGTTTCACAGGACTGAAGCATGCTCCACTCCCTCTCCCCACCCCCCTCCTACCCCACATCACACACCCCCCACTCCGGCTTCTGCTCACGTCACCCCTTCCCTTTGCAGGGGCGGCGTGGTTTTAGCTGCAGCTGCCCCCCCAAGCTGACGGTGGCACAACGCAGGGTTGCTGCGTGACCTTCACCCCACTTGCCTCAATTCGGATAATGGACTACTTCAAATTTAGTGCACATAAACAATGTCAAATGTGTATGTGCTGTCTTTAATTCTGATGTGTGCCATTATTATGGTAAACAAGTAATAATTGTGGACTAATTGCTGTCTGAGGTAACTGGAGTGTAAGCATAATTTCTCCACTATGAGATCAATCAAGTATATCTCATCTCATCTATATAATAATAGCCAAGTGGCCTCTGTGTGCGTGTTTGCATGCATATGTGCATCTGTATGGCTTCGATCATGGAGAAACTGGGGAGAGCTGACACCTGCTGTTTGGTATTTTGGGTGATGAATGCCACCAAAACAGAAAGTAGATAGGACTAATATTTTTGGAGATATTAGGGATATTAGCTAACAAAAGTGAACAATGGATGTTGATAATTAAATTCTGGAGTCATATGCCATTCCATCACGGGGTGGTAAATCACCTATATATGAAAAGCCAAGTGGCGTCTGTGTACGTGTGTGTATGCTTGCGTGTGTGCCTACCTTCAATCAGGTTCTTGTTATAATATACACACACTATCATCATTATTATTATTTATTTTATTATTACTTCTATTTTGTCATTTAATTTTTAAATGGAAATACGTGTTTTCACTTTCTTGTGACATCCATGTATTTTTAATGTATTTACAGTTATATTTGTCATGGTTTGGCCGTGATCTGGGCCTTGATTCAATTTTTCCCCTTTCTTAGACCCACCTTTTGCCCCTGGTTTGATGTTTTAGTTGTTTTAGTTTTTGTCATGTGTTTATTCATTGATTCGTTTTGCTTTCACTTTGTTTCTTTTCATACTTCAGCCATGGTTCAGTTCCGTTCTTGTTTTGTTCAGTCAGTCTGCGTTTTCATAGTTTATCATTTAGTTATCATCTGCTTATTTTTGCTGTTCTCATTTCTGTTATCTGTAGTACTTTGATGTCAGGTTTTGTTATCACTTAGTCTCTGTTTGACTTATAGTTTATGTCTGTCTGTTCCAGTTTAGTTTTGTCATAGTGTTTGCTTGTGGTGATGAGGTGTGCTTCATAGATAATTGGCAAAGCTTCTGGGGAAAACCTGGTCTTGTTAGGAGAGACGGCATCCATCCCACTTTGGATGGAGCAGCTCTCATTTCTAGAAATCTGGCCAATTTTCTTAAATCCTCCAAACCGTGACTATCCAGGGTTGGGACCAGGAAGCAGAGTTGTAGTCTTACACACCTCTCTGCAGCTTCTCTCCCCCTGCCCTCCCCTCATTACCCCACCCCCCGTAGAGACGGTGCCTGCCCCCAGACCACCAATAACCAGCAAAAATCTATTTAAGCATAAAAATTCAAAAAGAAAAAATATATAGCACCTTCAACTGCACCACAGACTAAAACAGTTAAATGTGGTCTATTAAACATTAGGTCTCTCTCTTCTAAGTCCCTGTTAGTAAATGATATAATAATTGATCAACATATTGATTATTCTGCCTTACAGAAACCTGGTTACAGCAGGATGAATATGTAGTTTAAATGAGTCAACACCCCCCGAGTCACACTAACTGCCAGAACGCTCGTAGCACGGGCCGAGGCGGAGGATTAGCAGCAATCTTCAATTCCAGCTTATTAATTAATCAAAAACCCAGACAGAGCTTTAATTCATTTGAAAGCTTGACTCTTAGTCTTGTCCATCCAAATCGGAAGTCCCAAAAAACAGTTTTATTTGTTATTATCTATCGTCCACCTGGTCGTTACTGTGAGTTTCTCTGTGAATTTTCAGACCTTTTGTCTGACTTAGTGCTTAGCTCAGATAAGATAATTATAGTGGGCGATTTTAACATCCACACAGATGCTGAGAATGACAGCCTCAACACTGCATTTAATCTATTATTAGACTCAATTGGCTTTGCTCAAAATGTAAATGAGTCCACCCACCACTTTAATCATATCTTAGATCTTGTTCTGACTTATGGTATGGAAATTGAAGACTTAACAGTATTCCTTGAAAACTCCCTTCTGTCCGATCATTTCTTAATAACATTTACATTTACTCTGATGGACTACCCAGCAGTGGGGAATAAGTTTCATTACACTAGAAGTCTTTCAGAAAGCGCTGTAACTAGGTTTAAGGATATGATTCCTTCTTTATGTTCTCTAATGCCATATACCAACACAGTGCAGAGTAGCTACCTAAACTCTGTAAGTGAGATAGAGTATCTCGTCAATAGTTTTACATCCTCATTGAAGACAACTTTGGATGCTGTAGCTCCTCTGAAAAAGAGAGCTTTAAATCAGAAGTGCCTGACTCTGTGGTATAACTCACAAACTCGCAGCTTAAAGCAGATAACCCGTAAGTTGGAGAGGAAATGGCGTCTCACTAATTTAGAAGATCTTCACTTAACCTGGAAAAAGAGTCTGTTGCTCTATAAAAAAGCCCTCCGTAAAGGTAGGACATCTTACTACTCATCACTAATTGAAGAAAATAAGAACAACCCCAGGTTTCTTTTCAGCACTGTAGCCAGGCTGACAAAGAGTCAGCGCTCTATTGAGCTGAGTATTCCTTTAACTTTAACTAGTAATGACTTCATGACTTTCTTTGCTAATAAAATTTTAACTATTAGAGAAAAAATTACTCATAACCATCCCAAAGACGTATCGTTATCTTTGGCTGCTTTCAGTGATGCCGGGTATTTGGTAGACTCTTTCTCTCCGATTGTTCTGAGTTATTTTCATTAGTTACTTCCTCCAAACCATCAACATGTCTATTAGACCCCATTCCTACCAGGCTGCTCAAGGAAGCCCTACCATTATTTAATGCTTCGATCTTAAAGAGAGATTAGAGCATGCCATAGGTATTAAAGGCACTGCGCTGCGGTGGTTTGAATCATATTTATCTAATAGATTACAATTTGTTCATGTAAATGGGGAATCTTCTTCACAGACTAAGGTTAATTATGGAGTTCCACAAGGTTCTGTGCTAGGCCCAATTTTATTCACTTTATACATGCTTCCCTTAGGCAGTATTATTAGACAGCATTGCTTAAATTTTCATTGTTACGCAGATGATATCCAGCTTTATCTATCCATGAAGCCAGAGGACACACACCAATTAGCGAAACTGCAGGATTGTCTTACAGACATAAAGACATGGATGACCTCTAATTTCCTGCTTTTAAACTCGGATAAAACTGAGTTATTGTACTTTGGCCCCACAAATCTTAGAAACATGGTGTCTAACCAGATCCTTACTCTGGATGGCATTACCCTGACCTCTAGTAATACTGTGAGAAATCTTGGAGTCATTTTTGATCAGGATATGTCATTCAATGTGCATATTAAACAAATATGTAGGACTGCTTTTTTGCATTTACGCAATATCTCTAAAATTAGAAAGGTCTTATCTCAGAGTGATTCTCAAAAACTAATTCATGCATTTATTTCCTCTAGGCTGGACTATTGTAATTCATTATTATCAGGTTGTCCTAAAAGTTCCCTGAAAAGCCTTCAGTTAATTCAAAATGCTGCAGCTAGAGTACTAACGGGGACTAGAAGGAGAGAGCATATCTCACCCATATTGGCCTCTCTTCATTGGCTTCCTGTTAATTCTAGAATAGAATTTAAAATTCTTCTTCTTACTTATAAGGTTTTGAATAATCAGGTCCCATCTTATCTTAGGGTCCTCATAGTACCATATCACCCCAATAGAGCGCTTCGCTCTCAGACTGCAGGCTTACTTGTAGTTCCTAGGGTTTGTAAGAGTAGAATGGGAGGCAGAGCCTTCAGCTTTCAGGCTCCTCTCCTGTGGAACCAGCTCCCAATTCAGATCAGGGACACAGACACCCTCTCTACTTTTAAGATTAGGCTTAAAACTTTCCTTTTTGCTAAAGCTATAGTTAGGGCTGGATCAGGTGACCCTGAACCATCCCTTAGTTATGCTGCTATAGACTTAGACTGCTGGGGGTTCCCATGATGCTCTGAGTGTTTCTTTCTCTTTTTGCTCTGTATGCACCACTCTGCATTTAATCATTAGTGATTGATCTCTGCTCCCCTCCACAGCATGTCTTTTTCCTGGTTCTCTCCCTCAGCCCCAACCAGTCCCAGCAGAAGACTGCCCCTCCCTGAGCCTGGTTCTGCTGGAGGTTTCTTCCTGTTAAAAGGGAGTTTTTCCTTCCCACTGTCGCCAAGTGCTTGCTCACAGGGGGTCGTTTTGACCGTTGGGGTTTTTATGTAATTATTGTATGGCCTTGCCTTACAATATAAAGCGCCTTGGGGCAACTGTTTGTTGTGATTTGGCGCTATATAAATAAAATTGATTGAATTGATTGATAGTGTTTAATTTCCTATTATTCTCTGATCAGTTTTTATGTAGTTTATCTTCTGTGTTTGTTGTCTTCTGGTTTACTTTTCAGTCCTGTTCTAGTTTTTATTATTATTACCAGTTTGTGTTTCCTTTATCATTAGTTGTCATGTCAGTAATTCTTTTCACAGCTCACTTACACCTGCCTGTCTCATCCTGTCTCCGTCTGCTCCGCATCTGTACTCATCTCAGTTCTCACGTATTCACACCCAGCTTCATTTGTGTCACAGTCTCCCTCTGATCATTACACTATCTGTCCTGCACCTGTTACGTCCTCATATCTGTTGGCCACTCCTCGTTTTGTCTGTCATTTCCTTGCCACTTGTCACTGCCTTTTCTTGCATCTCTTTTCCCCTCTGGATTCACCTGAACCACAACCCTCCTTCCAGATCCTTTTCGTGCCACGTGCATCTTGTTATCCAGTTGCCACTGTTCTTATTTAAACTGCTTCTGTTCACTTTCTCCCTGCTCGTTAGTCAACTTTGTCACTTACCAGCTCACGTCACAGTTCTGTTATTTGCCTCGCCATGTTTTTGACCCCCTGCTCTGTTTTTTGGAATTATTTTTTGCCTTTGCTCTGATTGCCCTGTTTACTGGTTTACTGACCCTGCTTGTTTGGACCTTGACTTATTGCCTTGCCCTTTTCTGTACTTTTGCACCGTGGACTGCTTGCCTGTGCACCGTAACCCATGTCTGCATTAAAGGACCCAGCCTTTCCCTCATATGCCAACCTGTGAGTCTGCATGTTGCGTCCAGCCTTAGTCAGTGCCCTCGCCTACTCCCAGCCTGTCAATATTATTTGCATACATTGAACTTATTAAATAAAATCACATACGCACACACGCTTTTAATATATAAATGATTTACCGCCCCCTGCTGGATTGGCGTGTGAGTGCAGGATGCAATTATGAATGTCCATTGTTCAGTGGTGTTCGCTAATATCTGTCGTCTCTCCAGAAATATTAGTCCTATCCATACCTGTCAACTCTGGGTAATGTCAGAGGGACATTTTTTTCAGAGCAGCGAAACATGATATTTTCTTTTGTTTTTATTAATTAATCCTATTTATCAAATCCTAATTTATTTATTTATTTCACAGTTTCAGGGTTTGACATTTTGTCTGGTTTCTGTTTTATTTTTTTGGTCTGTTTTGTTATTTTCTGTTTTGCTGTTTTCATTGTTTTTCTGTGTATTCATTCTCTTGGTGGGTTTTCTGCTTGGCTCTGTCTGTTTCTATCTCTCTGTCTGTCCCTGGGTTCTTGGTGGTGGGCGTCTCTCTCTCTCTCTCTGGCCACGCCCTGGTTCTGGTGTTTTCACACGCCCACCTGTTCTGATTTGCTGCTCATCACCTGGGTTATATAAGGTTCACTGGGTGCAGTTGTTCCTCGCCAGATGATGCGCCTTGTGATTTTCTCTCCAGCTCTGTTTCTCGTGTTCCATAGTCCTGCCTGCCTCGTTGTGTTCCTGACCTCCATGCCTTAGCCTGATGACTTTTGTACTGCTGTGGTTTGTGGAGTGCCTACTCGTGTAGCGACCTCTGCTATCCACGCCAGTAAATCCTTTTACTAATCAGAACTGATTGTGTGAGTCTTGCATTTGTGTCACAACCGTTTTTGACACACCTGCCTGTCAGATCAATCTGGCCAACAATGGACACAGCAGGCTCAGACCCTTTCCAGCTGGCGGTACGCCATCATAGTCTGCAGCTTTCACAGCAGGAGACCAGCTCACTGGGCTTAGCTCCGGGTTTAGCGAGCTAGCTAAACACCAGGACTATTTCATGTCATCAGTAAGTGCACAGATGAGTCAACTACTGTCACGACTGAATCCTCAGGCTACGTCTCACACGGCTACCTTCACCACCGGGGCTGTCAGCAGCCTCACCAGCTTCCACACCTGCACCTCTGTCGCAACCAGGGCGCTTCTCCGGTGAGACTGGTGACATCAGACCGTTTATCACACTGTCGCACTTTGAACATATGCCGTCAGTGTTTCCGTCTGACGGGCAAAAGGTAGCATTCATGGTAACTCACCTGACGGTCGAGCTGCAGCGTGGGCTACAGCAGAATGGGGTCAAACAATCCTCCACCTGTGTTTCACTTCCCACCTTCACAACGGCACTCCAACAGGTGTTTCAACACACTTCACTGGGACACGAAGCTGCGCACGCCCTCATGAGGCTCAAGTAGGGCAGCTGCCGATTTGCTGACTGTGCCATAGACTTCCATTTCCTGGCGTCCAAATGCGAATGGAACCCAAGCCGCACTCCTTGATGTTTTTCTTTCAGGGGCTGTCGGACATGGTCCAGACCAGCTCGTCGCTGTCGACCTCCCAGAGGGCCTCGATGAGCTCATCGCACTGGCCATCCATACCGACCTACGTTTGGTGGACTGACCTCGCAAAGGAAGCCGCGGGAGGCGGTGCCGGTGTGTGTTTCACTGAGAGCTGGGATAACTGTGCGGAAAGGTCTGTGAGGCGGGTGTCAGAATGTTTGACATGGTCTGTTAGTGAGCTCACGTGATCTGCAATGGAGACCAAGGCTTGCTGGAGCTTTCCGAGGTACCTCGCCCTGGATATTCAATGCCTGCTGCATACGGTCTGCCCCCGCTGGGTCCATGACATGGCCAGAAACTCCTGTTATGATTCGGGCGTGAGTGGAAGACGAACCTAGAAGCAAAGAGCAGAAAGTGAGTGGTTAACAAAGGATTTTATTGTACAGAACAACGTGCAAGGCTGCCTTGCCGAGTGGAGACCGGCTCGCTGAGCGGTTGTTACCAGAGAGTCCGCAGTCCAGACAGTTTCAGTCAACAGCGGATGGATCCGAAGCCAGGTGGCCGCCACAAGCTGTCAATGAAGCTGGGGAGGAGACACAGATGGGTTAGTGCTGAGCAGTCACATCCAGAAGCGGTTCACACAGTCAATCAGTGATAACTTATCACAGCTGGTCCAGATATGCAGGCAGTAAGACAGAATGATTCTGTTCAGTTTCTTCTAGTTGTTCTTAATCGGGAAAAGTGCACAGTTCAGTTTGAATCAGTGACAACTGATCACAGCTGATCCTGATAAGCAGGTAATTAGACAGAATGATTCAGTTCAGCTTCTTCTAATCATTCCTTATCAGGAAAAAAACTCACAGTTCAGTTTGTATGATATTCCAAGCAGAGTTCAGTGTGCAGCAGCTTGTCAGAGCAAAAAAGAGAGCAAACACTTAACTTGGTTGATGTGGAGCGTGGAAGCTCCATCACAGGCTGCAGAAGAGTCTTGGTAGCAACAGGTTGCTTCAGTGACAAGCTGCATCTTTTCAGGCTGGTGTGTGGAAAACACAGAGAGAGCAAAAATATTCAAGCAAGAGAAAAATGACCCGTCTTACATGGAAGGTTTCAGAGTTTCTGGCGAGGATGGAGTGAAGAGCCAGGATTCATATACTGCAGTTGATGAGATGTGGAACAGGTGTGTCGATCAGCTTGAGGCGCGCCACAGGAAACAGAGCAGGCAGCCCACAACACTAAGGGTAAAATTATTTCCTGGGGCCCGGGCTTGCACTAATGTTTGTTTGTCTAAGTCTGAATGCACTCCACCGGATTCAACACCCAGACCTCGTAGGGGTACCGACATGTTACCACAACCTCGCACCTGTATTCAGCAAAGCTAAAGCTAAACATTTCCCACCTCATCATGAATGATTGTGCTATGGAGCTCCTCCCTGGTGTGAATCCACCTCAGGGGAAACTTTTCTCTGTCGGCCCCTGAACACAGCACTATGAATGAATACATCGAAGAGTCGCTAGCAGCTGGTTTGATCAGACCATCGTCATCGCCCACAGGGGTGGGGTTCTTTTTATGTGGATTAGAAGGATAAGTCCCTCCACCCCTGCATAGATCACCATGGCTTAAATGACATCACTGTTAAGAACCGCTATTCGCTGCCGCTTATCTGTTCTGCCTTTGAGTTATTAGAAGGAGCCAAGATATTTACTAAACTTGACCTACGCGAAGCTGTCATTTAGTCCAGATAAAACAGGGAGAGGAATGGAAGACGCCTTTAATATGCTACAGGGCATTACGAAATATTAGTTATGCGTTTGGACTCACAAACGCATCTGGCCATGTTCCAGAATTAGTAAATGACATGTTATGGGAGGAACTTAACAAGTTCGTATTCCTGTACTTCGATGACATCTTAATCTTTTCTTCTGATCCGGCGACTCATACCCGGCATGTACTTGTTAGGAACTGTGGTGACTTGGTGCGGCAGGCAGGTGGACACCAATGCAGACTCATGACTCAGATGGAGGATAAGTAAAAGATTTAATCAAAAACAGGCTTAGGTCGTGCATAGGATGACAATCAGACGGGCGGTGGTACAGACGGTCATAAGGCGGAGGCATGGTCAGTAAACAAGCAGTGTTCCAGCATGGACAAACAGGTATATAGGAGGTGGCAAAAACAGAGTCAAAAAACAGGCTGAGTTCGGGCACGGAGAAGCAGGATAACCGGCTGAGACAAAAACATGGTCAAGGACAAGCAGAGGTCGAGACTGGCAAAAAACACAGACTAAGGCAAGATGCAGGAGGCTTGGAATGAGGGCGGATGCACAACGAAGTAGCAGTGAGCTGAGGAAAACATGGGGCTTAAAAGTGAAGGTTAATCAGGGTGTGATTAGATGCAGGTGCAGGGAAGAAGGAGTGGCTGGATGAGACAAGAGTGGAGTGACAGGTGGGAGTGTCAGACAAAAGCAGCAAAAACAGGAATGTGACAGTGACTGAACAAATGTTAAACAACTAAAATAATGATACCTAAAATCCTAAACAAATGAAAAAGCAGAAACAGAACAACAGAATAAAAGCAGAGACTAAACTAGAACAGAACTTGATGTGACTGTAGTATAACAGATCATATAACCAAGACTAAAGTGGAAAAACAGAAAATAAACACTCAGGACCGGACAGAAGGACAAAGAGAGGGAAAGAGACGAAGACTGGGGGACAAAACCTGATTGTGGGTAGATCCAGGGCCAAAGCATGACAGCATCCCCCACCAAGGCAGCCAACACTGGAGGCTGCTCGCACCACCTCCCCAAAACCCTGAGAGGGACAACCCTGCCCACAGACGACTACGGATGGGAAGGAGGGGGAACGGAGGTGGGAAATAAGACCTCAGAAACCTGGCAAGGACCCACAGAAACCACCCACAGCCTAGGGGTAAGTGGGTGAGTGGATGACATAACAAAAAGGAACGTACAGACGGGTGACCGAGTAGCATGCAGGGGCTAGCCAAGGTATCAAGCAAAAGAGCACCAACAGGGTCTGGGGGGCGAGAATGAGGGCGAAAATGGCCAAAAACTGAGTCAGGGAGCCTACAAGGAGGACAGTAAAGAACTGAAGCAGGGAGACCCGGAAAACCAGGAACCAACGCAGAAGTAGAGTTATCAGAAACAGAATGGCTAGTGGCCTTGCAAAAACGGTCTAAGCTGCGGGATCAAGGAAAACTAACAGGGTTCCGAGCACAGTGAACCTGCTTCCTCCGTGAGCACCAAAAATGGGGTAACCAATTAAACAAACAGTCCACCAAAAGCAAAAGCCAAAATCCATGAACCACTTAAAAGGAAGAAAAATTGATGAACGACATTGAAAACAAAACCAAAACCCAGATGAGTCCTGAACACAAGATCCACACAACTTCCAAAACTAATAAAAACTTAAGAAATAAGCCAGGAGATATGATAACAACATTTTGAAGGATGTCAACCAACCACATACTCATGGGATGCAAAAATTGAGAAGACGAGTAATGCAGCAAAAGCTGTGGAGAGGAAATAAACTAGCACAGGAGTTAAGTAGAAGCACAAACTGTTTAGTGCTAAGCCATAAACCCCCAAAAATTTACAAAATAAATATGGCGGGGGGGGGGCACATGAGAGCAAAATGAACATGAGGAAAAGGCCAGATTACTTAAATGACTGAAAAACCCACCCAAATGCAAAGCTAAGTGAACCATGAGCAGGTAGAACCAAAAAGGAACAACATAAAGCATAAAATTGCAAGAAGGAAGACTGTAAACAAAGAAAAATTAACAAAAAGACTGTGAGAACTACAGAATGAAGACTTAAATGAAAAAAGAAACTGCCAATTCCAAAAAGACTAAAAACAAGCAACCCACTGTAAAGAATCACAAAAACCAGCAAACAATCTACATGAGAAAAAGTGTTTGGCAAAAGAACACAAAAAATATGAAAACCAAGAAAATAAAACCAGGCCACAATCAAGAACAGAAAACTTCATTCTGGATCCAGGAGAGGAATTAACCAAACCAAAGTGTGGAAACTTGAAATGTTTCAAACGTAATCCCAACCAAAACAAACAAACAAACAAACATACTACTTAAAAAGAATATCATGGTCATCATGAACCTGGCATGATGCTTTTGCAGGTAACAAATTGGATTTAGCCTGGGAACGCTATAAAGCCTTGTACAAAAGACATATAAGGCTTGAAAAAAGAAAGAAAAGCATGATAAAGATGAGATATAATGGTACACCAACCATCTGGAAGACTGTGAGTCCTATGGTCGCCTTTGGAGATGACACCGATGGTTGAACCTGGAAAGGAGGTTCAGGTGATGCTGGCCGGGCTGCAGATTAAAGTGGTACGTGTGTTGAGGACGCTTCTGGTATGGGCAGTGATGGCTTAAGTGCCTTGGATAGCTCAGCTGCTGCAGGGAACAGAACAGGTGCCTGAGAAGGTTGTCCTGCAGATGCCATAGGAGGTCCGGGAGCAGTGCACGCTGAAGAGTGTGATCCGGATGACTCTGTGGATGGTGCTGGGCAGTTTTCACCTGGTTCTGCTAGTGACTTGGTCAGCATAGAAGGTGCGTGCGTGGCTGAATGCTCCAGCGATGGGATCCTTTCAGCAGGCTTTGACTTGCCTCTACTGGTGGTTGGCTCT
Organism: Thalassophryne amazonica; assembly: GCF_902500255.1. Lineage (NCBI taxonomy): Eukaryota > Metazoa > Chordata > Actinopteri > Batrachoidiformes > Batrachoididae > Thalassophryne > Thalassophryne amazonica. The sequence goes on from NC_047116.1 coordinate 68,151,784, forward strand.
CACTGCGGTATTGTATCACTTCCTGTTCCGGAGCACAGCGGTGTTTTTCTGTATCTGTTAGCTGTTTAATCTGCGCAGTTAGATTGATCTAGTTATCTAGATTACGATTTGTTTTCCAGTGTAATCTTTACGTGCCTTAACTAAAGCACTCCTTCTGCTGAATCACCTCTAAATTATTTACACATTATTCACTTTGCGTGTTTTTAGGAATCCGCTAGCTTAGCGTAGCTACTAGCTCTTAGCTGATTTAGCATGGCGGCTTCTCCTGTCTCTCCCGCACTTTTCTGCTCTGGGTGTGAAATGTTTAGTTATTCCTCGGCGTCCTTTAGCAGTAACGGTACTTGTAATAAGTGTAGCTTATTCGTAGCTTTGGAGGCCAGGCTGGGCGAATTGGAGACTCGGCTCCGCACCGTGGAAAATTCTACAGCTAGCCAGGCCCCTGTAGTCGGTGCGGACCAAGGTAGCTTAGCCGCCGTTAGTTACCCCCTGGCAGATCCCGAGCAGCCGGGAAAGCAGGCTGACTGGGTGACTGAGAGGAGGAAGCGTAACCCTAAACAGAAGCCCCGTGTACACCGTCAACCCGTTCACATCTCTAACCGTTTTTCCCCACTCGACGACACACCCGCCGAGGATCAAACTCTGGTTATTGGCGACTCTGTTTTGCGAAATGTGAAGTTAGCGACACCAGCAACCATAGTCAATTGTCTTCCGGGGGCCAGAGCAGGCGACATTGAAGGAAATTTGAAACTGCTGGCTAAGGCTAAGCGTAAATTTGGTAAGATTGTAATTCACGTCGGCAGTAATGACACCCGGTTACGCCAATCAGAGGTCACTAAAATTAACATTAAATCGGTGTGTAACTTTGCAAAAACAATGTCGGACTCTGTAGTTTTCTCTGGGCCCCTCCCCAATCAGACCGGGAGTGACATGTTTAGCCGCATGTTCTCCTTGAACTGCTGGCTGTCTGAGTGGTGTCCAAAAAATGAGGTGGGCTTCATAGATAATTGGCAAAGCTTCTGGGGAAAACCTGGTCTTGTTAGGAGAGACGGCATCCATCCCACTTTGGATGGAGCAGCTGTCATTTCTAGAAATCTGGCCAATTTTCTTAAATCCTCCAAACTGTGACTATCCAGGGTTGGGACCAGGAAGCAGAGTTGTAGTCTTACACACCTCTCTGCAGCTTCTCTCCCCCTGCCATCCCCTCATTACCCCATCCCCGTAGAGACGGTGCCTGCTCCCAGACTACCAATAACCAGCAAAAATCTATTTAAGCATAAAAATTCAAAAAGAAAAAATAATATAGCACCTTCAACTGCACCACAGACTAAAACAGTTAAATGTGGTCTATTAAACATTAGGTCTCTCTCTTCTAAGTCCCTGTTGGTAACAGTCACACTAACTGACAGGATCAGGTGACCCTGAACCATCCCTTAGTTATGCTGCTATAGACGTAGACTGCTGGGGGGTTCCCATGATGCACTGTTTCTTTCTCTTTTTGCTCTGTATGCACCACTCTGCATTTAATCATTAGTGATCGATCTCTACTCCCCTCCACAGCATGTCTTTTTCCTGGTTCTCTCCCTCAGCCCCAACCAGTCCCAGCAGAAGACTGCCCCTCCCTGAGCCTGGTTCTGCTGGAGGTTTCTTCCTGTTAAAAGGGAGTTTTTCCTTCCCACTGTAGCCAAGTGCTTGCTCACAGGGGGTCGTTTTGACCGTTGGGGTTTTACATAATTATTGTATGGTCTTGCCTTACAATATAAAGCGCCTTGGGGCAACTGTTTGTTGTGATTTGGCGCTATATAAAAAAATTAAAGAGAAAAAATTAAAGAGAGAAAGAGGCTCCTCTGCCTGTGGTCCCGGGCCCCCTGGAGGCACCCGAGATGCTGAAGGTGATGGGAGTGTTGCAGATGGACCCCTCTGTTCAGGCAATTCAGCGGTGGAGCCATGATCATCTGGATTGTTGATTTCATGGGAGGAGCACTCACAACTGGACCATGAGTTTGAGCAGCAGGTTCTGCCGGCAAACATACAGTGAGCAACTGAGCTAACAAAACTTTTCCTGATGGCTTTGAAAACAGTGCTGGTGGCGAGAATGGGTCAGACAACCGTGGAGGTGCTACTGCATCAAAGGTGTCAGGCAACAGGTGAGCTTCAACTCCCATGGCTGGGCTGTTGGTTGAGGACGGGTGCCACAGCTGCGGCACTTGGTGTTTTCATGGCACTGGCACCCTAATTGGTCGCTACATGGCCGGAGACGGTGCTGAGAAACACCTCGGTGCTGGCACGGGTGCGGGCAGTGTGAGCACTGAGGGCTGACTGGGCACCGGCGTGGAAAACTAGAGAAACGAGATGGCTGCATCAGACAGTGTGATGGAATGGGGCGTGTCAAGACAGAAATCTTTCAGCTCTGATTCGATGTCCATGGGATCTTCGATGTACGGGGGAACTCAACCCTGCTTGAAACACGTCTTAATATGACATTAAAACATGAACACATGCAGCTGCAAGTATGAACGAACACTGAAAAAGGCTGAGTACGGGCGTATTTAAATGAAACACAATGCTGTAATGAGCAGCTCTATGAATACGCCACTGTGACAGGGACTTTACCCTGAGAGGACTGCTGAAAAAATTGGCTCCCAGGTTTGTTGGTCCCTTGCTGGTTTCCAAAATTATTAACCCTGTTTCTGGTCATCGCTGTCTCCCCAGGTCCATGCACATTCATCCTATGTTTCATGTCAGTCATATCAAAAAAGTCCGTTCCTGTTCTTTATATCCTCCGGCTGTTCCCCCGCCTCACACCCAGTGTGCAGATGGTGACCCTGTTTTCACCATGTGGCGGCTCCTGGACTCTCGCCATCATGGTCGTGGGTACCAGTATCTGGTTGATTGGGAGGGTTGTGGCCCAGAGGAGTGGTCATGGATTCCCTCCCGCTTTGTGTTGGATGCCAGTCTCAATGGCGACTTTCATGCCACTCATCCTGATTCCCCTGAGCCTTTGGGGGTTGGACGTGTGTGTGTGTGTATGTGTGTGGGGGGGGGGGCAGTCAGGGTTTGATATTTTGTCTGGTTTTCTGTTTCGTTATTTTCTGTTTTGCTGTTTCATTGTTTTTCCTGTGTGTTCATTCTCTTGCTGAGTTTCTGCTTGGGTCTGTCTGTTTCTATCTCTCTTGTCTGTCCCTGGGTTCTTGGTGGTGGGTGTCTCTCTTTCTCACTCTGGCCAGGCCCTGGTTCTGGTGCTTTCCATGCACACCTATTCCTGATTTGCTGCTCATCACCTGGGATATATAAGGTTCACTGGGTGCAGTTGTTTCTCATCAGATTGATGCACCTTGTGCCTTCTTTCCAGCTCTATTTCTAGTGTTCCATAGTCCTGCCTGCCTCGTTTTGTTCCTGACGTCCTGCCTGTTTGTACGACCACACCTTAGCCTGATGATTTTTGTACTGCTGTGTTTTTGGACTGCCTACCGACCTCTGCTATCCACACCAGTAAAGCCTTTTGCTAACCAGAGCTGTTTGTGTGAGCCTTGCATTTGTGTCCAACAGTTTTTTTGACCAACCTGCCTGTCACCAGTGGTGGGCACAGCTAACCAAAAAGTTAGCTTTGATAACCGTTAATCCGCTAACTGAAAGGTTAACTTTTAGAAAGCTAAACCAATAAAAACCTAAAAAAAAAATTAAAAAAAGCATACGTTACACCTAAAAGCTAAACCGATAACTTTTAGTATTGGCTCCAGTACACTGGCACCCACATTTACTGGACTTTTGTTATTTTATTGTTCAGGATTTTTTTTAAATATCAACATTTCATTGTTTTTAGTGATTATTTATGCTCTATTTTTTTTTTTTTTTTTTTGGTGTCACCTACTCTTGAGGGAGTGGTGGATGCGGAGGAGATCAGACTCCAGACGACATCACCAAGGGATCAATCATTCCGGCCCCTGATGATGCCGCAGAAAGGTGGGTAGCCTCTGCATGATGTCCACGGGGAACAGTTTGTCATTGTCACCACGATCCTAGTCATATTGGCCATGGATGTCAACGTGATCAGGGAGCCTTCAGGCCCTCCATCTGGAGAGAACCACTTCGACCCGGCAGTCTCCACAGCTGACAGCGCTGTCAAGGAGCAGTCCTGAAAATGCAGATGCCAGCATGGTGGCATTTTTTGTCCCCGACTTTGAGACCATCACACCAGGGCTGGATGTCCTCACCCCATTGGCGGACATTGGCAGGGCTGGACGTCACAGCCACGGAGGTGGTGGAGAACTATGGTGAGCTGTGTGGCAATCCTGCTGACTCTGGATTGAACTCCGGGGATCCACAGGGTCACACTTCATCCTCCGCTGTGTACACCTGCCGGCCACTTGGCTGAAGTTCAGCCTCCGCAGAGGAAACCTGCCAGCCACTTGTCTGAAGTTCACGCTCCACAGAGGAAACCTGCCAGCCACTTGTCTGATGTTCAGCCTTCGCAGAGGAAACCTGCTTGCCACTTGGCCAAACTTCAGCCTCTGCTGTCAAAGTGGCCAGACTTCTGGCTCCACCACATTCTTTGGTCAGCTCAGGGGTTGGCATTCAGCCTCCGTGCCCTGCTTCGCCCAGTTGCCCAGTCTGCCCGTTTTCAATGGTGGTCGGGATTTTCAGTCTCTGTGCCAGACTGTGTTGCTGTGCTATTGTCTCCAGGGCAGTTTGCCCTTGTTTGGTGGTGGTCCTGCCTGTATGCCTCCTGCCTGCCACCGGGGGTGTCTGTTTATCAGTCTGGAGTTTTGTTCTGGTTAGGTGAGGTTCCCATTTTTTTCCATGTCTGTTTATTTTTGTGGAGTTTTCCTATTGTTTTTGGGTGGGAGGTAATGTTGGGCGCATGCCATTAGGTCTATCTGTGCATTTTCTGTTTTTAATCAGCCATGTCTATTTCTTGTGACCTTGTGTCATGGTATACTTGTCTGTGCATGCATTTCTTGTTAATGTCTGGTGGGTGTGTGTTGGGTTTGCACCCTGTTTTTAAAGAAATGAGAGGCACAAACACTGAAAAGAAACCAGTCAGAGAGAGACAAATATATATATTTTTTGCTCTGCGCAGAGGAGGAGAACAATGAAGCAGCTTGTAAGTGCTCAGCCACAAAGCTCTCCTAAAATCCCCTCCTCTGGCCCAGCCTTTTATTTAGTTCATCAACATGAGAAAAAACAAACAAGGACAGTCGGGAGAGGTTACACGAGTCATGTCTGCAAGAGGGTGATAGCAAAGCAAGGTAACGGCTGAAACCTTCCATTCCTGCAACATGAGCCTTGTGGCTCGTCAAAGCAGGATAAGGCAAAAATGAAAAATAGTTTGCTCAATCATGAAGAATGCAGACAACAAGTCTTTCTTTCTAAAACCTCCTCTTCTCACAAAGAGGAAAAATAATAAGCATAAACTATAAGAAAATAAATAATAATATAAGCATAAACTAAAGAAAATGATAATATGAGCATGAACGATATAAAATCCTTGACATAATCCTCCCTGTTTATCGTTTATTTACATAAGGTTGTCATGTCCAAAACACACTTCAATAGAAAATTTGTCCACTTTAACCACTTGTCTTATTACATTTTCAGCTAAAGCTTCATAGGCTAAGAGTGTGTTAACTCATCACGTCAACAGTTCAAGCTTGAACTGGAGTTGTGAGCTTTTCAATATCATAATTCTCAACACAATCATTATAGTTTTCTCCACTAAGGTCTGACTGTTTCAATGCTTGATATTTTGGCATAGTTTGTTGGAAAGCCAGATTACACTGTACAAATGTATTTGACACCATTTCGCCAACCACTGTTTTGATACAAGGGATCACACAACACATGCAAAGTCCAATCAGAATTAGGACTATAATAACTGGTGTCACCATTTTCAATAGTAACTGCCACCATGGTCCTGAAGTCAACCAGGACCAGGGATTCCACCGGTTCACGGCTAGGGTGTCTTTATGCACTGCATCACGAAGTTTATTCAGCTCTTCCAATGCGTCCTGCACATCCACTGAATGAATGGAGTCTGGGATGAAAGTACAGCATGTTGTGTTCAGCAGAACACAAACTCCTCCCTGTGAACCAGTAAACAAGTCTAAAACCATGCGATTTTGCATCACCATGGTACGTAAAGCATCTATTTCAGTGTTTTGAGCTGCTATTATTTTCTCAGTTATATTCATGAACAGACCCAATCGATAATTCAGAGTTTCAATCATTAATTATTTTTACCACTCTATCCAGGGGAACACTGAATGTGCTATTTTTATCTCCTACAGACCACAATTTTTGTCCTTGGTACATCCGAGCCCCACATGTGATCATGTGGTAACACATCTGGGTATATCGATCTCCTCCGTCTGGTGCTGCCATTCTTCTCTGTGGAAGTCCTTGGCACTACCACATATGTATGGTCAGTCACCTGGGTAGGTGCACACACACCACCCCAATTTGGTGGGAGACTCATGTACAGTCTGGAAACCACAAGCCAATAGATGTCATCATACCCCGGAGTACCATTTACAGGTGGTAGCAAAAACTTACTAACATAAGCACATGATCATCCGTTCCCCATGGACAGGAGCCTGTATAATTACATCCCGTCCAATGTGATGAAGATAAGTACCATCCACATATATGTTTTGGTTAGCTTAAATTATTTGATAAAACATACGTTTGGGTACACAGACGTTTTCTAATTTACTACAGTTTTATTCCCATGTCCGGTAAAAGCAAATCGGGGAATGGCCGTTGTGATGACAATTTAACATGTGATGTATTTTTGCATTTCCCTTCAGTCTAGTCAATGGAGCAGCACTTGGGCACGCTTGTACGTCTTCTGTTGAAATCCCTATCATATAAGTGGTTGCACTGAGGCAAGTGGTGTTACGTCTTGTCAGATTGCTGAGAACTGTTGCCCCCGAAATACAGTTTGCTATGCATCCGTTGATAAGACATTCTGTCACCCTAGCAGGGTACGGTTTAGCCGTCAGAGCTGGGTGTGTTGAGGATATAGGCATTTGCAAACAAACATAATTAGTAACATGTAATTCCATAGCCAATAAATGAACATATCTGTACCACATATTAGTATGGTATATATGAGGGTGTCCATCTGTCTCATTCAAATTATGAATAAACCTCTTCTGATGTTGCTTCCGTTGTTCTCTGGCTCGGTCCACAGTGAGCTGCAATTCTTGGGTCAACCACCAGGCCAGGAATCCGAGTAGCACGAAACACACTAAGATCACAACGCAACCGGCTGCCCTACCAACAGTCCGGCAGCGGTGGCGGTGAGCACGCCGCTCCGGGGTCTGCTGTAGTTCAGTCATGATTGCTAGGATACAGTGCTGTTGACCAACCTCACCTAATAGTGCAAGGATCTCCCTGCTTCACTGGCGTTGAGACAATCTATTCTAATTAAATAGACACCCTTTGTAGCCAGACTTCCCCTTACACTGTGGAGGCAGCCAACACCCGCTGTATCTTACAGTGACTTAGATGTATCCACGTTGATCTCTCCACTATCTTTACTGCAGTTGGTGTTGTTAACAGCACTTGGTATGGACCTTCCCAACAAGGACTGGACCAGTTCTTCCTCTTAATCACTCTGATGAACACCCAGTCTCCTGGCTGGACTACTGGAAGGCCGTCCTGTGGGAGATCAAAATTATTTGGCAGTAAATGTGTTTGAGTTATCTCTTTCTGTGTTAATGTCTTTTTCATAAAATCTGCTAATGTTTGTTCCTCATCTGCTGTTTTAGTATCCATGTCAAAAATTGGTAGACGATATGGTCGTCCATAAAGTATCTCAAATGGTGTTAAACCTGATGGTGTTGGTGTTATTCTCATATACAATTTTACCAGGTCCAAACATTCAATCCAGGTTCGTTTTGTCTCTTCCATACATTTCCTTAATCTTATTTTTATTGTGCCCTTTGTCCTTTCCACTAATCCTGCACTTTGTGGGTGGTAAGCACAATGATGTTTTAACTTAATTTTCATGTGTTCTGCAACTCTTTGTACAACTTCATTTACAAAATGTGTGTTATGTGTCGGACGCAGCTCGGAGAACCGACCAGCGTTTGAAGGACCCAGTATGAAATAAGCAGAGCACGGTACAAAGGCTAACTGAATTTAATACATAACAGTGATAACAAAAGGTGCGGCCTGGCGTGGTGCGCTCCCAGCAGCGCTAACGGTCCGGAGCCAGAAGCTGTTTCGGACCCAAGGACCCCGCCGACACCCCCCAGGTGGCCGCAACAACCGAGTCTGTGAAAGAAGGAACCATTATGTGAGTCCACACTCTACACACAGAACACTTAAAGGTGTACAAACAGCAAACACTTCCTGGCTTGATTACTGATCAGCTTCCAAACCTGCAGGCATGGAACATCCAGTTCACAAAACTCCACCGCAGTGGAAGCTGATACATGACTAACAAACAGCTCAATACAATAAGGTGTGAGGGACACCACATTTACTGACTGTATAACTGTTAGTCACAAAATCTAACGTACCTCAGGAAGTGTGCTGACGAGCGTGAGACCTCACCCCCTCCTCTTTCACAGACTGTGCATCAAACCTGGACGTTCTCAGCATCCGCTGCTGATGAGATGGCTCCCGAGACGACGATCTCACCCGTCTGGTCACAAGGTCGAGTCTCTGGCAAATACACACTGTGCACTCCAGTCTTAAATGCCAACATGTTCCAATCCATCCAGATGCACCACAGCTGTGAGTCCTGACGAGTCGCAGGTGATCAGGGTGAGGTCCTGACAGCCTCAGCAACATAGCCACTCAGTCCCAAACGCAAGCCACCTGGGAGGAAAACCAGAAAACAGAAACAAACCGGCAGCCAGGCCCCCCCAGCCATATAACAATGTGTTCCATTATCACTGTACAATGTCTCTGGTATTACATAATACGGAATAATTGTCTTACACAATGCTTTTGCTACTGTTAAAGCATCTGCTTTTTGTGATGGAACAATTTCTACCCATTTTGAAAAGGCATCAATTAATACTAGACAGTATTGATAAGGTCCACATCGATTTAGTTCAATAAAGTCCATATGAACAATTTGAAAAGGATACTGTGGTTTTGGGAATTGCCCTCTCCGGAGTCTTATATTTCCCTGTGGGTTGTGTTTCAATCAGGTAACACAGGCTTTACAAAAATTTTTTGAGTATAAATTAAATCCATAGGTAGTAAAGTATTGGTCTACCATATATACCATCCCCCTGTCGACACATGCGTTAACCCATGCGTCGCAATTGCGGCTGCTTTGAATAAGCTTTTGGGTAGGATGGGTTTGTTATGTACACAATAAAGTCCTTTGGGGTTTGGGGTTGCCCCATCTTTCAACCACAAATGTCGTTCCTGCGCTGGTGCCTGTTTTTGCATATCCAATAAAAGGTCAGAATCTATTAATGGTTCATTGTCTGTCTGAGCTGTGTAAATAGAAGAAGTGCCATATCGACCAGCTGCTGCTTCTTTCGCTATTTTGTCTGCCAGGCAGTTTCCTCTGGAGACAAAATCTGTACCTCTGGTGTGGGCTGCACATTTACATAATGCCAGGTGTGATGGTAATGTCACTGCTTCTAGCAAATTTGTGAGTAAGCCTGCATGTGTCACTGGTTTCCCTGTAGAGGTTATCATACCTCTTCGTTGCCATTGTTTTGCAAAGAACCAAATTGTTGAAAATGCATATTGACTATCTGTATAGACTGTCAGTTTCTGTCCTTTAGCCAAGATACAAGCTCTGGTTAATGCAATGGGTTCTGCAGCTTGGGCTGATTTAAAATGATCAATCTGTTTTGCTTCAATAACAGTATTTGGTAATTGAACAACAGCATAGCCTGTTAATGTCTGTCCTTTCTGATCTTTGAAACATGAGCCTTCCACAAAGTAATGTAGTCCATCTGTAAATGGTTCGTCTGTTAAGTCTGGTCGAGGTAATTGTTGTTTCTGTGTGTCTGCCAAACAATCATGCGGTTCACCGTCTGTCTCAGTAGGTAGGAGCGTGGCGGGATTCAAGGTGTTGCATCTTTCAATGGTAATATGTGGCTGAGACAGTAGCATTGCTGTATATGCTATCTGTCTAGCAGGCGATAAGAATGTATCCAAACGTTTGGAATAATAGCCAACTGGTTTATTTTTATTACCATGTTGTTGTAGCAAGACTGCACACATGAATCCCTGTTTTGTGTCCACCATGAGAGTGAATGGCTTGGCATAATTGGGCAGAGACAATACTGTGGAACTCACAAGTTCTTGTTTAAGAGCTGTAAACTGTTCTTCAGCTTCTTTATTCCACTGTATTTTGTCAGTCATAGCCATTGGTATAGAGTGTATTAAATCCTGCAATTTCTGCACCTTCTCTGCATAACATGGAATCTAGGCTCTGCAATCATTACAGATACCTAAGAAAGTCATCATTTCCTTTTTTGTTGACGGTTTAGGCGCTTTGAGAATAGCGTGCTTTCGATCGTCTTGTATTCGTTTCCCCTCAGCTGATAGGACGTGGCCTAAATAAGTCACTTGTGGTTGCACAAACTGCAACTTTTGCTTTTTAATTTTACTTCCTGTTTCTGCCAAATGTTGCAATAGCATCATAGTACATTTTGTACAGCTGTCTTTTGTCTTTCCTGCCACCAAAATGTCATCTACATACACCAAGATTTGTGAATCTTCTGGTGGAGTAAATGAAGATAAGCAACAATTTATTGCTTGTGTAAAAATGGTCGGACTGTCAGCAAAACCTTGAGGGAGTCTTGTATATGTGTATCTTTTCCCTTTGAATGTAAAAGCAAACCAAAATTGAGAGTCTGGATGAACAGGTACTGAGAAAAATGCATTACTGATGTCTATGATAGAGAAGTACATGTTTCCAGGACTTAATCTATTTAGCAGCGTATGTGGGTCTGGTACCAGAGGGGCACTAGTTTCTACTGCAGCATTTACTGCACGTAGGTCTTGTACCATTCGCCAATTCTGATTATCTGCTTTTTTCACAGGATGCATCTAAACATTCCCTGATGACTCCTGCTTCCAATAATTCTGCAATAACCGGTTCAATTCCTTTTTCTGCTTCAGGTTTTAACAGATATTGTTTGATCCGTGGTCTCCAATCAGATTGTGGCTTAATTTTGACTGGCGGAATATTTTTCAACAGTCCTACATCTGTGGGTGCTTTCACCCAGAGATGAGGAGGCAGTTTGGCCAATAAAGTCTCATCTTCCTGTGTCAACAACACAGATGTTGTTACAGTTCAATCGTCCAGATCTACTTCATGTATCACCGGTGTCGTCCAAGCACTTACAAACATGTATTTCCGATACAAGCCTGTGGATGGACTGAAATCCCACACCGACACTGCATCTGCTTCGTGCCAATCAGTTGCTTCCTCAGCTATTTTAGCAATTCCTCCAAGGTCCTTCCAGGACTGAGTGTCTGCCCTTGTCAGTGAAATATGCGGCACAGCCTCAGGTTTTCCTCTGTACCATTTGTCTGCACTTTGGGTCAGCACTACTACTACTACACTACACACAGAGGTGGTTTTTCTGTCTGTGTATAGGTGTGCTACTGTCTGTAATTCTGATGGAATTTTCAGAAATCCTGCTCCATACCTTTCATCCTTTTGTGGAGTGAATAGCATAGTTATGTGTAGATCTTTTGGTGACGCCATTACTACGTTTTCTCTGTTTTCACAGGTCATCAGACCTTCCTCTAATAATTGTTCAGTTTCTCTCAACTCCGACAGATCCAAAGAGTACTGCCAGGCCTGGGCCAAATTTGTATATACAGTAGCGGGCTGTCTCACAGCTCTCATACCACCTACTGTTGGCGTGACTCCTATAGATAAGGCAGTCATCAAATCTCGTCCCAGTAAATTTACTGGACAATGGGGCGAATAAACCACAGAGACACAAGCAGTTTGGTTCATTTCAGGATCTTCAAAATTGACAAACTTCAATACTTTCTCTGAATTCACCTGTCCATTTGCAGATTTTACACAAACGACTTCTTTTGCAAATTTAGTTCCGGGAGGTCTGTCTGTTATCACTGTCCTACATGCTCCTGTGTCACAGAGAAAATCCATGTCCTGTCCATTTACCTTTAGAGTCACCACAGGTCTTTCTTCCAGGAGTGGTAATGACCATGCTCCATGAATATCCACTGTGATTGTTATCTGTTTTTCTGTACAAACATTACTTTCCCCTCTGACTTTCCTTTCTCGTCTTTTTTCCTCTTTATGGCCTCTACTCTCATCCGTGCTTCACTGAGCCATACTTTTGCACACTCTATTTCTCCTTCTTTTCTTACTTTCCTGTTACCCTTTTTATTTGCTGCTGCTGCTGTAAGTTTTAACACCAAACCTTCACAATCTGGCATAACCAATTTACCTGAAAAGCCATATTTCTTTTTCCATTTAGTTATGTACTTCAGATTTTCCGGATTGCGTTTGTGCATGTATTTTTCGTCGCCCTGAAATAGGGGCTTATTTTCTGTGCATGTGTTTCCCATATTGGTCACCTATTCCCCTTCACTCTGCAGAGTTCAGGTCAAGCTTCTACCCCGTGGGGCGGACCTTCCTTGGAATCCCCCTCTTTGCAGACTCGTCGGGAATATGTGAGTGTGGTGCGTATGGACTTAAAATGACCTACTTTGCAGACAACGGCTCCACTTTTATCCCCTGATAAAATGGGATATCAAGCTGTCTGTGCTTCAGTCACTCAGTCTCATTCTTTTATCATTACTAAGGAATACTCAGTCAAACAATACCACATACAGTCCAACACTGTCACACACACACACACTCCCACAACCACTCCAACTCTCACACATATACAAAATAAATTACAGATTTCATCAATGATTGCAATTACAGACAAGCCCTCATCTTAAAAAAAAATAAATAATAATAATAATAAATCATTTTATATCAAGACAAATAACACAACAAAATCCTTGCAACAAAACAACAAAAACAGAATTTTCTCTCATTCATACCACAAACACACTTAGTTTCACTTTTGCAATAATCAATTAATTCGCGTCTCTCTCTAACTGCTTCTCCTGAAATTTATTCTTACTCCTCCTGTATTTCTCAGCCGGATGGGGACTCGAACCCCTCCGCCACCTGTGCCGGTAGGACCGGAGACTCTAACTCCCTCCCCCGCACTTTATTCCGGATGGGGACTCTAACCCCTCCGCCAAATGTGCCGGCAGGACCGGAGACTCTAACTCCCTCCCCCGCACTTTATTCTGGATGGGGACTCGAACCCCTCCTCAACATATTTTCCTCACAGGCAGGCAGTAATTACTTACATTAATTTGTTGCGCCCCTCATTTGGTTCGGAGGCGTCGTCAATCTACTGCGGCGAGCGGAGGTGGACGTCTATAGTCACCGGCCCGACGGAGAATTCACTCCTCAGGACTTTCCTTCGATCCCTCTAGTGGAATCGGCTGTGCACAGTCTGCGGCGTGTCTCCCTCCGTTCGCTCGAGAAGATCTGTCGACGCCCCACGTTGGGCGCCAAGAAAAAACTGTTGGGTTTGCACCCTGTTTTTAAAGAAATGAGAGGCACAAACACTGAAAAGAAACCAGTCAGAGAGAGACAAATATATATATTTTTTGCTCTGTGCAGAGGAGGAGAACAATGAAGCAGCTTGTAAGTGCTCAGCCACAAAGCTCTCCTAAAATCCCCTCCTCTGGCCCAGCCTTTTATTTAGTTCATCAACATGAGAAAAAACAAACAAGGACAGTTGGGAGAGGTTACACATGAGTCATGTCTGCAAGAGGGTGATAGCAAAGCAAGGTAATGGCTGAAACCTTCCATTCCTATAACATGAGCCTTGTGGCTCGTCAAAGCAGGATAAGGCAAAATGAAAAATAGTTTGCTCAATCATGAAGAATGCAGACAAGTCTTTCTTTCTAAAACCTTCTCTTCTCACAAAGAGGAAAAATAATAAGCATAAACTATAAGAAAATAAATAATAATAATATAAGCATAAACTAAAGAAAATAAATGATAATATGAGCATGAACTATATAAAATCCTTGACATTGTGTTTCTATGGTTTGTCTATATGCTTTGTGTGCTTGTCTGGTTGTGTTCTCTTGTTACTATGCCTCCTGTGATTCACCTGTTGTTTATGTGTGTAGCCAGCTTAGCCTCGCTTCACCATAATTAATTAATGTTCCCTTAACCAAAACTTGAGGTTTGAACTGGACAAAGCTTTTGTTTTTACTCGTGACGGGGAAATTCCTCGTTCCAAATAGAGACATCTCTGAAATCCTCCCGTCAGGATTTGACCTTTGTCTGCTTTTATTTCTTGGCTTTGATGTGTTTTTTTTTTTCAGTTTCTGTTTTGTTTATTCTCTTGCTGGGGTTTTTCCTGTTTGGGTGTGTCTGTTACTTTCTCTCTTGTCTGTCTCTGCTGGTTCTTGGTGGTGGGTGTTTCCCTCTCTCTGGCCACACCCTCATTCTGGTGTGTTTCACACACACCTGCTCTCAATCTGCACCTCATCACATGGGTGTATTTAAGCTCCTCATTTTGCCTTACTCCCTCACCAGATTGATACGCCTATTGCCTTCTCTCCTGCTCTGTATCCTGTTTTCTCATTCTGCCTGCTTCATGTTTTACGACCACCTGCCTGTATCCTCGACCACGCCTTTGCGTGATGCTCCTAGTTTTGTTATTCCTGTTGGACTCCCTTACTGTGTACCAGACCCTGTTTACTGTTTCAGTAAACTGCTTTTACATACAGAGTCAGTTGTCTGAGTCCTGCATTTGCCTCCTGCCTGAACCATCAACCAGACCTGATACCTTCCCAGATGTACTGTCCTTGGGCCTCTAATTTAAAGCTCTTCAAAGGGGTCCTTGGAACCTGTATCCATGAAATTTCGGACAGTGGAAATTATGTGACATTGTATTTGCTTCATGTCAAGCTTGAGGTGTTCCAGATCCGCCAGCGTGCCTCTTCCATGATAAAGTGACCACAAAACTCAAGAGCCAACAACCAGTTATTATCTCCAGGTCTCAGTTCGAAGAAAGACTTTTTGTGTAAATGCAAAGAACAATTATTTTATCTGGATACATAAAAAAATTCTAATGTTGTCTGGTGTGTTTATTCAGGCAAAGCTTTACATATTCCATGTCATCTTCCTTTTGTCATGGAGGGCGGGTGCCAGGCAACCAAGCGGCTAGACCCGCAATGCAGACTCCTAGACTAGGCTTAGGTGTAAAACAAATCATGGTCTTTATTCCAGGCTCAAGTATAGTACACAGGTTATCAGTCAGCAGAGCAGAGGTACAATCAGGGTTAGGCAAATATGCAGCCATTGATGAACTAGCAGTGTTCAGTGCCATGAGCAAACACAGACATCTGGGTAGAGGCAAGAGGCGCGGTCGAGGAAAATAGAGCAGGATTTGCTAAGACGACAATGCAAAACAGGACTGAATACTAGAGCTGGAATGTGTACAAAAGACAACAAACTGGCAGAGGTGTGGTGGCTGGGAGGAGTTCAAATAGACAGGAGTTAACCAGGGGCATGTGAGGCAAATGATCTAGAAAGGGGCCGTGGCTGGAGGACAAAGATTGTGCACTGTGCAAGATAGTGAGACAGGATAACACAAGGTGGAGTGATGAAAAGCTAAAGACATGTGAACAGGTACCAAGAGTGTGAGTGAATGAAAACACAGCAGACAGAATCAAAGTGTGAGACAAAGACACGAGGCAGGTGCAGTGGCGTGGCGTGAGAACATAATAAGATGGGCATGAGGAAAACGGAGAACAAAGATCAAACAGAAACCGTGGACAGAATATAATACCACTATGAACGAGAATGAACAGAGCATGAACATGAGAATAGAAAAGCGAACCAAAAGATAATCTACATACAAACTGATCAGAGAATAATTGGAAAATAAACAAGACAAAACTGAACTGGAACTGACTAAGAATACAAAGTGACTAAAACTATATGAAAGACTACAGAGCAGAGACTGCATGGTAACAGAAAACAAAACCCGATTCAAAAGCATAACAGACAATATCACATGAGAGAAGAACAAAACAAGTGATAAACTAATGATAAACAATGAAAACACAAACCAGCTGAACAAAATTGGGCAGAACTGAACTATGGCCAAAGTATAAAAAGTAACAGAAACAAAGTGACAAAGCAAAATAGAACAGAGAACAAGCACATGATGAAAATAAAACTACTAATAAATCAAACCTGAGGTAGAAGGTGATGAAAAGAAAGAGGCAAAATAGAATCAAAGCCCCGATCAGGGCCAAATTGTGACAGTACCGCCTCCCCCCATCCACGTTCATATCCCCAACGGACGCAGAAAGCCACAACCAGCACACTGGCGTGGGTCCCAGGATGGTAGGAAAACAGAGGCCAGAGTAACACAACCAGACCCAAAAGGGAGGATACCCCAAGGATGACTGACAGAGTGACTGAAAATAGGTAAGGGAACCCCTGGGCGGTAGACAGGATGGCCACTAGGTGGAATCTGGTGCATCAAAAAGTCAGGGACCGGTTTAAGGCATGGTTCAGGGGTGACCAGGAGGCTTTTCAATATGCAAAACAGCATAAGGGAGCTAACTAATGGGGACACTGGACTCAGAGGCGGAATTAGAGGAACATCCAGGAACCAACTCAGAGCTAAAACACCGGGAACCACAGAGGGAGAGAACCCAGTGCTTAAAGGTGGGGACGCCACACAGGGAAGCCATTGAAACTGACAAAGTAACAGAACTCAGAATATCACATAAAACCAATGAGAAGAGAACTCGCTATTTGTCTCCAAACCCCAGTCCCAGATAACAACCCACTGAAAGGAGCTCGGAAACCAATTAGCTACAATACTTAGATGAGATTTTTATCAATTTAATAAAAGCGCTAAGGAGAGCACAAAAAGTGAGCTGACACGAGGCACCGAAATGCTCAATCCAAAAACACAAAGAGTGTAACACCCAAATCATCCCAAATACTCCATGAGCTTAAAAAAAAAAAAAAAAACACAATTCTTCTCAAAACCCCAACTCCATTCAAAGGACTAAGGAAACCTGAACTCAAAAGTCCTCAGAAGAAATAGTAACGGTTTGTAGAAAACGTTGAAGTGTGTACCCAAGGCAAGCGGGCATGAAGCACAAACGTGCGTTATCCAAATCCAGAAACAGTTTAGCACCTCATTACATGATTTGGTACCCAGCCAAAGAGTAGAGATCCTCCCAATTGATGAGTTAATATGGAAAACGTCTTCCATTATAAGGGTTCTGCCACAGCATGAGTGGAGTTTAATCCTACTAAATGACAAGCAATTCCTGGGGAGGACCTGAAGAATGAAACAGTTCTGCAGCCCATCATTAAAGAAATGTAATCATTAATTTCATAAAACACTGATAGGAAAACTCCTTCAGTTTCAGACATGGCGCTTTTAACAGATTTCCAACAGATTTACAAAAAACCCGTCTCAGGTTCAGACATGGCACTGTTAAGAAATTTCCAACAGATTCACAGGCATTAAAACAGATCATCATAAACCAGAAGAAAAATGAAAAGTCACTAACCATCCCACAGTTACTGATCTCCGAGATCATCTTCGGAAAGAATGTTGGAGCTGGCTGATGAAACTCTAGGATGGCTGAACTGTTCGGCTGTGTGTGCGTGTGGAATGCACTCCCAGGTGCCGCTGCTGGCTGTGAAGCAGGGAGTGGAGACTCTTCCAGCGGCCACAAGGATGAATCTGCGGCAGGGTATGCAGAGGCTGAGACGAGCGCAGGTGATGATGAGGCAGAGCATGCCGGTAACAACACAGCTGGCATCACAGGAGCAGCAGATTTGAGTGACGTCAACAGTGAAGCGGCTGTGGTGCCCGCGGAAGCAGAGTCAGCTGCAGGTGGCAGAGAGGCTGAGCAGGCTGCGAATGATTCAGAAGGTGGAGAAGATGAGGCAGCCGTGGTGCACGCAGAGACGGAGTCAGCTGATGCCGCCAAGAGAGCTGAGCCGGGTGACACAGATGATACAAGTCCGGGCAGCGCCACCAGCATAGCTACTGCTGTGTGCACTGAGGCAGAGCTGGCAGGTGCAGCCGAGGAGGTGGAGATCCCTGCAGGGGTGTATGACGAGGTTCTCCCGGAAGGGATCACTGGTAGTGATGTGCACATTCCTAAAGGCTTGACTGGCAATGTAGAGGACACTGACTGCTCAGAAGGACAGGTGGGTGTGGCCGCCAGAGATTGGTTGGGCAAAACCTGTGCAATGGTGGTCATCAGCGTAGCAATCTCTGAAGCAGATGTTGGTGGATTAGGCATGGGAGCTTGGGATGTCCGAGGTGCTGGGACAGGAGCTTCCCAGAGCAGACGTGCTGACGCACTTGTGTCCAGGATGAGCAGCTGTGCTGGATCCGGAGGCGTGACTGTGGAAGCCACTTGGGTCCTCCGTGGAGCAGATCTCGTACCCAGAGCAAGATCGGCCTCAGTGGCTGCATTTCTGGGACCGTAGACAGGACGGAAGTGGCGGCGTCTGTGAGCATGATTATGTGTGTTTCAACACAGCAGGTGGCAGTAATCTCATATAAGGATGGGTATCTATAAGAATTTATCGATATCGATACCGTTATCGATTCTGCTTATCGATCTGATTCCTTATTGATTCCCTTATCGGTACCTGTTGTGAATTTTTTTTGTACTAAAAGAAGGCTTTCTGGTTTTCTATGTCAGCGGGTCAAAGAGCTTTTTCTTATTGTGCACCTGCTCTGTGGAACGGTCTTCCTGCGACCGTGAAGCAGTCGGAGTCAGTGGACATTTTTAAGACTTAAAGCCTATTTTTATTCTTTTTGTTATGAATAGTTTTTATTTTATTATCTGTTTTGTTCTTTTACTTCTGTTTTTAATTATGTATTAGAATTTTTTAATTTTTATTTATTTATTTAAATTTTTTTTATGTTGAACTCTGTTCTATGTGAGGCGCCTTTGGAACTTTATAAGCTGATTAAATTGAAATTGAACAACATTTTATTGAGTCTTAAAATAAATAAATATGAAATTGGTCACTGGATCCTTAAACTTTGGACATAATAAACTCTACATGGTGGATCCTTGATCTCTGGACATAAATAGACATATTCAAAATCTGTAGTTTTGTCAAAAGTATTTCCTTTCAGACACTATTGGCATAAATGCCTTTCCATACATCTGAGCTGAGCTCTTGCAGCTGGCTGTGCTGCACATCAGGATGTAATTTATAAAGAATGCAGGTCTCATTTTGGGAGGAAAAAAAATGTTTTAGTCGACTGTAGTTTCTTGTCTATTACAATGTTTGTAAGAGATGTCATTTTATTTAAACCGGCAATTCATTTTGAAGTTATTAATTCCGACCGTACTCTGTCTCACCAGAGAGCTGCGCAGCCTTTGGAGCTGTGCCAACGGAACGGAGGATAATTCTCATTTCTTGACCGCAACAAGAGTCCCAGTTAGTGACTTTAATCCACACAAAAATGACCCACGATATTTTAATGGCTTTGAGAAGGGTTAAGAAGCAAACTTGCTATTTCTGAAAAGCAGTGAATCACAGAACCAACAAACTAGTGGGTCGAAGCATTGCTTCATTGGTTCACGCTTCAAAGTGAACCAATGAAGTGCAGAAATGGTTGATTACAGAGCCGCTACAGGGTCTGTAATCAGTGTAGAGGAATGATCATTTTCCAGATAAACACCCTCAAAAACAACAGCTGCTCTGAAGGACCAATAAGGGAATCATTAAGCAGAAAGGCTATTGCTATCGGTGGATTGAATAATTTCTTAACGATACTCGAAAAAAAAAATGGTTCTCGATACCCAACCCTATCTCAGACTCAAACAAAAACTGTCCATGGGATCCTCAATGCATGGAGGAACCGAGGCCTGCTTAAACTGCATCTTAATGTCTTTAACCTCGTGGAAAGCAGTCATCAGCTCAGGCTCGGCTAAAAGGATCTGATCGAGAGCCACAAAAATGTGCTGTTTGCTCCGTTGACTGGGGCAGTCCTGATATTCAAAAATAAGTCTTATATTTTGAACAATAGTGTAGCCATGTCCTGGAAAACTGTCTACTCTGGTTCAGACAAATCATCCTCTTCTAAGTCGACTTAGTCCAACTCATTGTCAGCAGTCAAGTGCTTGGACGGCAGGTGTGCCTCAGGGTGCCTCATCCAATCCAGAAGTTTCTTTTCACAAAAAATATCATCCAGGCCCTGAAGCTCTGGGAAAATGTCAAATAGCCATGGGTTTGAATCAAGTTCCCAAGCTTGCTCCAGAAAAATCAAACTTTTTCTCTGCGAGCGTAGCAGTCACAAAAACATAGGGAAAAAAAAAGGTCAGCAAAAATCCCCTTAATTACCCAGTGTCCCAATGTCCTGGTTCATGGTGTAAGCATCTGTGGATGGGGTGGGGCCCGCAGTGTCCATGTGATGGCCAGTTTGTACTGTCATGGACGGGGGGTACCAGGCACCTGAAGTGGCTGGACTCACAATGCAGACTCCCAGACTAGGCTTAGGTGTAAAAGAAATCATGGACTTTATTCCAGGCTCAGGTATAGTACACAGGTGATCAGTCAGCGGAGCACAGGTACAATCAGGGTTAGGCAGTGGTGGGTACGATAATTATCAAAGATAATGTTTTTGTTAGCAGATTAGCTTTTCAGACAAGTTTTAAAACCATCATCGGACCAATTATCTTCCGATAAATTTAGTTCCGATAACTTTTAGACCACTAACGTTTTTTTTGTTGTTTTTTTTTTTAACATAGTAGTAACGTTGAAAAACATTTATAATCCCTTTTGCTCCTGTCTGAGGGAGGACAACACAAGGTGGAGTGATGAAAAGACAAAGACACGTGAACAGGTGCCAAGAGCGTGAGTGAATAAAAACACAAAGCAGACAGAATCAAACTGAGAGACAAAGACACGAGGCAGGTGCAGTAGCGTGGAGTGAGAACATAAAACCATGGGTATGAGCAAAACGGAGAACAAAGATCAAACAGAAAACCGCAGACAGAATATAATACACTATGAACCGGAATGAACAGAACATGACAAAAGAAAAGTGAACAAAAGATAATAAACATAGAAGATAAACTACATATGAACTGATCAGAGAATAACAGGAAAATAAACACTAAGACAAAATTGAACTGGAACTGACTGGACCATCACAGATGGCCCACAACAGTACGTCACCTCCAAGAAAACAAAGTGACTAAACAAACTATAAGTAAAGCAGAGACTACATGATAACTGAAAACAAAACCCGATTCAAATGCATAACAGACAATATCACATAAGAGAAGAACAAAATAAACAAATGATAAACTAATGATAAACAATGAAAACATAAACCAGCTGAACAAAACTAGAATGGAACTGAAGTATGGCCAAAGAATTAAAAAAAATATATATATACTGTTGTATGGCTGGGGGTGCCTGGCTGCCTTTTGTTTCTGTCTTCTGTTCTGTCTTTTGTTTTTCCTTCCAGGTGGCTTGCATTCAGGACTGAGTGGCTGTGTGGCTGAGCTATCAGGACCTCACCCTGATCACCTGAGGCTGGTCATGTGCAGCTCGTCAGGACTCACAGCTGTGGTGCATCTACATGGATTGGGGCATGGTTGCATTTAAGGCTGGAGTACACAGTGTGTATTTGCCAGAGACTCAACCTTGTGACCAGACGGGTGAGATCGTCGTCTCGAGAGCCATCTCATCATCATGGATGCAGAGACCGTACCAGGTTTTGATGCCATGGTCTGTGAAAGAGGAGGGGGTGACGTCTCACGCTCGTCAGCACACTTCCTGAGGTACGTTAGGTTTTGTGACTAACATTAGTACAGTCAGTAAATGTGGTGTCCCTCACACCTTATTATATTGAGCTGTTATGTTACTCGTTTAATCAGCTTCCACTGCAGTTGAGAATGTGAACTGGGTGTTCCATGCCTGCAGGGTGGGAAGCTGATTAATGATTAAGCCAGGAAGTGTTTGCTGTTTATGTACACCTTTGAGTGGTCTCTCTGTGTGTGGACTCACATGATGGTTTCTTCTTTCACAGACTCGGTTTGTCGCGGCCACCTGGGGGGTGTCGGTGGGGTCCTTGGGTCCGAATTGTTTCTGGCTCCGGACCGTTTGTGCTGCCTGGAGCGCACCGTATTACCACCTCACCAGACTGCGCACTCATTTGTTTGTATTTATCACATCACTGTTATGTTATTAAATTCAGTTATCCTTTGTACCGTGCTCTGCTTATTTTATACTGGGTCCTTCAAACGCTGGTCGGTTCTCCGTCCTGCGTCCGACACATAACACAAACAAACAAAAAAACAAAGTGACAAGACAAAATAGAACAGAGAATAAACACATGACAAAAATAAAACAACTAATAATTCAAAGCTGGGGCAGATGGTGTTAAAAGAAAGAGGCAAAAATAGAATCAGGGCCAAATCGTGACACCTTTTAACTGATGTGTTAAATGTGATTTTGTTTTCTGAATGATCAATTTTTGATAATAGATTATTCTGTTTAATCAAGAGTGTATTTAGGATGTCAAAGTAACTTTAATAATCTTACACTCATTTAAAACTGTATTAGAACAAAGTGTGTAACAACATAATGTTTTTAAATAGTCGACTCATTCATGTTTGCCCTTCTACACAAAATTTTCTGTGAAATTACCCACCCACTTAGGTGGAGTTTAATGACGGAAGTCCCCCTTTAAAAGTTCCACAACGGAGCTTCTCAGCCCTTCTCTGCTTTTTTTTTTTCGTCTCGTCCACTCTTCTTTCTTTTTGCAAATGCTTAACTTATTTTTTGTGGCCTAGCCATGTAGCTAAGCTACCACGTGGCTCTTTGTTCTGCTCTAAACTTTCTTCTAAATTCACAAAAAGTTTTAAACTGGTTCGACAAATTTCTAAAGCTACCAGAACCCATTTTCAACAAATGCCTTAGGTCACGCAAGCTGTGACGAACCTGCCGGTAAAGCATCAGGTGACCTGCCGGCAAACTCAGCCAACACTGAAGAATTCTTTGGATCGCCGGGGAGAACAGTGGGTTTAACCCCTGACCCAAGTGAGCTCAAGCTGCAAAGGCCAACCACATCAATGATTTATGCTGATTGGATCATTCATCTCTTCAACTGAACAGCTAAGTGGCCCATTAAAGGTTATAGTTTTAACAAAAGTTTTGTTAATGGGTGCAAAGTGAATTTAAACATATTCATATGTTTATTGATAATTTTGCTAATAATAATTGGCTTCAAAATTCATCACTAAATTCAAATCAGATTTATTTACTTAATTCCTTAAGCTTTATTCCACTGCTTTCTTTCAACATCTCATGAGAAGCAAAATTTGTCCATAAATTATTTAATCATGGTCCAGACACAAAATGCCAGTAAACTGTTCATTTTCTTGTATATTTGTAAATAAAATGTAATTCTAATTCACTTTGATCCAAACAATTATTAAATCTTAAAATTGTTCATTATTTTTGTGACCCACTGAATGAGGTCCAACCCAATTTAAAATTTTAATAATTCCATTTGCTACTTATTATTGGTGCCTCGGTGTGAGGAGCCATTAATCCCAAATAATTAAATTAAGTGATTTAATTTCATTACATATTATTGGTGTCCTCCATGTGAGGCTCAATTAAAATAATTACATTTAATTTCAAAACATATTGTGATTTTTTTGTGGGACTCATCACAAAGGTCTCTGGTGTGGACTGACTTTCAGTCAGTCTTTTCCACCAGCACTCGCTATGGGAGAAGATTGACTGAAAAGTCAGTCTGTATGGCTGTGGGAGAAGTTCTCCTGTGCATGCCGCACAGCCAGCTACAGACGGGAAATGTTTGTAGGGAGACCTGGGACATTTGCCCACGGAAAATTTACAATTTATAGCCTCTGAAACACTATTTCCTGCATTTTGTGGGCCAGATTTTGTGAAGTAAAGCCATAGTTTGTTTGTTCTTTATCATTATTCCAGCCTTACTTAAAGCCAAAAGAAACAAGGCATCAGGCCCAAAACATGGAAGGGCCTGCAGAAATGTACCGTGTCAAGAACAAGGAAACAGGTACCTCTGGTGCCCTCTTTTGGCTGCCCTGGATCTGTCAGTAATTCTGCACTTTAGTACGTTTGTAAAATAAAATACTACTGTATCATTCTGGGAGGGGGATAGGTCTGTGCCTTCAGTCTTATAGCCATCATTAACTACCAATACTTCATTAATTTTCTGTCAAATGTCAATACTAGTATTAATATGTTGCAGAACGCTAGACAATTAGTAAACAGCCTAAAAAACAAAAATGGTTTTTAATAACACTAACCCAAATCAATATCAGATCGGAATGATCGAATCGAATCTTAAGAATCGGAATCAAATCGATTCTTGAAATTTGAATCGATACCCAGCTCTAGTGGTTACTGGATTCCAAAAAGAATATCTTCAACTCATACAAGGGTAGTCCAGGAGGAACAAAAATACAATCAACCCACTAATGCTGGGCAGACACTGTATGATATTTTCAATCGTTGCACTCAGCTCCAGCTCAAACTGTATGACAAAACTGCAGGGTGTAAAAGTCAGAGAGCACGATTTATGTTCTCACACTATACGGCCCCGACGTTCTGATGCGATCTAACTTCTCACATTGTACATTCAAAACCCACACATCGGACTCGTGTTTCTGGTAGCAAAATGTAAACAGAAGCTGCTCTCCCAAAGAGATGATCGCTATTTATGCTCTCTCCAAATTCTGCATTGGTGTTTGCATATGCGCAGTGCGAGAGGTGGGGTAAATCGGCTTGTAGATGCTCGTAGCGTGCTTCAACAGCGTGATACCCTCACAATGGCCGACCAAAATATCAAACAGGTTCGATTTTCATCCGACCATACAATTGCCGATGGGGAGGTGGTCGTGAGAGGTTAAACACAGTCCTGTATATTACATGATACAGGACGCACGATTAAGCTGAAACTTGGCGCAATCCAAAAATTCTTGCACGAGTGAAAAATCGGCTCAAAAAGGGCCAAAAACTCGCACAGTGTAAACCCAACTTAAGAGGAGGGGAATCTGAGAGGTGAAGGATAAGAAGGAAAAAGGTAAACTCAAAGTCATATAATGAGTACAATGATGAACACAGGCGAGGTTACCCAAGATGTTCAGTATATAACGGACCAGCAAAGTGAAGAAGACATGGGTGTGGAAGTAGACAAACAACTTAACACACAGGTGTGGCGATCACACATAACAGAACCAAAACACCAGAGGGCAGCAGAGAACAGACAAAGATGACTGGAACAAGTGATAATAAAACAAGTCAGCAGAGAACAGATTCTACAAACAAAGGTGACTGGAACACATGATAATCTCTGAGGGGAAAAACAAATACCAAGTGATAACTGAAGGACTAACAATAAAGAAAACACAGAGACCAAAAGAACATAAACATACCAAACCACAGGGGAAGATTAAACCAGGAATGTACATGAGCTGAAGAAGAAAAATCATACTTGAAGGAGGAGGAGGCAAAGACCAAGCAGGAGAAACCAAGAAGGAGATGCAGGACTGAGACATGTAAAGGTTAACAAACAGCAGACATAACCCAATCATCCAGAAAACAAGATGGAACACACACATACGCAGAACAACACACAGGGCAGGTACGGTGCAACAGGATAAAACCAGATTAACAGGTGAGCATACAGGGGTGGAACACAGGGAACAGACATAAACAACCAACAAGACAGACAACAGGAACGTGACTTAAAGACTGAATTCGAACATACACAGAACTGGGGAGGAGCATAAAGGAAACAGACATGAACACAACCTTAAAAAAAAAAAAAAAAACCCCATCACAGATGGTCCACAACAGTACCCAACCTCCAAGAGCTGGCCCCGACAGCTTTAAAAAAAAAAAAAAAAAAAAACATGTAAAGCGCTTTGAACGTCTGATGCAGATGGGAAAGCGTTATATAAATACAGCCCATTTATGATTTAAGGCCATTCACCGGGCGGGAGGCATCAGCCGGAAAAAGTGCAGAGCCCACAGGAGCAAACTGGGCAGGAAACCAAGAGACAAAAGTACTTCATTACCCCTGGACTGAAAAGGCCCGAAAAATGGGGGCGGACTGGTCCACAAACTCTGATACAAAGACACCACCACAAACACCCAATCAACAGATTAAACCTGTAGGAGACCGTGCCAGTCCTGGATCGGTACAGCCACAACCGGCGCTGTAACCTGATGGATCAACTGTGGTGCAAACTGCCGGTGTCACAGAAGGACTTTTCTTCAGCCAGGACAAGGAATTAAATTATTTTCAGAGGTCATTTTCCCAACCCAGTGTGGAGATAACCTCTCCACCTATTTATTTACACTGACCTATACTCCACCCATTTATAACCCATTCTGGATAAATACATTCATACAGATCCCAGATCAGCTGTGATCGTTGCACCACTAAATCACAGAAATCTGATTCCGCAGAAGTTTCACATTCCTGCAGTATTGATTGTTTATAATGTTTGTATATCCATCAGAACGTGATTGCAGGAATTGGCTGTAAAAGTGATTATTTTCTGTACATTTTTCAACATGTTTTGACGTGTTTCACACAAACATTTTTTCTTTCGACTTCACTTACATATGAACATATGAAATCATTTCCTTTAACAACTTCAGACTTTTTATTAAATATTCTGTTGTGAAATTGGTGCATTTGTATTTACTTCTGGACATGTTATATGAACACTGAACAGACAAAGACAGTGTCCAACTAAAGACCACTGTGGGACAGATAAACATCAGAGACAACATAATGTGCTTTTCTTTATTCCCTGGAAAACATATTTTAGAAGGCTGAATTCATTATAATATATATATATATATATATATATATATATATATATATATGTATGTCCATAAAGCAAATACACACACGTATGCTTTACGTGGCGTTGCACTGCAGCGTCTGCATGTTGAGGCTGTTGGGTGGCGCACTGGTGAATATTGTTCCGACAAACACATGAGTCCCCCACAAACAGTGCGAGATCACTCTGCAGCAGCCCAGATCCTCAATTTGGAAGCCAGGTGACGGTAACGCTCATCTGTCTCAAATAGCGTGTTGTTGGTGTAAGAGCCAAAGAACTGCATGGAAACACATAAACAGGTCAACCAGCTGAAATTACAATCCTATCCCTGACCCAACAATGTCAACAATCTTGAGGTTCATGGATCACAAGCTAGGTTTCTCAGTTTATCAGTGTTTGACAGATTAAGACAAAAAAATAGGCCTTTGTGGTAAAACATGGTAAAGCTGTAAACCTGAAGTGTTTGGCTTGTAGGACCACCCTGAAGCTCTACAGTTACTATGGTGTCACTCCGTGGAGGGCATAGAGAGCAAAACGCGTGTATGGAAAGTGGGGGGGGGGGAACAACTGTTAATTTTTGAGTGGTTTGGCACAGAGCATTCAGCCCATGTTGGGAGGACATATGTAAAGGACAGGACAGGACCATGACTTCATGCCAGCAGGAGCCAAGAACAAACCATGAGGACCACAAACCAGCCACTCATGGAACAGTTGACCCCTATCCCTTACATGCAGGAATGAAGCTGCCCTGTGAGCATGAAACATAAACACAAACATCCAGCCCCAATGCCTGGCAGAACCCAAAACAACACAATGCCCCCACATGAGAAACCACAGGAACATCAGCCTGCAACAACCCCACAAACAACTGCACACCCCAGGGTTGAACTAACAAAAATATTGCATCAACCATTTAAGAATTACAGCCATTTGTGTACACAGTCATTGGACAATCTAAGTATCTGGTTTATTGCTCACAGAAAATAACCATTTGAGCTTCATGGTGGAGTGGAAGTATTTTCCATAAGAAAAAAAAGTACAATTTCAGCAACAGTTTGTCAGAAGGCATGGGGGAGACCAGGCATACAACCCCAATTCCAATGAAGTTGGGGCATTGTGTAAAATGTAAATAAAAACAGAATACAATGATTTGCAAATGAGTGTCATGATTGGGAATAAAAGGAGCATCCACAGTCTCAGCTGTTCACAAGCAAAGATGGGGTGAGGATCACCACTTTGTGAACAACTACATGAAAAATAGTCCAACAGTTTAAGAACAATGTTTCTCAACGTTCAATTGCAAGGAATTTAGGGATTCCATCATTCACAGTCCATAATATAATCAGAAGATTCAGAGAATCTGGAGAACGTTCTACAACCCCTGGCAAAAATTATGGCATCACCGGCCTCGGAGGATGTTCATTCAGTTGTTTAATTTTGTAGAAAAAAAAGCAGATCACAGACATGACACAAAAATAAAGTAATTTCAAATGGCAACTTTCTGGCTTTAAGAAACACTATAAGAAATCAAGAAAAAAGATTGTGGCAGTCAGTAACGGTTACTTTTTAGACCAAGCAGAGGAAAAAAATATGGAATCAACTCAATTCTGAGGAAAAAAATTATGGAATCATCCTGTAAATTTTCATCCCCCAAACTAACACCTGCATCAAATCAGATCTGCTCGTTGACATTGACCCTATGCCATGACATTGACCCTATGTGTCTTTTTGCAAGGAATGTTTTCGCAGTTTTTGCTCTATGGCAAGATGCATTATCATCTTGAAAAATGATTTCATCATCCCCAAACATCCTTTCAATTGTCCAAAATATCAACTTGTGCATTTAGTGATGATGTAATGACAGCCATCTCCCCAGTGTCTTTACCTGACATGCAGCTCCATATCATCAATGACTGTGGAAATTTACATGTTCTCTTCAGGCAGTACTCTTATAAATCTCACTGGAACGGCACAAACAAAAGTTCCAGCATCATCACCTTGCCAATGCAGATTCGAGATTCATCACTGAATATGACTTTCATCAGTCATCCACAGTCTCACGATTGCTTTTCCATTAGCCCATTGTAACCTTGTTTTTTTCTGTTTAGTTGTTAATGATGGCTTTCGTTTAGCTTTTCTGTATGTAAATCCCATTGCTTTAGGCGGTTTCTTACAGTTCGGTCACAGACGTTGACATCCAGTTTCCTCCCATTCGTTCCTCATTTGTTTTGTTGTGCATTTTCGATTTTTGAGACATATTGCTTTAAGTTTTCTGTCTTGACGCTTTGATGTCTTCCTTGGTCTGCCAGTATGTTTGCCTTTAACAACCTTCCCATGTTGTTTGTATTTGGTCCAGAGTTTAGACAGCTGACTGTGAACAACCAACATCTTTTGCAACATTGCGTGATGATTTACCCTCTTTTAAGAGTTTGATAATCCTCTCCTTTGTTTCAACTGACATCTCTCATGTTGGAGCCATGATTCATGTCAGTCCACTTGGTGCAACAGCTCTCCAAGGTGTGATCACTCCTTTTTAGATGCAGACTAAAGAGCAGATCTGATTTGATGCAGGTGTTAGTTTGGGGGATGAAAAATTTACAAGGTGATTCCATATTTTTTCCTCAGAATTGAGTGATTCCATATTTTTTTCCTCTGCTTGGTCTAAAAAAGTAACCGTTACTGACTGCCACAATCTTTTTTTCTTGATTTCTTATAGTGTTTCTTTAAGCCAGAAGTTGCCATTTGAAATGACTTTAGTTTTGTGTCATGTCTGTCATCTGCTTTTTTTCTACAAAATTAAACAACTGAATGAACATCCTCCGAGGCTGGTGATTCCATAATTTTTGCCAGGGGTTGTACATGTAAGCGGCAAGGCCGAAAACCAACATCAAATGCCCGTGACCTTCGATCCCTCAGGTGGCACTGCATTAAAAACCGACATCATTGTGTAAAGGATCTTACCGCGTGGGCTTAGGAACACTTCAAAAACCATTGTCAGTTAACACAGTTCGTCGCTACATCTACAAGTGCAAGTTAAAACTCTACCATGCAAAGCAAAAGCCATACATCAACAACATCCAGAAACGCCGCCGCCTTCTCTGGGCCCGAGCTCATTTGAAATGGACAGATGCAAAGTGGAAAAGTGTGCTGTGGTATGATGAGTCCACATTTCAAGTTGTTTTTGGAAATCATGGACGTCGTGTCCTCCGGACAAAAGAGGAAAAAGACCATCCAGATTGTTACCAGCGTACAGTTCAAAAGCCAGCATCTGTGATGGTATGGGGGTGTGTTAGTGCCCATTGCTGCCATCCAAGCAATGTCTTTTTCAGAGACATCCCTGCTTATTTCAGCAAGACAATCCCAAGCTACATTCTGCACGTGTTACAACAGCATGGCTTCGTAGTAAAAGAGTGCAGGTACTAGATTGGCCTGCCTGCAGTCCAGACCTGTCACCCACTGAAAATGTGTGGTGCATTATGAAGTGCAAAATACAACAACGGAGACCCCGAGCTGTTGAACAACTGAAGTTGTACATCAAGCAAGAATGGCAAAGATTTCCACCTACAAAGCTTCAACAATTAGAGTCCTCAGTTCCCAAACGCTTATTGAGTGTTGTTAGAAGGAAAGGTGATTTAATACAGTGGTAAACATACCACTGTCCCACCTTTTTTGAAACATGTTGCAGGCATCCATTTCAAAATGAGCAAATATTTGCACAAAAACAAAGTTAGTATTAGTTTAACATAAATATGTTGTCTTTGTGGTGTATTCAACTAAATATAGGTTGAAGAGGATTTGCAAATCATTGTATTCTGTTTTTATTTACATTTTACACAACGTCCCAACTTCATTGGAATTAGGGTTGTAGATTTGACCCATTTTATTGAGTGGAAATCCTTCTCTGTCTCACTTCATCATTAAGCGTGGACACTTAGTTACTGGATTGTCACAATGTGTAACTGTAACTTTGCTAACAAATAGACTGCTGTATTTTCACAAAATTTTCTCAAATCTCGTATCATGAAAGTCTCGTGAACTTTCATCAATGTATTGCTCTAAATAGTGGAAAATGCATCTTAGAGCACCAAGAACCCTTCAGCTGAGGGTGTACTTTTCCTCTGATTTCTCTTACTGAATCATATCCCTGACACACACACACACACAAACAGAGCCTTGCTGGTAGTCCATTTTATGACTGTTTTCAGTCAAAGTCAAATTAGTATTCCTTTATTTACTTATTTATTAAACAAAACGGGTGAAAACCAAAGAATTCCATGTGGTGATTTTTCTCAATACGATGAGCACCATTTCCTGAGTGAAACCAAAGCGGACAAACTTAAGGCTCCAAGGCTGTGCCTATTAGTAGACCACACAGAGTTGCCAAAGGCATCTTTATATGACTTTGCCATAATTAAGGTTGGGGTTATAATGGCCACCCGACTGATTCTTAGGGCCCTGCCACACCTTGACAATTTAGCCAGCATATGTCGACATATGAAAAATGTGCCGAATACGAATATGTACTGGATACGTCAAATACGTTAATGCAGCTGTCATACCTTGACGATTTAGCCAGCGTATGCTGACTGTTCTGGTTCCACTGAGCGGTCTGGGTCGGTACAGCACAGTATGGTGCAGGTGAGAGCGGTTAAGTCTGGCTTGGTTTGCGTTTCTGCCGTCAGCAGAACCCTTTTGTTTGGCAGGTGGAACATGTAAATACTGACGAGCACATCATCAAACATGCGTACGCATAGACACAGAGTCCAAAGAGTAATTTTAGTTTATTTTTGCCTTGGTGGATCATGGGATTATTTTTACTGTGTGCAGAATACTGAAGAATCAGCTGATGTTTGTGATTAATGCTGACATGAATGAATGAGATGCTCTTTCAACTTTTATAATAAGTTAATTGTCGTGTTGTGGCACAAAGTGCTGGCATTCTCTGGTTCAGGCTGAGAAACGCAGTAAGAACAGACAAATCACAGAGGTACTTCTTTAAAATGCTACGTTTCTTTGACCACAAAAAGGAACTAAAGTATTTTTCAGACGTCACTTTCCAAAATGATATCTTTATGTGGATACGTTTTCGTCAGGATGTGATGATGAATCCGAAACCGTAACCTAAAAAAATGCTTGACAATTGAGTGACTATTATGAATATAACATATAACATAAATCTAATATATAAAATGTTCACTTTCTGAACAATTGACAAAAAATGTTAAACAGGGAGGTGATGGGCTTGAGACCAGAAGATCCTCGGTTCAAATCCCAGCCTGACTGGAAAATCACTAAGTGCCCTTGGGCAAGGTCTTTAATCCCCTATTGCTCCCGGTGTGTAGTGAGCACCTTGTAAGGCAGCACCCTCACATCTGGCTGAATGTGAGGTATTATTTGTAAAGTGCTTTGATGCAGATGGAAACGCGCTATATAAATGCAGTCCATTTATCATTAAACATTTTCAAGATATTCAAATTCTTTTTGATGCACCTGCATCATTTAAGACATGCGGTACCAGAACTCTCCCAGGAGGACAAAGGTCAAAGTCCCCAGGCAGCTAAACATCCCTCCATCCATTTTCTATACGTGCTTACTCTAATCAAGGCTCACAGGGGGCTGGACATATCCCAGCAGTCAGAGGGTATGAGGCACAATACACCCTGGAGAGGATGTCAGTCTGTCGCAGGGCCACATTCAGTACATTATAATACACCTGTGTGTTTTTAAAGCAGTTTATCCC
The DNA here is from genome assembly GCF_902500255.1 of Thalassophryne amazonica. NCBI lineage: Eukaryota > Metazoa > Chordata > Actinopteri > Batrachoidiformes > Batrachoididae > Thalassophryne > Thalassophryne amazonica. The sequence goes on from NC_047116.1 coordinate 68,184,449, forward strand.
CCACCTAAGTGTCTCAACTTACTGCCAGTCCTGATGATGGATCAATGAAATCAGCCCAGAACCCTTCTTTCTGGAAGGCACAGCAGATCTCCTGGGCTCCGACAACAAACTGCAAAGATACACACAGACATACAAACATACACATAAAACAGGTGTCACTTTCAATTCTTGTTCAGTTTTTCACAATTACCATGGAACGTAAACATATTAAATGCGCTGAAAATAATCTCCAAATCCACCTTCAAAACTCCACCTTCAGCCCATCCACTCCAAAGGCACACAGTATTCTGTAATTTATTTAAGGAATTACACACGTTAAAAGAATTGACAAAAACCTAAGATTAACATAAGGACCCTTGATATTTTGCACATCATCACTTTCACAGAGGCACAGCAATTCTATTTATAGAAGTAGTAGAGCAAGCACAGCATCCTGACAAGTATTAGTCATTATTATCACTTTACCGAGGCGTTGCTAGGCCGGTAGCATAGATTTACGTCGACGCTACCTGGCTATACCCGCCCACAGTAGTGAACGAGTATTGGCATACCAGCCGTCTGTGCGTAAACAAATGACGCCATAGCACGCGCGCAGCCCAAGAACGGTCCACAGAGGAAAAGATGAAAAGGCAAGAAGTGTGTGTTGGTCCCAATATTGATATTCCGGATGATTTTATCATGGATAGTACGACAATGAACAGCAGCCAAAGCAGCCAGCTTGATAAAGGACGCAGATATCTTAGCATCAACATCCTCCCAACGGTAAGGTCATGTGTCTCCTCTCTGGTTTCCTGTTCTTTGCAATCATCCCTATATTATCGTGATACACTCCAGTACCTCAAGAAAGAATACTTGAAGAATGCTCAATAACCTGCAAAATTGAATGAATCAATTTGACAAGGAAGAAACTGTAGCAGCAGAAAACTGTTTTAGAATCTAACCTAAGTAAATGTATAGTTTGTGCAGGCCCACAACCTAATCTGAAAAATATCCGATCATCAGTAGAGTATACAGGACAAAGTGAGTCAGTCTCACATATGCCCAACATCGCTTGCATGTTAGTCTACAGAGAATCCAAGTGCTCCCTGCAAACATTATAATACGATTTATCCTCTAACCATGCGAAATGCCACCCCACATTATTTCTCTCCTTGACAAGTGAAGCATGGGGGTGAAAACATCATACTCTGGGGGTGATCTTCTGCAAAGGGGACAGGACGACTGCACCGTATTGAAGGGAGGATGGATGGGGTCATGTATTGCGATATTTTGTCAAACAACCTCCTTCCCTCAGTAAGAGCAGTGAAGATGGGTCATGGCTGGGTCTTCCAGCATTACAATGACCCCAAACACACAGCCAGGGCAACTAAGGAGGGGCTCCGTAAGAAGCACTTCAAGGTCCTGGAGTGGCCTGGCCAGTCTCCAGACCTGAACTCAATAGAAAATCTTTGGAGGGAACTGAAACTCCAAACCTGAAAGATTTGGAGAAGATCTGTATGGAGGAGTGTACCAAAATCCCTGTTGCAGTGTGTGAAATCTTGGCCAAGAACTACAGGAAACATCTGACCTCTGTAATGGCAGACAAATGTTTCTGCACCAATTGTTAAGCTCTGTTTTTCTAGGGGATCAAATACTTATTTCATGCAATAAAATGCAAATTAATTATTTAAAAATCATACAATGTGATTTTATGGATAGTTTTTCTGCTTACCCCACAAAGTGAGATCTTGCAGGGAGGGAGATTGACAGTCATCTTGTGTTTCTTCTAATAATTTATTTGTATGTTACTGCTGAAAATAAGTATTTCAGCACCTGTGAAAATCAATGTTAATATTTGGTACAGTAACCTTTGTTTGCGATTACAGAGGTCAAACATTTCCTGTAGTTGTTCACCAGGTTTGCACACACTGCAGCAGGGATTTTGGTCCACTCCTCCATACAGATCTTCTCTAGATCTTTCAGGTTTGGAGTTTCAGCAACCTCCAAAGATCTTCTATTGAGTTCAGGTCTGGAGACTGGCCAGGCCACTCCAGGACCTTGAAATGCTTCTTATGGAGCCCATCCTTACTTGCCCTGGCTGTGTGTTTGGGGTCATTGTCATGCTGGAAGACCCAGCCATGACCCATCTTCAGTGCTCTTACTGAGGCAAGGAGGTTGTTTGTCAAAATCTGCGACAGACTGGTGTCCTACCAAGCTGCTTGCCTGTTGTCCTGTAGTCCATCCCAGCCTTGTGCAGGTCTACAGTTTTGTCCCTGGTGTCCTTAGACAGCTCTTTGGTCTTGGCTATGGTGGACAGGTTGGAGTGTGATTGAGTGTGTGAACAGGTGTCTTTTATACAGTTAACAAGTTCAAACAGGTGCAATTAATACAGGTAAAGAGTGCAGAATAAGAGGGCTTCTTAAAGAAAAAGTAACAGGTCTGTGAGAGCCAGAATTCTTGCTGGTTGGTAGAGGATCAAATACTTATTTCATGCAATAAAACGCAAATTAATTATTTAAAAATCATACAATGTGATTTCTTTTTTTTAGATTCTGTCTCTCACAGTTGAAGTGTACCTATGATAAAAATTACAGACTTGTAGGTGGGAAAACCTGCAAAACTGACAGGGGATCAAATACATATTTTCCCCACTGTATGCTTTTATCTAAATCCACAAGTATAACTGCACGGAATGAAGGAGAATCAGATTCAGAGACAGAAACTTGGGAGAATGATTTCTTGATGAAAATGCTTCCTGCTTCCTCTCACTCCTGTAACCACAAATGTCAATGTTCTACAAAAACAGTAACCTTCTGAAGAATGTAACCCTATGACACGTTGTCTTAAAGTTGCAAAAGTGTGACAATGCAAATACCATGTTATGTTCTCATTTGTATATAGTGCTTGATTTATTATTTTGTTATGATTTGATTGCTCATATTATGATCAAAGGGAGGAACTGTGAAACTAAAATGATACATGTTGCTTTTTTGTTAACTAAATGTTCTGTTTGACCACTTGTAACCTTTCTAATAACTAAATGTTACGACATGCTCAGTGTGAAAGGCATCTGATAAGACATTCAGCCTTGCTGCAGCACATCTGATAAAACCATCCCTTAAGTCTGCCTTATCACACAAATGTCCTCTGAGCGCCTTGGGGCAACTGTTTGTTGTGATTTGGCGCTATATAAATAAAATTGATTTGATTTGATTTGAGTGACACTGCGAAACTCAGATGAATCACAATGCAAGAAAAAGGCACGGTCTTAAATAGACTCATGTCACAGTGGGACATTGTTCATAACCTCCAAGCAATCTCTGATCTTCACCATGATGGAAAAGACATTCTTTCAGATGAAAGGGACTCTTTGAACATCACAGCCCTGTCGTTCTTGTAGACAGAAGGACAATCATTCAGTCTTCAGTTGGGACTTTGTTTTAACAACCTGTTTCTTCTGAATTTCATTTCATTTCCATTTATTTGTACAAGGACAGCATACAATTACATTATGCTCATCAAGCAGAGATGTTTGTACCAGATTGTAGCTGCAACAGCTAATTTCCATCTGTAGTCCTTGAGGGTCAGGGGGATACACATAGGGCTATTAAATACATCACAAACAAACCTACAAAATATATAATACTAAATTCATAAAATATATAATATTAAATTCATTCTTACGTCATTCATTTCTAAAATACTGTGCCATATCAAAACGTTTAAAACAACCATTCATAATTCATCCCTGTCAATCATAACATGCAGCATCAAAACATCAAAATTGTCAAGACATTCATAAATTCATCTACACCTCTCAATTACTGTACAATATCAAAACACTTGTAAAAAATATTCACCCTTCATACAGTTCATCTCTCAATTTCTATATAGAATCAGAATACTTATTACACATGTTCAGTGTTACCTTTAGCAGTGCTATATATTTAGTGCCTACATCTTTGGTTTTGAAGAAGCCATGATTTTACCTTACAGAAAATGTCTTAAAGTCTGGTTGTGTTTTTATTTCTTCTGATAATATATTCCACTTCTTTGTGGCTCTGTAAGAAATGTCCATTGTGCAAATGCAGTCTTACATTTGGGAATGGTACACTGCCTCCGAGTGGTTGCTCTTGTTACCCTTGTTGTTGTATCAGAGGACAGGTGAATGAAGTTCTTGAGAGGTGGCGGAGCTTGATTATGAACTATTCTGTATACCATTTGAACCTCATGGAAAAAGATAAAATTTTTAAAGCTGAGCATAGCATATTTGCTCAAAATATGACAATGATGATATTGAATACTTTTTTGGGGCAGCACGGTGGCTTGGTGGTTAGCACTGTTGCCTCACAGCGAGAAGGTTGTGGGTTCAGTTCCCGTGGCCTTTCTGTGTGGAGTTTGCATGTTCTCCCCGTGTTTGCGTGGGTTTCCTCGGGGGCTCCGGTTTCCTCCCACATCCAAAGACATGCGGATTAGGTGGATTGGATTCTTTAAAATTGTCCGTAGGTGTGTGTGTGGGTGTGTCTGTATTAGTTTGTCTATTTGTGGCCCTGCAACAGACTAGCGTCCTGTCCTGGGTGTACCCCGCCTCGCGCTCTATGACTGCTGGGACAGGCTCCAGCCCCCCGCGACCCTTAATTGGACTAAGCGGTAGAAGATGGATGGATGGATGGATGGAATACTTTTTTGATCAAGGATTTTAAGAGTCCTTTTATACAGGGACTCCAAAGGTCTTAACGTTGTTAGATTTGCTTGAGCCCAACTTGTTATACAGTAAGTAAAATGAGGTATTATCATTGCATTTAGAAAGCATTTTGCAGCCTCTGTTGTTAATGTATTTCTTATGCTTTTAAAAGTAACTAAATTAAATTTCAAAGTGTTTGAGATCTTTTTTTATATGCTTCTTAAAACAGAGTTGAATCTAATGTAAGCCCTAAATATCTGAACTCAGTTACATTTTTTATAATTTGATCACTGATGATAATATTTGGATATACTGTTGTTTTATTCTTAATAGTGAAATACATGACTGCTGTTTTTTCCAAGTTTAATGTTAGACAGGATTCCTGAAGCCAGGTAGAAACTCTTCCCATGGCTATAGTTAGTTTGCTCACAACCTCAGTCATATTTGTTCCGTGTGTGTATATTATTGTATCATCTGCGTACATTTGTATGCTCACACTGTCACATACTGAAGGTAAATCATCTATATATAAAGAAAATAATGCCGGGCCCAAAATTGACCCTTGTGGTAAACCTATATTGCACAGTTTCATCTCAGATACTACATTATTAATTCTGACACATTGATTTCACCCTGATAAATAAGATTTTAACCAACTTATTGTGTTTTCTGATAGTTTGAATCTTTGTAATTTTGAATAGAGAAGTTCATGATTTACGGTATCGAACGCTCTGCGTAAGTCTAAGAAAATTGCTCCAACAACTCCTCCTTTGTCTAAATTTGATTTTATGTTTTCCAAGAGATAGCTACAGGCTGTTTCTGTAGAATGGTACTTTCTAAAACCAAACTGCATAGGATGTAACAACGCATTTGATTCTAGATGGTCAATTATTTGCCTGGACACTACCTTTTCTATGATTTTGGAAAATATTGGAAGAATGCTAATCGGTCTATAATTTTCCATTTCTTGTTTATTACCATATTTGTGTATAGGAATTATTGCTGCAATTTTCATTTTATCTGGAAAAGAATTTTGTTCAATTGAAAGATTCGTTAACCTTGTTAGTGGTTTGATTAAGTATTCATAATTTTTTTTAATGAGCGCAGAGTCTATTCCATAGATGTCTTTGCTTTTTGAATTTGTCAGAAACCAAATTTTTTTTTACCTGAAATTCATTAGTTAAGCATAGGTTCAATTTTGGGTTATCTGTTATTAGTGTTTTTTGGGATACACTGGAGTGAATTTTTGGCTAAGTTCATATATAGAATTAATAAAATATGTGTTAAAATTATTTGCAATACTTATGCTATCATTAAAAATTTCATTACAACATTTAATTTGTGTAATTTCACATTTTTGATGATCTTTGCCCATCAATTTATTGAGTGTTTCCCATAAGGCTTTATTATTGCCTTTTGCTTCTTTTATTTTATTTAGAAAAAAATTCGCTTTAGCTTTCCTGAGTTCTGATGTTACTTTGTTCCTCATCCCTTTAAATACTATGTGATCTGTATTCCGGCCTGATTAAAAAAAAAATTTTAACGCCATATCTCTAATTTTCATCATTTGCCTCAAGGTCTCATTTAACCAGGATATACGAGGGCTGTCAATAAAGTAATGGTCCTTTTTATTTTTTCAAAAACTATATGGATTTCATTCATATGTTTTTACGTCAGACATGCTTGAACCCTCGTGCGCATGCGTGAGTTTTTCCACGCCTGTCGGTGACGTCATTCGCCTGTGAGCACTCCTTGTGGGAGGAGTCGTCCAGCCCCTCGTCGGAATTCCTTTGTCTGAGAAGTTGCTGAGAGACTGGCGCGTTGTTGATCAAAATTTTTTCTAAACCTGTGAGACACATCGAAGTGGACACGGTTCGAAAAATTAAGCTGGTTTTCAGTGAAAATTTTAACGGCTGATGAGAGATTTTGAGGTGATTCTGTCGCTTTAAGGACTTCCAACGGTGCGAGACGTCGCTCAGCGCTCCCAGCCGCCGTCGTCAGCCTGTTCAAGCTGACAACCTCCACATTTCAGGCTCTATTGATCCAGGACGTCGTGAGAGAACAGAGAAGTTTCAGAAGAAGTCGGTTTCAGCATTTTATCCGGATATTCCACTGTTAAAGGAGATTTTTTTAATGAAAGACGTGCGGACGGATCCGCGCGTTGGGATGCAGCCGACGCGGTGCGGCGGCACAGGAAAAACACCTCCGTGTTGATAACCATTTGTAAAATCCAGGCGGCTTTTGATGGCTTTCAGTGGAGTGAGTATATGAGAAATTGTTTAACAGGCAGGACATGTTCCAACTTGTCCTTAAGGCTTTCAACAGAGGTGTTTTTCCTGTGGCGGAGCGTCGCGGCGGCTGTGTCCCGTCCGCACGTCTTTCATTAAAAAAATCTCCTTTAACAGTGGAATATCCAGATAAAATGCTATCAACACCCCCGAGTCACACTAACTGTCAGAATGCTCGTAGCACGGGCCGGGGCGGAGGATTAGCAGCAATCTTCCATTCCAGCTTATTAATTAATCAAAAACCCAGACAGAGCTTTAATTCATTTGAAAGCTTGTCTCTTAGTCTTGTCCATCCAAATTGGAAGTCCCCAAAACCAGTTTTATTTGTTATTATCTATCGTCCACCTGGTCGTTACTGTGAGTTTCTCTGTGAATTTTCAGACCTTTTGTCTGACTTAGTGCTTAGCTCAGATAAGATAATTATAGTGGGCGATTTTAACATCCACACAGATGCTGAGAATGACAGCCTCAACACTGCATTTAATCTATTATTAGCCTCTATTGGCTTTGCTCAAAAGTAAATGAGTCCACCCACCACTTTAATCATATCTTAGATCTTGTTCTGACTTATGGTATGGAAATAGAAGACTTAACAGTATTCCCTGAAAACTCCCTTCTGTCTGATCATTTCTTAATAACATTTACATTTACTCTGATGGACTACCCAGCAGTGGGGAATAAGTTTCATTACACTAGAAGTCTTTCAGAAAGCGCTGTAACTAGGTTTAAGGATATGATTCCTTCTTTATGTTCTCTAATGCCATATACCAACACAGTGCAGAGTAGCTACCTAAACTCTGTAAGGGAGATAGAGTATCTCGTCAATAGTTTTACATCCTCATTGAAGACAACTTTGGATGCTGTAGCTCCTCTGAAAAAGAGAGTTTTAAATCAGAAGTGTCTGACTCCGTGGTATAACTCACAAACTCGTAGCTTAAAGCAGATAACCCGTAAGTTGGAGAGGAAATGGCGTCTCACTAATTTAGAAGATCTTCTCTTAGCCTGGAAAAAGAGTCTGTTGCTCTATAAAAAAGCCCTCCGTAAAGCTAGGACATCTTTCTACTCATCACTAATTGAAGAAAATAAGAACAACCCCAGGTTTTTCAGCACTGTAGCCAGGCTGACAAAGAGTCAGAGCTCTATTGAGCTGAGTATTCCATTAACTTTAACTAGTAATGACTTCATGACTTTCTTTGCTAACAAAATTTTAACTATTAGAGAAAAAATTACTCATAACCATCCCAAAGACGTATCATTATCTTTGGCTGCTTTCAGTGATGCCGGTATTTGGTTAGACTCTTTCTCTCCGATTGTTCTGTCTGAGTTATTTTCATTAGTTACTTCATCCAAACCATCAACATGTTTATTAGACCCCATTCCTACCAGGCTGCTCAAGGAAGCCCTACCATTATTTAATGCTTCGATATTAAATATGATCAATCTATCTTTGTTAGTTGGCTATGTACCACAGGCTTTTAAGGTGGCAGTAATTAAACCATTACTTAAAAAGCCATCACTTGACCCAGCTATCTTAGCTAATTATAGGCCAATCTCCAACCTTCCTTTTCTCTCAAAAATTCTTGAAAGGGTAGTTGTAAAACAGCTAACTGATCATCTGCAGAGGAATGGTCTATTTGAAGAGTTTCAGTCAGGTTTTAGAATTCATCATAGTACAGAAACAGCATTAGTGAAGGTTACAAATGATCTTCTTATGGCCTCGGACAGTGGACTCATCTCTGTGCTTATTCTGTTAGACCTCAGTGCTGCTTTTGATACTGTTGACCATAAAATTTTATTACAGAGATTAGAGCATGCCATAGGTATTAAAGGCACTGCGCTGCGGTGGTTTGAATCATATTTGTCTAATAGATTACAATTTGTTCATGTAAATGGGGAATCTTCTTCACAGACTAAAGTTAATTATGGAGTTCCACAAGGTTCTGTGCTAGGACCAATTTTATTCACTTTATACATGCTTCCCTTAGGCAGTATTATTAGACGGTATTGCTTAAATTTTCATTGTTACGCAGATGATACCCAGCTTTATCTATCCATGAAGCCAGAGGACACACACCAATTAGCTAAACTGCAGGATTGTCTTACAGACATAAAGACATGGATGACCTCTAATTTCCTGCTTTTAAACTCAGATAAAACTGAAGTTATTGTACTTGGCCCCACAAATCTTAGAAACATGGTGTCTAACCAGATCCTTACTCTGGATGGCATTACCCTGACCTCTAGTAATACTGTGAGAAATCTTGGAGTCATTTTTGATCAGGATATGTCATTCAAAGTGCATATTAAACAAATATGTAGGACTGCTTTTTTGCATTTACGCAATATCTCTAAATCAGAAAGGTCTTGTCTCAGAGTGATGCTGAAAAACTAATTCATGCATTTATTTCCTCTAGGCTGGACTATTGTAATTCATTATTATCAGGCTGTCCTAAAAGTTCCCTAAAAAGCCTTCAGTTAATTCAAAATGCTGCAGCTAGAGTACTAATGGGGACTAGAAGGAGAGAGCATATCTCACCCATATTGGCCTCTCTTCATTGGCTTCCTGTTAATTCTAGAATAGAATTTAAAATTCTTCTTCTTACTTATAAGGTTTTGAATAATCAGGTCCCATCTTATCTTAGGGACCTCGTAGTACCATATCACCCCAATAGAGCGCTTCGCTCTTAGACTGCAGGCTTACTTGTAGTTCCTAGGGTTTGTAAGAGTAGAATGGGAGGCAGAGCCTTCAGCTTTCAGGCTCCTCTCCTGTGGAACCAGCTCCCAATTCAGATCAGGGAGACAGACACCCTCTCTACTTTTAAGATTAGGCTTAAAACTTTCCTTTTTGCTAAAGCTTATAGTTAGGGCTGGATCAGGTGACCCTGAACCATCCCTTAGTTATGCTGCTATAGACGTAGACTGCTGGGGGGTTCCCATGATGCACTGTTTCTTTCTCTTTTTGCTCTGTATGCACCACTCTGCATTTAATCATTAGTGATCGATCTCTGCTCCCCTCCACAGCATGTCTTTTTCCTGGTTCTCTCCCTCAGCCCCAACCAGTCCCAGCAGAAGACTGCCCCTCCCTGAGCCTGGTTCTGCTGGAGGTTTCTTCCTGTTAAAGGAGTTTTTCCTTCCCACTGTAGCCAAGTGCTTGCTCACAGGGGGTCGTTTTGACCGTTGGGGTTTTACATAATTATTGTATGGCCTTGCCTTACAATATAAAGCGCCTTGGGGCAACTGTTTGTTGTGATTTGGCGCTATATAAAAAAATTGATTGATTGATTGATTGAAACCGACTTCTTCTGAAACTTCTCTGTTCTCTCACGACGTCCTGGATCAATAGAACCTGAAATGTGGAGGTTTTCAGCTTGAAACAGGCTGACGACGGCGGCTGAGAGCGCTGAGCGATGTCTCGCACCGTGGGAAGTCCTTAAAGCGACAGAATCACCTCAAAATCTCTCATCAGCCGTTAAAATTTTCACTGAAAACCAGCTTAATTTTTCGAACCGTGTCCACTTCGATGTGTCTCACAGGTTTAGAAAAATTTTTGATCAAACAAAGCGCCAGTCTCTCAGCAACTTCTCAGACAAAGGAATTCCGACGAGGGGCTGGACGACTCCTCCCACAAGGAGTGCTCACAGGCGAATGACGTCACCGACAGGCGTGGAAAAACCCACGCATGCGCACGAGGGTTCAAGCATGTCTGACGTAAAAACATATGAATGAAATCCATATAGTTTTTGAAAAAAATAAAAAGGACCGTTACTTTATTGACAGCCCTCGTATTTTGCTTTTTATCTTTTATTGGTACTGTCTTCCTGTATCTAGACAATATGTCTTGGATTGTACTTATTATTTGATTTGCCACGTCTTCACAATAGGGTCCTACAATTTTTCCATCCCAGTTAATCAGCCCAAGATCATTTTCCAAAGGTTCTAAGTTTCTTTTTGGAATAATATCTACACATTTTACCTTTATTTCTCTATTTTGATTTTTAGTCCTAAATCGGGATAATTTACGTGCAACTAATGTAAGATTGTGGTCAGACATTCCAGTTATTAAATTGTATGTTTTAGAGATACGGTCTACTTTATTACTAAGAATTAAATCCAGTAACGTTTGTGATTTATTGGTGATTCGGGTAGGCTTATTGATTAATTGTGACAGTTGATATTTAACGCACGTCACTCAATTTCTTTCTTGTTCTTTTGTCCATCCAATTTAAGTTGAAATCCCCCAAAAGGATCATTTCTTTTGCACTATAATTTTTTAAACAATTGACCCAGGTCATCATAGAAATCTTCCTTAGCGGACGGTGGTCTGTAGAGGACAAATACAAGAAAAGACATTTCAGGTGATAATGTAAATTTTACACCAATACATTCTAAATTGTTGTTGGGTAAGTCCAGTTGTTCACACTGCAAATATTCTTTGACATATATCATAACCCCTCCACCTTTGCAATTTAATCAATCGTTTCTATATATTTTGTATCCAGGTACCATTATGTGACTTAAGGGGGAGTGAGGTTTTAACCAGGTCTCTGAGAGACACAGATAGTCTAAATTTGAGTCCGACAGAAGATGTTGAAGCTGTTCCGCTTTTGAAAATATGCTTCTAATATTTATGTGCCCCCCAAATATGCCCTTTGGTTTTAACTTTCGATCCCATAAAACCCTGGCATGATTAACAGTTTGAAATAACTTTGTTGCTTTCTGTTTTGTAGTCGCTATATGCATATTTTTAACGTCCTGATTTATTTTCTTACTGGTCTGAATCGGTGTATGCAATCCACTATTGACGGTGGAATGTTCATCGTCAGCCGCTGGTGGGGCTAGCTCCCCCACTAGCACCGCCGATGAAGTTGAAGGCCTCGCGACTGCTAGGCTGTTGTTAACTGTGGGCAGGGTCCTGTCCAGGTCCGCTGGTGGTGTCAGCTCCCCCGTCAGCACCACCGATGGAGTCGAAGGTCTTGCGCCCGCTAAGCTGTTATTAACCGCGGGTGGAGTCCCGTCCAGGGCCACTGGTAGCGTCAGCTCCCCCGCTAGCGCCACTGAAGTGGCCGAAAGCCTCGCGACTGGTGGGTTGTTGTTAGCCGTCGATGGCATCCCGTCACGAACCACTGATGGTGTTAGCTCCCCTGCCAGCACTGCTAGGGAAGTTGGAGGCCTCACGACTGCTGGGCTGTTGTTAGCCGTAGGCGGGGTTCCATCACAGGTCGCTGATGGCGTTAGCTCCCCTGCTAGCACCGGCGATGAAGTTAAAGGCCTCACAACTGCTAAGCTGTTATTAGCCACGGGCAGGATCCCATCAAAGGCCGCTGGTGGCGTCAGCTCCCCTGCTAGCGCCACTAGAATGGTTAAAGGCCTCGCGACTGGTGGATTGTCGTTTGCCGTCGGTGACGTCCCATCACAGGTCGCTGGTGGCCTTAGCTCCTCTGCTAGCTCCGCCAATGAAGTTGAAGGCCTTGCGACTGCTAGGCTGTTGTTGGCCGCAGGCAGGGTCCCGTCAAGGGCCGCTAACGGTGTTTGCTCCCCTGGTAGCACCGCCGGAGAAGTTAAAGGCCTCGTGACTACTAGGCTGCTATTAACCGAAGTCACAGCCCCATCTGGAGCAGTCGGACCACTACTAGTTGGTGTTAACACTGGTAATAGGACCCACTCAAGCACTTGGTGTGTCCCGAAAGCTGCTGGTCCTCTACTGCAAACCAAGCGCATGTCCGCACAATGACTGATCCCATGCTTAACCAGGTCCACCGGTTCATCAGTACGATGTACTGGACCAGGACACCAGTGAACGTCCCCAGACAGCAAGAGAAACATGACTGCTAAAAATGCGTAGCTCCGCTGTGACTTGGATGTAATCCCGGAGCGCTTTATTGTTCAGCTACCGAGTTGCGACTGAACAAGAATGTTAGTTAGGACAAATCTCCCGAATCCAAAGTGCTTGCCCGGCTGAGCAAACCTACTCAAACCATATCCATCTAATTAACTCTGTGTTTATATTGTACAGATGCATTGTTTAGACACATGCATAACTGCCCCCTACCCTGACATGTGGATAAAAGCAGAGCTCAGAAAGCCACACTTTACACTGTTCCAATCAGAACACCATCGTTGACACAGTGTCCGAAGCTTCATGTTAAAAAGCCTGTTATTTGACAAACGGTCATGTCTTGACTCTTTCTTTCCACAGACAGCCTGAAAATCCTTCGGCCTCCACATGGGCCACATTGACCACCTCTGATTGGGGGATCCTGAGGCATTCCCAGGCCAGTGTGGAGATATAATCTCTCCACCTAGTCCTGGGTCTTCCCCGAAGTCTCTTCCCAGGTGGATGTGCCTGGAACACCTCCGTAGGGAGGTGCCCAGGAGGCATCCTTACCAGATGCCCAAACCACCTCAGCTGGCTCCTTTCAACGGCTCCTTTCAGCGGCTCTACTCCGAGCTCCCCACAAATGGCCGAGCGTCTCACCCCATCTCTAAGGGAGACACCAGCCACCCCCTTAAGGAAGCCCATTTCGGCCACTTGTACCCGCCATCTAGTTCTTTCGGTCATGACCCAACCCTCATAACCACAGGTGAGGGTAGGAATGAAGACTGACCAGTAGATTGAGAACTTAGCCTTTTGGCTCAGCTCCCTTTTCATCACAACAGCATCGTAGAGTGAATGCAATCCTGCCTCTGTTGCGCTGATTCTCCAGCCAATGTCACGCTCCATTGTCTCAAGGTCCTGAAGAAGACCCCGAGCTGAGGGTGGGAAAAGCATCTTCTTAAAAAAAAAGACCTGAAAGTTCAGCTACAATTTGCCAGAAGGTACATCTGAGATGCAAGCCTAGATTTAGTGTTTTGGTGAAAAAAGCCCTCCTCTGTACCACTTCATTATAAAGTAGTATAACCATGGATACAAAATGCAAAACATGCACTATGCACAATTTCTCCAGTCACAGAAGCCTTAATCCTCTTCTGGATTGTCTGGGTGTCTGGGTGGCTTTCCTCACTCGTCTCCTTCTTGCACAGTCACTCAGTTTTTGAGAACTGTCTACTCCACACAGATTTACCACAGAGTGCCATACTGTTGGTATTTCTTCATAACTGATGTAAATAAAGTTCAACACATATTCATTGGCTTGGAAATGTTCATGTATCCATCCTCTGACTTGTCTGAAGAAAACTGGCAATTAAACTGATTATTTACAGGTATTATATCAAAGGGGCTGATTACTTATGCAACCCATCATCTTGGGTTTTATATTTTTAATGAATTTATGTCAAGTTGTAGAGATTTACTTTCAGTTTGAGTCTAAGGAAGATAATTTTAGAAATTTTTATACTGAGAAGCCTGATTTACTTTTTGTATTTGAAATGCCATAAACAAATTAAACTGTGTGAAATACCAAGGGGCTGAATACTTTTGCAAGTCACTGTGTATATATATATATATATATATATATATATATATACCCCAGATAGATTGACATTGTTTTCAGAATATTTTGAGATGGGTAGTGGAAGCCATCTGATGAACTGACACGAAATGACCCATATCTGTTTGTGGTGAAAGTATCAAACTTGTTGAAACATTCACTTATCACTCGTCAGTTGACCTGTGGGTTTTCGGCCTTTGAAACTGAGAAACACCTGCTGAGATCTCACTGAGTCACAAGGTCGCTGGACGGAGATGTCTTACTGTATAGCTGTGAAACTTGGATGATAACTGGTGACCTGAGGCAACGACTCATGTCTTTGGTAGTATGTTTATTGGGCAGATCCTTAGATACCACTGAAATTACTTTGTTTCCTATGACACATTTCCCATGTGGCACCTTTCTGTGGGCATGATCCGGCATGCAGGTGTGTCAGTGTTAAAGCACCCAGTGGCTGGAGAAGGGCAAGAGGACATGTTTCACTGGCAGTAGCAGATGATTAATTTTGAGAAGTGGGAAGGGATCAGTTGTTTGCCTTTGTGATTGGCATCCACGGCCCAAGGTAGTTCAGTATTACAGTGGATGTCACATGTTCCAAGACCTGACTTCACCTAATTCTTAATCTGATTTCATCTCTACATAGCTTCAAGACTAATTTTTTTCGTTGGTTTCATTTCTTTGATATAACTACTGTACATCGAATCTCATTAGCCCACCTCCAGTCAGGTCATAAGTATTTGGACAGAAACATGATTATGCATGATTGCACAATGATGACACCTCTGTACAGCAACACGGTGGTATTGAAATGAAACAGTCAAAATGATCCTATAGTTTAATGTAAACAAAATATCACATTACTATTAATCATTTAGGAATTACAGCCAGAAATTGGACAAACCAGCTTAATTCTAAATATAAAATAGTCAATTTTATATCCATTTTTCTTTTGATGTTAGGAGATGGATACATGGACATTTCCAAATCACTGAACATGTCTTGGGCTTCATTTACATTAATCTATAAGAAATACAAACATAATGGTACGGTATGGTAAATTTGCCTGGAGGAGGCAGTTCTCAAAAACTGTGAACTGTGCAAGAATGATGAGGGAACCCATCAAGACATCCAAGACAACTCCAAAGGAGATACAGGCTTCTTTTACTCCGACTGAAGAAACTGAGCACACTGCAATGGGATTCTGATTACCAACAACCCAAACACACAAGCAGTCTTGGAGCAGTGTAGAGATTTTACCATGACAAATGTTTACAGTCTCAGCCCCCAGCACAACTACTGACCTTGTCAAGCATCTGCTCTCGCTCCTGTTCCACTTCAGCAGACCATGACGTCATATCATTCTGAGTTTTTTGTGTTACGGTGATGACCATCATACCAGTGGGTGCAGCCTCAGGGAACATGAACTGGAAGTCTGTTTATGAGATTATTATGAAACAGAAAACACAGTCTCAGCAAAGAAAACAGACAATCCTATGCACCAATATGAGCTGGACTTATTACTACAATTTTTTTTTTTACAAAGTTGGAAAATTCTGCTGATGTAAATAACAGCAGAAAATACTTGGAGGAAAATGTTTGCACGGCTTCAAAAATGAAGCCACATTTTGTATTAAGAATTAAATTTTGTTTGACAGACAGTGCTTTCCCATTGTGAACACTAGCCGGAAAACAGTGGCTGTACCAAACAGGTAGGGTGGAGCTTTTATTGATGATACATTTTCTTTCTTTCTTTTGTTAGGATGTTTTGTTTGTAAGTTCAGAATACCGAATTTGAACATTTATTTTGCATAAAACTCAAAAATGTTCTGCCACAGACTGGTAAAAATTTTGGCAGGTTTTGGAATTGTGAATCTTACGTCACTGTGTCCATAGGGAAGTATTTGGGGACCCCTAATCTTTATACTATGTTTAATGTTGCATGTTGGACAGTTCCCCCCCCCAAGGTGGAAAAAAGGGCAATACTTTCTTCATTGCACTGGCCCCATTTGTTAAAAATGTGTAATGTGTAAATGTGTAAACTGTCACAAAATGTGACTTTCAGCCCAAAAAAAAAAAAAAAAAAAATAGATTAGTATATTAAGGAGCAGAATGGAAAGATTATGAAATAATGAAGATAATATTTTATATCTTATTGATTATTCTTGTTTTTTTTTTTAACATGTCTCAATAATGGGAATGGGAGGCAGAGCCTTCAGCTTTCAGGCTCCTCTCCTGTGGAACCAGCTCCCAATTCAGATCAGGGAGACAGATACCCTCTCTACTTTTAAGATTAGGCTTAAAACTTTCCTTTTCGCTAAGGCTTATAGTTAGGGCTGGATCGGGTGACCCTGGACCATCCCTTGGTTATGCTGCTTTAGACGTAGACTGTGGGGGGGTTCCCATGATGCACTGTTTCTTTCTCTTTTTGCTCCGTATGCATCACTCTGCATTTAATCATTAGTGATCGATCTCTGCCCCCCTTCACGGCATGTCTTTTTCCTGGTTCTTTCCCTCAGCCCCAACCAGTCTCAGCAGAAGACTGCCCCTCCCTGAGCCTGGTTCTGCTGGAGGTTTCTTCCTGTTAAAAGGGAGTTTTTCCTTCCCACTGTGGCCAAGTGCTTGCTCATAGGGGGTCGTTTTGACCGTTGGGGTTTTTCATAATTATTGTATGGCCTTGCCTTACAATATGGAGCGCCTTGGGGCAACTGTTTGTTGTGATTTGGCGCTATATAAGAAAAAAGTTGATTGATTGATTGATTGAATAAAGATTTAAAAAGCCATGCAAATTTGAATCCACACTGTCATTAGTAAAAAAAAAAAATAATAAAAAAAAATAGTTTTCACCTCATAATTTTCACCAAAAATTAAAACCCTGCCCTCATTTCATAAAAATAACCATGCAGTTATTTAGCATGATGTCCTTGTCATGTACTGAGGTGAGACAAAAAGTTGAAAAGTAATTCTCTGTTGCATAATTATTATCAGGAGGTCCCGAAATATACAGTCCCCATGTCCATGAATCAGGGAAGCAAAATTATCTACCTTCTATTTAATTAAAAAGACAATTGAGAAATTATGGGTTAATGTTGTGAAGTAGCACAGGACTGAATTTGGGTCATGAACCCATGTTTTGTATTATACATTTCTATTTGGAAACGATTCCAACTACCTCAGCTTCACAAAAGAAAATCTCAATGGACTGGGCTCAAAAATCATTCACATTAGAATTCCAAATACGGACAACACTAATTTTTCCCTCCAGTTACTTAGTTGCCATCAGAAAGCAATGCCAAGCCCTAAAAAGCCAAATTTAGCAGTAAAAATATCAAAGAATTTACTTAGAACACCTACAATTTTTTTTTTAAACACCAGTCTCAGAGTTGTTGTCCTTGCATGTTTTTTCAAGATTTAGCCAGTCTAAATTTGATTCAGTATGTGTTGCACTTTCCTCAGAAATGTTCACAGTGAGTGAATTCTGGTTTCACCATTTGTACAGAAAAAAAAAAAAAAAAAACCTTGAACCATTCTTCACTGAGCCATGTCTTGTGCAACAGATAAGTGAATATTTACTGAGGGATCCTTCAAATGGTGATGCAAGCACCAAATTTGGCACACATACTCCTTAGACATTACTCTTTTAAAAATGCCGGGTACCCACGTGAACTTTCAATAGGCGGGCAAGAAGGGGTCAATTGAAGTATTACACAGGGGTCAAAATTTTAAAATGCTCCAATCATATTGAAAGGTATTCCATATTATTTGTCTGATCATAAAGATTCCAAAAAGGTACAGTTTGGACCATCTGTGAATGAATGTTCTGGAGTTATGGGGTAAAAACAGCAAGAACAGTGACAAAGGTCAATTTCAATTTGTACAGGGGTCAAAAGTTAAAGTTGCTCCATCCATCCATCCATCCATCCATTTTCTTCCGATTTATCCGGAGTCGGGTCGCGGGGGCAGCAGCTCAAGCAAAGCCGCCCAGACATCCCGATCCACACACACCTCCCCCAGCTCCTCCAAGGGAACCCCAAGGCGCTCCCAAGCCAGCCAAGAGATGTAGTCCCTCCAATGTGTCCTGGGTCTTCCCCGGGGCCTCCTCCCAATGGGACGTGCCCGGAACACCTCTCCAGCAAGGCGTCCAGGGGGCATCCAGAAAAGATGCCCGAGCCACCTCAACTGACTCCTTTCGATGTGGAGGAACAGCGGCTCGACTCTGAGCTCCTCCCGAGTGACCGAGCTCCTCACCCTATCTCTAAGAGAGCGCCTAGCTACCCTGCGGAGGAAACTCATCTCGGCCGCTTGTACTCGCAATCTCGTTCTTTCGGTCATGAGCCAAATCTCACGACCATAGGTGAGGATCGGAACGTAGATCGATCGGTAAATCGAGAGCTTTGCTCCAATTTTGGTAAAAAGTGATGCAAATTATTAGTTGGGTGAATACGGTTTTAAAAAGGAATAGTCTGCATCATGTATCATGCTTAGTTATCATGTTACAGGGTAGCATATGTCACATGTCATAGAATCCAATGGATGCTGATATTGTTTAACCTTTACTTTGCAAACCAAGCACGCAACACAGTCAAAACTATTCCATTTATTAATCCTATTAGCTCAACCAGTAATTTGCACCACTTTTTACCAAAATTGGAGCAACTTTAACTTTTGACCCCTGTACAAACTGAAACTGACCTTTCTCAGTGTTCTTGCTGTTTTTACCCCATAACTCCAGACCATTCATTCACAGATAGTCCAAACTATACTTTTTTGGAATCTTTATGATCAGACAAATAATATGGTATACCTTTCAATATGATTGGAGCATTTTTAAATTTTTACCCCTGTGTAATACTTCAATTGACCCCTTCTTGGCCGCCTATTGAAATTTCACGTGGGTACCCGGCATTTTTAAAAGAGTAATGTCTAAGGAGTATGTGTGCCAAATTTGGTGCTTGCATCACCATTTGAAGCATTTTTTTCAGTTATCTGCTGCACTAGTCACAATCAATCAATCAATCAATTTTTTTATATAGCGCCAAATCACAACAAACAGTTGCCCCAAGGCGCTTTATATTGTAAGGCAAGGCCATACAATAATTATGTAAAACCCCAACGGTCAAAACGACCCCCTGTGAGCAAGCACTTGGCTACAGTGGGAAGGAAAAACTCCCTTTTAACTTTAATTAAAGTGTAGCTGCACTGAGTGTAGGCAAAGTACGTTTCATACGTCTCACAAAGTGAACATTTCAAAACAAATTTGCTCTTTGCATATTAAATTGTGTGTGACCAAGAATTAATTTAAGCAGATTATTAAAAGGAAGCAGGCGTAAGAAGGGAAGCTGGAAACTGTAAACGTGAGCACTGAAGTAAATTATGCAAAGGCTGTACATAAACTGTAGATATCTTGATGAGGAGCCTTTGATTTTGACTTTGTGATGTAAACAAATTGTGTAAATAAACTGTAGAAATGTTGTGGAGGAGCCTCTGATTTTGACTTTGTGATGTGAATAAATGGTTTGTGTAAATAAACCACAGATATCTTGATGAGGAGCCTCTGATTTTGACTTTGTGATGTAAATAAATTGTGTAATTATACCATAGATATCTTGATGAGGAGCCTCTGATTTTGACTTTGTGTTGCAAATAAAATGTTTGTGTAAATAAACTGTAGATATCTTGATGAGGAGCCTCTGATTTTGACTTTGTGATGTAAATAAATTGTTTGTGTAAATAAAGTGTAGATATTTTGATGAGGAGCCTCTGATTTTGACTTTGTGGTGTAAATAAATTGTTTGTGTAAATAAAGTGTAGATATGTTCAGGAGGAGCCTATGATTTTGACTTTGTGATGTAAATAAATTGTGAAAATAAACTGTAGATATGTTGAGGAAGAGCCTCTGATTTTGACCGTGATGTAAATAAACCGTAGATATCTTGAGGAGGAGCCTTTGATTTTGACTGTGTGATGTAAATAATTTGTTTGCGTAAATAAACCATAAATATCTTGATGAGGAGCCTCTGATTTTGACTTTGTGATGTAAATAGTTTGTGTAAATAAACTGTAGCTATCTTTATGAGGAGCCTCTGATTTTGACTTTGTGATGTAAATTGTGTAAATAAGCTGTAGATATGGGCAGCATGGTGGCTTAGTGGTTAGCACTGTTGCCTCACGGCGAGAAGGTCGTGGGTTCAGTTCCCGTGGCCTTTCTGTGTGGAGTTTGCATGTTCTCCCCGTGTTTGCGTGGGTTTCCTCCAGGTGCTCCGGTTTCCTCCCACATCCAAAGACATGCGGATTAGGTGGATTAGTATCTTTAAATTGTCCGTAGGTGTGTGTGTGGGTGTGTCTGTGTTTGTTTGTCTGTTTGTGGCCCTGCGACAGACTGGCGTCCTACCAAGCTGCTTGCCTGTTGTCCTGTAGTCCATCCCAGCCTTGTGCAGGTCTACAGTTTTGTCCCTGGTGTCCCTGGTAGTGTAGACAGCTCTTTGGTATGGCTATGGTGGACAGGTTGGAGTGTGATTGTGTGTGAGAACATGTGTCTTTAATAGGAGGTAAAGAGTGCAGAATAAGAGGGCTTCTTAAAGAAAAATGAACAGGTCTGTGTGAGCCAGAATTCTTGCTGGTTGGTAGGAGTTCAAATACTTATTTGCAGCAGTAACATACAAATAAATTATAAAAAAAAAAATCATAAATTGTGATTTCCAGATTATTTTTTTAGATTATGTCTCTCACAGTGGCCATGCACCTAAGATGAAAATTTCAGACCCCTCCATGATTTCTAAGTGGGAGAACTTGCAAAACCGCAGGGCGTTAAAATACTTATTTTCCTCACTGTGTGTTAAGGAAGAGTCTCTGATTTTGACTTTGTGATGTAAATAAATTGTGTAAATAAACTGTAGATATCTTGAGAAGGAGCCTCTGTTTTTGACTTTGTGATGTAAATAAATTGTGTAAATAAACTGTAGATATCTTGAGAAAGAGCCTCTGCTTTTGACTTTGTGATGTAAATAAATTGTTTAAATAAGCTGTAGATATCTTGAGGAAGAGCCTCTGCTTTTGACTTTGTGATGTAAATAAATTGTGTAAATAAACTGTAAATATGTTGAGGAAGAGCCTCTGCTTTTGACTTTGTGATGTAAATAAACTGTAGATATCTTGAGGAAGAGCCTCTGATTTCGACTTTGTGATGTAAATAAACTGTTTGTGTAAATAAACTGTAGATATCTTGAGGAAGAGCCTCTGATTTTGACTTTGTGATGTAAATAAACTGTAGATATCTTGAGGATGAGCCTTTGACTTTGACTTGTGATGTAAATAATTGTGTAAATAAACTGTAGATATGTTGAGGAAGAGCCTCTGATTTTGACTTTGTGATGCGAATAAATTGTGTAAAACTGTAGATATCTTGAGGAAGAGCCTCTGATTTTGACTGTGATGTAAATAAACTGTAGATATGTTGAGGAAGAGCCTCTGATTTTGACTTTGACATGCAAATAAATTGTGTAAATAAACTGTAGATATGTCGAGGAAGAGCCTCTGATTTTGACTGTGCTGTAAATAAATTGTGTAAATAAACTGTATACGTCTTGAGGAGGAGCCTCTGATTTTGACTGTGATGTAATAAATTGTGTAATAAACTGTAGATATGTTGAGGAAGAGCCTCTGATTTTGACTTTGAGAGGTAAATAAATTGTGCAAATAAATTGCAGATATGTTGAGGAGGATCCTTTGAAGAAGAACAAGAGCCTTTATTGTCACTGTACATATACAACCCCTGCAAAAATTATGGAATCACCGGCCTCGGAGGATGTTCATTCAGTTTGTTTAATTTTGTGGAAAAAAAGCAGATCACAGACATGACACAAAACTCAAGTCATTTCAAATGGCAACTTTCTGGCTTTAAGAAACACTATAAGAAATCAGGAAAAAAAAAATGTGTCAGTCAGTAACAGTTACTTTTTTAGACCAAGCAGAGGGAAAAAATATGGAATCACTCAATTCTGAGGAAAAAATTATGGAATCATGAAAAACAAAAGAACACTCCAACACATCACTAGTATTCTGTTGCACCACCTCTGGCTTTTATAAACAGCTTGCAGTCTCTGAGGCATGGACTTAATGAGTGACAAACAGTACTCTTCATCAATCTGGCTCCAACTTTCTCTGATTGCTGTTGCCAGATCAGCTTTGCAGGTTGGAGCCTGTCAGGGACCATTTTCTTCAAGTTCCACCAAGATTTTCAATTGGATTAAGATCCGGACTATTTGCAGGCCATGACATTGACCCTATGTGTCTTTTTTCAAGGAATGTTTTCACAGTTTTTGCTCTATGGCAAGATGCATTATCATCTTGAAAAATGATTTCATCATCCCCAAACATCCTTTCAATTGATGGGATAAGAAAAGTGTCCAAGTATCAACTTAAACGTGTGCATTTATTGTTGATGTAATGACAGCCATCTCCCCAGTGCCTTTACCTGACATGCAGCCCCATATCATCAATGGCTGTGGAAATTTACATGTTCTTTTCAGGCAGTCATCTTTATAAATCTCATTGGAACGGCACCAAACAAAAGTTCCAGCATCATCACCTTGCCCAATGCAGATTCGAGATTCATCACTGAATAAGACTTTCATCCAGTCATCCACAGTCCACGATTGCTTTTCCTTAGCCCATTGTAACCTTGTTTTTTTTCTGTTTAGGTGTTGATGGCTTTCGTTTAACTTTTCTGTATGTAAATCCCATTTCCTTTAGGCGGTTTCTTACAGTTCGGTCACAGACGTTGACTCCAGTTTCCTCCCATTCGTTCCTCATTTGTTTTGTTGTGCATTTTCGATTTTTGAGACATATTGCTTTAAGTTTTCTGTCTTGACGCTTTGATGTCTTCCTTGGTCTACCACTATGTTTGCCTTTAACAACCTTCCCATGTTGTTTGTATTTGGTCCAGAGTTTAGACACAGCTGACTGTGAACAACCAACATCTTTTGCAACAGACTTTGATAATCCTCTCCTTTGACATCTCTCGTGTTGGAGCCATGATTCATGTCAGTCCACTTGGTGCAACAGTTCTCCAAGGTGTGATCACCCCTTTTTAGATGCAGACTAACGAGCAGATCTGATTTGATGCAGGTGTTAGTTTTGGGGATGAAATTTACAGGGTGATTCCATAATTTATTCCTCAGAATTGAGTGAGTCCATATTTTTTTTCCCTCTGCTTGGTCTAAAAAAGTAACCATTACTGACTGCCACAATTATTTTTCCTGATTTTTTATAGTGTTTCTTAAAGCCAGAAAGTTGCCATTTGAAATGACTTTAGTTTTGTGTCATGTCTGTGATCTGCTTTTTTTCTACAAAATTAAACAACTGAATGAACATCCTCCGAGGCCGGTGATTCCATAATTATTGCCAGGGGTTGTATACATACAACAAAATTTGTCCCGTGCATTTAACCCATCCTAATTACAGTTAGACGCAATCCAACCACGAGGAGCAGTTTGGTAGCCACAGTCTGGCGCCTGGGGACCACCTCCAGATGTAGAGATGCTGCCTTGGTCAGGGGCAGAGAAAGGAGCAGAGCCTAAATAAGCATTTTATATATATATATATATATATATATATATATATATATATATATATATATACACACATACACATATATACTCAACAAAAATATAAACGCAACACTTTTAGTTTTGCTCCCATTTTGTATGAGATGAACTCAAAGATCTAAAACTTTTTCCACATACACAATATCACCATTTCCCTCAAATATTGTTCACAAACCAGTCTAAATCTGTGATAGTGAGCACTTCTCCTTTACTGAGATAATCCATCCCACCTCACAGGTGTGCCATATCAAGATGCTGATTAGACACCATGATTAGTGCACAGGTGTGCCTTAGACTGCCCACAATAAAAGGCCACTCTGAAAGGTGCAGATTTGTTTTATTGGGGGGGGGGGGGGGGAGATACCAGTCAGTATCTGGTGTGACCACCACTTGCCTCATGCAGTGCAACACATCTCCTTGGCATCATCTGTGAAGAGAACACCTCTCCAACGTGCCAAACGCCAGCGAATGTGAGCATTTGCCCACTCAAGTCGGTTACGACGACGAACTGGAGTCAGGTCGAGACCCCGATTAGGACGACGAGCATGCAGATGAGCTTCCCTGAGACGGTTTCTGACAGTTTGTGCAGAAATGCTTTGGTTATGCAAACCGATTGTTTCAGCAGCTGTCCGAGTGGCTGGTCTCAGATGATCTTGGAGGTGAACATGCTGGATGTGGAGGTCCTGGGCTGGTGTGGTTACACGTGGTCTGCGGTTGTGAGGCTGGTTGGATGTACTGCCAAATTCTCTGAAACGCCTTTGGAGACGGCTTATGGTACAGAAATGAACATTCAATACACGAGCAACAGCTCTGGTTGACATTCCTGCTGTCAGCATGCCAATTGCACGCTCCCTCAAATCTTGCGACATCTGTAGCATTGTGCTGTGTGATAAAACTGCACCTTTCAGAGTGGCCTTTTATTGTGGACAGTCTAAGGCACACCTGTGCACTAATCATGATGTCTAATCAGCATCTTGATATGGCACACCTGTGAGGTGGGATGGATTATCACAGCAAAGGAGAAGTGCTCACTATCACAGATTTAGACTGGTTTGTGAACAATATTTGAGGGAAATGGTGATATTGTGTATGTGGAAAAAGTTTTAGATCTTTGAGTTCATCTCATACAAAATGGGAGCAAAACCAAAAGTGTTGCGTTTATATTTTTGTTGAGTGTATATATATACATACACACACACATATACACATACATAAATATAAATTTTTTTTTTGAAAATACAAAAATACAAAATACACAGCTCGGAAGGTGTGTATTTTGTCTCAAACCATATTGTGAATGTAAGACGACTGTCGTTGTGTCCCTAGTGTTTTTGTACTCTTACCTTTCTTCAATATTTCAGGGCAGGACTGTATGGCACACTCCACATTGGAGTCATCAAAGTACTTCTCAGGTCTGTTGAAATTTGGTGGAAGGGATGGGTCATCATGTTCCTACAAAAAAAAAAAGAAAAAAAAAAAGACCATCCTCAAAAGAACAGAGATTTCACCTCCAATTAACTTCCAGTAAAATATACCCCTTGCTCATGCACACATAGCCCCAAAACCACTTGACGCTTCAAAGTCTTGGTTTAGTACTTCTGCTTATCATACCTCCATGCAGGGTAAGGAATTGCCAGACACAGGCCCAGTTCCAATAGCACACAGTTTTACAAGAGTGTTGGTGGGTCAGAAAATTGCTTTCTTTCATTTAGATCAATCATTAATAAATACAAACAGCATAGTTCTGTATGGTCAATCTGTCTGAAGTAGGCCGTTCCCCAAGCCAATAACTCCTTCAGGGTTATCTGGGTGTCTTGGTGCCTCACTTATTTGTGTCCTTCCAGCATGGTCACTCATTTTTTTGAGAACTGCCTACTTGACACAGATTTCCCATACTGTTTGCATTTCTTAATGATTTAAGTGATGCCCAAGACATCCAGTAAAGTAAATCCCTTCAGCTGCTCCATTGTTTTCACTCAGGGTCGCCACAGTAGATCCAAGGTAGATCTGCATGTTTTTTTTTATGCCGGCTGCCCTTCCTGATGCAATTCCACATTACATGGAGAAATGTGGCAGAGGTGGGGTTTGAACCGGGAGCCTTCTGCACTGAACCCAAGCACACTAACCACTTGGCCACCATCTCTAGACATGTTTAAAATAGAAAACCCTAGCACTCCACCCACATCCATCAGAGAACACCAAGCATTTCAACTATGGAATGGTGAATGGTGGTGCTGAAGAGTCATCCCCCATACAGATGCACCCAGAACCTAACCTGAGGCAGATTATCCAGGTTGGCACGTGGACAGTTCTTTCTTCTAGCAAGGATGACCATCTTCAACTGCAGGTCAGAAAGATGTGTATTTTAGCAGCAGTACTCCATGAGGTCTCCAAACCTGGAAGTGGCTGAATCCCGTTGAATAGATTCACTCTTTGACCAGATACTCCAGTGACTGGTGTGTCGAAAGTGCTGGCAGTTGATGTGGCAGACCAGCTCCCTGTGATGGTGTTAGCTGTTACTCGTGTCAATGATCATATTATCAGACTCAGACTTAAAAACTCTCTGTGTGACTTCTCTGTTGCCTCAGTGCACGCTTCAACTAAGTGATGTCTTGATGAGGAGGGCATTCGACTCACAGCTTCACTTGGAGGTTGACAATCGTCTCAGACTCAGCTGGCTATAGGTGGTTTCAATGCACTCGCATGCAATGACACCAGCCTATGCTAATTTTTTGCAAAGTGCTTCACTCTCTGTGTGCAGTCTGCTTTGTTGGATCCCAGTAGGTTACTGGATAACATAGCCACCTTATTATTCTAAGGAGTGGAGACAGACTGACATTTTCCCACTGGACTGTGAGGTGATTCATTTACCTTACCAGCGATGTTAAAGTCCCTTTGAACTTGTCCTACGAGTGGTCTGTGAAGGCCTATTAAATCATGAAGTATGGCCTCACCTATAAATATTAACGTTAGCCTTCTTGTACTTACACAGTACTGTTCAGTGGACTGGGCTGGTACAAACTGATATCGGTCAATGGCTGATGGTGTGGAAATGGCAGGTGCCATCTTCTGGGCTGGGTTCTTCTGCTGAACTATTCCTT
Organism: Thalassophryne amazonica; assembly: GCF_902500255.1. Lineage (NCBI taxonomy): Eukaryota > Metazoa > Chordata > Actinopteri > Batrachoidiformes > Batrachoididae > Thalassophryne > Thalassophryne amazonica. The sequence continues at coordinate 68,211,530 of NC_047116.1, forward strand.
TGAGGTGACAGTCAAATCCAACATTACCAGGCAATTGAAATGTCTGATCTTGGGCCCTAAAAGGACCCATGCTTTCATCAGGCTGCACAGTCTTCAGTCCTAAAACAGGAAAGGGGAAAAGTAACTGATGGCTCACAATGCCAGTGTATTATAAACTTTCAAGTTTCACTTTATTTATCCTTAGAAAGGAAATTTAGGGTGCAGCAGGATGTCCAAGACAAATATACAGACACCACCAGCACTGTACACACAACACAAGACACTCAACAATAAAAACACTCCTTCCCCCCAAAACCAATGACAGAATCCAATTGGACAGATAAACTATCATCATAAACATGGGCAGAAATAAATAAAGAAATAAATAATATCATACTGTATCTAAAACAATCCTGCAAGAAATTAAAGAGATGTCAATCCTATGAATTCAAGTTCCTGAAAGCCACAGGAAGAATGCCTGGCTTAAACCTGTCGTGGCAGAGTTTCTTTTATTCTTGTACACTAACAAGTGGTGGCCAAGTGGTTAGTGCCCTGATTCTTTTATTCCTTTGCATTTTCTTATTGGCTCTGCCTTGTTGATAGGAACAGGTTGGTCTTTGGTGAGAAAAGAAAGGTATTTAACACCTGTTGTGGACTGATGCATGTCTCCAACTTGTATATTTTCATTAAACAGAAAGTTTCTCTACTTGTGAATCCACCAGCCCACCCAATGGTTTTATGCTTTTATTGTTACTAGAAGAGGTACTCATTTTCGCTTAGGTGAACAGCAGTTACAAAACGGTTAATGTTTTTAGTTTAAAATAAAATTTAAAAAATGTAACCACATCGTTGGAATCAGGACATCAATGCTGCAGTTTTAGGCTATAAATAAATGACACTCATACACTGCTCTTGTTCACTTTTTTTTAAAGTGCTGTCCATCTAACAAATTAATAATTACCAAACTTGTGCTGTTTCCTAACTGAAGTTATTTTCTGTACACTTTGATTATTTTAGTTTTCATTTTATTGTTTCACGTTCTGTATCGTATAGACTTATTAATATCATTATTCCACAAATTCCAATACAGTAGGTGGTGGTATGCACCTGTAAAACTGGTTTGCAATCAACCAAGAAACACAAAGAAGAAGTTGTCATTTTTTTCTGTGATTAACTGATAAGTGTTAAGTTTTCAGACTGTGGCTGATCGAAGAGATTGTGTGGCAGTGATTTCTCCTTTCTGCTAAAATTGTGATGATGTTGGCAACCGTCGCAGTCTGTGAGATGTTAGCGCAGCCAAACCAATTATGGTGACAAAGATGAAGCCTTGGAGATGCATAACAACAGTGAAACAAATACTTATTTACCTCACTGTATGAAGGTGAAGCTTGAGGGTTCATGGGAGTTCGCCCAACCAGTCCACATGTGTTTTGTGGATCTGGAGAAGGCGTTCAACCGTGTCCCTCGGGGCACCCTGTGGGGAGTGCTCCGGGAGTACGGGGTCCTTTGCTAAGGGCTATCCGGTCCCTGTACAACCGCAGCAGGAGCTTGGTTCGCATTGCCGGTAGTAAGTCAAACCTGTTTCCAGTGCACGTTGGCCTCCGCCAGGGCTGCCCTTTGTCACCGGTTCTGTTCATTATTTTTATGGACAGAATTTCTAGGCGCAGCCACGGTGTAGAGGGGGTCTGGTTTGGGAACCACAGAATCTCATCTCTGCTGTTTGCGGACGATGTGGTTCTGTTGGCTTCGTCAAATCAGGACCTTCAGCGTGCACTGGGGTGGTTTGCAGCTGAGTGTGAAGCGTCCGGGATGAAAATCAGCACCTCCAGATCCGAGGCCATGGTTCTCGACTGGAAAAAGGTGCTTTGCCCTCTTCAGGTCGGTGGAGTGTCCTTGCCTCAAGTGGAGGAGATTAAGTATCTCGGGGTCTTGTTCACGAGTGAGAGACGGATGGAGCGTGAGATCGATAGACGGATCGGTGCAGCATCTGCAGTGATGCGGTCGCTGTATCGGACTGTTGTGGTGAAGAGAGAGCTGAGTAGGGGGGCAAAGCTCTCGATTTACCGATCGATCTACGTTCCGATCCTCACCTATGGTCATGAGATTTGGCTCATGACCGAAAGAACGAGATCGCGAGTACAAGCGGCCGAGATGAGTTTCCTCCACAGGGTGGCTGGGCGCTCCCTTAGAGATCGGGTGAGGAGCTCGGTCACTCAGGAGGAGCTCGGAGCCAAGCCGCTGCTCCTCCACATCGAAAGGAGCCAGTTGAGGTGGCTCGGGCATCTTTTCCGGATGCCCCCTGGACGCCTTGCTGGAGAGGTGTTCCGGGCACGTCCCATTGGGAGGAGGCCCCGGGGAAGACCCAGGACAGGGACTACATCTCTCGGCTGGCTTGGGAACGCCTTGGGGTTCCCCTGGAGGAGCTGGGGGAGGTGTGTGTGGATCGGGAGGTCTGGGCGGCTTTGCTTGAGCTGCTGCCCCCGCGACCCGACTCCGGATAAAGCGGAAGAAAATGGATGGATGGATGGATGAAGGTTAGAAGTGATTGTTATATTTAAAAAAAATCTTAAATTGCATTTATTTATACAGCACCAATACACAACATCAGTCGCTCCATGGCGCTTCACATAATAGTAAAGTTACAAAGTAAAGTCTAACATTACTACTGAGCTCTGAACAAGCACCCTGGCAACACTGGTGCGAAAGACTCCCTCAAGCATTTTGATTATTGGAACAATCCTCAAGCAGACCAGACTCAGTTGAGTGACCATCTGCTTACTAACAGAAACAAAATAAAATAAATAAAATAAAACGGAGCATACAAAGAAACTGTCAAACATGCAGAGTGGTTGCAGCTAAGCAACCATATAACTATTAGAGTATAAGGAGCCGCAACGACTGAAGGCTCAAAGTACATTCAAATGTTGAAGAGCAGAGTCTCCGTAAATAACAGATCAGTCACTGAAGGAACATTCCACAGTGTTCATCTATATGATGTTCCTTAAACTTGGCACACTCCAGATTTCCACACTTTCCTGTAAAGCTCAAGTCACAGAAATATAGCTGCAGATACCATTTGAATGTTTTTAGGGAAATAGTTTACATATGTAAAATCTACAACAGAAATGTTTCTGTGAATTTTGGTGGCATTTGGTTGTAGATGTGGAGAGAAATCATTAATATGACTTTCACATTTTGAAAAAAAAGAAGAAGCAGGACATAGGTTGCATGACATAAATGTTTCATCATACTTCAATACATGTGTACGGAAAAAACAGCTGTGTAGCATGAAAGGGTGATTTTTAGTGATTTTTTTTTATTTAATATGATTTTCCATATATTGACAATTATGACTGTGAGCAGTGTGGTGGTTAGTGTGCTTGTTTCCAGATCAGAAGATTCCAGGCCAAGATCACCCCTGCCCACTCTCCATGAGTGAGGAAGGGCATCTAGTGTAAATCTTGTACTAAATCAACATGCAGATCAATATCAGATATTCTGTGGCAACCTCAACTGAAAATCAGAGAAACAGAAAGAACTTATTTTTAAAAAAATGTAGGTTTCATCTCAGACATGACCTGTAATCACACTGAAATTTATGCAGTTCTGTGCACATATTTTCTGTGTTCTATTTGTGGTGCCGCCTAGTAATGTTGCAATAATAAAAAAGTAGAAATGGCCCATAGCAGAACATTTAGCATCCTTCATGGAACGTATGGATATAGTGGTCCTGCCCAGGATGTACTCCACCTCACGCCTTATGACTGCTGGGATAGATTCCAGCCTACTGTGACCCTTCACTGGAGTAAGTGGGTATAGACAAGGGATGGATGACTGAGCAAAGTATGGCACGGGAGGTTTAGGCCACATGCATTTTTTATACGGAGTGGCTATACTTCCAACCGTTGGATCAATAAAGTAAATTCGCAAGCATATACGCCCAACCACAACCGACCAATGAGCGCGCTTGTAAGCTCACTTCCGGTTTCAACGTGGGAGTGGAAAAAAGGCGGATATTTTCTCGCCAGCTGCGGGAGGGTTTGCAGCCCGCGGAGGAGCTGTGATCTAAAGTGGTTCTGTTTGGCTCATCACAGCCAGGGAACTGTGTCAAACTAACACCATCTTACAGTCAACGAGCAGCATTTTGTTCAAAAACCGTTTCATCGTCATTAACAGGCTTCCATTGAAAATGCTTATGAAGTTTGTCTGTTTTCATCCATTGCGGTGTTTTCACAGTAATTTAAAGACGACGCCGTTAAATGTGTCAAACATACGCCGCAATAGAGACTTAAAAAGTGGTGTAAAAAAACATTGTTTAGATGCACAAAACGTGTCAAATACACGATTATGGTTGGGTGAATAACATAAGACATTATATTTATCTGCCCAACGGTTGTGCATGGAACTTTCAATGTATGAATTATCTGCCCAACGGTTGGGCGTATAGCCTTTGCCTTTTTTATAATGGTGCCACCTGTGGGGAAAAATATGTCATTTTCGGAATTCGAGTAACACGTATACGAGGTCTGTCCAAAAAGTAATGGACCTTTTTATTTTTTTCAAAAACTATATGGATTTGAATCACGTGTGAATGCATCAGCCAAGCTTGAACCTTCGTGCGCATGCGTGAGTTTTTCCACGCCTGTCGGTTGCGTCATTCGCCTGTAGGCAGGCTTTGAGTGAGCACTGGTCCACCCCTCCCGTCGGATTTCTTTTGTCTGAGAACTTGCTGAGAGACTGCCGCTTTGATCCATGAAATTTTCAGAAACTGTTAGAGACAGGCAGTTGGAAACCATTCGATAGATTCAGCTGGATATCGGTGAAGATTCTGTCGGCGTCACGCGAATTATGGACTGTTAAAACCTTTTTAAAGACGGCCCACAGCAGCGGAGGGCGCGCGGCGCGTCGAGTGGCCATTCAACAGGCTGGATCGACCAGATCATTTCTAAACTGAACGCTGTGTTGATCCGGGACATCATGTGACTACCACAGAAATGGCAACAGAGCTGGACATAGCACTTTTGCGGCACATTCCACTGTTACAGGAGATTTTGTAATGAAAGACGTGCGGAGGATTTCGTGCATCGGCACGAAGCAGCTCAGGACACGCCATGTCATTGCATATTTCATTTCACTTTAGTTAAGGTGTAATAAGTTGCATTGTGTGTATGTTGTCATCATTCATTTTCATAGAGCACAGAGATTAAAGTGAATGATGATAAAAAAGTGATAGCATGTCATATCACTGCAAGCTGTGGCATGCCGTACACAGAAGGTACATTGTAACTGAATAAACATGCACCTTAACATGCATGTGGCGCGCGCTGGCCCATTCGGATTGTACTAAATGTGCACCATAGCCAGCTGCTACGCAGTAAATAAAGTGTGATGGTTGCTACCTGACCTGAGTACCATGTAAACTGCAAAAATAAGGTCTCCAGTGAGTGGGTCGTGATCTTAATATATAAGACAGTTCATGTGTGTGTGTGTGTGTTCGCGCACATACAGTTTCAACCTAAGGGCCCCAGTGACCTCCCCCTTGGAGCCTCAGTCACCATAGCAAGTTTGGTGTTGATTGCTAATTACTCTGCTGTGCATAGCAGAGCAGATTGTGATATATACAGTGAGGAAAATAAGTATTTGAACACCCTGTGATTTTGCAAGTTCTCCCACATAGAAATCATAGAGGGGTCTGAAATTTTCATCTTAGGTGCATGTCCACTATGAGAGACATAATCCCCAAAAAAAATAAATAATAATAATAATCCGGAAATCACAATTTATGATTTTTTTTAATAATTTATTTGCATGTTACTGCTGCAAATAAGTATTTCAACACCTGCCAATCAGCAAAAATTCTGGCCCTCAAAGACCTGTTAGTCCGCCTCTAAAAAGTCCATCTCCACTCCACTTATTATTCCAAAACAGAAGCACCTATTTGAGGTCATTAGGTGCATAAAGACACCTGTCCACCTGTCCACCCCACACAATCAGTAAGACTCCAACTACTAACATGGCTAAAACCAAAGAGCTGTCTAAAAACACCAGAGACAAAATTGTAGACCTCCACAAGGCTGGAAAGGGCTACAGGGCAATTGCCAAGCAGCTTGGTGAAAAAAGATCAACTGTTGGAGCAATTATTAGAAAATGGAAGAAGCTAAACATGACTGTCAGTCTCCCTTGGACTGGGGCTCCATGCAAGATTCCACCTCGTGGCATATCGATGATCCTAAGAAAGGTGAGGAATCAGCCCAGAACTGCACGGGAGGAGCTGGTCAATGACCTGAAGAGAGCTGGCACCACTGTTTCCAAGGTTACTGTGGGTAATACACTAAGACGTCATGGGTTAAAATCATGCATGGCACAGAAGGTTCCCCTGCTTAAATCAGCACACGTCCAGGCCCATCTTAAGTTTGCCCATGACCATTTGGATGATCCAGGGGAGTCATGGGAAAAGTTACGTGGTCAGATGAGACCAAAATAGAACTTTCTGGTCTTAATTCCACTCGCCGTGTTTGGAGGAAGAAGAATGCCGAGTACCATCCCAAAAACACCGTCCCTACTGTGAAGCATGGGGGTGGAAGCATCATGCTTGGGGGGTGTTTTTCTGCACATGGGACAGGACGACTGCACTGTATTAAGGAGAGGATGACCGGGGCCATGTATTGCAAGATTTTGGGGAACAACCTCCTTCCCTCAGTTACAGCATTGAAGATGGGTCGTGGATGGGTCTTCCAACATGACAATGACCCAAAGCACACAGCCTGGATAACCAAGGAGTGGCTCCATAAGAAGCATATCAAGGTTCTGGAGTGGCCTAGCCAGTCTCCAGACCTAAACCCAATAGAAAATCTTTGGAGGGAGCTCAAACTCCATGTTTCTCAGTGACAGCCCAGTAACCTGGCTGATCTAGAGAAGATCTGTGTGGAGGAATGGGCCAAAATCCCTGCTGCAGTGTGTGCAAACCTGGTGAAAAACTACAGAAAACGTTTGACCTCTGTAATTGCAAACAAAGGCTACTGTACCAAATATTAACATTGATTTTCACAGGTGTTGAAATACTTATTTGCAGCAGTAACATACAAATAAATTATTAAAAAAATCATACATTGTGATTTCCGGATTTTTTTGTTTTTTAGATTATGTCTCTCACAGTGGATATGCACCTAAGATGAAAATTTCAGACCCCTCCCTGCATGATTTCTAAGTGGGAGAACTTGCAAAATCGCAGGTTGTTGAAATACTTATTTTCCTCACTGTATATTCAGTTGTATATAAAAGTTTGGGCACCACTGATAATTTCCACGATTTTCCTTTATAAATCATTGGTTGTTTGGATCAGCAACTTCAGTTAAATATATCATATTGCAGACAGACACAGTGATATTTGAGAAGTGAAATGAAGTTTCTAGTATTTACAGAAAGTGTGCATTAATTATTTAGAAAAAATACATTTTTGAAATTTAATATGATTTTCCATAGTTTGACATATATGACTGTGGGCAGTGCGGTGGTTAGTGTGCCTGTAAATACTTTCTAGTATTTACAGAAAGTGTGCATTAATTATTTAAACAAAATTAGACAGGTGCATAAATTTGGGTACCCCAATAGAAAAAATATATTTTTGAAATTTAATATGATTTTCCATAGTTTGACATATATGACTGTGGGCAGTGTGGTGGATAGTGTGCCTGTAAATACTTTCTAGTATTTACAGAAAGTGTGCATTAATTATTTACACAAAATTAGACAGGTGCATAAATTTGGGCACCCCAGCAGAAAAAAAATACATCAATATTTAGTAGAGCCTCCTTTTGCAGAAATAACAGCCTCTAAACGCTTCTTGTCACATGTCGGAAGCTGAGCAGGGCAGGTCCTGATTCTTACTTGCATGGGGGACCTCTTAGGGTTGGGCACACACATCAGGGGCTGTGTGTGCTTCTCCAGGTGAAACTAGAATTGCGTCAGGAAGAGCATCTGATGTAAAATTTGTGTCAAACCCCAACGCAGATCTGTGCTGGCTCCACTGTGGCGACCATGAGCAAAATGGGGTCAGCCAAAAGTTGAACAGTTATCATATATGTAAGGATTAAACAATGAGAAGCCGTGCATTATAGAGTTTGAATGCACGACGCGGAGTCTAAAACACCACGGTGCGAAGCGGATTGCGAAGTGCATTCAAACCATATAATGCAAGGCTTCTCATTGTTTAATCTGCTTATACCATAGTCCCACACAGTGAGCTAACACACAAATATTTACTTAAGTTAACTTTTTTCATGTTCTCTTCTTCTTTCCCGTCTTCAATCTTGTCCAGTTCAATGTTAAATCTTTATGCCGTTGCTTTTCAATTCAATTCAATCAATTTTTTTATATAGCGCCAAATCACAACAAACAGTTGCCCCAAGGCGCTTTATATTGTAAGGCAAGGCCATACAATAATTATGTAAAACCCCAACGGTCAAAACGACCCCCTGTGAGCAAGCACTTGGCTACAGTGGGAAGGAAAAACTCCCTTTTAACAGGAAGAAACCTCCAGCAGAACCAGGCTCAGGGAGGGGCAGTCTTCTGCTGGGACTGGTTGGGGCTGAGGGAGAGAACCAGGAAAAAGACATGCTGTGGAGGGGAGCAGAGATCGATCACTAATGATTAAATGCAGAGTGGTGCATACAGAGCAAAAAGAGAAAGAAACAGTGCATCATAGGAACCCCCCAGCAGTCTACGTCTATAGCAGCATAACTAAGGGATGGTTCAGGGTCACCTGATCCAGCCCTAACTATAAGCTTTAGCAAAAAGGAAAGTTTTAAGCCTAATCTTAAAAGTAGAGAGGATGTCTGTCTCCCTGATCTGAATTGGGAGCTGGTTCCACAGGAGAGGAGCCTGAAAGCTGAAGGCTCTGCCTCCCATTCTACTCTTACAAACCCTAGGAACTACAAGTAAGCCTGCAGTCTGAGAGCGAAGCGCTCTATTGGGGTGATATGGTACTACGAGGTCCCTAAGATAAGATGGGACCTGATTATTCAAAACCTTATAAGTAAGAAGAAGAATTTTAAATTCTATTCTAGAATTAACAGGAAGCCAATGAAGAGAGGCCAATATGGGTGAGATATGCTCTCTCCTTCTAGTCCCCGTCAGTACTCTAGCTGCAGCATTTTGAATTAACTGAAGGCTTTTTAGGGAACTTTTAGGACAACCTGATAATAATGAATTACAATAGTCCAGCCTAGAGGAAATAAATGCATGAATTAGTTTTTCAGCATCACTGTGAGACAAGACCTTTCTGATTTTAGAGATATTGCGTAAATGCAAAAAAGCAGTCCTACATATTTGTTTAATATGCGCTTTGAATGACATATCCTGATCAAAAATGACTCCAAGATTTCTCACAGTATTACTAGAGGTCAGGGTAATGCCATCCAGAGTAAGGATCTGGTTAGACACCATGTTTCTAAGATTTGTGGGGCCAAGTACAATAACTTCAGTTTTATCTGAGTTTAAAAGCAGGAAATTAGAGGTCATCCATGTCTTTATGTCTGTAAGACAATCCTGCAGTTTAGCTAATTGGTGTGTGTCCTCTGGCTTCATGGATAGATAAAGCTGGGTATCATCTGCGTAACAATGAAAATTTAAGCAATACCATCTAATAATACTGCCTAAGGGAAGCATGTATAAAGTGAATAAAATTGGTCCTAGCACAGAACCTTGTGGAACTCCATAATTAACTTTAGTCTGTGAAGAAGATTCCCCATTTACATGAACAAATTGTAATCTATTAGACAAATATGATTCAAACCACCGCAGCGCAGTGCCTTTAATACCTTTTGCTGTACTTTTCGTTTGCTCTCCTCCTCTTCCCATTCCTCAAACATTTTATTTTGGCCAAAAATATTAAAATTCATTTAGAAATCCATGTTTATCGCATTTCTGTCATTCACCTGTCAAAACACAGCTGATCTATGCCAACTGATTTGCGCGTTGCTATGGTGACGACCAGAGCGGAGCGATATGACAGTGACTTAACTTGCCGAACTAAATGTGCGTATACACAAAAATAATGCACGCCAGTTAGACATGGAATTCTGACTGACCATGGTATAAAGGAAATATTGGATCACATTTTAATGGCAATGGCAACAATTTACAGATCTCTTTAAAGAAAGAGATCTGTAAATTGTTGTGATTACACATACATACATCTTCAACCGCTTATTCAGGATCAGGTTACAGGGGCAACAACTCCAGCAGGGTGCCCCAAAGTTCCCTTTTCCCAGCCACATTGCCCACCTCTGACAGGGGAATCACAAGGCGTTCCCAGGCCAGTGTGGAGATTTAAATCTCTCCACCAAGTCCTGGGTCTTCCCTGGGGTCTCCTCCCAGCTGCACGTGCCCAGAACACCTCTCTAGGAAGGTGCCCAGGGGGCATCGTTACCAGATGCCTGAACCACCTCAGCTGGCCCCTTTCCACATGAAAGAGCAGCAGCTCTATTCCAAGCTCCTCAGGAATGACCGAGCTTCTCACCCAATGTCTAAGGGAGATACCAGCCACCCTCCTGAGGAAACCCATTTTGGCTGCTTGTACCCACGATGTAGTTCTTTCGGTCAAGACCCAACCCTCATGACCACTGGTGAGCGTTGGAACAAAGACTGACCAGTAGATTGAGAACTGCAACTTTTGGCTCAGCTACCTTTTTGTCACAACAGTACAGTAGAGCGAATGCAATACAGTTGCTGCTGCACCGATTCTCTGGCCAATCTCACGTTTCATTGTTCCCTCACTCGTGAACAAAACCCTGAGGTACTTGAACTCCTTTACTTGGGGCAAGACCTCATTCCCAACTCAGAGTAGGTAACCAGATCATACGCCCTCTCCAAGTCCACAAAACACATGGATACTGGCTGGGCATACTCCCAGGGCCCCTCCAGGATCCTTGTGAGAGTAAAGAGCTGGTCAATTGTTCCAAGACCACGACGGAACCCACATTGTTCCCCTTCAAACTGAGGTCCAACTATCGGCCGAACTCCTTTCTAGTACCCTGGAGTAGACTTTATCAGGGAGACTGAATAGTGCGATGCCCCTGTAACTGTAATTCCAAATAGAGGTTCAATCAATCAATTTTATTTATATAGCGCCAAATCACAACAAACAGTTGCCCCAAGGCGCTTTACATTGTAAGGCAAGGCCATACAATAATTACGTAAGGTTAAAAATAAAATAAAAATACCTGTGTCATGAGGAATGATGGCGACAAGAGGCTCAACAATACTTGAAGACCCAGCAGGATGGAGGCCTCGGGCTCCAGCCATACGATTCACCAACACATGAAGCCCCGGGAGGTATGTCACCAGCCTGACTTTCTTGCACAATAACTGCACAGCACAGAAATGACAGACACACACACACACACACACACACACACACACACACACACACACACACACACACACACACACACACACACACACACACACACACACACACACACACACACACACACACACACACACACACACACACACACACACAGAGAGAGAGAGAGAGGATCCACAGTCTCAGTACACAGGCCCTGTTTAGTATTTTTACCAGATTAGGCACTGACCAGGAAGAAATATCTCAGCAAATGTTCAGGTACTTTTTTGAAACATCCTTTTCATTGTTTTCATTTAATAAAATGCTGATACTAAAACGTCCCTTCCTGAGTGTCATTAAAAGAGCACCTGCTCACAAAGGCAATGGAAGACCTTCATTGTGAAAAGAGAAATACTGTCTGCACCACTGCAAGATTAGCTAATTCTACAGGAAACAGGAATGTTTTGAAGGTTTTACAATTTAAGTCATAAGTTTGTTCAATGGTAAATGGACTGCATTTATATAGCACTTTTCCATCTGTATCAGACGCTCAAAGCGCTTTACACATCAATGCCTCACATTCACCCTGATGTCAGGCTGCTGCCATGCAAGGCATCCACTACACACCAGGGGCAACTAGGGGATTAAGGACCTTGCCCAAGGGCCCTTAGTGATTTTCCTGTCAGGCTGGGATTTGAATCGAGGATCCTCTAGTCTCAAGCCCAACACTTAACCATTAGCCCATCACCTCCCCCATAGATGGTTTTCCAAATAATAATTTTTTTTGGCGGGGTTGGGGGGTAATTACACAACACAGCAAGAAATAAAACTGGATTAAACAATAGATAGAATGTATATCTGGGTATGGTGGGTACTGCAAATTAGCTATGGCTAACTCCAAATACTACTTGAAAACATTTCAACACCCATGTTTTAACCATTGTTCCACAGGCTCTAGGTAAAGAAGACATCACATGCTGTGCTGCCAACTGGTGAACACTGGCACCTGCTGGACAACACAGGAACGTGTACCCGTTATCAAATTATTTTAAGGCTACATTTGCCATCTGTACATGCACTTGTGTTACTTCCAGTAATTGATGTGAACAAAAATAAGCCTGTGAATAACAAGTGATCTATTTATTACAATGTTCATCAGTATATTTTTGCAACACTTATCTGAATCTTCTACCTGCTGAACCGATCATGTGTATTTAGAATATGTGCCAGAAATGGGTTCTTCATGGTGACACTGATCCTGTTTTTAATTTCATATACAAATATCCATATGACTGGATCTTACATTGGCCATCCTCCTGTGTCTCTGCTGCTGTAGTATCCAGTTATGCTGCTGTCGATGTGGAGCGCTGTGAGTGAACTTCTTCAAACACCCCTGTTCATTCAAAGAATGAATTAAACACAAACTACATGCACTTTGAAACATCACTATTACCATCACTTCAGAGATGTGTGGGAAGAGTTAGAGAGTGTGACAACATGAAGATATAGCACATGCAGATATAGCTATTGATTCACCATGCCCCGGTTTCCCCGAGATCATATACAGTGACTTGTATTCCAGTAGCTTTAAAGCTTTCCCCAAAACTGCTATACTCCTCTCCATCTTTGAATGAATCTAACTTAAGGCCTGGTCCCACTGGGGAGAGGATTAATTGCGCATGAATTGAGTTTACAAATTACGGGCGTTCATTGTCGTCTGCAACATAATTGGCCAAAAATGACAAATGTCCCAGTATGAATTATAGATATATCAATAATGTGTAGCGAATATACAAGGTCTGTCCATAAAGTATCGTACCTTTTTATTTTTTTTTAAACTATGTTTGGTGTATGGTTGGTGTTAAATAAAACTCCTGAAAGAGAACCGAGGTCCACGGCTGACTTCTCTGCAGCTGGGGATTTACAGTATGTTGTTGGAATGCAGTAGCTATTACGTCTTTGGAGATCTCCACAGCTGGACTGGCACTGACTGGCAAGTATGTCGCTTTCTGCCTCATATAGTACATTGGGTTTACGTGACGTGTTTGTTATGCAGTCGCAGATTGTTCGCAAATCAGCTGCAAGGCAGACGTAATCCAAACGCTTTATCCGTGGCCAATCTGTATGCATTCGCTACAATTTATTTTAGTTTGTGATGTGGACATGATAGGCACGCTATATATCCGTTTTACACAATGTCCCGGTCCACTGCCAAGCTGCAAATCCCTGTCAGTTGTGGATCTCAGTGGCTAACGGCGTATATACAGCGCATACCGTCAGTATGTATTGAGTATGTAAAGGCGGATGTCATCCGCAACCAAAATTTTGTACAGCTCAAAAATCCTGGCAACGGAAAAATGTGCCTCTGCGGATAATTGCAGACATGTGCGGGTGTCGGCCGACTCATACAAGCATGTTTCACGGATATTGCGAATGTCTGGCGAATATGAGCCAATTTTGTGCGCAATCCATACGCAAATCTTCCTAAACGCCAGTGGGACCAGGCCTTTATGTGGGATTTGAAGCTGATTTTGTGGTCCAATATCACACCCAGAAATTTACTTTCATATACATACTCAATAATATTTTATATTTTGATTTGCACCTCTGCATCTATACCACAATTTCCAAATAGTATAAATTTTGTATTTTTTTTTGTTTGTACATCTTTAACGTAGTAGAAGTAGTTCTCTAAGTACTTCTAAGTTCTTCTACTTCTCTAACTCTCTCTTTGCATAGCTTTGCATGAATTTATATGTTGAGTTAGCTGTTAGCTGTTTTTCAGTTAGCTTTATATACATTTAACTGTTTTCATAGCGATAAATACATTTTTAGATTCAGATAGTGTTATTTTAAGTAAATTTTAGATTGATATCTTTATATTCATTTAGCTATTTGCATAGCTTTGCATGAATTTATATGTTCAGTTAGCTGTTTTTCAGTTAGCTTTATATACATTTAACTGTTTTCATAGTGATAAATACATTTTTAGATTCATATAGTGTTATTTTAAGTACATTTTTAGATTGCTAGCTTTATATTCATTTAGCTAGTCACATAGCTTTACATGAATTTATGTTCAGTTAGCTGTTTTTCAGTTAGCTTTATATACACTTAACTGTTTTCATAGTAATAAATACATTTTTAGATTGAATTTATATGTTCAGTTAGCTTTATATACACTTAACTGTTTTCATAGTGATAAATACATTTTTTAGATTCATATAGTGTTATTTTAAGTAAATTTTTAGATTGCTAGCTTTATATTCATTTAGCTAGTCACATAGCTTTACATGAATTTATGTTCAGTTAGCTGTTTTTCAGTTAGCTTTATATACACTTAACTGTTTTCATAGTAATAAATACTTTTTTAGATTCAGATAGTGTTATTTTATGTCAATTTTACAATTTTACTTTGTTAGCTTTATATCATTTAACTATTGCTTTGCATGAAATTATGTTCATAGTGATAAATACATTTTTAGATTCAGATAGTGTGATTTTAAGTACATTTTAGATTGCTAGCTTTATATTCATTTAACAATTTGCATATCTTTGCATTAATTTATGTTCAGTTACCTGTTTTTCAGTTACTTTCAGATTCAGTTAGCTTTATACACACTTATCTGTTTTCATAGTGATAAAGGTTTCGACTGTGATTGTTTTAAATGCATTTAGATTTGGTTAGCTTTATATTCCCTCAGCCCCAACCAGTCCCAGAAGAAGACTGCCCCTCCCTGAGCCTGGTTCTGCTGGAGGTTTCCTCCTGTTAAAAGGGAGTTTTTCCTTCCCACTGTCGCCAAGTGCTTGCTCACAGGGGGGTCATTTTGACCGTTGGGGTTTTTCTGTAATTGTTGTATGGCTCTTGCCTTACAATATAAAGCGCCGTGGGGCGACTGTTTGTTGTGACTTGGCACTATATAAATAAATAAATAAATTTGATTTGATATTCCGTTTGTTAGCTTACAAGCTATAGTTACGCTGCGCTACATGAATTGTTTTCGGTTTAGATTGAGTCAGATTTATTTTCAGTCAGTTTTAGATTGTTTCAGGTAGGTTTTCCTGGAGCTGCACTCACTTTGGTTTTGACTAAGTTGGCTTTGTGTTTTTGTTGTTGTTTTACAACACAGATATTGTTTATTCAAGTATGGCAGTGGTAGGTCCATGACCTATACGGGATCTAGGCGCTCCCACCATCACGAGCCTCCCAGCTGACTGGGTTATAGCAGTGGGTAGATGGGACTCATTAGCCCTGTTAAGGTGGTCCACCTAGGGGAAGGAAAACCCTGATGTTAAACACCCAGCCTGGGTTACTGCCCCCGTACCTCCGAGGAAGGTTCTTTAGCCAGAGGATAGGAGAAGGTCACTCTGATGTAAAACCTACAGCCTGGTGGTCGCCACAGCCGTCTCAGCTTGTCTGTGCCACTGTGGAGTGCCACCTTGCCTAAAGAGTGGAATTGGTGTGCGCGAGCTGATCCCCACTTTAAGCAACGAGCGCAGGTGGGAAGGAAAGCCCTGCAGCGATGGGAAGAGGCGAAAACAGCAGGTGCATGATGGCACTGGGAGCTGCAGTCTCGATCCTGCATGCAGGCGGCTCAGGAGTTATGGTCGTTTGATTGCTGACCCGAGACAACAGCATCATCCGGCAGGGCCCTGGGTGACCAAGCAGCCCTGTTTAGGGCTAGCCCTGCTTGCTCCACATGGAGACAGACCTAGAAAAGGTGGTCTAAACATGGCTTGTCTCACTAGACCCGGTTGGCTCACCGCTGCCAACGGGCATCACTACACGCGGTGCGAAAAGAAAAACAAAGAACCTGAAAATTGCGTGCTGGAATGTACACACAATGATGGACTCAGACAATAGCGATCGTCCTCGAAGACGCTCAGCCTTAGTCGCCAAAGAGCTAGCAAGGCTTGACAAAGACATTGCTGCACTCAGCGATGTGCGCTTTGCAGACCAAGGGTCACTCACCGAGGAAGGCACAGGCTACACACTGTTCTGGTCAGGGAAGGCTAAAGAAGATCGTCGACTCTCAGGGGTCGGGTTCATGATTAAGAGCACCATAGCACATAGGTTACACAGTTTGCCAGTCGGTCATTCTGACTGACTCATGTCACTCCGGCTCCCCATCAACAACAAGGATTTTGCCACTATTGTTAGTGTGTATGCCCCAACCATGCAGGCCGACATCGGAGTTAAGGAGGCTTTCTATAGCGATCTGCACAACCTTCTACAGCGCGTCGACACCCAGGACAAGCTCCTCATCATGGGAGATTTCAACGCCAGAGTGGGCCGCGACTCTGATGTATGGAAGGACGTGCTAGGGAAACATGGCACAGGCAACTGTAACGACAATGGCCGCCTGCTGCTGGAGTTCTGCTCTGCACATGACTTGGCGATCACCAACAGCCTGTTCCAACAGAAAGAGAGATTCAAAGCAACCTGGAGACACCCACGCTCCAAACACTGGCACCTTCTGGACTACGTTCTGACGTGACAGCGTGATAGAAGAGACGTACTACATACCAGGGTGATGCCTAGCGCAGATTGCTATACGGATCATCGCTTGGTCCGTTCCAAGATTGCTTTCACTTTCAAGCCCCCTCCTAAGAAGAAAGGCCCACAGTTTAAGAACCTACAAGTCCACAAGCTGCAAGACATAGACATAAAAATGGAGTGCCAGGCCAAACTAGAGAAGAGACTGGGT
This sequence comes from Thalassophryne amazonica, assembly GCF_902500255.1. Taxonomy (NCBI): domain Eukaryota; kingdom Metazoa; phylum Chordata; class Actinopteri; order Batrachoidiformes; family Batrachoididae; genus Thalassophryne; species Thalassophryne amazonica. Next base: position 68,228,564 of record NC_047116.1, read on the forward strand.
GGCGAAGAAGGCCTGCCTGACGACCCTGAACAACAGTGGATGAGATTAAAGACCATCCTTCAGGAGACGGCAGCAGAAGTAGTGGGCTTCTCAGCCAGGAAAAATAAAGACTGGTTTGATGAGTCTGATGCACAGATCCAGGAACTACTAGAAAAGAAACATGCATGCCACAAGACTCTTTTAGCTAAACCTGATGACCACTCTGCCAAGACAGCTTACAGAAATGCCTGCTCCACACTGCAAAGCAAGCTCCACGTACTGCAGAACGACTGGTGGCTAGCTTTTGCGGAGAAGACACAACAACATGCCGATGCCGGAGACATGTGCTCCTTTTATGAAGCCCTTAAGACCATCCATGGGCCAGCACATCAAGTGCAAGCACCCCTGCGCTCCTCAGACGGCTCCACCCTTCTGACGGACAAGGAAACCATTATGCAGCATTGGTCAGAACACTTTGAAAACCTCTTCAGTGACAAGCGCACTGTGCAAGAGTCATCAATCGAGAAGATTCCCCAGGTGGAGGTGAAATGGGAACTTGATGACCCCCCAACACTTGAAGAGATCCGAAAGGCCACCACGCAGCTGAATCCAGGGAAGTCTCCCGGCATAGATGGCATCCCAGCAGAGGTGTACCAAAATGGAGGTGAGGCAGTCCTCGACAAGCTTCAGATTCTCTTCTCCAGTTGGTGGGAAAAGGAAATGGTTCCACATGACCTTCGAGATGCGGTCATTGTCTCAGAACATGGCCCTTTATGTAGCCTTCATAGACCTAACCAAGGCTTTTGACACGGTCAGTCGTGAGGGTTTGTGGAAGATTCTTGCACGCCTTGGCTGCCCTCCAAAGCTCCTCACCATCATCCGCCAGCTGCATGAAGGCCAGATGGGACAAGTGAAGTACAACAGGACTCTGTCCGGCAGCTTCCCCATCTCAAATGGCGTCAAACAAGGTTGCGTCCTCACGCCCACTCTGTTCTCCATCTTCTTCAGCATGATGCTTTGTGAGGCCAAAGAAGACTTGACAGACGGCATCTATATCCACTTCAGAACTGACGGAAGTCTGTTTAACTTGCGGCGCCTTCTGTCCCACACTAAGATCACAGAACAGCTAATCATGGAGCTGCTCTTCGCAGATGACTGCGCCCTCATCGCCCATACGAAGCAAGCCTTGCAGCACATTGTCAACTGTTTGCTGAAGCAGCAATAGCCTTCGGCCTCACCATCAGCCTGAGAAAAAAAGAAGTGCTATATCAACCGGTCCCCCGTACAGCATATACCCCACCCCAAATCAACATCGAGGGCACCAGCCTGAATGCAGTAGAGCACTTCACGTATCTCGGTAGTGTTATCTCAAATGACGCATCTGTTGCCAAGGACCTAGACAGTCGCCTTGCCAAGGCCAGCAGTTCTTTTGGTCGACTCTCAAAGAAAGTCTGGCAGAATCATGCACTGCGCCTTTCCACAAAAGTGCAGGTCTACAGAGCCATTGTGGTCCCTACCCTCCTGTATGGAGCTGAAATCTGGGTTCTGTATCGCCAGCAGATCAGATTACTGGAATGCTTTCATCAGCGTTGTCTCCGAAACATCTTCGGGATCAAGTGGCAGGACTACGTCTCAAATGAGGACATCCTTACCAGAGCCAAATTGCCCAGCATGGAGTCTATTATACTCAAACAACAGCTTTGTTGGGCAGGTCACGTAGCCAGGATGGATGATACATGCATGCCAAAATTAATTCTCTTTGGCGAGCTCAAGGAAGGGAGACGAAACCAAGGGGCCCCCAAAAAGCGCTATAAGGACCAGCTGAAGAAACAGCTCTCCCTTGCAGGCATTCAGCATCAGTCATGGCGGCATCTAGCTACAGATAGACTCAGCTGGCGTTCCAGCATCAAATCCGCCAGCCTGAAGTTTGAGGCAGAAAGAAGTGAGGCCTCACGCCAGAAGCGTCAAAGACAGAAACAGCGGGCAGCAGCACAAGCCCAGCCTACTCAAGTGTTCATTTGCCCCAAGTGTAACAGGTTTTGTGCATCCCGCATCAGACTTTTCAGCCACCAGAGGGCTTGTAGAAAATAAACTAAAAAATAAACTAAAATAAAATAAAAAGGCCTTCCCACTATCCTCGCAAGCGAGGAAACTGCCAACAACAACAACAAACTTTGTATCATTTAAATTTAAAGACTATTTTCATCAAACCGCTTTTTTACTTTATTCATTTCTGTTGTGATCCCTCTCAAAAGCAGCTGTAAATTTTCCCCAAGTAAAAAATGTTTGTGTCATCAGTATACAGAATAAATGTTAAAGTTTTGTACACTTGACATATGTCACATTTGTTCCATTTGTACAAAAGAAACAGTTTTTGACCCAAAAGTGATTACTGAGGTACACCACAAGTGACATCACTCACTCATCACTCATCTTTAACCGCTTGTCCAGGATCGGGTCACGGGGGCAAGAGCTCAAGCAGGGGAACCCAGACTTCTGAACCACCTCAGCTGGCTCATTTCAACACGAAGGAGCAGTGGCTCTACTCCGAGCTCTCCATGGATGACTGAGCTTCTCACCCTCTCGCTAAGGGAGACACCAGCCACCCTCCGAATTACGTACGTAATTTTGTTGTTGTTGCACTCGTGTAATGACAATGACAATAAATCTCATTTCATCTCATCTAAGGAAGCCCTTTTCAGCCGCTTGTACCCCCGATCTAGTTCTTTGTTCATGACCAAACCGCGATGTCTGCAGGTGAGGGTTGGAATGAAGACTGAGAGATGAAGAAAGTAGATGGGAGTACAAGGAGATGCGGCGTAAGGCGAAAAGAGAAATGGCAAAAGCGAAGGAAAAGGCATATTGCGAGCTGTACAAGAAGTTGAATAGTAAGGAAGGAGAAAAGGACTTGTACCAATTGGCCAGACAAAGGGACAGAGCTGGAAAGGATATGCAGCAGGTTAGGGTGGTAAAAGATGCACATGGTAATGTGCTGACAAGTGAGGAATGTGTGCTAAGAAGGTGGAGGGACTATTTCGAAGAGCTGATGAATGAAGAAAATGAGCGTGAGAAAAGGCTGGATGATGTGGTGAGAGTAAGTCAGTAAGTACAAGAGATTAGTAAGGAAGAAGTGAGGGCCGCTATGAAGAGGATGAAGAGTGGAAAGGCAGATGGTCCAGATGACATTCCAGTGGAGGCATGGAAATGTCTAGGAGAGATGGCAGTGGAGTTTCTAACCAGATTGTTTAATAAAATCTTGGAAAGTGAGAGGATGCCTGAGGCGTGGAGATGAAGTGTGCTGGTCGCTATTTTCAAGAACAAGGGTGATGTGCAGAGCTGCAGTAACTACAGAGGCATAAAGTTGATCAGCCACAGCATGAAGTTATGGGAAAGAGTAGTAGAAGCTAGGCTTAGAAAACAGGTGAAGATCTGTGAGCAGCAATATGGTTTTATGCCGAGAAAGAGCACTACAGATGCAATGTTTGCGCTGAGAATACTGTTGGAGAAGTACAGAGAAGGCCAGAAAGAGTTACATTGTGTGTTTGTGGACTTAGAAAAAGCTTATGATAGGGTGTCAAGAGAAGAGCTGTGGTATTGTATGAGGAAGTCTGGAGTGGCAGAGAAGTATGTTAGGGTAGTGCAGGACATGTACAAGAATAGTGTGACAGCGGTGAGATGCACAGTCGGAATGACAGACTCATTCAAGGTGGAGGTGGGATTACACCAAGGATCAGCTCTGAGTCCTTTCTTGTTTGCAATGGTGATGGACAGGTTGACGGATGTATTCAGACAGGAGTCCCCATGGACTATGATGTTTGCAGATGACACTGTGATCTGCAGTGAGAGTAGAGAGCAAGTTGAGTCTAGTCTGGAGAGGTGGAGATATGCTTTGAAGAGAAGGGGAATGAAAGTCAGTCGAAGCAAGACTGAGTACATGTGTGCGAATAGGAGGGAGCCCAGTAGAATAGTGCAGTTACAAGGAGTAGAAGTGGTGAAAGTAGGTGAGTTTAAATATTTGGGGTCAACTGTTCAAAGTAATGGAGAATGTGGTAAAGAGGTGAAGAAGAGAGTGCAGGCAGGGTGGAGTGGGTGGAGAAAGGTGGCAGGAGTGATTTGTGACTGAATAATATCAGCAAGAGTGAAGGGGAATGTTTACAAGACAGTAGTGAGACCAGCTATGTTGTACGGTTTAGAGATGGTGGCACTAACAAAAAGACAGGAGGCGGAGCTGGAGGTGGCAGAGCTGAAGATGTTGAGATTCTCTTTGGGAGTGACGAGAATGGACAAGATTAGGAATGAACATATCAGAGAGACAGCTCAGGTGGGACACTTTGGAGACAAAGTCAGAGGGGCGAGATTGAGATAGTTTGGACATGTGCAGAGGAGGAACCCAGGGTATATAGAGAAAAATATGCTGAGAATGGAGCAACCAGGCAGGAGGAGAAGAGGGAGACCAAAGAGGAGGTTTATGGATGTGCTGAGGGAGGACATGCAGGTGGTTGGTGTGACAGAGGAAGATACACATGACAGGGTGAGATGGAAACAAATCCTCCTTTCCAACACCCTGGAGTAGACTTTACCAGGGAGGCTGAGTAGTGTGATGCCCCTGTAATTGGCACACAATCTCTGGTCCCACAAGTGATATGATGATTTATATTCACCTAACTGCACAAATTGCTGCCTGTTTATTAAATAGCTTTTCAACCAGTTTGTCACAGTTCCCCTGATGCCACACCTTTACATTTTTTCAATTAAGATATTATGGTTAATACTGTCAAATGCTTTTTTAATCTATGAAGATTCCCACTGAGTATATTTTCTTTTCTACACTGTTTATGATTTTCTTGAAGAGTTCAATCAGAGCAAGTGAAGTTGAGCTGTTGGATCTGAATCGATAGACTATCTGCTAACTAACTGTGTTTATCAATTAAGTTATTGAGTCGAGCAATGAAGAGTTTTTCTAATATCTTGGAGAACTGAGAAAGTAGAGAAACAGGTCTGTAATTTGTAAAATGGCATCTGTCCTTTTTTGTATAATGGAGTTATTTTAGCAGTTTCCATTTTGTTGGGAAATGTACCGGTTTGAAAAGACAGAGTAGAGATACAAGTTAATGGTTTAACTATTTCTTCAATGACTCCCTTAATCACTATCATGCCAATGTCATTCCAATCAGTATATTTTTTTTTCTTGCATTTCTTAACAATGTGTATTATTTTCTTTTCATCTCCTGGATTGAGATACATTGACCTAGACCATTTCTATGCAGATTATTCTGCCCCGCCCCTTCTTTGTCTGTGTCTGGTTTGACTATTTTTTTCTGCCAATCCAGGCCCAATATTTACAAAGCATTTATTAAAGCTGCTAACTAGATCCTTCATGATTTATTGTCCCATCATTTTTAACGAGTCTGCATGACTCGTGTGAACTGATCTATTTCTAATTATACTGTTCAACATGTTCCAAATATCTTTAATGCTGTTTTTATTATGTCCCTATAATCTTATATAATGTTCCTTTCTGCATTTCCTCATAACACTGGGTAACTTATTTTCATACATTTGTATTTTTCTTGCATTTCAAAAGTTTTTTGTTTTATAAATTGTCTATACAGTTGGACGTTTCTTTTTGCAGGCCTTTTGTAGCACCTTAGTTAACCATCAACTTCCCCACATTTTGTTGTTTTATAATCTGTTTATTTACCGGACAATCTGAATCATACAGTGACTTAAATGTGTTTAGGAATGTTTCATAAACTGTGTTCACATCATTGTCCTTGTTCTTTATCCCAGTTTTGTGCCTGTAAATCAGTCCTAAGTGTCTTCATAGAATCAATATCAATTCTTGGCCGTATTGATTGTCCGGGCAAACTAGGGTATGAACAGAGGATTCTCTGACCGAAGCCCACTGCTTAACCACTAGACCATCCCCTCCAGAATACCAACATTCTTCATTCTTTATAAGAGCTGATGTAACATGTGAATTTCTCCTCTGTGAGATCAATAAAGTTTAATCTTATCTTATCTTTTCTGGAACCATAAGACATCCATGAGAAATAGAGTTTAGATGTTTCTCTATCCTGATTGGGCCTTGTCAAGGTTTGGCTAAGCTTTAATCAGTGCTGCCCTGTAGGAATGTTGCCTTTTAGAGGTGGGGAGGAAGCTATCCGGGGGGGAATATACTGTTACACAGGTTTTAAATCCAGTTTAAATCTCATTAAGATTCAGAAAAAAAACCTTTCCGGCTCAAGTTGGAATGCTAATCCCAAAGTGAACGGGGTCTTAGAAGTTCTTAAAAATATTAAAATACCCATTTTGTGCTTTTGCTCTTCTGGCTCTGTCAACTAATACAGTCTGGTCCAAAAGTATTTGGATAGCGACACTTTTTTTGTTTTGCTTTGTCTGTGTACAACACCACGACAGAGTTGAAATAAAGCAAGCGGGATGAAAATGTGCCACCTGTCATGCAGACTGCTTAAAGGGGTTTCACAGAAATGTTGCATTAACCATTCAGAATTACAGACATTTTCAATACTACTGACAGTTTGTCCATTCACAGAAACAGAAGCTTAGCATTCCTTCAGAGCTGTATGGGTGTCTTGGTGGCATCTCTCAGTGAATTCACAAGCAGCGGTTCTGGCCATTGCTGCCATCTATCACATAAACTGCTGCCTATAAATCGTAATACCTTAAATACTACACAGGAAATTTTGCTGAGTAAAATTTATTCTGCTGGGATAACATTTGGTCCCAGTCTAAATAGAGTTAAATATACTCTACCAATCAATCAATCAATCAATTTTATTTATATAGCGCCAAATCACAACAAACAGTTGCCCCAAGACGCTTTATATTGTAAGGCAAGGCCATACAATAATTACGTAAAAATCCCCAATGGTCAAAACGACCCCCTGTGAGCAAGCACTTAGCGACAGTGGGAAGGAAAAACTCCCTTTTAACAGGAAGAAACCTCCAGCAGAACCAGGCTCAGGGAGGGGCAGTCTTCTGCTGGGACTGGTTGGGGCTGAGGGAGAGAACCAGGAAAAAGACATGCTGTGGAGGGGAGCAGAGATCAATCACTAATGATTAAATGCAGAGTGGTGCATACAGAGCAAAAAGAGAAAGAAACACTCAGTGCATCATGGGAACCCCCCAGCAGTCTAAGTCTATAGCAGCATAACTAAGGGATGGTTCAGGGTCACCTGATCCAGCCCTAGCTATAAGCTTTAGCAAAAAGGAAAGTTTTAAGCCTAATCTTAAAAGTAGAGAGGGTGTCTGTCTCCCTGATCTGAATTGGGAGCTGGTTCCACAGGAGAGGAGCCTGAAAGCTGAAGGCTCTGCCTCCCATTCTACTCTTACAAACCCTAGGAATTACAAGTAAGCCTGCAGTCTGAGAGCGAAGCGCTCTATTGGGGTGATATGGTACTATGAGGTCCCTAAGATAAGATGGGACCTGATTATTCAAAACCTTATAAGTAAGAAGAAGAATTTTAAATTCTATTCTAGAATTAACAGGAAGCCAATGAAGAGAGGCCAATATGGGTGAGATATGCTCTCTCCTTCTAGTCCCCGTTAGTACTCTAGCTGCAGCATTTTGAATTAACTGAAGGCTTTTCAGGGAACTTTTAGGACAACCTGATAATAATGAATTACAATAGTCCAGCCTAGAGGAAATAAATGCATGAATTAGTTTTTCAGCATCACTCTGAGACAAGACCTTTCTAATTTTAGAGATATTGCATAAATGCAAAAAAGCAGTCGTACATATTTGTTTAATATGCGCATTGAATGACATATCCTGATCAAAAATGACTCCAAGATTTCTCACAGTATTACTAGAGGTCAGGGTAATGCCATCCAGAGTAAGGATCTGGTTAGACACCATGTTTCTAAGATTTGTGGGGCCAAGTACAATAACTTCAGTTTTATCTGAGTTTAAAAGCAGGAAATTAGAGGTCATCCATGTTTTTATGTCTGTAAGACAATCCTGCAGTTTAGCTAATTGGTGTGTGTCCTCTGGCTTCATGGATAGATAAAGCTGGGTATCATCTGCGTAACAATGAAAATTTAAGCAATGCTTTCTAATAATACTGCCTAAGGGAAGCATGTATAAAGTGAATAAAACTGGCCCTAGCACAGAACCTTGTGGAACTCCATAATTAACCTTAGTCTGTGAAGAAGATTCCCCAATTACATGAACAAATTGTAATCTATTAGATAAATATGATTTAAACCACTGCAGCGCAGTGCCTTTAATACCTATGGCATGCTCTAATCTCTGTAATAAAATTTTATGGTCAACAGTATCAAAAGCAGCACTGAGGTCTAACAGAACAAGCACAGAGATGAGTCCACTGTCCGAGGCCATAAGAAGATCATTTGTAACCTTCACTAATGCTGTTTCTGTACTATGATGAATTCTAAAACCTGACTGAAACTCTTCAAATAGACCATTCCTCTGCAGATGATCAGTTAGCTGTTTTACAACTACCCAACTACACTTTTTGAGAGAAAAGGAAGGTTGGCAATTGGCCTATAATTAGCTAAGATAGCTGGGTCAAGTGATGGCTTTTTAAGTAATGGTTTAATTACTGCCACCTTAAAAGCCTGTGGTACATAGCCAACTAATAAAGATAGATTGATCATATTTAAGATCAAAGCATTAAATAATGGTAGGGCTTCCTTGAGCAGCCTGGTAGGAATGGGGTCTAATAGACATGTTGATGGTTTGGATGAAGTAACTAATGAAAATAACTCAGACAGAACAATCGGAGAGAAAGAGTCTAACCAAATACCGGCATCACTGAAAGCAGCCAAAGATAACGATACGTCTGTGGGATGGTTATGAGTAATTTTTTCTCTAATAGTTAAAATTTTATTAGCAAAGAAAGTCATGAAGTCATTACTAGTTAAAGTTAAAGGAATACTCGGCTCAATAGAGCTCTGACTCTTTGTCAGCCTGGCTACAGTGCTGAAAAGAAACCTGGGGTTGTTCTTATTTTCTTCAATTAGTGATGAGTAGTAAGATGTCCTAGCTTTACTGAGGGCTTTTTTATAGAGCAACAGACTCTTTTTCCAGGTTAAGTGAAGATCTTCTAAATTAGTGAGACGCCATTTCCTCTCCAACTTACGGGTTATCTGCTTTAAGCTGCGAGTTTGTCAGTTATACCACAGAGTCAGGCACTTCTGATTTAAAGCTCTCTTTTTCAGAGGAGCTACAGCATCCAAAGTTGTCTTCAATGAGGATGTAAAACTATTGACGAGATACTCTATCTCCCTTACAGAGTTTAGGTAGCTACTCTGCACTGTGTTGGTATATGGCATTAGAGAACAAAGAAGGAATCATATCCTTAAACCTAGTTACAGTGCTTTCTGAAAGACTTCTAGTGTAATGAAACTTATTCCCCACTGCTGGGTAGTCCATCAGAGTAAATGTAAATGTTATTAAGAAATGATCAGACAGAAGGGAGTTTTCAGGGAATACTGTTAAGTCTTCAATTTCCATACCATAAGTCAGAACAAGATCTAAGATATGATTAAATTGGTGGATGGACTCATTTACATTTTGAGCAAAGCCAATTGAGTCTAATAATAGATTAAATGCAGTGTTGAGGCTGTCATTCTCAGCATCTGTGTGGATGTTAAAATCACCCACTATAATTCTTATCTGAGCTAAGCACTAAGACAAAAGGTCTGAAAATTCACAGAGAAACTCACAGTAATGACCAGGTGGACGATAGATAATAATAAAACTGGTTTTTGGGACTTCCAATTTGGATGGACAAGACTAAGAGTCAAGCTTTCAAATGAATTAAAGCTCTGTCTGGGTTTTTGATTAATTAATAAGCTGGAATGGAAGATTGCTGATAATCCTCCGCCTCGGCCCGTGCTACGAGCATTCTGGCAGTTAGTGTGACTCGGGGGTGTTGACTCATTTAAACTAACATATTCATCCTGCTGTAACCAGGTTTCTGTAAGGCAGAATAAATCAATATGTTGATCAATTATTATATCATTTACTAACAGGGACTTAGAAGAGAGAGACCTAATGTTTAACAGACCACATTTAACTGTTTTAGTCTGTGGTGCAGTTGAAGGTGCTATATTATTTTTTCTTTTTGAATTTTTATGCTTAAATAGATTTTTGCTGGTTATTGGTGGTCTGGGAGCAGGCACCGTCTCTACGGGGATGGGGTAATGAGGGGATGGCAGGGGGAGAGAAGCTGCAGAGAGGTGTGTAACACTACAACTCTGCTTCCTGGTCCCAACCCTGGATAGTCACGGTTTGGAGGATTTAAGAAAATTGGCCAGATTTCTAGAAATGAGAGCTGCTCCATCCAAAGTGGGATGGATGCCGTCTCTCCTAACAAGACCAGGTTTTCCCCAGAAGCTTTGCCAATTATCTATGAAGCCCACCTCATTTTTTGGACACAACTCAGACAGCCAGCAATTCAAGGAGAACATGCGGCTAAACATGTCACTCCCGGTCCGATTGGGGAGGGGCCCAGAGAAAACTACAGAGTCCGACATTGTTTTTGCAAAGTTACACACCGATTCAACGTTAATTTTAGTGACCTCCGATTGGCGTAACCGGGTGTCATTACTGCCGACGTGAATTACAATCTTACCAAATTTACGCTTAGCCTTAGCCAGCAGTTTCAAATTTCCTTCAATGTCGCCTGCTCTCGCCCCCGGAAGACAACTTGACTATGGTTGCTGGTGTTGCTAACTTCACATTTCTCAAAACAGAGTCGCCAATAACCAGAGTTTGTTCCTCAGCGGGTGTGTCGTCGAGTGGGGAAAAACGGTTAGAAATGTGAACGGGTTGGCGGTGTACACGGGGCTTCTGTTTAGGACTACGCTTCCTCCTCACAGTCACCCAGTCGGCCTGCTTTCCCGGCTGCTCGGGATCTGCCAGAGGGAAACTAACAGCGGCTAAGCTACCTTGGTCCGCACCGACTACAGGGGCCTGGCTAGCTGTAGAATTTTCCACGGTGCGGAGCCGAGTCTCCAATTCGCCCAGCCTGGCCTCCAAAGCTACGAATAAGCTACACTTATTACAAGTACCATTACTGCTAAAGGAGGCCGAAGAATAACTAAACATTTCACACCCAGAGCAGAAAAGTGCGGGAGAGACAGGAGAAGCCGCCATGCTAAACCAGCTAAGAGCTAGTAGCTGCGCTAAGCTAGCGGATTCCTAAAAACACACAAAGTGAATAATGTGTAAATAATTTAGAGGTGATTCAGCAGAGGGAGTGCTTTAGTTAAGGCACGTGAAGATTACACTGTGAAACAAATCGTTATCTAGTTAACTAGATCAATCTAACTGCGCAGATTAAACAGCTAACAGATACAGCAAAACACCGCTGTGCTCCGGAACAGGAAGTGATACAATACCGCAGTGAGAGCCAACCACCAGTAGAGGCAAGCAAGAGCAAAAAAACGGAAAGTAGTACCACAGGGCTAAATCAACTCAACATACGTAAAATCAACTCTTATTGGAGTAGAACCGCTTGCATTGACTAGACAGTGTCGTCGACTGAACGGTCCGCCCTAAAACTCAGTCTACCCTGCCTTCACTGTGCATGCATCATCAGCCACAGTCCACCAATTAACATCATTTCTGCTTAAAACTGCACTCCAGTCATCTATCTCAGCGACAGATATCTGAAGCTTTTATACAACAATCATTTCTACATAAATTCAGAGTTATTTCATCAGAAAAGATGGAGGAAGCAATCAAATCGCCACAGCTACATGGGCTGCTAGCTGTTGCGTTCACTGACTGTCCATCATTTGAAAGCGTCACAGATTAACACCTCGTTCCTGCTTAAAACAGCCTAATTTCTGCTTAAAACTGACTTTAGAATGATTTTAAGAGGTTTTACCTTGTCATCTGATGGTTAATAATCCCATTAATCCATTTGATCGCTTTGGGTGAAGACAGTCCATCCACAGGAGCAGGACTTATGGGCAGTGGAGGCAGAGCGGGCCAATTTTTAATGGGGGGGGGGGGGGGGGGCATTTGGTCAGCGCCAACGGAAGAGCTGATTTCACTCTACAATAGAGTGTTTTTTGCTCGATTTGGACTGGGATCGAATGTTACCCCAGCAGACTAAATTTTACTCAGCAAAATTTACTATGTATTTTGTCCTTTTTCACAAGTATAAATTAAAATATTTAACTATAGAGCACACTCACAAACACTAAGGTGCCAGAAAAATAGTAGCAATAATAAGAATTTCTGCACACTTATCTTCAAACAAATCTTTAATCTGCCTTTTTATAACCAAGCTTTTGGTCCAAAGACCATCAGTGTATTACACATAAAAAACAGCTTGTCTTACATAACCTTGAAGTCAATCAATGTAATCATCTAAAGAGGTTACACCTGTATCAGGTCACCAGTGTCTAGGTGGGAGTTGTAGTTCTCTAGGTACACCATATTTGTAATTTTCTAGGTGCACAGGTCCACCTATACAAAACACAATAAACAAATGGGGTACAAGAACAAAACACAGTGTAGTCTCCAAATGTGCAATGCTGTAATAATAAAACATAAAAATGTAAAATCATTACACAATGAAACCAGGCAGACAATTTGGACAAGCATGAGACAAGTCGTCATATAGTGCAGTTCCTCAAAACAATCAGAAATAGTTCTACAACATAGCACGTAAATCAAAGACAACATTTAAACCTCTTGGATAAGCTCTAGGTCCCTTTCCAGAAGTGAAAGACCAGTTTATATGGCTTCATTATTAATTTTGTGGATTATTGTGGATGCTCATTTTGATTCATTTTGAAGTGATTTGACAGCGTAGTAATTGGCTTATCTTTTTCTCTCTTACTGGAGCAGGTTGTTAAACAGCCCACTGTCCACATCAGGTAGCAGTCAGAGCTTTCAATAAAAGGCATCAGACATAAGAACCTGACATCTACTACACAGATTTTAACTTGTATCACCAAAAGTCGGGCATTACCCTTCACCTCCAAATATATTTTTGCACAGCAGACTTTTTTCATTAAATACTCACCATTCACATGACCTGTTGATGCTCCTGTTTTCCGCCAGACAGCTACGTTGTTGAAAGCAAACTTTGTGATTCTTAATGTGATCAGCGTGAAGGTGTCTCGAGCACCAGCTTGTTAAGTCTGTCAGTGTGCTGCGCCTGAATCAGGGCTGCTAGTTTGTAGATGTGGGCCACATTTGGCCCAGCTGCCTTGTGTGTGTACATGGGTTATCATGGAATGAAATGCTGAGGAACAAACTGTGCACACATGCACACTGAGAGCTGTCACTGATTACTAGGGGGATTCTGGCAATGAATACGCATGTGGCCGGATGACATATGTGGCCACGGTGGGGTTGAAACACCAGATCACTCATACTTGAGACCAAGGCTCTACCAGGTCAGCCAAAGGGGAATTGGTCACATTTCATATACTGGTGTATCAAAAAGGATGGACTTATAACGCTCTGGTTAATTATTATGAACACCAGATGTAATTTCTTGAAGAAGAGAAGACCTATCAAGGCAATCTTGGTGTCATTTTAAAGCTTAGGATGTTCTCTTTCCAGTGATATGTATAACATTCATAACATTTGGACATAAATCAAGGAACTTCTTGTCTGTTGAAATAATTTTGTCAGGTGTGGACTCGGCGGTGTTGGCAATGGTGATTCAATAATTAATTCAATAATTCATAGTCATTTTTTGCCCAGATGTCTTTAAATATGGTATAATATGAAAATTACACGGACACCAGTTCCATAGATTTTGCATGAAAATTGACTGAATAATGCTTTTTTTTTTGCACAAAAGGTCAATTCTGAGAAAATAGACAAAAAAACTTTGAATTCCAATACATTTTCCATTGATTTATGTCACATAAATGGGCTTTTTCTCTAAAACTAAACGGAATAATTAAATCCAGAAGGTTGCATTTGAAAGGGATAAATGTGTATACTTTACATAGTGAATTTTGAAAAAAAGAGACCATTTTGACCCTGTTACACTTTTTAGGCCTAGTTTGTGAAATGCAACCAATTCCCCACCAGCCAAGCTCATAGGAACGTCTTTTCAATCTTGACTTCACCTTGTAACATGCACATTATTATAAATTGTTTACACCTAAATATAGCTTTTGCACCCATGCAGCTGGTGGTGCTCATGGAAACTGTGTCATAGACCATCTAGTGACAAGTGTCTGTGAGCAGGTTTCTGGCGTGTCACATCCTAACCAACCTTGAATGCGCTGACGACATCACCCTGTTCAGTGAGACTGCTGACCAGATTCTGGAAGCTCTCACTGCATTCAATGAGGAAGCCAAAAAGCTTGACTTATAGATCAGCTGGACCAAGACAGAGCTTAAATGCACATGGGAGACTGTCCCAACCTACCGACCTTCCTATTTGGTGGTAAATAAACTAGAAACTTCATTTCACTTCTCAAATAGCTATCACTGTGTTTGTCTGCTATATGGGTGATTCTTTAACTATGGGCACTATTGGCCTTGTAAATGTAATTTCCACCACACCATTGCCTTACAATATAAAGCACCTTGGGGCAACTGTTTGTTGTGATTTGGCGCTATATACATGTGCTCTGATGTCACTGTTTATCTCCATAGAAACTACCCAAACAATCTTTCATACGAACTGTTTAAAGGGACATTACAGTGTTGTGGTGGAAATTACAGCAATAGTGTGGGACAACTACATTTTGTTTAAAAAAATCACAACAGTTGTATGACATTGAATACCCCAATTATGTTTTGATTATTTTACTGATATTTTATTCAGAGATATTTTAAAACATTAGAAAAAACGTTTCTTTACCATTCATTTTTATCATTGAAGATCAAAAGTCTGGGTGTGGGACAAGCACAAAACTGCAATATTTGCATATCATGATGCTGAAAAAAGGTGAAAATGTCATCATAGACTACTAGAACAAATTTCTTAACACACTTTCATTGTAAAGATAATTATGAAAGTGTGAAATTTCCCCTTTTTCTGTTTTTCATACAATATGATCAAAGGACATAAGTGCCCGTAGTCTAAGAATCACCCATATATGTTTAACTGAAATTGCTGATCCAAACAACCAATGATTTATAAAGAAAATCAGAGAAATCAACAGGAATGCCCAAACTTTTGCATCCAACTGTAGAACCACACACACGGACAACTTGTGAAGCTATTAAACTATATTAGTTTACACCCCAAATCACGGTGGAAACTTGACTTTAAAAGGCTGTTTGTCAACATTTCGTAACAAATTTGGCTTCAAGGGCGCAGCAATATTGGGTGACGTCACATCAACTACTTCTACGTGTACGTATTCGACGGGAGCTTCAAAGTCAGAAAACGGGAGATAAACGTTCAAATTCACCATTAACTAGAAAACAGTGGACCAACAAACATAAACAAACACTACCTGATTTTCAGCGGGCGACCTCCTCCTGCTTCTTCCTCTGATCACAGGCTGTTTACGTCCAGTGTAAAAGGTTTACTACTGCCACCTACTGGACAGTCTGTGTATAATTAACTCCATAAAATGACTTTAGAAAACTATTGGAGTCATTTTTTTTTCCATCTGTTCGCATGACGACAGAAGTGGATCCGGTTAGAATTTACTTACGTTTAGCACATCTTCGCAAAAAGTGCTTTACTTGTTGCTGCTCGTGTCATAATTAAGTTGTCAAAATTCATCTTATGGGCTTCAGCTGCAAAATTATTTGTCCACATTTAATAGTTTCAAGAGTAACATCCTGGTGTAAATAAGGTATCACCACATGTGTAGAACTCAAAAAGAATGATAGGTCGAGTTTTCATTAATAAAACTGCAATGTGGTAAAATGTATTCATAAATATGAAAGAACAGGCTCTTAATAATTATTAAATATCACATACTGTATTTTTTTCTCAAGATTTGTTTTTGCATAAGTCTGAAAAAACAACAGATCATAAGTTTAGGATAAATTACTTATCATGAATTTAATTTTTGAAGTGGCACTAATGACAACATTCATACTGAACATAATTTCACTTGCATAGACTGATTTTGGAGATCAAGCAATAATTGCAGATGGGCTTTCTGAGGTCCCAGATAGCTTTTCTGATTTCCTTTTCTAACTTTCACAATTTAGTAAATTAGCATATGGTCCACTGATACTTATGTGTAAACACTAGTCCCTAGAGGCAACTATTTTTGGTTTCAAATCTGGGCAAATGCAGTCCCAGAAAATTCCGAATGTGACAAACAAGAAACAGGTGTTGTAAACAAGTCAATACTGCTAAAAATACAAACTTGCAGAAACAAAGATACTATTCTGACATGGTTTTGCACATAAGACTGGCATAGCATGTTTCAAGTACACACATATATGTCAGAAGGTGGTGGGGGGCATACCATATTCTGTCCCGCCTAGTTGAAAAGGTGGGGGGGGGAAGCATGTCCTCCCTATCCCCCACCAAACTGCACCCATGTTATGCACACGCTGAATTTCAGAATCAGTCAATACGGTTTGTTCTTTCAGCCTGTACCTTTGTTATTTAATGATTTTTGTTTGCCAACATCATTACAGTGAATGACAAAATCTTTTTATTTTCAGACATTCTACCAAGAGGGATGAAAATATCAAACACATACACAAGCGTTAATACAAACACCACATCACACACATACAGTTGTATGTAAAAGTTTGGGCACCCTGATTATTTCCATGATTTTCCTTTATAAATCATTGGTTGTTTGGATCAGCAATTTGAGTTAAATATATCATATAGCAGATAAACACAGTGACATTTGAGAGGTGAAATGAAGTTTATAGGATTTACAGAAAGTGTGCAATAATTCTTTAAAGAAAATTAGGCAGGTGCATAAATTTTGGCACCACAACAGAAAAAATACATCAATATTTAGTAGATCCTCCTTTTGCAGAAATAACAGCCTCTAAACGCTTCCTATAGCTTGCAATGATAGTCTGGATTCTGGTTTAAGGCATGTTGGACCATTCTTCTTTACAAAACATCTCAGGTTTGTTGGTTTCAGAGCATGGACAGCCCGCTTAAAATCACACCACAGATTTTCAATAATATTCAGGTCTGGGGACTGGGATTGCCATTCCAGAACATTGTACTTGTTCCTCTGCATGAATACCTTAGCAGATTTTGAGCAGTGTTTAGGGTTGTCGTCTTGTTGAAAGATCCAGCAACTTCAAATTTGTTACTGATTCATGAACATTATTCTCAAGAATCTGCTGATATTGACTGGAATCCATGTGACCCTCAACTTTAACAAGATTCCCAGTACCTGCACTGGCCACACAACCCCACAGCATGATGGAACCACCTCCAAATTTTACTGTAGTTAGCAAGTGTTTTTGTTAGAATGCTGTGTTCTTTTTCAGCCATACATACCACCCCTTATGTCCAAATACGTAACTCAATTTTAGTTTGATCAGTCCACAGCACCTTATTCCAAAATGAAGCTGGCTTGTCCAAATGTGCTTTAGCATACCTCAAGCAACTCTGTGGCGTGTACGCAGAAAAGGCTTCCTCTGCATTAGAGCATCATACAACATCTCTTTGTGCAAAGTGCGCTGTATAGTTGAACGATGCAGAGACACGATCTGCAGCAAGATCATGTTGTAGGTCTTTGGAGCAGGTCTGTGGGTTGAATATGACTGTTCTCACCATCCTTCCCTTCAGCTTATCTGATTTTTTTCTTGGCCTGCCACTTCTGGCCTTAACTAGTACTGTGCCTGTGGTCTTCCATTTCCTCACTATATTCCTCACAGTGGAAACTGACAGCTGAAATCTCAGATAGTTTTTTATATCCTCTCCTTAAACCATGATGTTGAACATATTTCATTTTCAGGTCATTTGAGAGTTGTTTAGAGGCTCCCATGTTGCCACTCATTAAAAGAGATGCAAAGAGGGGAAACATTTGCAAATGGCCACTTAAATGTCCTTTCTCATTATTGGATTCACCTGTGTAAGGTGAAGGGTCAATGAGCTTTCCAAACCAATTTTGTGTTCCAATAATTAGTGCTAAATGTGTTCAAATCAATAAAATGACAAGGGTGCCCAAATTTATGCACTCGTAAATAATTACTGCATACTTTCTGTAAATAATAGAAACTTCATTTCCCTTCTCAAATATCAGTGTGTTCGTCTGTTATATGATATATTTAACTGAAATTTCTGATTCAGACAACCATTGATTTATAAAGAAAATCATGAAAGGTGCCCAAACTTTTGCATACAACTGTACATACATATGATACATTGAAAAAAAATATGAACACTTTTGTTTTTGCTCCCATTTTCCATGAGCTGAACTCAAAGATCTAAAACATTTTCTATACACACAAAATACCTATTTCTCTCAAATATTGTTCACACATGTCTAAATCTGTGTTAGTGGGCACTTCTCCTTTGCCGAGATAATCCACCCCACCTCACAGGTGTAGCATATCAAGATGCTGATAAGGCAGCATGATTATTGCAAAGGTCTGGCTTAGGCTGGCCACAATAAAAGGCCACTCTAAAATGATCAGTTTTGCTTTACTACATTGTTGACATCAGCAAACTGCTCACCCATCTACCCTAAATAGTGAAAACCAGGCTTCATGCATAAACAGAACATCTCTCCAACATGCCAGATGCCATCGAATGTGAGCATTTGCCCACTCAAGTCAGTTACGATGAACTGCAGTCAGGTCAAGAACCATGTGAGGACAATGAGCATGCGAATGAGCTTTCCTGAGACGGTTTCTGACAGTTTGTGCAGAAATTCTTGGTTCTGCAAACCGATTGTTGCATCTGTCCAAGTGGCTGGTCTCAGACAATCTTGGAGGTGAACACACTGGATATGGAGGTCCTGGGCTGGTGCGGTTCCATGTGGTAAGCGCTTGTGAGGTCGGTTGGATATACTACCAAATTCCCTGAAATGCCTTTGGAGATCACTTATGGTAGAGACATTAACATTCAATTCAAGAGCAACAGCTCTAGTGGACATTCCTGCAGTCAGCATGCCAACTGCACACACTCAAAACTTGCGACATCTGTGGGATTGTGCTGTGTGATAAAACTGCACATTTAAGAGTGGCCTTTTATTGTGGCCAGCCTAAAGGCACACCTGTGCAATAATCATGCTGTTTAATCAACCTCTTGATATACCACACCTGTGAGGTGGGATGGATTAGCTCAGCAAAGGAGAAGTGCTCACTAACACAGATTTAGACATTTGTGAATAATATTTCAGAGAAATGGGTCTTTTGGTTATGTAACGGAAGCCAGCAGAAGTCGCTGTGCATATGCAGTTGGTGAACCTCACTCCCCAACAGCTCAAAAGGATTCACTGGCCACAAGGCCAGAGCCCTGGGTTCTGGCCTTCTGGTTAGAGAGTCCGCCTCCCATGCCATGGAATGTGACTTTGTGTCCTGAGGGGAGTGAATGGGCGGAGTCAAACAACACAACACAGAGTGCAGCCGCTATATGTATACAGAAAATGATTTAGATCCTTGAGTTCAGCTCTCACACACACACATATATATACACACACACATAACACATATATATAACTGATACAAAAATGCAAATTAACTATTTACACAGATAATACATAACGTGTACAGTCTTCTTTGTCATGTGAAGAAGGATTGTATTCTTAGTAACAATCCCAAATCAGCTAAACATTTGGCTTCATGCAAGAACAGATTTTAAATTGTCTTACTATCTTAGTGCACATATTATCCCCGTCTGCACAGATGACATCCAATGATGCACTTCTGTGTGTCACGCTGTGTCCCAATGTCATTTTTTTTTTTTAAACTGTCAAAACCTTGGTGATTACTGACAGTGTTCTACACCATTATTAACACAGATAACATGCATTTTCAAGCCCCACTTTTTTTTTTTTTTTTTTTCTTTCTTTCCTTGTTTTTTTACATACACAATCCGCTGTCAAACATCAGCAATTGGAGACCAGCTTTGAAGATGATCACAGATGACCGTCTGATTGGTCTAACTCGTGTTACATCATAACACACCCAACTGAATAATTAAATACGGCAGTTTGTGCCCGGCGCCTTATTTTGCAATCAAGATTACGCGCTGTGTAAACTACAAGATGCAGTTGGAAACCACATGCATTGTGCATTTTAGACTGTGAGAGCTGTGTGTAGCACAAATGTGCACCTTGTAAACCTTTTATTAGTAAATAAATGTGCTGAAATTATTTTCCACAACTTTGTGAGAACATTTTCCAAATGGTTCAGAATGCATCATGACAATATTACCGAGATCTTTTCCAGGAGGGAGGAACGAAGGGACCAACCGACCAACCCCACCCCAACAAACAGGTCAATATGAATAAATCCTGCCTCCAAAAATAATTTGAAAACAGAGATAAGATTTTCAAATTTCAATTTATTCACATATGCTGGAAAAAGAATCAAGAACATATTTCAAGAGAGAAACCTGCAGCATCTACAGTAGACAGCACATTCACCTTGTCATGTATTTATATGACATCCATTTCCATCCAGCAGGAGATGCCCCAAGATAAAACAGTTATGTTCATGTGACATTTGACTTTTGTCTGGTTCTTTTTCACAGTGACAGTTATTCTTTTGACAGCTTCTCTAACATACTTTTGATTGAACGTGATCTTAGTCTGTTTCCCGATCGCTCATCTTTGACTGCTGGGGTTGAATCTTGATTACTGACCTTGGATCCCAGTCTGGTCTGGTCACTCATCTTTGGACTTAGATCCTTTCATTTCTAATCCTGTTTTTTTTTTTTTTTTTTAAATTACATATAGCCAAGTGGCAGATTCTGTCTTTTGCTTTTTATCACTAAATACATATTCTGATTTTGATCATATAAATCAGAAATAGTGGAATCACAATCAAGAACAGGATGAAAATCAAAGGAAAAATATTTTAATTATCTCTTTAATCTCCATGCCTGTGGTATATTGAGCTAATGGGCTCACCGTAGTCTTTTGTATGTTCATATGCGATATGCGCATGCCCAGATAGATGCGTTGGAACACAAAAAAAAACACTGTTAGCATGTGATAGCAATTCTTATGCGAGTATTCAGTAAAGTGGTAAAACGCGTGCAACCATCTCATTAATACACCACATAATTGGCAACGAGGTAAAAAAAAAAAAAAAGTGACTGTAGTGAGCAGTGAACATGGCAAACTTCGCCAAACCGGATGAATTTAATCCAGAAAATGAACAGTGGATGGCCTACGTCGAGCGGATGGAACTTTTTTTCGAAGCACACGATGTCGAGGAAGACAAACATGTAGCTACTCTGCTAAGCACTGTTGGTGCTTCTGCGTACGGACTGCTACGGAATTTAGTTCAACCTCTCAAACCTAAAGACAAGACTTTTGATGAAATCGTGGAAATTCTGTCAGATTACTATGAACCAAAACCACTGGTCATAGCTGAGCGATTCAGATTCCGACGATGTGTTCAGAAGAATGGTGCAACGGTAGCTCAGTTTGCTGCTGAACTGAAACAGCTGGCTGCAAGATGTGATTTCGGGAATAGACTGGACGAGGCTCTGCGGGACGGGTTTGTTAGTGGAATTCATGATGAAGCATGCCAACGCAAGTTGCTTTCCACAGATGAGCTAACGTTTGCAAGAGCCCAGGAGATCGCTCTCAACATGGAAGCAGCCCACCGAGACACACGGCAGCTATGACAAAATGAGCCACCATCTACCTCTTCTGTGCATAAGGTAAATGAAAAACAAAAGCCTTCTCCATCAGCGCAGACAGCGTGCTATAGATGCAAAAGGCGGAATCATGGCCCAAGTGAATGCTACTTTTAAAACTGCCAAATGCCATAAATGTGATAAAGTTGGTCATACACAGAAGGCATGCAGAGGTAGCCAGCCTGCTGCGAGGGAGAAGAAAGGAAGGCAAAATAGGAATCAACAAAGAGTGGCAAGTTATGTGAAAGCAGAAGAAGAGGAGGAAGTGTTCTGTGTAAGTGAAACAGACAAACGGGCACTCAAAGTGGACTTTGCCGTAAACCGGAGAAATGTTCCAATGGAAATAGACACGGGAGCTGCAGTCAGCATAATATCTGAGGCAATGTATAGAGAGTCATTCGCGGATGTGCCACTAGATGGCAGTAACGTCATGCTGAAGACTTACACTGGCCAGGCCATTCCAGTAAGAGGGCAGTTTGTGGCAAAAGTTACCTATGGAGATCAGACTGCTGACTTACCATTAATTGTAGTGAAAGGCAATGGACCTGCACTTTGTGGTAGGAACTGGCTTGAAAGCATCAAGTTGGACTGGAAAACAATTAAAATGGTCAGTGAAAATGCAAAACAGTCCTCAGTACCCAAGTCAATACCTGAGGTGTTAGGGAAATACAGTCAAGTTTTCAAAGAGGAGTTGGGAACATTAAAAGAAATTAAAGCCACAATTTCTGTCAAGCCGGACGCTACGCCCAAGTTCCACAAAAGCCGCCCTTTGCCATTCGCAATGAAAGCGCGAGTGGAAGAAGAACTACAGCAACTGGAAAATGAAAACATCATCAGTCTTGTGAAGCACAGTGAGTGGGCCACTCCCGTCGTTCCTGTGGTCAAGAGAGATGGCAAGATTTGTTTGTGCGGCGATTACAAGGTGACAGTGAACCAGGCAACCAACACAGACACATACCCACTACCGCGCATTGAAGAAGAGCTGGCGACACTGAGTGGTGGCAAGTTGTTTTCAAAAATCGACCTAGCCTCAGCTTACCAACAAGTGCTCCTTGACGAAGATTCAAAAAAATACACAACAATCAACACTCACAAGGGCTTCTTTGTGTATAATCGTCTTTGCTTTGGCATTAACTCTGCTGTTAGCATCTTCCAGAGAGTGATGGAGAGTCTGATGAAGGACCTGAACGTGGTTGTTTACCTTGATGACCTTCTCATAATGGGGAAAGATGAGGCAGAACATCTGAAGAACCTCGACAGAGTCCTGCAACGCTTGTAAGAGAACGGCCTGCGAGTAAAAAGGTCAAAGTGCGAGTTCGGAAAGACCCAAATTGAATACCTGGGCCATGTCCTGGATGAAAAGGGGGTGTACCCATCTGAAGACAAGGTGAGAGCAATACATGATGCACCCGCACCTACAAATGTGAAAGAGCTACAGGCTTTCCTAGGCCTAGTTAACTACTATGGCCATTTCGTGCGACAACAAAGTACTGTGTTAGCGCCACTTTACAGTCTGCTGAAAGAGCAAGTCACATAGAAATGGAAGAAAGCTGAACAAGATGCATTCAACAAATGTAAAGAACTTCTGACAAGTGACAAAGTGTTGGTGCACTATGATCAGAGCCTGCCGTTGACCCTTGCATGTGATGCTTCAGCTTATGGCATTGGAGCTGTAATCCAACACACAACACCAGATGGAAAAGAGCATCCAATCGCTTATGCTTCACGTACTCTCTCTCCAGCAGAGAAGAAGTATTCACAAATTACACAAGGCCCTAAGCCTTGTGTATGGTGTTAAGAAGTTTCAACAATACCTCTGGGGACGTCAATTCAACCTGGGCACAGACCACAGGCCATGATTGACCTTGTTCGGAGAACATAAAGGGCTTCCCACAATGGCAGCAGCCCGGATCCAGAGGTGGGCCATCGTACTGTCAGCATACAACTACCACATTGTTTACCGTCAGTCAGAGAAGCATGGCAATGCTGACGGGTTGTCTCGTGTGCCGCTATCAGAGACTAAGGATGCTGGAATAGAGACAATCTCCGCCTACGTCGACGCACTGATATGTGAACGCCTAGAGGGTGTGCCGCTGACTGCAAAGCAGATTGCCAAGGTAACGAGAACTGACACAGAGCTTTCAAAGCTGCGCAGATTCATCATGGAAGGGTGGCCAAAAGAAATTCATGAAAAACTGAAAGGATACCACAAAAGGCGTGATGAACTCTCTGTGGAGCAGGGGTGTGTGTTGTGGGGCACGAGAGTGATTGCACCAGCAAAGCTCAGAGCTGCCGTGCTTAAAGAAATCCACAGTGGGCATCCTGGCATTGTGAAAATGAAGGCAGTTGCGCGGCAATACGTCTGGTGGCCACATATTGATAGAGATATTGAGAAAGCATGCAAAGGATGTGAAACATGTCAGCTAGAACAGAACATGCCGCACCATGTGCCACTGCATCCTTGGGAATTCCCAGGAGATGTGTGGAAGAGACTTCACATTGACTTTGCGGGACCATTCATGGGCCATGTGTTCATGATTGTAGTGGATGCATTCTCGAAATGGCTGGAGGTTTATAAAATGACACAAATAACCTCCTCTGCAACCATCACCAGACTAAAGAGACTTTTTGCATCATATGGAGTCCCTGAACAGATTGTCACAGACAATGCAACAACCTTTATGTCTGATGACTTCCAACAGTTTGTGAGGAGAAATGGAATCCCCCACACGACCGGTGCCCCGAGGCACCCAGCCACAAACGGCCTAGCTGAGAGATACGTCTCAACATTCAAAGCTGGCATGAAAAAGCTGGCAGGAGCAGATTTGGGCATTGAAGACAAAGTCTCTCACTTCCTGCTACGGTATCGCACTACTCCCAACAGCACAACAGGCGAGTCGCCTGCTGATGTGTTTTTGAAAAGACGTCAGAACCAGACTGGACTTTCTGAAACCAAACATTCAAGAAACAGTGAGGAGGAAACAGTATCTGCAGAAGGAAGGTCATGACAGAAAAGCGCTGGACAGGCAATTTGACGTTGACGAGCAAGTTTACCTGCGAAACACTGCTGGCAAAACCCCAAGGTGGATCCCAGGAGTCATCACCCAGCAGTCAGAGCCTGTGTCCTACAAGGTCCGCGGAGGAGCGACGGATCAAGAATACAGACGCCACAGAGACCAGCAGAGACCTCGCCATTCGGTGGGGCTTCCAGATCTGCAACCTGAGGAAGTAGCTGAGGAGACCGGGCCGATAGAGAGCAGTTTCAGAGCATCCCCAGCACCTGAACTGTCAGAGCCAGCTGAGCCGCCTGATCCTGTGGCGGTGACCCTAAGGTGCTCCCAGCATACCCCAAAAGTGCCTCAACGTTACCAGGACTGAGTGTGGTGATAAAAGACTGAGTGCTGATGTTTAGTTAAAGTTACAGTTAAGCATTCAGTTAACTTTATTATACAGTATGGGTAATGTTGACATTTAGAATCTTAATGCATAGTTATGATATATTTTAGGTTAAGGTAATTGGCTAAAGTAATGCATTAAGTTAACCTTAAAGTTGAGGGAGAGGTGATGTGGTATATTGAGCTAATGGGCTCACCGTAGTCTTTTGTATGTTCATATGCGATATGCGCATGCCCAGATAGATGCGTTGGAACCCAAAAAAACCACTGTTAGCATGTGATAGCAATGCTAAAACGCGTGCAACCGTCTCGTCATTAATACACCACAATGCCTCACTGAGCTCCACAACACACACACAAAGAAAAGTCTGGGGTCGCATTTGACAGATAGCGCACGGTTTGAGCAGACACTTGATTTTTATTTTTTTTGTCTTTTTCACCGTTGCAAGAAGCAACGCACAAAAGTCTCAGGCCTGTCCACACAGAGACGGGTTTAAGTGTATTTGTGACTAATAAAACAATTGCAGAAAAGATTTCCAGCTTTTTTTTTTTTTTGGCTCGGGCTCTGATACACACCTGGAGCAGACTGCTCGTCTGTTGGGCTCCAGTCCACAACCATCGACAGTAATAATCAAGAAGAAGATACTTGTGCAGAAACACCTCCACCCTGTGTTTATTCACAAGAAATGTCGACGATAAAGAATTAATGGATTTCCAGATGTCATCTTCCAAAACAAGGGCACCTTAGTTTGCAGCAGGCTGTGATGGTGAATCACAGCCTGCTGAAAGGATGCAACAGGTCAGATTAAAAGAATTCATACTTGAGCCACATTGTAAAATTCTCACTTCTGCAGCTAACCTGGTTGTTTCATAGACTGTAGGTTTGTTTACAGCATGTAAGCTTTATGTGCATGCCCCATGTTGTCTTTGTCGTTACATACAGGCCTGGAACATACAGTAGTGTTCAGAATAATAGTAGTGCTATTTGACTAAAAAGATCCAGGTTTTGAGTATATTTCTTATTGTTACATGGGAAACAAGGTACCAGTAGATTCTCATTTTCTACAAAATTAAACAACTGAATGAACATCCTCCGAGGCCGGTGATTCCATAATTTTTGCCAGGGGTTGTATTATTGTGAACACCCCCTTTTCTACTTTTTTTTTTTACTAATAGCCCAATTTCAAGAGTGTGCATATCATGAATGCTTGGTCTTGTTGGATTTGTGAGAATCAACTGAATCTACTGGTACCTTGTTTCCCATGTAACAATAAGAAATATACTCAAAACCTGGATTAATCTTTTTAATCACATAGCACTACTATTATTCTGAACAGTACTGTATGTTTTAAGCTGAGATGAAAGCAGTTTTAATTTCTTGCTGGTACTATCACAATCTATATCGTTTTATATTGTTCACTGCACCTTGGGCATCGTTGAAAAAACAAACATTTCAATATTTTAGTATGTGTATGGACAAAAAAAGAAATGAGAAAGACTTGACATATGACTTGAAATATTTTACTGTGAAAGGCTTATGTTCAAATAGTCAAAACATTCAGAATCCTCAGAACTTATTTTGTTTTCATTTCAATAACTGCTTAATTTAACACATGAACAGTTAACAATTCTCTTTCTTTTCAGAATATCACATTCAGCACTTGAGATCCTTATGAACAGAATCTACTGGACTCTCAGTAACTGACACTGACAACAATGAAAAAATCCAGAACAGTTACTCTCTGACATACAGTTTAACTATAGTTAAATAGAATGAACACTTAGATGGAGTTAAACTATTTGTGTCTGTCATTCTTAAATGCTCAATATAATGCAATGCTGATATACACTCGACCATATGAGCATAAAAATCGGAACCAGAAGGTTAGCCATCTTTCAACTTGTCCAAGGTTTATGTTCCAAAAATGTTCCTTGTGAAATTGAAGACCCTGGCAGTAATAGGACTGGACTTATGCTGATCACAGACAGACAGATGGACAGACGCAAAGTCTTCGCAATACCTGATGGCCATATTTTATTATTGTTTTCCATGTAATACACACTGTATATAACGACAGATTTTGTACAATGGATTTTCACTCACATAGGATAAAATATCCCGTCAGATCGCAATGTATTTCCATTAAAACCCCAAGCAGCCTGAACGTGCACAGTAACAGAGGTAGAAATTAAAGTTCAGCATGCCGATTTGAGTAAAGTGGGACTGGAGTAATTTCTGTGATTAAAAGCCTGACCATTTATTTTAAGTTAATTTTTTTTCACACTATGCTCAAACTCGGACCTGCAGCCTGGACGTGCACCTGTTAAATCAGAAACAAAAGGTTGTGATTTGACACTTTTCTGCTTTCACTGATTTGTCTGCCATCATATTGTAATAGTTTGTATAGCGCACGCTGATTACAAATGGATAAGAAAATGCCGCACATTTACAGCATGAAGTCGTAAAAGAGGAAAATGTTCAGCTTACTTTTGATTTAGAGGTGATGATTGTAGAAAGAAAAGCTTGTTGACGGTCAACTTAGTACATAATAAAGCATAATCAAGAGACGGAGAACTTTAAAACTATCACACATGTCACTGCATGACACGGTGTTACAGAGTTGGAGCTGCATAAATCAGGCTTTAAATTAATTAAATAAAATCATAAATTGTAAAATTATGTAAATTTGATAGCATAACTACTTTTAGATTTGTTTTGATAGCAATTGTACCTGGATGTGTGGCTGTATGTGGTTAAATGATTTTAAAAAAAATGTTGAAAACATTAAAGGTTCATTCAGCAGTTCAGCGCAGTTGGAACCAAAATGGCACCATGTTCTGAATCGACGACACTCTCAATTAAGGCACAGTAGCATTCATGTAGCACATATTTAAGTCATGTCAATCATCTGGTAAAAAATGTTTGAGCTGCATTCTGTGAAGTGCCGTGAAAGAGCCACACATTTTATTTGGCAGAGGGATATATATATATATATATATATATATATATATATATATATATATATATATACACATACACACACACACACACACAGTTTTTTTACTTTGATTTGACATTAATGAAAAAGGCAAGACAATATTTTAGAGACACCGCAACAGATGAACCATAGTATGATCATGGCAAAACTAAGTGTGCACTTCACTTTTGTCCTCGCAGAAGAAGGCCTGCAGCCTTTTCCCTTTGGAGATGTACTTGATGTTCTCAATCTCACCACCATAGTTGCTTGGCTTCTGGAAATGGATCTCCAGGACGTCCTGAAGGTCCTCTTCATCCCCAAAATCTCTGATCTCATCAAGAAGGATGGTGCGCTTTGGAACACCACAGAAGGTCTGAAATGATCATAAACACACAATATATATATATATATATATATATATATATATATATATATATATATATTCAGCCAGTTTCATCTAACAGTGGTCAGGAGAGATGTAAAAATGTATGTATGATAAATCATCATTATTGCAGCCAGTTCACTTCAGACAGGTCAGAGGATGGGCACACAAACATTTCTAAGTGACTGAATGTGTCTTGGTCTTCATGTATATCAATCATTAAGAAATCCAAGCAGCATGGTACTGGACAGTAAATCTGTCTGGAGGAGGAGGTTCTCAAAAACGGAGTGACTGTTCAAGAAGGAGAATGTTGAGGGAAGCCACCAAGACACATATGAAGGAGTTATACACTTCTGTGGCTGTGACTAGAGAAACTGCAGAATGGAGCTTCATGGTGTAAAGGAACAGACACATACAGTAGTGTTCAATAATAGTAGAATAATAGTAGTGCTATGTGACTAAAAAGAATAATCCAGGTTTTGAGTATATTTCTTATTGTTACATGGGAAACAAGGTACCAGTAGATTCTCACAAATCCAACAAGACCAAGCATTCATGATATGCACACTTTTAAGGCTATGAAAGTGGGCTATTAGTAAAAAAAAAAAAAAAAAAAAAAAAGTAGAAAAGGGGGTGTTCACAATAATAGTAGCATCTGCTGTTGATGCAACAAACTCAAAACTATTATGTTCAAACTGCTTTTTTAGCAATCCTGTGAATCACTAAACTAGTATTTAGTTGTATAACCACAGTTTTTCATGATTTCTTCACATCTGCGAGGCATTAATTTTGTTGGTTTGGAACCAAGGTTTTGCTCATATACTAGTGTGCTTGGGGTCATTGTCTTGTTGAAACACCCATTTCAAGGGCATGTCCTCTTCAGCATAAGGCAACATGACCTCTTCAAGTATTCTGACATATCCAAACTGATCCATGATACCTGGTATGCGATATATAGGCCCAACACCATAGTAGGTGAAACATGCCCATATCATGATGCTTGCACCACCATGCTTCACTGTCTTCACTGTGAACTGTGGCTTGAATTCAGAGTTTGGGGGTCGTCTCACAAACTGTCTGCGGCCCTTGGACCCAAAAAGAAAAATTTTACTCTCATCCGTTGCCAAGTGCAGACCTGGCAACTCACCCGAAAACTAAAGAAAGCTGCCGCACCCTCAGTCTCACTGAACAAAAACCACAACAAATGCTGTTTTGGCTTCAAGTTTTTACCCCAATGGAACAC
Organism: Thalassophryne amazonica; assembly: GCF_902500255.1. NCBI lineage: Eukaryota > Metazoa > Chordata > Actinopteri > Batrachoidiformes > Batrachoididae > Thalassophryne > Thalassophryne amazonica. The sequence goes on from NC_047116.1 coordinate 68,258,287, forward strand.
GATCAAACAAATATCAAACCATAGTTAATTTCCCCATGTAAAAGGAGTTTGAACATGATCGAAGCCGTTAACTAGTTTATGCCCAGATTTTTTTAGTTTTTTTTTATTTATAAGTGGAAAAAGTTGCATTAGTACCTTTGAGACTTTTTATTGTGAGTAGAAAATGACAGTGATACACTTCGGCAACAATTGGTGCCAGTGGGGCAAACCAGGTTAAGATGGCATATACCTAGGTGTTACCACATACTATCAACGAATTTGAGAATCGGGATGAAATTATGGAGCATGAAATCGATAGACGGATCGGTGCAGCATCTGCAGTGATGTGGTCACTGTATCGGACCGTCGTGGTGAAGAGAGAGATGAGTAGGGGGGCAAAGCTCTCGATTTACCGATCGATCTACGTTCCGATCCTCACCTATGGTCATGAGATTTGGCTCATGACTGAAAGAACGAGATCGTGAGTACAAGCGGCCGAGATGAGTTTCCTCCGCAGGGTGGTTGGGTGCTCCCTTAGAGATAGGGTGAGGAGCTCGGTCACTCGGGAGGAGCTCGGAGTCGAGCCGCTGCTCCTCCACATCGAAAGGAGTTAGTTGAGGTGGCTCGGGCATCTTTTCCGGATGCCCCCTGGATGCCTCGCTGGAGAGGTGTTCCGGGCACGTCCTATTGGGAGGAGGCCCCGGGGAAGACCCAGGACACGCTGGAGGGACTACATCTCTCGGCTGGCTTGGGAACGCCTTGGGGTTCCCCCGGAGGAGCTGGGGGAGGTGTGTGTGGATCGGGAGGTCTGGGCGGCTTTGACTGAGCTGCTGCCCCAGCGACCCGACTCTGGATAAAGCAGAAGAAAATGGACGGATGGATGGTATGAAATTTTTGAACAGTATAAAAAATGCATCCCAATTTCAAATCTGGTGCCAATGATGGCTGTAACTACTGCATATACCAACTTTGTTCAAGACTGACAAAGATGGATCGAGAATTACGAATGTAACTAAGGTTCTATGAATTCCGGATGACCGCTAGAGGGCGGTGCTTAGCACCTCGATAACTACATGTGTGCAAGCACAGAGAGTTCGAGAATATATACCCACAAAGTCTCTCCATTGGATGTGACCTGGGTGACGTCACTGGTTGTCTTTATATGCCAGACGTACCCAGCGCTCCCTTCTTTTCGGAATGAACTCGCAAGACTAAGTGACAAGCAAATCTGGCGGTCATCCGGAATTCAAAGAACCTTAGTTACAGTCGTAACTCTCATTCTATTTCATTCCTACTGACTGCCAGAGGGCCGTACTTAGCACCTGGATAACTTAATACCAACAAGGTCACGAAGAGTCACACACACCTAGCATCAGCAGTGGGGAGTGGAGGCAGACAACACTGCCGAAGTCACCGCAGGAGGAGCGGCCACATTCAGTCTGTAATAGCAGGTGAAGGTACAGGACGAAGCCCACGTAGCAGCAGCACAAATATCACTCAAAGGAACACCTCTCAGTACAGCCCAGGAGGTGGACACCCCTCTGGTGGAATAGCACGTAACTTCAGGAGGCTGAAGACCCCAGGACTTGTATACTTGTAAAATAGCATCCACGACCCAATGTGAAAGTTGCTGCTTTGAGACAGCACAGCCTTTTTTGTGATCACCGTAACACACAAACAGAGCATCCGTTTTCCGAATCCCAGCAGTCGCACTAATGTACCACCTCAATACTCGGACAGGACACAGGGAACCTGAGACAGATAATCCTGGATCAGAATGCAAGCCATGCACAGCCAAGGAAACTGGTTGGTTAACATGAAAGGTTGAAATTCTCTTGGGTAAAAATGATAGATTAGGCCACAGCGTAACCCCAGATCCATCAGAATTCCATAGCAAACAGTCCTCAGTGACAGATAGAGCATGAAGCTCTCCCACCCGCTTAGCCAAAGATACTGCAAGTAGCAAGATCAGCACTTTCAACTGGTTTGAAAGGAGATATGCTTAAACCCTCAAGGACTAGTGGAAGGTTTCATGAAGGTACACGTGCAAGCCTTGGAGGCCGCAAACGTAGACCACCTTTGAAAAAAATGACACACTAAGGAATGCAAACCCACTGAACGACCATCAACGTAGATGTGCCGGGCAGAGATTGCCGCAACATAAACCTTTAAGGTAGCGACAGAAAGTCTTTTCTCCAGCAGTTCTTGTAAATATCTGAGTAGAATAGGCACAGGGCAACACTCCAGGTCTAAAGTAGAGAAGCCTGAATCTTCGACTGGACTGGGTTGCTTGACGCAAGGACGTTTCGCTTCAAATCGCAGAAGCTTCCTCAGCTAAAATTCTTGCTCTGGTAGTCTGACTTCTGTCTTGACTCTTGTAGAGAAGAATAAACAGAAGCCACAAAAGCTGGAGTTTTAAACCTAACCAGACCCCTCCTACCGAGAGGCAGACTGTTATAGGCTAGTGACTAAACAATAGCTCTAATTAGCCCCTATTGTGCTCTAGTTAGCACCCTCCTAATGACAGGGCAGTTGTCCCTCCTAATGATGGGACGGATGTCTCTCCTGATTGCTCCCTTGACAACTCTCCTGATGATGTGAATGACTCATTACCATGAACAAAAGACTGAAACTGCTTTGACCTGAGTACCCCATTGTAAACAGTGGACAAAGCGTGTCTCAGACCCCCTCCCCGGTTAAGGCTGGGTTTCAACTGTTTCACATAGAATGCCTCCTCGACCCCTCTCTCAAACCATTTCTTCTCTCTGGCTAAGATTTTAACTTCCTTGTCCTCAAACGTGTGGTTAGTGTCTTTAAGGTGGAGATGAACTGCAGACTGAGGTCCACTGGAACCCTCTCTGCGATGCTGGTATAGCCTTTTGTGTAAAGGTTGCTTAGTCTCACCTATGTAGTGTTCGTTACAGTTTTCCTGACATCTGATAGAATATACTACATTGCTCTGTATGTAACTAGGGATCCTGTCCTTAGGGTGAACTAATTTCTGTCTCTTGCCTAGAATTAAAATGGAGACCACGCCTCCTTACTGACAGTATTTACTTAATGGTTTTCATTATGCTTTTGTTCTTAAAGTTCAATAAGTGGAGTGATATGTTAAATATGGTGCAAATGTCATGTGAAAGACTAAAGTAAGATAATTTTATGTTTACTGAACAAGTAGTAGACTTTTTTGTTTTGTTTTGTATATTGTTCTGCAAGCCACTTTTAATTACAAATTCATCTGCACACCACCTGAGTTTTCATTATCCTTCATTTGTTTGGCAATTTTTGTTGAAAGTTTAGCAGGTGAACAATGAGTATGTTTAAAACAATATTGTGGCGCTCTTAATTCATAATGTGAAGTAAAACAGAGCATGCCATGTAAAAGAAACAGTTTTATTTTTGCTTAATAAACTGTACTATGTGGTCAAGACTATTTATATTTAGTTTCTTTTGTCTGTATTAGCATATTTGTTATTGGAGTAATCCAGAAGTAATTGAAAGTAATCAAATTACATTACTTTAATATTGTGGTACTTGGATTATGTTACTGACTACATTTTTCAACAGGTAACTAGTAACTGTATCGTAATGCATTTTTAAAGTAACCCTCCCAACCCTGCTAGCGACACTGCAGTCAGTGTGCCCATCAACCGGAGCAGCAAACCAAAAGACAGTGTCACAGCCCGTTGAACGTGTGAGACGAGATGAATTACATCGCCCAATCTCTACAGGGACGGCGATGCAGTCATAGCTAGGGAGTTGATGACAATGCTGATGAAGGTTGTTTGTTGACTGGGAACAAGAGAACTCTTCGTAAAATTCACTGTGAGTCCTAACTGAGAGACATGGTTCAGTAAGAGCTGTATCGGTGTGCGCCTGCTCCTGAGTTGGAGCGCAGACAAGCCAATCATCTCAGTAGGGTAGGAGTCTTAATCCAAGAGCTTGCAGTGGGCTAGTGCTGCAGCTATACAGCTGGTAAATGTAGGGGCGAGACAGAGGCCGAAAGGAAGCACCCTGAACTGGTATGCCTGACCCTCGAAAGCAAAGCGGAGAAACTGCCTGTGAAAAGGTGCCAGTGGCACATGGAAATAGGCGTCCTTTAAGTCGACACTTGTGAACCAGGTATGATAGCTTGAAGGACGTCTACTGTGCGGAGCATGTGAAACTGCAGCACCTTGAGATAACGATTCAGACATCGGAGATTCACGGATGCTTAGGATGAAAAAAAAAAAAAAAGACAGCAATCCAAAGTCTTGGTAAATTAAAAGACAGCAACTATTCGCAAGAATTTAAGTGCCCTGTGGTGCATTTTGGTGCATTATTTGGATTAAATTTGGACTTGAAACAGCTGTTAAATTTCTCTTGTGATCTCATGCAGTATGGCATGTTGTACCATCCTGTAGGAGTACATACAGAATATAACAACACAAAAGTTTACAAATATAGCTAACTCATGCAAAAAACTTTATTGATTTAGTTTGTTTTTGATTGGGCTCAAAGACTAGGCAATTAAAATCTCAACATTCAAAGAACTAGTCAACTTCATAATGCTTTCAGACTAGAGACTAGATAATTGCTTTCAGACTAGATAAAGATACATAACATAATACTGATGAGATTCTGCTTAGGATCAATTCACTTTTGTATGCCATCACAGATGACATTACCATGTATACATATTATAGTAAATACATATACAGTCAGCCTATTTGTCTGCCCTGAACACTGACATGGCATCTAATCAGTCATTCTATACCTTGAGTGTCACATTTTCTTCTTACAGAACTACATAAACACAGTATAAACACATCAACCAATGTTCCACATCCTGGTTTCTCTCCTGTGTAAAATCATATTTGAATATCACACTGACTAAATTAATATGGATGTACAAAACATGAATATCAATCTAAAATATCTACTATATTTTAAGTCAAGCCTTAAAGCCTATTTTTATTCTCTTTCTTATGAGTAGTTGTTATTTATCTGTTTTATTCTTTTACTTCTCTTTTTAATTATGTATTTGAATTTTTAAATGTTTATTTATTTATTTTAATTTTTTATGTTGAACTGTTCTACGTGAGGTGCCTTGAGATGGCTTTTGTTGTGATTTGGTGCTTTATAAGCCGATTAAATTGAAATCGAATTGAACAACATTTTATTGAGTCTTAAAGTAAATAAATATGAAATTTGTCACTGGATCCTTAAACTTTGGACATAATAAACTCTACATGGTGGATCCTTGATCTCTGGACATAAATAGAAATAAACAAAATCTGTAGTTTTTGTCAAAAGCATTTCCTTTCAGACATTTTGGCATGAATGTCTTTCCATATATCTGAGCTGAGCTCTTACAGCTGGTTGTGCTGTATGTAAGCATCAGTTTAATTCATAAAGAACACAGAATGTCTCATTTTGGGAAGAAAAAAAGTTTTAGTCGATTGCAGTTTATTTTCTGTATTACAGCATTTGCAAAGAGGTGTCATTTTATTTAAAGCAGCAATTTTGTGTCAACGGAACGGAGGACGATTCTCGTTTCTTGACTACAACATGACAAGAGTCACAGTTAGTGACTTTAATCCACACAAAAGTGACTCACGATATTTTAATGGCTTTGAGAGGAGTTAAGAAGCGAACTTACCGCTTCTGAAGAGCAGCGAATCAAAGAACCACGAGCCAGTGGTTCGAAGCATTGCTTCAGTGGCTCACGCATCAAAGTGGAGTCGCGCTGCAGAAGTGGTTGATTACAGAGCCGCTGCAGACCAAACCCTGAATATCCGCAAGACTTTATTCGTACGTCCGTATGATTCTGAAACTCAGAAAAATCTGTATAATTTACGGACAATCCGTATAGGTTGACATGTATGGATTTGAGGAAATAAAAATTAATGTTTTGCTAGTTCTTTTAGAGGGCGAGATTTTGTAAAAAGACGGAAATACGTCCAAAGACGGCGAATAAGCATCCATGGAGATTGAGGATAGGACGAAAGCCGCCATCCTTCTTTGGAACAAGGAAGTAGATTGAATAGAACCCCCTGAACTGGTCTGAACTGTGAACTGGCTCTATGGCTCCCTTCTCCAGGAGTTCCAAAATCTCCTGTTGTAGGGCGGCAGACTGCACTGGGTCGGAAACACCGGTCATCCTCACCCCATTGAACTTTGGAGGATGACATCTGAAATGAAATACTGTAACCCTTGAACAAGGTTGAAATCACCCATGGGTCTTGAACATGGGCCTCCCAGTGCCTGAGATGATTTAGTGAAAAACAGCTGGGGGCCAAACGTTGGCAGTCAGACCCGACCACCTCTGCCTCGCATCCCTGAGAACCTCTGGGTGTGATTACTGGAAGCTCTGTCAAACAGTTCAGCTGCTAGCGGAGCTGTTGAACTTAGCAAAATGGCGGCACCGCAGACGAAAGTACTTCAAGGAGTGGAAAAGCACTCACGGCAAGCCCAACACAGTCCACTATACTGGTTCTGATACACACACTACCACATAGTTAACGGGGTTAGCGACAACTAAACAAGTAGCCAGCCTTCATCGAAACAACACAGCTAAAGGCTTAGCGGCTAGCAGCTAGTGACTTCAACTGTGCACAGAAGAAAATACCCAGTAGGGCAGCAGCGAAGGGCGCGCACCCGGCGAGGAAGGTGTACTCATGACAGGCGAATCAAATCATACAAAACAGTGAAGCCTTGTCTCGCAGCCTCTGGAGGACATGTGGAGTGCACATAGCTCCAACCGAAAGTGGTTTGCGAGGCTACAAGCGAGAGCGGCAATCGTAGATGAATGCATTCTCAACCTCTTCAGAATGCGAGAATGTAGAAAAGAAGCGAGTTTGGCATTTAAAGACAACCAGTGACGTCACCCAGGTCACATCCAATGATGTGACTTTGTTGGTATATATTCTCGACCTCTCTGTGCTTGCGCACATGTAGTTATCCAGGTGCTAAGCACCGCCCTCTGGCGGTCAGTAGGAATGAAACAAAACAAGAAGTTACTATGATGTTTCGAAACGTGGCCCAATTTGCTATTAGAGATTAAACAGGAAGGAACGGCGCTCTGTGGAATACTGCCATCAGTCTTGATCCACAACATTTACAAACCCAGACACTCCTGACTCCAGCATCATGTTCAAATTCAGTCAGCAAACCTTTTCTCATCAGCAACCCTACCTTACACCAAGTACAGGCAAGCACTGAACAGTTGGCTCTTGCAGGAATTTGTGGTGCCAGGATTTCACCAGTCATTCAACAGATTTTTTTTTTTGCCATTTTATTCTTATGAATATTATCAAAACTAACTTCTTATATTCTCTGTTTAAAATTATATTTTTGTGCTCCTTTAAGCTACATTGAGGGGAATTTTGAAAAAACGATTAGTTCTGCATTACCTGTTGTAACAGGGGGGCTTTAATTGATGAGATGCACTGGGGCATATGTGCGAGGATGCTGTGCATTCCTTTCAAAAGAGGGACAGCTTCTGTACCAGTGTTGCAAACCGTATGGTCCCCCTAAAAATCAGTCCGCCCTACCTTCACTGTGCATGCATCATTTGGGACTACAGGAGCACGTCTGAGACGGGTTCTCTTCACCCAAAGCGATCAAAGGGAATAATGTTATTATTAACCATCAGATGACAAGGTAAAAACCTCTTAAATCATTCTAAAGTCAGTTTTAAGCAGAAACAAGGCCATTTTAAGCAGAAATGAGGCGATAATTGCCTCATTTCACTACTGATACACTGAAATGACGTAGGTGCAGCTGCACGTCAGATGTCTGGCGTGCTGCTGCTGCACTCTGATCACTTCCTCTGTCTTTTATGATGAAATAATGCTGAATTTATGTGGAAATGATTGTTGTACAAAAGCTTCAGATATCTGTCGCTGAGACAGATGATGACTGGAGTGCAGTTTTGAGTAGAAACGAGGTGATAATCAGTGGATCGCAGCTGACGCTTAGAAATGACAATGCTGACGCTCCAAAATGACACATGCACAGTGAAGGCAGGGGGACCGATTTTTAGGGGGACCATTTGGTCGGCGACACCGGTAAGGCATGCTTTAAACTAGAGGTATAAGAGTGGTTAAGACGGTCTAAAACTGCATTAAACGTAGTGCGGGTTTATTATTTTTGCAAATATTGGTTGAATTACTGCAATACTTTATATTATTATTACATTATTACATTCGCCAATGACGTAAAAAAGTCACTGGCGAAATCTCACACACACACACACACACACACAAACATATATACGTATACACATATACACATACGTATACATATACATTGGCAGTTTATCCAGTTGTATGCAATGGGTACCAACCTTGTCTGGGGATATAACACTTGCTGTACTGGCGTCCCATCCAGGGGGAGTCTTAGAGCCTCATCTGCTTCATGCTACAGATTACGGAGAGAAGTACCACCACCAACAGGCCTCAGGCCCTATTATACAGGACTTATTCTTATTCTTTATATAGCTTGGATGTGGTCAGTGGTTGACTTCGTGGGTGTGAAGTCAGACTGTTCCAACCACTGAGTGGCAAGTAGCTGGTACTGAATCCTCTGAAGAATAATCCTTGGAACACCTGAGAAGTGTTTTTATCCTGGCAAAAACTGCAATCCAGGTAATCACCCTTTCATTTCCAGGGTGGGACAATAAGTGTTTTCTTTCAGTCTGTGGGCATGATACCAGTCTCCTAGACTGAAACAAGGACTGTTTGGAGAACACTCACCTGGAGCTTTCCCCACCCTCAGTTATTTCATGGCCTTTGCAATCTCACCAAGATTTGATGGTTCACAACTGACTGTAAAATCAGCCACAAGAACCCTGATACTGGAGAAGTCTAACATCTCAGCAGAATCAGACCTATACAACTGCCTAAAGTAGCTGGCTCAATAGGATACAACAGAGGTAAACTGAGCAAGTCGTCATCTTCCATAACTACAGATGGACGAAGTGTAGGTTTGGAGGAACAAAGTGCTTTTATTCCTCTATAAGCTGGCTGAGTGTCAAGACAAAAGATGGTGAGTTACCTAATTACAGATTCCTTTAAAAAGGAACTATGTAACTCTGGTCAGTTTTGTCCCGTTTTGTTGTTTTTTGGTTGCATTATTCTCTATGGAACTCTCCCTACAGCTCAGGAATAAGTGTCGCAAAATTGTTGTAAGAACTCGCTGCCGGCCCTCCCCTCTTTCCCCACTGTCCATGTGCATTTGTTATCAATGAAGCTAGCAAATGCAATCCATGGAACCATGTCAAGAAACATAAATACATAGAGAACAGAGAGTTTATCTTAATATACTTACAAGTACAAGAGCAAGGACACCAGGTCTACATCCATTTTGCACACTTCTTTATCTGTCAGCTCTCACTATACCTAGAAAGCCCGACAGAGATTGTCCTGTGTTTTTGTCTTTTTCGCCGGCTCTGCCATGAAGATTAATATGTTTATTTTACAAGAAACTATATTTCTTGTATATGTTGTTTACTACCCTGATTGTAGAGAAGCTTGAATCTTCGACTGGACTGGGTTGCTTGACGCGAGGACGTTTTGCTTCAAATCGCAGAAGCTTCCTCAGCTAAAATTCTTGCTCTGGAAGTCTGACTTCTGTCTGACTCTTGTAGAGAAGAATAAAAAAATATAAAAAAAATTTATTCATTCATGGTAATGAGTCATTCACGTCATCAAGGGAGCCATCAGAAAGGCATCCATCCCATCATTAGAGGGACAGCTGTCCTGTCATTAGGTGTGCTAACTAGAGCACAATAGTTGCTAATTAGAGCTATTGTTTAGTCACTAGCCTATAGCAGTCTGCCTCTCAGTAGAAGGGGTCTGGTTAGGTTTAAAACTCCAGCTTTTGTTGGCTTCTGTTTTATTATTCACAATCACTCCCAAACTGTAAAATTAAGGTAAAAATCCTTGTTCCTTTATAACAAACTCCTGATACAGGAGTCTCATCCCTTGTCCAAAGAAGGTTTCATGGAAATGCAGCTCATGTGCTATGCCCCACTTAATGCACCTTGATCGACTAAGCGTTAAGTGTTTAAAGATCTGTGCCTCTTGTTAAATAAAGCATTGTGTGTTATAGTGAATGCTTGCAACTATTTACAAAACCTGCCGTCAATCAAACACTGGTAATCACATTTAGAATTCTTGACGGATATTTAAAAGACTGCGTTTACATTTTACCTGAAATTTTCGTAACTGCTTCTTGCAAACAGGACCAACGTGCACGCTGACTGGGGATTGTAGATCCACAGTGTAGCGCCCTCTCAGAGCCAGGCTTTCAGCAACTGCACACACAAACATTTTAACATCAACTCCGATGGCATTCATACTGAATATTTAATACAAGGAAACTTCTCATTGATTCTGACTGAGATTATTTGAAAAGAAAACATTTTTTGCAGCTTTTGCATTCTGTAACAAAATACAAATGCTCTGTAGTTACTTGTTGGTAGAATTCTTATTCTAATCAGTTTTAGTGCTTTTATTTGAAAGAGCCTTAACAAAAATGTAACTTTTGTGAACAGACTGAAATACACATGATAAATGTCACATTTAATTTTCTGTCAATGTAGTTATAAATTGGCCAATATAAATTTACGTTGCATTGTGGTTGCTGTTTAAGAAGATTATTGAATAAAAACAAATACATATCCCAAACAGCTCACAGGAAACGACTCTGAATCAGATTTATGCATGTCTGCAGTCCACAGCACACCCTGCTTTTAAATGTGCCAAATACTACAGGGGCTACAGTCACTAGCCCCTAAAATTGCTTTTGGACTTGATAAATCACATTGTGTGCACTAAAGTAACCTATTTGCATGTTCACAGCGCACTTAATGAACCAAGATGGCGGTGCACACAGCTGCAGCAGTTCTGTGCTCACACTTTTAGTGCTTTGTTTTATTGTTTTTTATGTACATCTAATCGTCTTAGCTACTTTCTGTTGAGCTAACACCACCTACAGTCGACACAATCTGTTAAAAAGGGTTTGTGCGAGAGAAGTATTACAGTGGCGTCCTCTCATTCATACAACATCCCCATACACATAACAAGGGACACCGGCTCTCCGTGGATCCCCATACCAACAAGATGGAAGCAGAGGCAGTGCAGGGAGCACAAGCAAAAGTGGGGATGCAGGGCCGGCGGGCTCGCCAGGCTACAGAAACAGCCACACAAACCACCGCTTCCCAGCCTCTACCTCGCCAATGTAAGCTCTCTCTCTAATAAAATGGTTGAATTGAGGCTGCAGGCAGCTTTGGATAACTTTACCAGAGACTGCTGTATCCTACACTTTACAGAAAGTTGGCAACACTCAGACATCCCAGACTCAGCGATCGAGTTAGCATGCTATTTAATGCGGCACCTCGACAGGACCAGTGACTCTGGTAAGAACAAAGGAGGAGGGGTATGCATGTATGGAGCTTAGTGGTTAGCTCTGTTGCCTCACAGCAAGAAGGTTATGGGCTCAATTTCTGTGTGGCGTTCTCCCCATGTTCTCCCCATGTTTGTGTGGGTTCCCTCCAGGTGCTCCAGCTTCCTTTCAAATCCAAAGACATGCAGGTTAAGTGAATTGGAAACTTTATAATTGTCCAGGTCTCCCTTCTCAAAGAGATCTCAATGGGACTAATCTGATTAAATAAAGGTTCAATTAAAATGTACATCAACATTAAGCAAGGCTACCTGTCCAGACTTGCACTACACATAGTCAAGTCAGACCACATCTCTGTGCAACGCATCCTTGCATATACTCCCTTCCAGAAATCCACCCCCACCACCATTAAGACAGTGAAAACATGGCCAGACGGTGCTTCTCAGGAGCTGCAGGACTGCTTCAACAACGACTGGGATATTTTTAAGGATTTTTAAGGACCTGGATGTGTTTACAGACACGACACTGTGTTACATTAAGAACTGTGTAGATACGGTCACAGTGGAGAAATGCATCCGGGTCAACCCCAATCAGAATCCCTGGATGACCAGGGAGGTGAAGCAGCTGCTGAAGGAAAGAAACTCTGCCTTCAAAGCTGGTGATCGGGCTCTCTACAGCACAGCTGGTGCCAACCTGAAGAGAGGCATGAGGAAGGCCAAAGATGATTTCAGGAGGAGGATCGATGACCACCAGGCCAGCACCAACAGCTGGCAGGCATGAATGGTGGTCCAGCACCTCACCACCTACAAACCTGGCATCACTGCTGCTGAGAGTGACGTTGCATTTGGCAGAAGAGTTAAATATCTTCTTTACTCACTTTCAGACTGTGACACTAGGAGCAGCCGAGAGCAACTTCACGGTGGGAGAGCACAAGGTGAAGCGCATGCTGAGGGGTGTCCAACCCATGCAAAGCAACGGGCCCTGAGGGCATCTCCGGACGGGTGCTGAAAGACTGTGCAGACCAGCTTGCCAATCTTCAACCGGTCCCTGACAGTCTGCTGCCCCATCATGCATGAAGATCTCCACCACAGTCCCCCTAACCCAAGAAATCCCCCATAATCAGCTTCAATAACTACCAGCCTGTTCCACTCAGAGCTGTGGTGATAACGTGTTTTGAAAAACTGGTTAGAAGCCACATCTTGACATTCCAAACCTCCACTTCAAACCCACACCAATTTTCTTACAAGGCCAACAGGTCAACAGAGGATGCCGTGACCGCTGCTCTCAACACTGCGCTGTCCCACCTGGAGCAACAGGGTAACTACGCCCGTCTTCTCTTTGTGGATTATTGTTCAGCATTCAACAGTATCATTCCCCCATAACCTCATGAGGAAATTGCTGAACCTCGGTCTAATTCATTCCATGTCTTTGCAAAAAAGACTTTCTGTCAGATTGCTCACAGAGAGTCAGGATTGGCCCTCACATATCCACCGCTCTCACACTCAGCACCTGTTCCCCTCAAGGCTGCATGCTGAGCCCACTGCTCTTCACGCTCTATACCTCTGACTGCAGGTTGTGTCACTGGAGGAGATGAGTCCGCTTACCGGAATGAGGTGGAAGAGCTGATGGTGTTCCACTTCCTCCTGAACACATCCAAAACCAAGGAGCAAATCATAGACCTCAGGAGAAACAAAATGGACATTCAGCCCTTTATCATTGGGCGGCCCTGTGTGGAAAAGGTCAGCGACTTCTGTTTCCTGGGAGTTCACATAGAGGAGAAACTGACCTGGGACAGGAACACCACACAGTTGGAAAAGAAGGCACAGCAAAGACTCCATTTTCTGAGGCCTCAGGAAAAATAACTAACCAGAGATTGCTCATGTCTTTTTACTGCTCTACCATGGAGCGCCATCTAACATACTGCCTCTGCAAGTGGTTTGCCAGCTGCACGCTGGCAAACAGGAAAGAGCTTTAGAGGGTTACCAAAATGGCAGAGAAGATCACTGGGTGCTCTCTACCCACAATGATGGACCTTCATGGCTCTTGCTGTCTCAGAAGAGTCAACACCATCCTAAGGGCCCTGTCACACTTAGCACAAATGAGCAGGAATCAAGCTAAATCAGCCAGAATGGGGGAAAAAAAGCCAAATTTTAAGGCACAGTCAGAAGAGACAGACATTAGGACAGTCGTGTTCGCATGCCATACGTGTCCGCTCCGACTGCCGCCCGAAATTGGAATGTCTCGGAGGTAAACACCCAGACTTTCTGATTTCCAATCCGGGGGAGAGCCAAGGGTCTTCTGCCAAGACCTGCTGTCTCACTCTACTGGACCCAGAATGTCATCCAAGTATGGGCTCTAATCATGTAATGCAGGTCCTCCTGATGTCCGCATCACTGCGGTGTATGAGAGCTCAGTTTATCACTGTCATCAGATCCCCTCCGTTCGCAGCAGTCATCACCACTGCACGCACCTGTTACAACAAGCAGTCCGTGATGTGGCCTGACATGTAACTTGTCGACGCTCCGCACGTGTCTAGTCACTGTTGTTCAACAGCCAACAATATGTGTCAAGTGTGATAAATCTGTCATTCGCCTGCCCCTCTCCCTCACTGTCTGTCAACATGACATGTCCCATCTGGATGGACATTTCCTACCTACACATAATGGACCCTGTGCACTGTGCAATTGGAGTTTAGGAGGTGGGGAGATGATGGTCTTTACGGCATTAGGCTTGAGACCAGAAGATCCTTGGTTCAAATCCCAGCCTGACTGGAAAATCACTAAGGGCCCTTGGGCAAGGTCTTTAATCCCCTATTGCTCCCAGTGTGTAGTGAGCACCTTGTATGGCAGCACCCTCACATCGGGGTGAATGTGAGGCATTATGTGAAGCACTTTGAGTGTCTGATGCAGATGGAAAAGCACTATATAAATGCAGTCCATTTACCATTTAGGAGCCCCCCGCCACAGGGCAGCGCTGTGATCGGACCTCACAACCCCACAGGGCTGTGCACGGTCCCACTGTCATCAGCACGGCTCAACAAATCTTAAGAGAAATGTTGTAGAAAAAAGAAACAACACTAGTTTCTAACCCCAGGAAGGTAGATAACGAGCTACAACCTTATTTTTATCCATATGAGCTGTCCTCATATGGATGCTGAGACCCTGATCCATGCGTTCATGTCTTCTAGATTGGACTACTGCAATGTTCTATTTTTTGGTTTACCGCAGTATAGCATTAGGGCGTTCCAATTGGTTCAAAATGCTGCAGACAGACTTTTGACACGAAGCAGAAAGTTCAACGACATTACACCCATTTTGGCATCTCTTCACTGGCTTCCTGTCCCAGTGAGATCAGATTTTAAGGTTCTGCTACTAACCTATAAAATTATTCATGGACCTGGCACCTCCCTACCTCGCTGACCTAATTAAACCTTACGTACCGGCCTGGGCTTTATGTTCTCAGGGTGCAGGACTACTTTGTGTCCCTAGGGTGAATAAGAAGTCTGCGGGTCACAGAGCTTTCTCTTATCGTGCCCCTGTTCTGTGGAATGGTCTCCCTGCATCAATAAAACAATCAGATTCTGTGGAGACTTTCAAGTCCAGATTTAAGACGCACTTCTTTTCCCTTTCATATGGCTAGCATACTGGTACAGTTTGGTTTTACGCTTTTTATTCTTTTAATTCATGTTATTAGTAATTGGAGCGAGCCACGGCCTCAACTTTACCTAAATTCTGGGTCTTTTAGTGAAGCTTAGGGCTAGCGGCCGGCGATCACTTTAGTATTTCTTCTGTTTTTCTTGTTGATTAATGCTGGCAAATTATACAGTATTTTTTATCTTTCTGATGCCTGATTCTGTTTTTTCTCTCTGTTTAAGGTGCAGCTCCATCCAGAGATGGGAGTTGTATTTGTGTTGGCGACCCTCCTGTCCTGTGCACCAACAGCAATTCTTGTATATTCGTCCGTGAATTGTTCTGTGAATGTTTCTGTAATTTATGTTTGTAGCATGGCCCAAGCAGAGGGTCACCCCTCTGAGTCTGGTCTGCTTGAGGTTTCTTCCTCAGAGAGAGTTTTTCCTTACCACTGTTGCTCTGGGGGTTGGTAAGGTTAGACCTTACCTGTGTGAAGCGCCTTGAGGCAACTGTGTTGTGATTTGGCGCTATATAAAAGAAAATAAATTGAATTGAAATTGAAATCCTTTGAACTGGAAAAATAATACTGGCCTTGACTTTGGTATAATATCTGTAAATAATCAGTTTTATTGCTAGTTTTGTTCAGACAAGTCAGGGGATGGATACATGAACATTTCCAAGTAACTGAACATATGAACTTTATTTACATCAGTTATAAAGAAATACAAACAGTATAGCACTTTATGGTAAATCTGTGTGGAGTAGACAGTTCTCAAAAACTGAGTGACTGTGCAAGAAGAAGAGTGAGGAAAGCCACCAAGACACCCACACAACCCAGAAGAAGTTATTGGCTTTTGTGGCTGCGATTGGAGGATCGGAAAAATTGTGCACAGTGTGTGTTTTGCATTTTGTATCACCAGTTATACAGCTTCATGATGAAGTGGAGCAGAGAAGGATTCTCTTTCACCAAAACATCAAATCTAGGTTTGCATCCCAGATATACCTTCTGGCAAATTGTAGCTGAACTTTCAGGTCTTCTTTTTAAGAAAATCCTCCTCTATACCTCTTCATCATGAAGCTGTATAACTGGGTTAACAAGGTCTGTGTGAATTGTTGAGAAACCAGGATATACTGACAGGAAACGGGCTACTGGAACAAGACAAACATGGAAAAGAGCTGACAACATGGAACTGACGGAATGCCACTATGACAGCAGACCCAATGAGAGAGGTTACACGCAACGCATGTGGGAACTATGGATGAACAGAAGACCAACTTCCACATTAACCAAAAGGTGCCTGGTAGCTCAGTGTTCTAACTTCAATAGAAGGAAGCAACTATCAAAACTGGAGATCCAGGGCTACAGCCAGACAGTACTAAGCAGTGTAAAGGAGCAGAGCCTGGTAAAAGATACTAGTGTTAAGGAAGCAGATGATACCCAAACACTTCCTGAAACAGATGCATCTACCGAGGACGGAAGACTGTGGCCAGAATAAAGCGACGGCAACACAACAGCTGGCAGTACGACCTGTGACTTTACCGCAGCCTGTCAACCAATAAAACCTTGGTATTCTAACAATATAATTTTTGTATTGATAAACGTTTGTACCATTAATTGGCATCTACAAACTAACAAGTATTAATATTATTGCTCATCCTTGCACACGCTGTTTGATGAACATTTTCCTCTACTTGCACCCATCTTGTGTTTTTTAAGAGCTGACGTAACATGTGAATTTCTCCTCTGAGATCAATAAAGTTTATCATATCTTAACTATAACTAAAATGAGAATTTATTAACTTCATTCATGTCTTGATTGTAATTTGTTGTGTTCAATGCCATAATAATTTTCCATCTCTGCTTCTGTGTTTAGAACATTCACAAGCACATGTATGTGGAGACGGTGAGGGGTCAGGACTAAGAATTCTCTGACTGCTTGACTTGGATACTTCCCAATGACCTGGATATTTTAGAATTCTGTCCCATATTGTGCTATTGATCTCTAACAGTAATGTGGATGTTGGGTATTGGCTGTTTGAAATGTTTTTATGTGCAGACCCAAAGAATTTTACCTCCAGGATGAAGAAAGGTGATATGGCCTGTCCCAGTGTTCTGGTCATACTCGATGTTTTCCACCTCTCCTCCTCCTCTGCTGGGCCTGGAGAAATTGATGTGCAGTCGGTCCTTTGTTTGCTCCACAGACATGGAAGATGGGATGTCAGACACAATGAGCTCTTTTCTGGAAACACTGAGGTGGAGCTATATTGAGAATAACAAACACTGAAGTCACTGTTGACGAACACCGCCGATGTAGCTCCATTTTGGCCTTCCCCCAACTAGAGTCCCTTTGTTCGGGGAGTAGCGTCAACTTAGAACATGGTGCCATTTTGGGGCCAACTGTGCTGAACTACTGAACTAAACTTTTATATTTCAACATTTTTTTAATCAGTTAATCACATACAGCAATACATCCAGATACAGGTACTATCAAAATAAATATAAAAATAGTTAAGCTATCAAATTTACAATTTTTGATGATTTATTTAATTAATTTAAAGCCTGATTTATGCTTCTGCAACTCTGTAACTTCGTGTCATGAAGCAGACGCGCGTGACAGTTTTAAAGTCCTCTGTCGCTGGATTATGATTTATTCTGGACTAATTTGTCCAACAATCTTTTCTTTCTGCAATCCTCACCATCAATTCAAAGGTAAACTGTACAGTTTCATCTTTTTCCGACCCAGTGTTGTAAATTTGTGGACTTTTCTGCCAAACGTATGTGATCTTGAAATGTAATCAGTGTGCACACTACAAAAACTATTATGAGAGGAAAGAGCTGTGTTAAATCACAGCCTTTTGCTGTGTCTGATTTAACAGGTGCGCATCAGTCTGAGTACAGAGTGGAAAAAAATGAACAGTCAAGCTTTTAATCACGGAAATGACTCCAGTTTGACTCCACAGAGTATATACACTGGAAATACACTGCGATCGGACAGGACATTTTATCCGATTTATACAAAATCTGTTATATACAGTGTTTATTACATGGAAAACCATGCAAAAACATACCATGACAGTTTAGGCAAGTTTTACTGTACATGGAACTGAACATTAAATTTACCTCTCAAAACTTCCATCCCACACTGACTTTATTTTCCAAAAATTTTTCTTCTTCTGTTCGGATCTGAAGGGAATCTGTACATCTTGAAGCCCTTGTCATGGTTGTTGTGCATCCAAATGCACAACAACCCGGCATTTTCAGATAAATAAATAAATAAAAAGTTGGATTTACATGCAGACAGATTAACAGTGACCAGTATTTTGAACCCAAGATGGCACCAGAAGTCACTTGAAACCCCCCCCGGCTCATCATGTTGCCACTCTCTGAATAAAGGGACTCTACCCCAACCGCCCCCCACCCCCAACTAAAATGAATCACACCACACCGTTTCTTCCGATACTCATACTCAACACTGAACTGACCATGGGCATTAATGACATGTTTACACATTAGGTTCAACAGAAAGCCAGCGGATCTGCCACTGCTGCCCTGGTGCTTGCCATTAGGAAAATGTCTTACACTTAAGTAACTAAACAAACAAACAAACATATTAACATCAAAGTATATTGGAAATATTAATAGTAAAAGTATTTACTACACACAGCATCCTATTTCAGTATATCAAATTACTGGATTCTAATTATTGATGCATTAATGTGTTCATTACTTTGTGGTTGCAGCTGGTAAATGTGGAGCTAATTTTAAAGTATTTGTGTATACAGTAGTGTTCAGAATAATAGTAGTGCTATGTGACTAAAAATATTAATCCAGGTTTTGAGTATATTTCTTATTGTTACATGGGAAACAAGGTACCAGTAGATTCAGTAGATTCTCACAAATCCAACAAGACCAAGCATTCATGATATGCACACTCTTAATGCTATGAAATTGGGCTATTAGTAAAAAAGTAGAAAAGGGGGTGTTCACAATAATAGTAGCATCTGCTGTTGACGCTACAAACTCAAAACTATTATGTTCAAACTGCTTTTTTAGCAATCCTGTGAATCACTAAACTAGTATTTAGTTGTATAACCACAGTTTTTCATGATTTTTTCACATCTGCGAGGCATTCATTTTGTTGGTTTGGAACCAAGATTTTGCTCGTTTACTAGTGTGCTTGGGGTCATTGTCTTGTTGAAACACCCATTTCAGGGGCATGTCCTCTTCAGCATAAGGCAAAATGACCTCTTCAAGTATTTTGACATATCCAAACTGATCCATGATACCTGGTATGTGATATATAGGCCAAAAACCATAGTAGGAGAAACATGCCCATATCATGATGCTTGCACCACCACGCTTCACTGTCTTCACTGTGAACTGTGGCTTGAATTCAGAGTTTGGGGGTCGTCTCACAAAGTGTCTGTGGCCCTTGGACCCAAAAAGAACAATTTTACTCTCATCAGTCCACAAAATATTCCTCCATTTCTCTTTAGGCCAGTTGATGTGTTCTTTGGCAAATTGTAACCTCTTCTGCACATGTATTTTATTTAACAGAGGGACTTTGCGGGGGATTCTTGCAAATAAATTAACTTCACACAGGCGTCTTCTAACTGTCGCAGCACTTACAGGTAACTCCAGACTGTCTTTGATCATCCTGAAGCTGATCAATGGGTGAGCCTTTGCCATTCTGGTTATTCCTCTATCCATTTTGATGGTTGTTTTCTGTTTTCTTCCACACGTCTGTTTTTTTTTTTTGTCCATTTTAAAGCATTGGAGATCATTGTAGATGAACAGCCTATATTTTTTTTGCAACTGCGTATAATTTTTCCACTCTCCAATCAACTTTTTAATCAAACTGTGCTGTTCTTCTGAACAATTTCTTGAACGTCCCATTTTCCTCAGTCTTTCAAAGAGAAAAGCATGTTCAATGGAGAAAAGCATGGCTTCATCCTTACATAGGGGACACCTGATTCACACCTGTTTGTTCCACAAAATTGACAAACTCACTGACTGAATGCCACACTACTATTATTGTGAACACCCCCTTTTCTACTTTTTTTTTTACTAATAGCCCAATTTCATAGCCTTAAGAGTGTGCATATCATGAATGCTTGATCTTGTTGGATTTGTGAGAATCTACTGAATCTACTGGTACCTTGTTTCCCATGTAACAATAAGAGATATACTCAAAACATGGATTAATCTTTTTAGTCACACAGCACTACTATTATTCTGAACACTACTGTATATTTTACCCATGACTTTACTGCAGCTTCTGAATTCCCCCCGTGGACAAATAAAAACTTGGTATTCTAACAATATAATGTTTGTATTGATAAGATTTTGTACCATGAATCGGAATCTACAAACTAATTACAACTACTAAGGCCCCATTAAAAAACAGTTTATCATCCCCGTCCGCATCAATTTATTTGGGGGGGGGGCTCATTGACGGCGGTACAGCTGGTGTAAGGACCGGCACTTCCACTATGTGGTGAGTATGCTTTGGCCGAAGATGGCTGAAGTTTACTGAGCCGGGCCCGGAACTTGCCGCTTGACAATGGAGGTAGCTTGGACACCAAGTACAATGGCTGCAAGGTGAGTTTTTCCTTGGGGAGTTGTAGCTCTGTGCTGACACATTCTATTCCATGTTCCTTCTGGCAAACTGTAGCTTCTTTTGAAGAAAATCCTTTTCTCTTGTATCAGAGAAAACAAAAAAAATATAACTTAAAAAATTAATAAAACTGCCCTCTCTCATCACTTTTTTCATTATAGACTGTTTTTTTTAATGAGGCCTAACTAAGGCTGTCATAACTGTAGTTGATTAAAAAGTACAATATTTACCTTCAGAAGTATAAAGTAGGAACAAACAGAAACACCCAAATAAGGCACAATGTACATTTCAGCATAGTACTGATGCAAATGTACTTAATGTGCCTTGACACTTGCATGCATTTAACCCTCACACGGCCGCGCAATTTGTCGTGCCAATGTGACCCGCTGTGTTCCGCTGGATGCTGCAATTTGTGCCACATCCAGTGGCATAAAATAATGATGCGTACATAAAATAATTATTTTGGAGTGGATTAATCATTTGCTCAGTTTTACTGATGAAAACACCTCTAATGGCTTCCTGAATCACAGAGGAAATTTCTACAGCTGCAGCTTTTTTCCCCTCTCTCTTTCCTGCGCTTCATGAGGTGGAGAGCGCATTTGGAATCACCTAAATGGTAACTATTTGTAATATTTATATTGTAATGGCTTGGTAAAACAGTTGCATTTTCATTCCTTCTCATGAGTAGCTGTAAAATTATGTTTATGATAGATTTAACATCTTGTCATAATCGTTCATATGAGCTGCGCTGTGATGCTCTGCGCTGACGCAATGACTTGCAGTGACACATAGTGTTTTTGAATTGTTTACGCAATGTTCACATAATCAATGCATGCCAGAGATTTTGAACATTTCAAAATTTTCTTTCCGCATCTGCATGAAGCCACGCACAGTTTACGAGTTTACTCTCTGGCACGGCAGATTGCGTACCAGTGTGCAGATCAAATTTGTGCAAGTGTCAAGACACCCTTAGTTACTGCTGCACGCGTGCACACACACATTATTACAGTGTTCAAAGGATGAAAGGCTCTGAATGACTGATCTAATTTTAACTTTCGCCTGTGAAAACTGCGGTGCTGTTAATTATAGTATTTAATAAAGACATAAAAAATTAGGTAAACTGATGAACTTGAGTCTCGTTTTCATGCAGGCTGCTACATTCACTGGTCTTATTTTCAAAAAATTAATCATATGTCATAATGTCAAACCCTGCTTATGATGTAGCCTTTAGCACACCCACACATACCTCAAACTTTACTGTAGGTTCCACTGATACTCTTTTTGGTTTCACATCCAATTGTGTTTCCTCATACAACACAGAGCACTTAGGAATCTTCAAAACCTGAGAAGCCACTAGAGAAAACAAAATAAAGTAGGTCAGTGTGAGCCACTTTGTTTTAAAGTTCCATGTTACTGGTTGTGTGTGTGTGTGTGTGTGTGTGTGTGTGTGTGTGTGTGTGTGTGTGTGTGTGTGTGTGTGTGTGTGTGTGTGTGTGTGTGTGTGTGTGTGTGTGTGTGTGTGTGTGTGTGTGTGTGTGTTGTGAAACCAGGTTTGTCTCAAAATGTGTCCTCCACTTTTTAAACAATTGAGATTTTCCAGTTAGTTATTTATTTTTCACTTAACACATTGTGAAGACCCCTGTCACTCTGAGCATCTTTCTACTCCAGACACACTTTTATTCTGAAAACCCACAAACATCCTGTTACTTTTTCAATTCGGGTCCCTAAAATATCCTCAACACCACTGTTCACCAACCTTGCCAATACATTAGCAAATACTATTTGTCACATTTGTTTGTGACAAATGTGATTGTTCTCCGATTGTTCTGTCTGAGTTACTTTCATTAGTCACTTCCTCCAAACCATCAACATGTCTATTAGACCCCATTCCTACCAGGCTGCTCAAGGAAGCCCTACCATTAATTAATGTTTCGATCTTAAATATGATCAATCTATCTTTATTAGTTGGCTATGTACCATAGGCTTTTAAGTTGGCAGTAATTAAACCATTATTTAAAAATCCATCACTTGACCCAGCTATCTTAGCTAATTATAGGCCAATCTCCAACCTTCCTTTTCTCTCAAAAATTCTTGAAAGGGTAGTTGTAAAACAGCTAACTGATCATCTGCAGATGAATGGTCTATTTGAAGAGTTTCAGTCAGGTTTCAGAATTCATCATAGTACAGAAACAGCATTAGTGAAGGTTACAAATGATCTTCTTATGGCCTCAGACAGTGGACTCATCTCTGTGCTCGTCCTGTTAGACCTCAGTGCAGCTTTTGATACTGTTGACCATAAAAATTTATTACAGAGATTATAGCATGCCATAGGTATTAAAGGCACTGCACTGCAGTGGTTTGAATCATATTTATCTAATAGATTACAATTTGTTCATGTAAATGGGGAGTCTTCTTCACGGACTAAGGTTAATTATGGAGTTCAACCAATCAATCAACTTTTTTCTTATATAGCGCCAAATCACAACAAACAGTTGCCCCAAGGCGCTCAAGTTCCACAAGGTTCTGTGCTAGGGCCGATTTTATTCACTTTATACATGCTTCCCTTAGGCAGTATTATTAGAAAGCACTGCTTAAATTTTCATTGTTACGCAGATGATACCCAGCTTTATCTATCCATGAAGCCAGAGGACACACACCAATTAGTTAAACTGCAGGAATGTCTTTCAGACATAAAGACATGGATGACCTCTAATTTCCTGCTTTTAAATTCAGATAAAACTGAAGTTATTGTACTTGGCCCCACACATCTTAGAAACATGGTGTCTAACAGATCCTTCTCTGGATGGCATTACCCTGACCTCCAGTAATACTGTGAGAAATCTTGGAGTCATTTTTTGATCAGGATATGTCCTTCAATGCGCATATTAAGCAAAAAATTAGAAAGGTCTTGTCTCAGAGTGATGCTGAAAAGCTAATTCATGCATTTATTTCTTCTAGGCTGGACTATTGTAATTCATTATTATCAGGTTGTCCTAAAAGTTCCCTGAAAAGCCTTCAGTTAATTCAAAATGCTGCAGCTAGAGTACTGACAGGGACTAGAAGGAGAGAGCATATTTCACCCATATTGGCTTCTCTTCATTGGCTCCCTGTTAATTCCAGAATAGAATTTAAAATTCTTCTTCTTACTTATAAGGTTTCGAATAATCAGGTCCCATCTTATCTTAGGGACCTCATAGTACCATATCACCCCAATAGAGCGCTTCGCTCTCAGACTGCAGGCTTACTTGTAGTTCCTAGGGTTTGTGAGAGTAGAATGGGAGGCAGAGCCTTCAGCTTTCAGGCTCCTCTCCTGTGGAACCAGCTCCCAATTCGGATTAGGGAGACAGACACCCTCTCTACTTTTAAGATTAAGCTTAAAACTTTCCTTTTTGAAAAAGCTTATAGTTAGGGCTGGATCAGGTGACCCTGAACCATCCCTTAGTTATGCTGCTATAGACTTAGACTGCTGGGGGGTTTCCCATGATGCACCCAGTGTTTCTTTTTATTCACCTCTTTTTGCTCTGTATGCACCACTCTGCTTTTAATCATTGGTGATTGTCTTACAATATAAAGCGCCTTGGGGCGACTGTTTGTTGTGATTTGGCACTATATAAATAAAATTGATTTGATTTGATTTTTACTTTTATCTTTCAGCTGCTCCTCTTGGTGGGGTGGGGGGTGCTCCTGGTGTTCCTAATGCCTCCCAGCAGAGTTCTAATCAGGATCGACTGCTTGACTTCTGAGACCCGTTGGAATCAGAACAATCACTAGGAGGTGTGTTTGCACAGGATCCCCTCTATATTACATGCACACAAAGTTGTGTGTCATTAGTACACACCTTATTCACAAATTAGTTCATTCAGCCCTGAAGCTTGGCTTGTAAAGCAACTTTACCAAAAATTATACAATTCTGCCATAATGACAAATTATAACTGACTGTCAGCAGGAATAAATCAAGTATGACACCGATCTAGTGTTAATTTTGTTGTCCCTTTTTCAATTTAGTCTTAGTCTTAGGTCAAAGTTCATTCTTAGTCTTAGTCACATTTAGTCATTCACATATCATTTTTGTTATGGCTCCTTCACACACAGTGTGAATTTGGTCGCAGTGTGCATTAAGTGCACATGAAGCGGAAATCGTAAGGAAACCATGTAATTTTGTAGCTGCCTCTAACGCCTCGTACACCTGTTGCTACAACTGTGCGCACACCAGCAGCTGAAAGACAGAGTGTGCGCTGTGCGAGCCCATCAAACCCTCTCACAGCAGGTGTTGGCGAAATTCCAGCTGACACATACAAACATTTAACATCACTTACTTGGCACTTAGAAAATGTGTGGCCATTCGCACTCTTGGCACGACAACAGACTGCAGACAATCACTGTCAAACTCGCAGTGAAATTTGTCTAAGTGGCCTACGAGTGTGGCTTTGGTGTGCGTGCTAAACTGACAGGAGGTGTGGCTATGAGATTCTGGACTTCCTAGCTGGACAGTACTGTGTCTGGACAGACATGGACTAACAACTGACCACTGTCACGTGCGTGTGTCTGTTTGCTGTCATCAAGTAGACATGAATAAAAACATATCACTGTGTCGACTGGCTGCAGCAAAAGAGCGCACGCACGCACACGGCGTGCACATGGACAGGCTGCCCTCAAGTTGAAACGGACCGTCAGATCATAACACGAATGAGTGGAAAGTGGAAAAGGGGAAAAGTGTGCTGCGGTCTGATGAGTCCACATTTCAAATTGTTTTTGGAAATCATGGGTGTCGTGTTCTCCAGACAAAAGAGGAAAAAGACCATCCAGATTAGCATGGGCAACTTACACATCTGTGATGGCACCATCAATGCTGAAAGGTACATCCAGGTTTTGGAGCAACACATGCTGCCATTCAAGCAATGTCTTTTTCAGGGACATCCCTGCTTATGGTAAATGGTAAATGAACTGCATTTATATAGCACTTTTTCCATCTGCATCAGACGCTCAAAGCGCTTTATAATAACGCCTCACATTCACCCCAATGTCAGAGTGCTGCCATACAAGGCGCTCACTACACACCAGGAGCAACTACGGGATTAAGGACCTTGCCCATTTTGTGGTCAGACTGGGATTTGAACCAAGGACCCTCTGCCCTCAAGCCCAACGCTTAACCACTAAACCATCACCTCCCCTTAGTGAGGTGAGCAGGTTAGTGAACAATGATCCTCAAGGAAGAAATGATTCATGCCTACATATTCATCTCATCTCCACAAAGGAGGTACGGTTTTCACTGGCATTTGTCTGTTTATCTCTTAGCAGTATAAGTCAAAAAGTAATGAATGGGTTTAAACAAAATTTGGTGAGCAGATGCATAATGTTCCAGGAAATAAGTGATTCGATTTTGGAGGTGATTCAGAATATATTCCGGAAGTGATATCCAGAACAATGTCTGGCACGTAGCAACAATTAACTCAAAAAGTTGATAGGTTGTTGGTGAAATTTGGTGACCAGATGGATAATGTCCTAGGAAGTGAGGGATCTGATTTTGAACTGGCTCTGGAACATATTTTGGATCCAGATGTTTTCAGAGACAGCCTTGCCAGAGGTCTTCGCTCTCCCTACATCTTCTCCTTTAAGTAGCTATGACAATTTCAGCATTTACCAAGTTTCTCCTATTTTTGAAGTTTTTTATTCGCTGATACGAACACAGGTTTTTTCCACTTACTGATTGCATATTTAATCAAACTGAAGCCTTTTTAGTCCAAACTCCATCATATATTGTACATTATAATAACATTGATGCATAAATCTGAAGCCTCCTGTTAAGTCTCTGCATCAATTAAGGGCAGCATTCACCTTAAATCTAGTTAAATGTTTTAATGTGAGTGCTTGCTCTGCTTCACACACGCATCCTGTCTTTCTTCACTGAATTAAAAAATTTAAAAGAACACTTATTCACAGAACAGCAACATTAACAGAGTAGATACAGCCACTAGCAGGTTAGCTTGATATGCTAACAATTCCACACTCACGTTTTAGTAAAGATAACCCAGATTCCTTACTTTTGCTAACAGATAACATCTTTAAACAATGTATGATTTCTTCTTCTTCTTCTTCTTTTTGAAGCAGCAGGACCTTCGTGGCCGGGACGACGGTGGGGATCGAACCCACAAGGCTCACACAAAAGACCATTCCTCTACCAGGCCAAAGGGAAACTCCCTGTTAGCCAAGTTAGTGGGAACGTCTTTTCAATTGGGACCCGGGACTTTCATCCCGCTACACATCTCCCCACCATTTTTGACTTCGTCCCGAAGTCACAGGTGCATGTTAGCATACTCTGTGACCCACATCCTGTTTGTGATGCCAGATTGAAGCAGCAGGACCTTCGTGGCCGGGACAACGGTGGGGGAATCGAACCCACGCAGCTCGCACCAAAAGACCGTTCCTCTACCAGGTCAGCCAAAGGGGAACTCCCCGTTAGCCAAGCTAGCGGGAACGTCTTTTCAGTTGGGACCCGGGACTTTCATCCCGCTACATTTTTATTTCCGGCAGACTAGGCATGGCTAGTGCATTGCTGCCCCACTTGGCAGAAAGTGGGGGCTTATGTCACCAAGACAACGCCAAGCCACGTTCTCCATGTGCTACAACAGCGTGGCTTCGTAGTAAAAGAGTGCAGGTACTAGACTGGCCTGCCTGCAGTCCAGGCCTGTCACCCATTGAAAATGTGTGGCGCATTTTGAAGCGCAAAATACGACAACGGAGACCCCGGACTGTTGAACAACTGAAGTCGTATATCAAGCAAGAATGGGAAAGAATTCCACCTACAAAGCTTCAACAATTAGTGTCCTCAGTTCCCAAACGCTTACTGAGTGTTGTTAGAAGGAAAGGTGATGTAAAACAGTGGAACACAACGTGCCTGCAATGTATGCCTGTTGTGCTGCAGGCATCCATTTCAAAATGAGCAAATATTTGCACAAAAAACAATAAAGTTTATCAGTTTGAACATTAAATATGTATCTAACGTCCCAACTTCATTGGAATTGGGTTTGTACACAGTTTTAGTCATTGTTTTTACAACACTGGTGCCGGGTTGTTGACAAACATATTTTGTCTCGTTTCGTCTGACGAAATTAACAACACCAATCAGCACATAACTCAAGGCAAAAACATGTCGCTGAATCCTGATCAACAGGACAAACTTCATTCTTTATTTTCACATTCAATGATAAATGTGGGAGCAGAAAAAAAAAAATCTATAAAGAGTAAAAACCGGGGTTGAGTTTGGACACAAACTGCCTGTGTTCAGGCCAGTGCTCTATATAAAGAGACTTTAAGGATATTCTTTCCACTTTCCTCAATCACCGACCACAACTACAAACAGTCCCCTCCTCCTGGAGTGAGAGCACATATCCATAAGGTGTTTTCTGAGCACCAGCGTCTTTCTTTAATTGCTCCAAATGAGAACACAGCATCTGCAAAGGATCCAGGAAAGCAGCGCAACAAGTGTCTTTTTTGTACACTTCGAGTGTAATGTTTTAATAGAGAGCTGAATGACGTCACTGTATCGCATTTCAGGCAACCAATCACATGGAGCAAAGCTTTTACAGTCAGCTGAGTTGTTACTCAAAA
The DNA here is from genome assembly GCF_902500255.1 of Thalassophryne amazonica. Taxonomy (NCBI): domain Eukaryota; kingdom Metazoa; phylum Chordata; class Actinopteri; order Batrachoidiformes; family Batrachoididae; genus Thalassophryne; species Thalassophryne amazonica. Next base: position 68,286,509 of record NC_047116.1, read on the forward strand.
ATCACAATAGACACAAAAAACCTCATCTGTGACAGCAGATTGGACAGACGCTATATTCCTGCTGAAGGTCAGTGCTTTTGAATCGCCGTACACGATAACACTGTGGTTATAAAAACAAATTCCTTGAGGAGTGAGGTTTCCTTTTAACAAAGTGCTGAAGCGCTGGGATGAAACATTTCTGAGCACCTTCTCTGTGCTTTTTTGACCAAAAAGAAAAAATAAATAAACAAACTACTATACAGACACGGGGTCTTAGTCCCAAGTCCGGACTGCCACACACATTCTAGCCTCACTCGCCGGTGCCAGTTCCTGCCTTGCTCAGCTGCTGCTAATAAATCTGAGTCTAATGTGGACGACGACTAATTCTAAGATCTTAGTCTGCCTGTTAAACTGGTGTCAACATCCTGTCATCAGTGTGGCTTCTGTTTTTACAAACACTAAAAATAATTGGACATTTCTCAGCTTTGTTTTTGATCCACAGATTTGTTTGTGTAATCTGGAGAAAATGGTTCGAACAGGCTGACATTGGACATGTGCTAACTTCATGGGTCAAAGGTCTTCTGTTCAAGAACACTAACTGCTTCTGCTTCACATGTTTAACATCACAATCACATAATGGAGGTCATCGATGGCCGCTGACAGCAGCAGAGTACAAGTGCATCAAAATTCTAAGGTGCCTAAGATTTCTGCAAAGCATTCTGCATGTGATCCATCACCTCACAATGGGCCTCATGTACCAACATGCATACGGCGATATTTGAGCATATATGGGGTGTACGCCAAAACGGCTGCGCTACTTGACATTTATCAATGTGGTCGTTGGCGTACGCTGCACTGAAAATATACACCAGGTCGAGAGGTGGCGTAAATTATACACCAAAATGAACCAGCGCTGGAATCCACATAAAAATGAAACTGATCAACATGATAAACAGTGCCATTATACAAATCAATGCATATGTTACATAAATAACACTTTCCTGATTATACTACATAATAATCAATACAAATCCCGCTTTTGCGGGATTGCTGGTCTATCGAGCACGATCCGTGGCCACAGCTCTGACTGCAAAGAAAGCGCTGCTCGCCTTTTCTCCAGAGCCTGGAGCCAGAGCAGCGCTGAGCTTAACTTTATGTGGTGTGATCGTTTTAGACAATGAAATTGATAATTACAACTGTAGTGTTGTCATTCCCTTCGCCCGTGCAGCAATCAGGTTGTGTCGTCTCCATTCGTTTGTTACAATAAAATAAAGAAATACATCTTAAGAATAAAGAAATCTGAAAAATTAGGTGTCTTATTAATTGAGCGAGCAAATATCCATGTCAAGAATTATTTATATGTGAAAAGAGAATACAGTGGTCCCTCGCTATAACACGGTTCACCTTTCGCGGTCTCGCCGTTTCACTGAGTTTTTAGTCCAATTTTGCATGCTTTTGTTTTTTACAGTGCATTGTGGTCTGCGTGCCTGTTTATAAGAGTCTTCTCGCCCAGAAGAAAAAAAGAGCACCAACAACTACTCAACTGTGTTTGTCAGTCGGAAACAGACACCTGCAGCGATGTGTGAGTGGAAAAAGGCGCGGCGTCAGGACGCAGAGGCACGATCTGTGAAATACTGGTCAGTCACTATTAATAATTTCTTATGTGTCCAACTTCGTACGTTGATCGTTAAAATTACATTCGATAGTTCTAAAAGCCATCATAATTATTTATAGGAAAACATTCTATTTTTATTTCTCAAACAAATGTTTGGGCCTGAAAACAGTTTGGTCTTATTTTTCTACTAAGGTTTGAACTTTGAGAGTGTTTACACGAGAGAAAAGTGAGAAAATGTTAATGCCTGATTGAGAAAAGTGTATAAAGTGGTTTTACAGGGTTTTTACAGCTTTAAAACGTCTATAATAATTGTAAAAAAAATAACGCCGACTACGTCGCGGACTTCGCTTTTTGCGGACTATTTTTAGAACGTAACTCCCGCGATAAACGAGGGACCACTGTAACACTTTATTATAGTACAAAACAATTGATTGATGTGACGGCCGCTTTTGACGCTCTATTGGCACACGTCATGATTGGCGGAGTTCTTTTTCTTTGCCGTCTTCCTGGCTTCCATGTCGTAAAATGAGGGTGTGTCTGAAGTGGAGTCTGAATATTTATGGGTGTGTTTATTATAATTATGATTGTTTTCACCCGCCGCATTTATCAAGGTCACGTCAGGCGTACACCGGAAATGGGCAGGTGCGCACTGCTTGATACATGTCACGGCAACTTTGGTGTACTTCAAATTTACACCGTAAATTTACGCCACAAGTGCGCAACGTTGATACATGAGGCCCAATCAGTGTCATGCTTTTCTCCGGTGGCTACTTAAACATTCACGTATGGCAGCTAAATGTGCACAGCTGTCAACGTGCCATGCTGTAGCAACAAATTGAAGCAAGACGTACCTTTCTCCTCTTCAAAGGTGAGGAGGGCTTGTCCTCCCTTCAGTATCACAGCGGGTTTCTGGCTGATGGCAAACACTCCTTGAATGAACTGATCGCCATCGCCATCATCCTCCGTCGTTTGGCGAGAAAAATTCACCTCCATGGCAGGGAGGGCTGCAGAAATCTGAAGAGAAAGAGCAGAACACTGTTACAGTTGCAGACATGTGCTCAGATTAAATGCATCCTGTGAAAAAGCTTTCATCAACTTTGAGCAACACAGAATGGATGTGACCTCATCTGCCAGGCTCCAGGGGGCATCACACACAACAACAGTTTAAGATGTTTCATCATTTTCAACATCATTCAACTGCGTGGTATCACAGTTACAAGTTCACACTAAAAATTAAACATGAAAAGTGCTTCATGCACAGGACAGAGCATATATGTAACATCTGTGCAGGAGTGTGTGCGTGTCCCTATATAAAACTATACAGTTTTGAGCAAATATTTTGGGCATATTTAATGCATCATAAAAGCATGAAAAATTATGAAAACCTGATAAATATTAATAAATAAATTAAATATGTGATTAATTTCAACTTTAAATGATAATCAATATGAAAATTGGGTTTCATTTACATGTGACTTTTGGGTATCAGCCATGTGAGAGGCAAATAAAGAAAAATGTTTAAAATGGCTGGGGGTCAAGAAGCCCTCAGAAGCTGAAGGGTTTTAGTGACAAAGTTTATTTATTCGGCACACAAAATATTCAAATACAAAAAAATGAACAATTCCACAAACAAACACAGACAAAACTAGTGAGTCCGAAAGGGTGTGGGCTGAAGCAAAGCTTATTAGCGCCCACCCCTGCTAGTACAAGTCCAACAATTCTAATCAGTCATATTTACATAAATACAAATTCACTACTACATGTCGACACACAGACATACACATCAATATACTATTCACTTATAATTATATTTATATAGTACCAGATCACAAGAAAATCGAATCAAGGCACTTTACGCCAGTAAGGACTAACCTTACCAACCCCCAGAGCAAGCACTAGGCAACTGTGGTGAGGAAAAACTCCCTATAAGGAAGAAACCTCAAGCAGACCAGGCTCTTGGGGGTGACCCTCTGCTTGGGCTGTGCCATATATACCTATATACATACGTATATATTTTACAAACATAAATATATACATACATATACACAGTCACTTATATACATATACACCTACCCATATCTATATATCTACATACGCATATACATACCCACACATTCAAATATACAATAAGTCCCACTTATAAATTGAACATTCCATATAAATCAAGTTATATTTGCTTCTTTATGATACTTAGACATAATGTTCTTTTTGAGTAGTCTTAAATCTTACTAAGGTACTACTCATTCTAACCTCTGTTGAACAGTTGTTCCATTTCCTCACCCCAACCACAGACACACAAAAACCCTTTACATTTGTTCTTACTGGTGGTTTCATAAAAATTGCACAACCTCTTAAACTATATCTGGATTCCCTCAATCGGAACAGACTCTGGACATGTCTCGGTAAGGCTTGGTTTTTCGCTCGAAATAAAGTTTGAATTGTAATGTAATCGACCAAATCTATGAATTTTAATAAATTTAAAGACAAATAGAGAATGAGTTGCTTCACGATATTGTTTATTGCAGATGGTTCGTATGGCTCGTTTTTGCAAAAGGAATACTGGATTGGTATTTGATTTGTAAGTGTTTCCCCATGACTCAACACAATATGTCATATATGGTACCATCAGAGAATGATATAAAGTAAGTAACCCTTCTTGCGGCAGTAGGTCTTTGGCTTTATACAAAATGGCTATAGTTTTTGACAATTTTGATTTCACATAATTTATATGTGGTTTCCAGCTAAGTTTATTATCAATTATAACACCTAAAAATTTATTCTCTGTTACTAACTCAATTTCCTTATTGTTTATAGTTAAATTTTTACATTTTGGTGCCTGTTTATTTCCAAATATAATACATTTAGTTTTCCCAAGGTTGAGTGACAACTTATTAGCGTCAAACCAAACCTTAAATTTTTCCAGTTCTTTCTCCACTATGTCCAGAAGCTGTTCAAGATTTTCACCGCTACAGAACACAGTTGTATCATCCGCAAAAAGGACACATCTCAGTGAACTCCACACCCAACTTATATCATTTATATAGATTATAAACAACAAAGGACCCAGCACTGAGCCCTGCGGCACCCCACATGTGACATCCCTGAGTTCAGAATTTGTATTGTTGAATTGAACATACTGAAATCTGCCTTGTAAATAACTAGCTATCCATTCATATGCCAGACCTCCGATTCCATATTTCTGCAGTTTAATTAATAGTATTCCATGGTTAATTGTGTCAAACGCTTTCTGTAAATCAAAAAAAAAAAACACCTATCGTGTATTGTTTATTGTCAATTGCAGTTGCTATACTTTCCACAAAGTCCATCAAAGCATGTGATGTAGTTCGAGACCTTCTGAATCCATATTGTTCTTCACAAATTATGTTATGCTTCAGTAAATAATCATTTAATCTTTTAGCAAATATTTTTTCCAAAATTTTGGAAAATTGTGGCAGGAGTGATATAGGTCTATAATTAGAAAATGTGTGTTTGTCACCAGTTTTAAATAGAGGAATTACTTTGGCTATTTTCATTTGAGAAGGAAATTTACCAGTACTTAGTGACATATTGCAAATATAATTGAACGGTTTTACTATACAATCAATAACTTTTTTTAATAAAGCCATATCCAAATTATTAAAATCAGTCGATTTCTTACTTTTTGAACCATGAACCAGATCAAGTATTTCCCTTTCATGAGTACCACCAATGAACATTGAAACAGATTTGTTAAACGTTGAATTATTTACCCAGAAGTTATTAGTTGATGAGTCAATTTTACTGGCAAGATTTTTACCCACATTAAAGTATTCATTAAAGTGTTCAGCAACAGACTCGTCGTTATCAATCGTGATGTAGTTGTTACTCTGAAAAATGAAGGATAATCTCTAGTTACTAGTTACTATTTCATTTAATATGTTCCATGTGTTTTGATATTATTTCTATTTTGACAAGTAACTCATTATAATATATTTTTTACTGAGTCTCATGATATTGATTAACTTATTCTTATATGTTTTATACTTACTTTCAGCTTCCTTAGTTCGTGCTTTTATGAATTGTTTATATAGTACGTTTTTCTTTTTACATGCCCTCTGAAGCCCCTTAGTTATCCATGGTTTGTTGCTATACTGATTTCTATATATTTTGTCAACAAATGGACAGTGTTTATTATACAAACTGGAAAAAATGGAAATGAAAGCATCATATGACCTGTCAACATCATCAACAAAAACATCTGACCAATTCTGACTTGATAAATCCTCCCTTAAATTATCAATTGTTTCAGGTGTTACTTTCCAACTCATGAATTTGATATTGCTTCGATACATACAACAACCCTCCAATGCAAAGACTGAGAAAACTGGCAAGTGATCACTGATATCACTGACCAGTAGTCCCCCACTAAGATTATCGGATATAACGTTAGTTAAAATATTGTCAATGAGAGTTGTTGTATCCATAGTTATCCTGCTAGGATGAATGATGGTTGGAAACAAAACAGTACAAGGTGTTTATAAATGAGGTAATTTGTGGATGATTGTGAGGGTTTAAAAAAAATCTATATTGAAATCTCCACAGACAAATAAATGCTTATTTATGTTGATTTTGTTGTACATTCCTAAGATGATGTCTTCAAAGGTGTCAATATTTGTCCCAGGAGCTCTGTAAATGCAACTAACAACTATGTTTTTTGGAGTTTATAGATGTAATTTCTATGGTAACACATTCCATGATGTTGTCCACTGTAAATGACATGTTGTTAATGAGTTTACAGTTATAATCTGACCTTACAAACAATGCAACGTCATGTATAGTCATGTTAATGCTCCCCAGAACCATTTTCTGCAGTAAATTTGCAAGAAGTGATAAGGAGGATGGAGGCGGCTGTTTATCCAGCTCTTTACAACTGGACAAATTCTATCTTTATATGCCAGAAACTTCTGTGCCATGTGAAAGAGCGTTCTCCAAAACTGGTGAGAAGGGGAACAGACTCAAGCCTAACACCACTGAAATAATCTTGTGTTTAAATAAAAAACAAATCCCCATCATTTTGTACAAGTCCCTAGCTGCACAAGCATTTCTCAATGCACCGATCCACATTTTTTTCCACTTCCGATCCGATCCAGATACCTGAATTTGGATATCTGGCGATACCGATACTTTTCCGATCTGATACCAGAGCTCTGTTTGCTTTAATCTTATAATTATCATGATTGTTGATTTAATGTGGATATTTTTTATTCCCAGTTATACAGCTTCATGATGAAGTATTTAGAAGAGTATTTTCTTAAAAAGAAGAACCGAAAGTTCAGTTACAATTTGCCAGAAGGTACATCTAAGATGAAAGCCTACATCTGATGTTTTGGTGAAAGAATTAAGTACTTTTATTTATAGACTTAAAATAGAAAAGACGTGCTCTCTCTGTCTGTCTCTCTCGCCCTTTCAATTTCAGTGGAGCTTTATTGACATGGGAAAAATATGTTTACATTGTCAAAGCAAGTATTACAGTAAAAATTAAAAATTAAGTCCTCTCTCCCTCTGTCAATTCACTTTCAATTGAAACATACATTTACATTGTCAAAGCAAGTGTTGGAGCAAAAAAAAAAAGAAAAAAAAAAGAAAAGAAAAAGTCCTCTCTCTCTCTCTTCCCCCCTCTCGCTCTCTCTCTCTACCCCTCGCTCTCTCTGGCTCTACTTCACTCGTCGTTTTCCTGCTGGGTAAACACGAAGCCTGTCAACTGTAAAATAAACCAGAAATTTCTAGATGTATCATCAGCGGCGCTCACGCGAGTAACTCTACATTAGGATTTTAATGGAGATTTTTCACGTTCAGCGGAGAGAGAGAGAGAGAGAAAGTGAATCTCTGTTCAGCTGTCCGCCTCAGCTGTGCTCTGAGCTGCTGTTTCACAGCCTCAGGATGTTGAAGCCGCTGATTTTTCAGGAACAATTCAGTTCATTTTTAGGAAAATCCGTGCTCAGCGGCACAGAGCATTCAAACCCGAGAGTTCATGCGGAAAATTTGTTGTTATCAGTGTCTTAAAACTCTTGGCTGCGGTGCGCTGTAGAAACAGCTCAGCTTCAGCTCATAAACCTCTCTCTCCCCCTCCTCTCCTCCAATCTCAGCAGTAATCATGAGCAGAGACCAAACAGCGCTAGAGAGATTTCACTGACTGTGGTTTCTCTCCAGTATTGGAAAATCCCGCAGGTTGGATTGGGAAAATTCCGCGAATTACGTCAGTATCTGAACCCAATACCAATCCAGGATAGATCAGCTCAATCCTAATTTTATAGCTCTCTTATATGCAGTATTTTTATTGATGGCACAACCACATTATAACAAGGAAACATTGTTCCAAGGAAGTGTATGTTACAGATGGCCAGCAATGTTCACCACATTTAATTGTATCAAATGCTTCAAAATACTGAACCACTTTAACACAATTGCTTCATATTGATTCAGTGGTTTGAAATGCTTTGATTTCTCCATTACTAATAATTAACAATAAAATGCATCAGCAACCAGTAATTATTAGTGCATGTGCATGGATAGACGTACAATCATGAATACTTGCTGACCAGGATATTACATAACATGCAACATGTCCTTTAAACATTACCTTACTGAAGAAAGAAGCAGAGAATAACTCACATGAACTTCACATAACATCCAGTCCCACGGCTACCTGATGCCTGCTTTCTGTCAATAAATCTGGTAAATTTGACTCATTTTGTTTGTCTTGGCGGCAATTACAAAGCAAGGTTTTTTTTTTTTTTTTAACTTTGACAGCACTTCGTACCCATTTACAGTTGGACTGTATAAGCATGATGTTGGAATTGTTTTTACCAACATCTACGTGCAGTTTCAAAACAGACAGATTTATATCTCATGCCAAAACACTTTGAAATTTAAAAATGTGTAAATACGCAAAAATGCTCAATTCTCACATGCCTGGGTATACGTATAAGTCGCACCAGATTACAAGTTGCAGGACCTCGAAAACAAGTATTTATTGCAACACAGAACACAATCACTGGTTTAAGCCATGTTGAAACACTTCTATGTCATCACATGAGTTATGTCTAGCTCACTTAAAGTGTGTCTGCTCTGTGTATTCTGGCAACAAACAAAAGATACTTGTTGGTTCCCTGATATCACTTTGCATGGGCGTTTAAGCGACTTTAACTAAATTATTAATGAATGAATGAATACAATATATAATAAAAAGGGATAGTCATTTATTGTGAAATGTTTTAAATTGCAATGTAAGAAGAAAACGTGAATTAAATCATACATTCCATGTCTTTGCATTTTTAAGAGTTTGAAAGGCTGACCACATTTTAATATGATTGAAGTCTTATTTTCAGATGAACAAATTCAATGCCTTTTAAGACTTTTAAAGGATCTGCGAGAACCCTGTTCATGTTCCTAGTAAACAGCAAGAAGGTTCTTCCAATGCTCAATGTTTATGTTGTGCTTTGATTTCCAGTGCATGACAATTGTTTTATTGGCGACAGCTACAGCTATGAAGAGTAATTTAGAGTGGATTTTATTCTCAAAAAACACACATGGGCCAGGGAGATGGAGGCAGAGTGGTCCATATTCAAGTCCTCGATTGCTGAGGCATTTGCTCTGAGCTGTGTCTAGATGGTTGTCGGTGCTTGTCGTGGCAGCAATCCAAGAACTCGCTGGTGAACAAGACTCATAAGAGAAGTGGTCAGGCTGTAGAAGAAGGCCCCTTCATGTCTGGCAGGCACAGAGGTCTCCCGATCAGCGAACAAGGTACCAGCAGGCCAGAACGATTACAACCCTAGTGCAGGCTAGGGCAAATCTTGGGTACAGGAAAGTAGTTATGGAGAGGCCTCGGAGAATGACTTTCAGCAGCCTCAAAGAGGTTCTGACTAGGCTGTCAGGCAACTCAGGAAAGGCAGGCAGTTCTTAATACAGGCTGTGTTCAGCAAGGGTGGAGGGCTGCTAAACTACACAGGATATAGTCAGGCAGTGGAAAGAACACTTTGAGGACCTCCTCACCCCTACAGACATGCCCTCTGTTGAGGAGGCAGGGATTGGAAGACTCAGACAGATCTGGTGCTATCACCCTCACGCAAGTCATGATGTAGTGAAAAAAACCCTCAGATTCAGGAGTAGCAACGTTGATTTTATCTTGGTCGTGGAATGGTGGAACAGCGCTTTACTCTTGCAAAGATATTAGAAGGGTTTTGGGAGTATGACCAGCCACTCTACATGTGTTCTGTGGACTTGGAAAAGGTGTGCGACCAGGTCTCTTGATGTGTCCTGTAGGGGGCACTGCAGAAGTATGGGGTACCAGAACCGCTGCAACACGCGATCAAGTCTCTATGTGACCAAAGTATGAGCTGTGTCCACATTCTTGGCATTAAACCGGATCTGCTCCCGGTGGGTGCCTTTGCCAGGGCTGGACCTTGTCACCAATCCTGCTAATGATGTTCATGGATAGGATTTCAAGGTGCAGTCAGGGAATGGAGAGTTTCCAGTTTGGTGACATCTTAGCTTTTTGCGGATGATATGGTTCTGTTGGCTTTATCAGGCAGTGACCTCCAATGCACACTGAGCAGGTTAAAGGCCGCGCGCGAAGCAACTAGTATGAGTATCAGCACCTCGAAATCTGAGGTTGGATTGTCCCCACTGTGTCATGTGAGAGTTATTTCCCCAAGTGGGAGTTTAAGTATTTCAGAGTCTTGTTCATGAGTGGGAGCAAGTTGGAGAATGAGCTTGATAGACTAATTGGGGCAGTGTCTGATGTTTTCCAGATGCTGTATCAAACTGTTGTGGTGAAGAAGGAGCTGAGCGAGAAGATGAGGATCTCAATTTACCAGTCGATTTACACTCCTATCCTCACTTATGGTCATGAACTTTGTGTGATGACCAAAAGAATAAGGTCGCAGATACAAATGGTGGATGAGATTCCTCAGATGGGTATCTGGGCTTACAGTCCTGGACAGGGTGAGAAACTCAACTATCCGGGAGAGAATGAGTATAGCCACTGCTTCCTTGCACCAAAAGGAGCCAGTTGAGGTGGTAAGGGGATCTGGTGAGGATGCCCCCTGGTTGTCTCCCAAGGGAGGTCTTCTAGGCACGTCCACTGATTAATTGATTCTATCTACTCAAAGTGATGTTAATTAGTGAAATCACCTGGTGAGGTGAGTGGGTGCAAAGAAAACCTGCACCCACTTGACCCTTTCTGGAATCAGTTTGAGACCTCTGCTCTAAGCTCTTTAAATAATATATATATTATATAAATGTAAAAATACATGTAGACTCACCATCAGCGTTTATTTTTTCAGATTATTTTTATAAACCAGGAGCTCTGTGTGGGTTTAGTTGAGGAGCGCTTGGAAAAACTTAAGTACCAAAAGTGACTTCTCGGACCAGGATGGCAGTCATGACTTTTTTCAATCACTGAAGTGTTTTTTTTTTTAAATAGTCTTTATATTTTTTTTATTATCCACTCATAGAAAGTCCAGTAAAAGGAGTTAATTATTTAATGTTGCTGGTGGATGCCAAAATGACTGTCTGCAGATCACTTTTCTGTCTGTTTTAGCTGTTTTCTGCTCATATCATGCATGAAAAAAATAGATACAGGTATTCTCTAGAGGGGCCTGGTACACGCCACACCATACATGCGTCATGCTGGTGGTCTGCAAGGCTTAATATGTTAACACCAATGCCTAAATGAAAATCAACATGCAACACAGCCATGATGCAAGCATGGAAATAATGTTTTCACCTTGAATTTTTTGTTCAGTATCATGGACTCTGCTCTTTTATCTTCCAGTGCAGCATGGCATCTCCTCAGTTTTTCCAATAGATGTTGATTGTGTTTTTCAGCCATGAAAACTTCTTCCTGTATAAATGAATGTAAAACAGTGATGGAATGAGAATGTGAGACCATCACATGCCGCTGACAGAAACGACTGACTGCACCTGAACACTGGCCATGCTTTCATTGAACTCCTTTGAACTCTCCTCCTGTTCTTTGAGGCACGTGTACATGTGCTCCTCAGCCTTCATCTGGTCTTCATCTTCATGTTTTTCCAACATCATCCTGGCTTTTACCTCCTCAGCTCTTTTGACTTTTTCCTGATAAAAAAAGCAGGATGTTAATATGCAGGTTACACTGCAAGCATCTTACAACAAAAAGAATGAGACAACCATTGGTTCAAGAATTTATCCTCATATTCATAAAGAACTGAGACAGGAGATGGATTTTCAATGTTTACCTCCACAATTAGTCTTATCTAGGTCACATGTTCATTTGTGATTAAAATTTCACAAATCCGCAAACAAATTCTATTTACTGTTACAATACACTGCCTCAGAAAATATCACAATGAAGAATAATATCACAATACTGTCATCAAGTTCTTTTTAAAGCCATTTTATGTCATTGGTATAGTGACAATTTAGCACGAATCTCACCTCCGGCAGGCTCCTGGGGCTGCGGTGGAGGTGAGATTCATGTTTAATAATGCTGTCATGGGCTGGTCAATACAGTTCCGTGTCATACCTCCTACAGTTAGATGGTGATCAAGTAACAATATGTATAGTACAGCAGTGAAATTCATTCAGGTGTGAGCCTCTGAAACGTGCAATGATGAATTAATGCACATGAGGCAGCAGTGGGGTGCACCTGCCCGTGGTGTCACAGATATAATGGGCATAATATTTCACATTATTTATGTCACCCATGGGAAGGAATGGAAATGTATCTGTACTGTAAAGTCTATTATGAATATATCAGCCTGTTCAGATCTGCAGTGGCGTGCGCTGTGCGACGCATTGACCGGCAGTGGCACACGGTGCTTTTGGTTTGATTGCAATGCACATGATGAATGTGTGCCACATACATGTTATGACATATCAACATTTCCTTTGCCGTCCCTGGCAGAGGTCCAGTGGAGGTGGACATATGTGGCAGAAGCAGGACCATGCTGGCAGGCTTTGCCGTGATCGAATCCATCTCAGAGCTCAATCAACCAATAAAATAGAATGAAACAAATAATTCACGAGTTGTCATGTTTTTATCTATTGTAACAGCCATAACTTGAGCTACACTGAAGTAAAAGTTTAATATGATGCGATTTCATGTTCATTATTTTGTGTTAGATTTCATGTCACTTGATGTTATGCATGGGTCATAAATAACATTTTAAATGTTAAAAACACACTAATACTGGATGGAAACAGAATTTGCTCCTGTGTTCAAAATTTACAGTAGCTTTAAATCAAGCAAGGCAGAGTGCTGTGAAGCACTGTGACACAGAATAAACGTAAACTTTCTTTTTTTTATATATAACAAATGTTTTTGAATTGTATTGGAGCACTTGTCATTCGCAGTGGATGAATTTAATGTGTAGCGTGTTTAGGTGTTTTGCTTTTATGACTCCAGATGTGATGAGCCAGACCCCTTCAATATTTTGTCAACTTCAAGCTTGTTTGATTCTCCACCTCATGCTGGTGAGGAGCTGTAGTTGTAGTTGCTGTCGTCAGTGCTAAGAGGGCTATTTAAACAAAACCAATATTATTATTAGTGGTAGTATATAGCTGAGGGCCCCATCACACTTAGCATGAATGAGCACGAGCCAAGCCGAATCAGCCAGAATGGGGAAAAAAAGCCAAAACTTTGAGGCGCAGGCCGGAGGGACAAACATTCAGAGAGCCGTGTACGAATGCCGTACGATCACTTAGAATGTGGGCGGATCCCGCCTCGACTGCGTTATGCACGACCATGCGTATACAATTGAAGGTCAAACGTTGTTGGACCACAGTACGACGACGTAAAATGAATACACTACAATGCACTGCGACTATTAATAATGCACACCAAGTGCCATAAGAATGAGGTTCGAGTCCCGCCCGATGTCTAAAAGTCTGGACAGCAAACACGGGGAGAGGAGGGTGTGTGTCAGCGCTGTGTTGCCCTTTTCACAAGACCTGCCAATACTGGATGTTAAAATACATCTAACGTTATGGAACTGGAAACATGTCATATTTTTTTAAATATGTCAATTGCACCCTCCCCCAAAACCCACTTACTGTCTCGCTCTCACTCCCTCCCTCCCTCCGGTCAGCAGGACACTGTGCCGTCAGAATGAACATGAACCAATGGAACACTGATTTGCGTGGAGCAGCAGCATGGCACAGCGCAGCTGTATGGGATGTTTACAGCTATGATGATCATCATAATAAATGTATATTATGTAACCTATGCGAGGGCATGACAATGTATCTGTAATCTAAGGTTTATTATGGATATAACACCCCGTTTAGATGTGTCCGCGGTGCCCCACGGCTGTGGGACGCACTGACTCGCAGGGACACATGGTGCTGTCCGTTTGACTGCGCAATGTTCACGTGTAGTTCACAAGATGAATGCATGCCACAGACATTGCACATAATATCTCCTTTGCAAAACCCAAACGGGCTCTTGTGGAGGTGCATGTACGGCTCATCCATGCCACATCACATTCTGGACATGCCGGCTGGATTTGACGTGCCTGACCATGGTAAATGTCTGCCGAGCACGATCAGACCGTTCCGAATGCTGTTTTTACACCATGAAAATATTTAGAACGCAGTCAGATTGCAGTCAGACTGCACATCGACTGCCGTTCAATTGTTTTTCCACTTCGACTGCACCACGATTGTTTTGAACATGAGCAAAACATTTCGGGCGGCGGCAGTGTGACGGGGGATATGCTATGCTGACATACATAGTTTCACTGTCTACTGCAGGGTAAAATTATCCTGCACAAAAAGACTAATTCTCAAACTGAGAATCAGCATAAGAATTACCAAATTTAAGAAGTAAAGTGAATGGGTCTGGTGTAGCGGGCTAAGGTTTTTTTAATTAGTGGCATGTGCTTGTGGAACAGACAATACCTCCAACAATGTTTCCAAGGAAAACTGCTTAGAGGTGCACAATCCAAAACAATATTTCAATCAATATTTGAGTCTCTCAGTTCTCTAACTACAACTGATTAAGCTTTTCTGGATGAAGAGTTGCATGTCTTTCAAGGAACTAAAGAAGTCCGATCGGAAATAATAACTTCAAAGTGAATCACTGTTTGAAAGAAAATGACACCTCTTTCCAAACGTTGTAACACAAACTCCAATCAACTAAAATTTATTTTTTCCTCCCAAAATGAGACGTCCTGCGTTCTTTATGAATTACACTGATGCTGACTTGCAGCAAAACCAGCTGAGCTCAGCTCAGAGGTATGGAGTGACATTTATGCCATTAATGTCTGAAAGGAAATGCTATAGACAAAAACTACAGATTTTCTTTATTTCTATTTATGTCCAGAGATCAAGAATCCACCATGTAGATTTTATTTATGTCCAGAGATCAAGGATCCAGTGACAAATTTCATATTTATTTACTTTAAGACTCAATAAAATGCTGTTGACATAGAAAACCTGTAAAGCCTACTTTTAGTACACAGAAAATTCACAAGAGGTATTGATAAGGGAATCGATAAGGAATCAGATGGATAAGTGCAATCGATAATGGCATCGATAAAATCTTATCAATACCCATCCCTAGACTTAAATGACATGGTGAGATGCTGAAGAGCTTCGCTCGTTCATGTCCGTGACATATACATATTAAAATATAGCTGTTCTGGAAGCTCAATATTTGCTGCCGAATATAAACCGTGACACAATGGCTGTTCACTGATAACCAGTTCTTCATAGAATTTTCCAGACGTTCGCTCCTCGAGGTACTCGAGGTACCTGTGCACATTTTGGCATTGGAAAACACCCACGGAATTTCATCTACTGTTGTCCTATTTTGTGTCAAAAAACAATATGTACTGTATATGAACTGTTAAGGGCCTTTCACACTGAATACGTCAGATGTGTCAAAAACCTCAAAAAAACGGTCTAAAAAGCATTATTTTCAATGAGACGTGTTGCTTTTTAGATGCGTCACATGCGTCGCATCAAAAGCCGAGCTAAACCAATGCTTCTGAAGGGAGCGCGTATTGCCGCTTATCGGCAGGCTGACGCGGTCAAAGTTCAATCCAATCCAACTTTCGATGCTCTGAGCTGGACGTACCTTTGCGTTGTCCAATAGGAACGATGCATCAGGCCAAAACACGGAAGACTAGTGGCACAAACCACTGATCTCTACAAAACGGATCGGTGTAGAAACCACTGATCTCTACAAATGGATTGGTGCAGAACCACTGATCTGTGCAAAACATATGTGTCACAGGATTGCGCATTTATGGAGCAGTTTTCTGAAGAAAAATCCTTCGAAATGTTTTTTGTTGTTGTTTGTTACCTCAGAATTTCTGATTAGAATTTAAAATTATTCTTACTTATAAGGTTTTGAATAATCAGGTCCCATCTTATCTTAGGGACCTCATAGTACCATATCACCCAATAGAGCGCTTCGCTCTCAGACTGCAGGCTTACTTGTAGTTCCTAGGGTTTGTAAGAGTAGAATGGGAGGCAGATCCTTCAGCTTCAGGCTCCTCTCCTCTGAACCAGCTCCCAATTCGGATCAGGGAGACAGACACCCTCTCTACTTTTAAGATTAGGCTTAAAACTTTCCTTTTTGCTAAAGCTTATAGTTAGGGCTGGATCAGGTGACCCTGAACCATCCCTTAGTTATGCTGCTATAGACTTAGACTGCTGAGGGGTTCCCATGATGCACTGAGTGTTTCTTTCTCTTTTTGCTCTGTATGCACCATTCTGCATTTAATCATTAGTGATTGATCTCTGCTCCCCTCCACAGCATGTCTTTTTCCTGGTTCTCTCCCTCAGCCCCAACCAGTCCCAGCAGAAGACTGCCCCTCCCTGAGCCTAGTTCTGCTGGAGGTTTCCAGTTAAAAGGGAGTTTTTCCTTCCCACTGTCGCCAAGTGCTTGCTCACAGGGGGTCGTTTTTGACCGTTGGGCTTTTTTCCCGTAATTATTGTATGGCTTTGCCTACAATATAAGCGCCTTGGGGCAACTGGTTTGTTGTGATTTGGCGCTATATAATAAAATTGATTTGATTTGATTACGGTTAAAAAAAAGTTTTAGAACACTTGTACTAAAATAGCTAAATAAATCAATAAATGGTTCTTTAGAAACCTTTCAGCTGTAAATTAAAACAACCTGTTATTTCAGATTACATAATTCTTGTTTAACATAAGGACATTATTTTTAGACAAAATAACATGGAAATGTGCAACATTTTCTTAAGTCTGGTAATTTATGTATTTAATATCTCATTTCAACCAGAAAAAACAGACACTGTAAATAAATACAAATGTTTATTATAAATGCAACAGGAAATAATTAACAATGACTGCAGTGTGATTGTAAAGTAGATTTCTGTGACATAAACCTCGAGTTTTTTTTTTTATATAGTCATTCCAACTTGTAATTTTGCCAACATAGGTAATTGCCTTTAATGTTATCAGACAGAGTCACTTCTAAATATAATTTGAGCACAATAAGTGGAGAGCTTCTTACCTGTGCAAATGTCTTTTGACTTTGATTTCGTGGACATTTTTAATGATCTGTTCATTTATGTTAAAATATAAAATGAAACGCTTTTTAAAAAATACATAAAAGTTTGCTGTTGAAAGAGCCTTTTTGTCTACGTTCATCTGCCATATTCTAACGAACAGCGTCTGATCTGCTTTGTGCACTGGTCGCTACAGCTTCTGGACGTCCATAGGCGCTCGACACAATGCGTCGATGAAGCAATGTGTTGCCAACGACTGTTATGGAATTTTATCGATTCGTTGTTGCAGCCCTAATTACAAGCAATAAATAAAAGGCTATTGAGATTTTATTCGTATTTATTACAATAAATAAAGCCCATGAAATTATATATCGTATCTTGTTCTAAGTGCTGCAGTACAACAGAGGGAGGTCATGATGCGTCATGTGAGTTTGGTGGCACTTCAAACCATAAATGTACGCTACTGAGTTTTTTTAATTCAAAGCATTTCCTTTCGCCTTCGTAATGTGTTGATTATTTTCCTCAGATTGACAAAAGTTTGTCTAGAAAGTCGTTAGAGAATGTAGGTGAAGTGTTTTCAAGTTCTTACCTTCCAATGTCGCCAGCTCTTTCTTTGCTTCAGCGAGTTCGTTCAAAGTCTGCCGCAAAACAACAAACAAGCTGATGTCCAAATCAGCTGAACACTCAAGTCGGTTGGTGTCACATTCAGAGATTAAATCGTACTTCACCTCGTCGCTTACATGAGCCATAATCCACACAATAATGCGGTGTAAAAACAACCGGCACGGAGAGAAATCAAAAGTGAAAGTTAACAGGCGACAAAAGGGAGGAGCGCTGCTTCCTTCGCGAACGATCCGAGTCATGCGACTCCTCAGGATGAAAACCAAAACTAAAGTTTTGGGGAAAAAAAGCTATTTTTTTCCCCAAAACTTTATTTACATTTCGATACTGTAATAAACACGTATTAAATGCAGACAACTGACACAAAATAGAACATAATCATTAATGTAACATCGCCTATATCAACTTTGTCAACAAAAAAGAAAAAAGAAAGATAAAAACCTCAAAGAAATGCAAAAGGGTGTAAGCTACAATAAAGTCACCCCAAGGGTCTATAGTGATAGTCCTCCAAGGTATTGCAGGAGATAAGAGGCTATTGGCTGTCCTAAAAGTCGCTAACTGACGTCATTGTCTAATTTGCATGTTATCTGCATAATATGATGTCGTAACAGAGATGATGTAGGTAAAAAGAATAACTTGTGGGAGAGAAAAAAAATACCTTAATAATATTTAGAACTGCAAATAAGATTGATTCTTGGTTTGTTTATTATTTTGCAATTAAATTGGCCATCACTTCTCAAAATACTCTCTCTTTGTTGTAATTTGTTGTAACTATTGTAAAAAAAAAAAAAAAAAACCAACAACAAAACAAAAAAAAACTGTTCATTGTCCACTGTTTGCTGTTTCTGTAGTCTGGCAAAATAATTTCCTTTAATAATTTAAGTTGCTCTTATCTTAAAATAAAATAACTTCTCAAGGCAAGGGCTTCCCAAAGTCTGGAGACTACTTAGGCCTACATCCAGACTGGCAGCCTCTTAATTTATCACACAATGCTGTCCCATCACACGTTCATTCGTCTGGTCCCACTGAGCTTAATGTTAAATGTTGTCGATGTAAGGAAGGAGAAGCCCCCCCCCCCCCCATTTTTTGTTAATATAATCTTGTTTATTATTCTGTTTCCTGTCATGTATCTTGTTGTTCCTTTTTATTTATTTGCTACAGTTACAGTTATACGTTGGAGATCTGTGTTGTCAGCCATTACATAACAGAAGTAGCAGGCGCACTTCCACACTAGAGCGTGTAGTTACCCAGGTGAGCGCCGCTTCCACCTCTGTTGCGAGTGCCGAAGAACTTCGGGCGCCAGAGTTGGAAGCGGGACAGAATAGAGGAGAGCACTGCTGTTGTTTACATCCGACTTTCCTGCACATGCTCACAGACTGGTAGGCAGAAAACTCCAGACTCCAAGCAGTTGCAGTGAGAAAATGCACGGGAAGAGGACTTCAGACTACTTCTCAACTCTTGATCCTGAAGATCGAAAGCGATGTTGTGAGAAATTAAATCTGGGAGACGGCGACCATGAAGGCTTTGAAGTGTTTGGAGACGTACAGTTATTTTATCAGTGATCCCTTGAGGGAATATCGTTATCACCCTGCTTCTGCAGACGTTGATGTCTGTCTTTGTCTTTGTGGGCTGAGTGCAGCAGCAGGATGTGCTTTGAAGTTGAGGGACTTTTTAAACGCGATCCAAAAAAGAAACTCCTGCACAGTCCGGCCGGTGTGCGCATCCGTGTGTTAGGCTGAAGGTCACCTGTTGAGATATTAAATGCAGCAGCTCTGCTTACATACACCTATGTGGATCGCATGACTTGATGAAAATAAAAAACCCTGGGCACAACACAAGACCCACAAACACAAAATCAACCAATCCTTCATCTTAGGTGCATGTCCACTGTGAGAAACATAATCTAAAAAAAAAAAAAAATCCGGAAATCACAATGTATGATTTTTTTAATAATTTATTTGTTACTGCTGCAAATAGGTATTTGAACACTTACCAACCAGCAAGAATTCTGGCTCACACAGACCTGTTAATTTTTCTTTAAGAAGTCCTCTTATTCTGCACTCTTTACCTGTATTAATTGCACCTGTTTGAACTTGTTACCTGTATAAAAGACACCTGTTCACACACTCAGTCAGTTACACTCCAACCTGTCCACCATAGTCAAGACCAAAGAGCTGTCTAAGGACACCAGAGACAAAACTGTAGACCTGCACAAGGCTGGGATGGACAACAGGACAACAGGCAAGCAGCTTGGTAGAAGACAACAACTGTTATGATTATTTATTAGAAAGTGGAAGAAACACAAGATGACTGTCAATCTCCCTCGGTCTGGCATTCCATGCAAGATCTCACTTTGTGGGGTAAGGATGATTCTGAGAAAGCTCAGAACTCCACAGGAGGACCTGGTCAATGACCCGAAGAGAGCCGGGACCACAGTCACAAAGATTACATTAGTAACACATGATGCTGTCATGGTTTAAAATCCTGCAGGGCAGCAAGGTCCCCCTGCTCAAGCCAGCACATGCCCAGGCCCGTTTGAAGTTCACCAGTGACCATCTGGATGATCCAGAGGAGGCACGGGAGAAGGTCATGTGGTCAGATGAGACCAGAATTGAGCTTTTTGGAATCAACTCCACTTACCATGTTTAGAGGATGAGAACAACCCCAAGAAAACCATCCCAACTGTGAAGCATGGGGGTGGAAACATCATACTCTGGGGGTGCTCTTCTGCAAAGGGGACAGGATGACTGCACCGTATTGAAGGGAGGATGGATGGGGTCATGTATTGCGAGATTTTGGCAAACAACGTCCTTCCCTCAGTAAGAGCATTGAAGATGGGTCATGGCTGGGTCTTCCAGCATGACAATGACCCAAAACATACAGCCAGGGCAACTAAGGAGGGGCTCCGTAAGAAGCATTTCAAGGTCCTGGAGTGGCCTGGCCAGTCTCCAGACATGAACTCAATAGAAAATCTTTGGAGGGAGCTGAAACTCAAAACCTGAAAGATCTAGAGAAGATCTGTATGGAGGAGTGGACCAAAATCCTTGCTGCAGTGTGTGAAAACTTGGTCAAGAACTACAGCAAATGTCTGACCTCTGTAATTGCAAACAAAGGCTACTGTACCAAATATTAACATTGATTTTCACATGTTCAAATACTTATTTACAGCAGTAACATACAAATAAATTATTAAAAAATCATACATTGTGATTTCCGGATCTTTTTTTCAGATTATGTCTCTCACAGTGGACATGCACCTAAGATGAAAATTTCAGACCCCTCCATGATTTCTAAGTGGGAGAACTTACAAAACCACAGGGTGTTCAAATATTTATTTTCCTCACTGTATATATATATATATATATTCATACATTTATACATTTTAACAGCCTGAAAGCGACCAGACCAGCCAGAACTGAACCATGGGTTCCTGGACAGTTACCTCTGGGTTTTTTCTCTGTGGCTTTATTTCTTCCTTGGCTTACAGTCATTTTGACACCGGTGAGTCCAACTTTTCACTTTGTGTTTGTCCATTTGTCTGCAAAATCGCTCTTTTGTGCACTTGTGTTCTGCATAAATGCTTATCTTTAGACTTTAGGAAAGTTATACTGTTTGATTTCAAAAGAATGAACCGAAAATCAGATTGTTGTTAGTTTGCATCCCTCATAATAACTTCTGTCACAGCTTGTCGCCTAAATGTGGAGCTGCACTGATAAAGCCAAAAGAAAAATAAACACAGAAGGGGAGGTTTGTTTTTAATGTGATGAGTTCAAACACAGGGTGAGCTCATGTGATTCCATCTCCCACCTGTAGTGGACACAATTCTGAGCAAAACCATTTCCCATCCTTGAGACTAAATGCTTGCAAAATGAAAATCTTTAAAATGGATTTTCATACATCTGGATGTGATTGTTGTGTGGGCTGCCGAAGAGGAGGTACTGCTGGCCCACCACCAGATGGCGCCCTGCCATTTTGGAATTTTTTGGGCTCTAGAGGGCGCCCTGGCTTTTTCCAGGTCACCTTTTAGCTGGCAGCTGATTCTCATCATCAGCTGATTCTCATCATCACTTCATCCATAAAAGCCTGGGAGAGACACCATAACTCTGCCGAGTTATCAGCTTACCTTACAGGTAAACCTACTCAGCCGTTTTGTGCCGTACGCACATTCATTGTTACTTGCAGCTTGTAGCCGAGTTTGTGGGAAGTTTGGAGGAGTTGGTGTCTCCACTCCTAACTTCTTACTTACTAAGTATAACAATTGACACTGCACGTCCTCCAGTTTTTCCTCTACACTCTGGGAGTATCTAGATTTATTCCTCCAAGAGGATAACTGTGAGTTGATGACTGTTTGCTGGGTCAAATCAAAATCAAATCAATTTTATTTATATAGCGCCAAATCACAACAAACAGTTGCCCCAAGGCGCTTTATATTGTAAGGCAAGGCCATACAATAATTACAGTAAAAACCTCAACGGTCAAAACGACCCCCTGTGAGCAAGCACTTGGCGACAGTGGGAAGGAAAAACTCCCTTTTAACAGGAAGAAACCTCCAGCAGAACCAGGCTCAGGGAGGGGCAGTCTTCTGCTGGGACTGGTTGGGGCTGAGGGAGAGAACCAGGAAAAAGACATGCTGTGGAAGAGAGCAGAGATTAATCACTAATGATTAAATGCAGAGTGGTGCATACAGAGAAGAGAAAGAAACAGTGCATCATGGGAACCCCCCAGCAGTCTAAGTCTATAGCAGCATAACTAAGGGATGGTTCAGGGTCACCTGATCCAGCCCTAACTATAAGCTTTACCAAAAAGGAAAGTTTTAAGCCTAATCTTAAAAGTAGAGAGAGTGTCTGTCTCCCTGATCTGAATTGGGAGCTGGTTCCACAGGAGAGGAGCCTGAAAGCTGAAGGCTCTGCCTCCCATTCTACTCTTACAAACCCTAGGAACTACAAGTAAGCCTGCAGTCTGAGAGCGAAGCGCTCTATTGGGGTGATATGGTACTATGAGGTCCCTAGATAAGATGGGACCTGATTATTCAAAACCTTATAAGTAAGAAGAAGAATTTTAAATTCTATTCTAGAATTAACAGGAAGCCAATGAAGCGAGGCCAATATGGGTGAGATATGCTCTCTCCTTCCAGTCCCTGTCAGTACTCTAGCTGCAGCATTTTGAATTAACTGAAGGCTTTTCAGGGAACTTTTAGGACAACCTGATAATAATGAATTACAATAGTCCAGCCTAGAGGAAATAAATGCATGAAATGCATTAGTTTTTCAGCATCACTCTGAGACAAGACCTTTCTAATTTTAGAGATATTGCGCAAATGCAAAAAAGCAGTCCTACATATTTGTTTAATATGCGCATTGAAGTACATATCCTGATCAAAAATGACTCCAAGATTTCTCACAGTATTACTAGAGGTCAGGGTAATGCCATCCAGAGTAAGGATCTGGTTAGACACCATGTTTCTAAGATTTGTGGGGCCAAGTACAATAACTTCAGTTTTATCTGAGTTTAAAAGCAGGAAATTAGAGGTCATCCATGTCTTTATGTCTGTAAGACAATCCTGCAGTTTAGCTAATTGGTGTGTGTCCTCTGGCTTCATGGATAAATAAAGCTGGGTATCATCTGCGTAACAATGAAAATTTAAGCAATGCCGTCTAATAATACTGCCTAAGGGAAAAATGTATAAAGTGAATAAAATTGGTCCTAGCACAGAACCTTGTGGAACTCCATAATTAACCTTAGTCTGTGAAGAAGATTCCCCATTTACATGAACACATTGTAATCTATTAGATAAATATGATTCAAACCACCGCAGCGCAGTGCCTTTAATACCTATGGCATGCTCTAATCTCTGTAATAAAATTTTATGGTCAACAGTATCAAAAGCAGCACTGAGGTCTAACAGAACAAGCACAGAAATGAGTCCACTGTCTGAGGCCATAAGAAGATCATTTGTAACCTTCACTAATGCTGTTTCTGTACTATGATGAATTCTAAAACCTGACTGAAACTCTTCAAATAGACCATTCCTCTGCAGATGATCAGTTAGCTGTTTTACAACTACCCTTTCAAGAATTTTTGAGAGAAAAGGAAGGTTGGAGATTGGCCTATAATTAGCTAAGATAGCTGGGTCAAGTGATGGCTTTTAAGTAATGGTTTAATTACTGCCACCTTAAAAGCCTGTGGTACATAGCCAACTAATAAAGATAGATTGATCATATTTAAGATCGAAGCATTAATTAATGGTAGGGCTTCCTTGAGCAGCCTGGTAGGAATGGGGTCTAATAGACATATTGATGGTTTGGAGGAAGTAACTAATGAAAATAACTCAGACAGAACAATCGGAGAGAAAGAGTCTAACCAAATACCAGCATCACTGAAAGCAGCCAAAGATAACGATACGTCTTTGGGATGGTTATGAGTAATTTTTTCTCTAATAGTTAAAATTTTATTAGCAAAGAAAGTCATGAAGTCATTACTAGTTAAAGTTAAAGGAATACTCAGCTCAATAGAGCTCTGACTCTTTGTCAGCCTGGCTACAGTGGTGAAAAGAAACCTGGGGTTGTTCTTATTTTCTTCAATTAGTGATGAGTAGTAAGATGTCCTAGCTTTACGGAGGGCTTTTTTATAGAGCAACAGACTCTTTTTCCAGGCTAAGTGAAGATCTTCTAAATTAGTGAGACGCCATTTCCTCTCCAACTTATGGGTTATCTGCTTTAAGCTGCGAGTTTGTGAGTTATACCACGGAGTCAGGCACTTCTGATTTAAGGCTCTCTTTTTCAGAGGAGCTACAGCATCCAAAGTTGTCTTCAATGAGGATGAAAAAACTATTGACGAGATACTCTATCTCACTTACAGAGTTTAGGTAGCTACTCTGCCCTGTGTTGGTATATGGCATTGGAGAACATAAAGAAGGAATCATATCCTTAAACCTAGTTACAGCGCTTTCTGAAAGACTTCTAGTGTAATGAAACTTATTCCCCACTGCTGGGTAGTCCATCAGAGTAAATGTAAATGTTATTAAGAAATGATCAGACAGAAGGGAGTTTTCAGGGAATACTGTTAAGTCTTCAATTTCCATACCATAAGTCAGAACAAGATCTAAGATATGATTAAAGTGGTGGGTGGACTCATTTACATTTTGAGCAAAGCCAATTGAGTCTAATAATAGATTAAATGCAGTGTTGAGGCTGTCATTCTCAGCATCTGTGTGGATGTTAAAATCGCCCACTATAATTATCTTATCTGAGCTAAGCACTAAGACAAAAGGTCTGAAAATTCACAGAGAAACTCACAGTAACGACCAGGTGGACGATAGATAATAACAAATAAAACTGGTTTTTGGGACTTCCAATTTGGATGGACAAGACTAAGAGTCAAGCTTTCAAATTAATTAAAGCTCTGTCTGCGTTTTTGATTAATTAATAAGCTGGAATGGAAGATTGCTGCTAATCCTCCGCCTCGGCCCGTGCTACGAGCAGTTAGTGTGACTCGGGGGTGTTGACTCATTTAAACTAACATATTCATCCTGCTGTAACCAGGTTTTTGTAAGGCAGAATAAATCAATATGTTGATCAATTATTATATCATTTACTAACAGGGACTTAGAAGAGAGAGATCTAATGTTTAATAGACCACATTTAACTGTTTTAGTCTGTGGTGCAGTTGAAGGTGCTATATTATTTTTTCTTTTTGAATTTTTATGCTTAAATAGATTTTTACTGGTTATTGGTGGTCTGGGAGCAGGCACCGTCTCTACAGGGATGGGGTAATGAGGGGATTGCAGGGGGAGAGAAGCTGCAGAGAGGTGTGTAAGACTACAACTCTGCTTCCTGGTCCCAACCCTGGATAGTCACGGTTTGGAGGATTTAATAAAATTGGCCAGATTTCTAGAAATGAGAGCTGCTCCATCCAAAGTGGGATGGATGCCGTCTCTCCTAACAAGACCAGGTTTTCCCCAGAAGCTTTGCCAATTATCTATGAAGCCCACCTCATTTTTTGGACACCACTCAGACAGCCAGCAATTCAAGGAGAACATGTGGCTAAACGTCACTCCCGGTCCGATTGGGGAGGGGCCCAGAGAAAACTACAGAGTCCGACATTGTTTTTGCAAAGTTACACACCGATTCAATGTTAATTTTAGTGACCTCCGATTGGCGTAACCGGGTGTCATTACTGCCAACGTGAATTATAGTCTTACCAAATTTACACTTAGCCTTAGCCAGCAGTTTCAAATTTCCTTCAATGCCGCCTGCTCTGGCCCCTGGGTGAACACTCAACCACCCTAACCTGTTTTTGCTCCTGCCAGCAGTACCGGTCCAGCAGCCTCAGACAGTGGCCACCTGGGGGAGTCAGGCCTTGGCGGCTCTGGTATATTTCAGGCCTCCGGTTGGCGGTGGGGCTTCGTGGGTTCCGGCTATTCTCTGGATAGGCGTCTCCTACCCTCGGGCCTGCCCACGTGTCACCATTTTGTTGAGAATTGGACTAAGCATATTTTGACCTTTGTTTGCACTTTGCATAATAAATTGTTATTTATTGGTATTCCTATTGACCGTTCATTTACGCCCCCTAAAGTGGGTCCGTGCATTCACTTTCCCAACAGGATAACTCGGCCATGTCATGGACTCCGAGGGGCGTTCACCACCTAATGATCGATCAATGGAAGTGCAAGGTGCGCAGGATCCACCAGGAGGATCGCTGGGTGAGCTGTGGCACATTTTGTCTAGCCTCACTGCTCGGTTGGATTTATTAACTGAGCAGGACGCTCACCTCAGCTGTCGAATGGAGGCTCTCACCGCGCAGGTAGACACGGGTGCGTCAGGTGCGGCTGCAGCCGCTCCCCCTCCAGTGGATCTGCCGCCAAACAGGGTTAATCCAGTGGTCGTTCAGGGGTCCTCCCCTCGTCGCCCAAAGCTTACATAAGTCCCCCGGAACGTACGGTGTTTGTGTTGAAACGTGCGCGGACTTTCTGATGCAGTGTGCGCTCGTTTTTTCACAACGGCCCGTTATGTACGCGTCTAAGCACAGCCGGGTGACTTACATAATTAATTTACTTCGGGGCAGAGTACACGCCTGGGCTACGGCGCTCTGGAAGCGAGATTCACGGGTCCTCTCAACTTATACTGAGTTTATAAGGGAGTTTCGACTGGTGTTCAATCATCCCAACAGAGGCGAGGCCGCTTCAAATATGCTGCTGTCAATGAGACAGGGACAGCGGAGTGCAGCTGATTACACAATCGACTTCCGCATCGCGGTAGCGAGGTCCAGTTGGAATTCAGTCTCACCGAAGCCACGTTTAGGGAGTTGAAACACCGGTTTTCGACTGCACCCGTTCTGGTGCAGCCCGATCCTAACCACCAGTTTATCGTTGAAGTGGATGCCTCTGACTCAGGGATAGGAGCCATGCTGTCCCAGAGTAGGGAGTCTGATAGTGTTCTCCACCCCTGTACTTACTTCTCCCGCAGGTTAACCCCCGCAGAACGGAACTATGACGTTGGCAATCGGGAACTCCTGGTGGTGAAAGAGGCCCTCGAGGAGTGGAGACATCTGTTGGAGGGAGTTGTGGTCCCATTTGTAGTTCTCATTGACCATCGGAACCTGGAATACATCCAGACTGCTAAGCGTCTGAACCCCAGGCAAGCCCAATGGTCACTTTTTTTTGGACGCTTCAACTTCAAGATCACCTACCACCCCAGGACCAAGAACATCCGGTCTGACGCCCTGTCCCGGGTGCACGAAGAGGAAGTTGGAGCAAGGCTGTTGGACCCACCGGACACCATCTTACCAGAATCCACTATCGTCGCAGCCCTCACTTGGGACGTGGAGGGTGTGGTCAGGGAGGCCCTGACGCGTCATCCGGATCCCGGAGGTGGTCCTCCCAACAGGCTGTACGTGCCACCAGACGCTCGGACTGCCGTGTTGGACTTCCGTCACAGTTCCAAGCTCTCCTGCCATCTGGGGGTGAGAAGAACCGTGGCAGTGGTCCGGCAGCAGTTCTGGTGGCCGTCGGTCGAAGCCGACACCAGGGACTATATCCAGGCTTGTACCACCTGCGCCAGGGGCAAGGCTTCACACCAGCTGAAGACAGGACTCCTCCAGCCATTGCCTGTGCCTCGTCGCCCCTGGTCGCACATCGGAGTGGATTTCGTCATGGGTCTTCCTGCGTCGCAGGGAAAGACAGTCATCATGATGATAGTGGACCGGTTCTCCAAGGCGGCCCACTTCGTGGCCCTCCCGAAGCTCCTGACAGCCCAGGAGACTGCAGACCTCCTGGTCTACCACGTCGTGCATCTGCATGGTATCCCGACTGACATAGTATCTGACCATTGTCCTCAGTTCTCCTCGCAGGTCTGGAGGAGCTTCTGTAGGGAGCTGGGGGCCACGGTGAGCCTGTCTTCCGGGTACCACCCTCAGACTAACGGTCAAGCAGAACGGGCCAACCAGGACCTGGAGCAAGCATTGAGATGTGTCACCTCAGCGCAACCAACGGCCTGGAGTCAACATCTGGCCTGGATCGAGTATGCACACAATAGCCAAATCTCATCATCTACCGGCCTCACCCCGTTCGAGGTCTGTTTGGGATACCAGCCCCCATTGTTTCCGGCTGTCGAGGGAGAGGTTGAGATGCCCTTAGTCCAGGCCCACCTCAGGAGATGCCGTCGGGTGTGGAAGAAAGCCCGCTCTGCTCTCCTGAAGGCCCGGACACGGGCTAAGGACCATGCAGTCCGCCGACGAGCCCCGGCCCCAGCTTATCAGCCCGGGCAGGAGGTTTGGCTATCAACTAAAATCATCCCTCTGCAAACAGACTCCCCGAAGTTGACTGACCGTTTCATCGGACCCTTCAACATCCTCAAAGTAGTCAGCCCGGCCGCGGTGAAGCTCCAGCTCCCAGCTTCACTGCGGATACACCCGGTTTTTCATGTTTCCAGGATCAAGCCGTACCACACATCTGACCTCTGCACCCCCGGACCGGCGCCGCCTCCTGCCCGCATCATCGACAGAGAACCCGCATGGACAGTCAGGAAACTCCTAGATGTACATCAGAGGGGTCGGAGGTACCAATACCTGGTAGACTGGGAGTGTTATGGTCCAGAAGAACGTTCCTGGGTGAAGAGGAGCTTCATTTTGGATCCCACCCTCCTGGCGGATTTCTACAGGCAACACCCCGACAAGCTGGGTCGGACGCCAGGAGGTGCCCGTTGAGGGGGGGTCCTGTTATGTGGGCTGCCGAAGAGGAGGTACTGCTGGCCCACCACCAGATGGCGCCCTGCCATTTTGGCATTTTTTGGGCTCTAGAGGGTGCCCTGGCTTTTTCCAGGTCACCGTTCAGCTGGCAGCTGATTCTCATCATCAGCTGATTCTCATCATCATCACTTAAAAAAAAGCCTGGGAGAGACACCATAACTCTGCCGAGTTATCAGCTTACCTTACAGGTAAACCTACTCAGCCATTTTGTGCCGTACGCACATTCATTGTTACTGCAGTCTTTGCAGTTGTGACTTATACTTGCAGCTTGTAGCAGAGTTTGTGGGAAGTTTGGAGGAGTTGGCGTCTCCACTCCTAATTTCTTACTTACTAAGTATAACAATTGACACTGCACGTCCTCCAGTTTTTCCTCTGCACTCTGGGAGTATCTTGATTTATTCCTCCAAGAGGATAACTGTGAATTTGTAATATTTGTATATTTTTGTATGTTTGTAATATTTTTTCAATTTAATTTAAATTTATTTTCATTTATATAGCGCCAAATCACAACAGAGTTGCCTCAAGGCGCTTCACACAAGTAAGGCCGAACCTTACTAATTAAGGTTCGGCCTTACTTGTGCCTTACTTACCACTGCTGCCCCAAGCAGCAGTGGTAAGGAAAAACTCCTTCTGAGGAAGAAACCTCAAGCAGACCAGACTCAAAGGGGTGACCCTCTGCTTGGGCCATGCTACTGACACAAATTACAGAATAATTCACAAAACGAATATACAGGAAATGCTGTTGGTGCACAGGACAAGAGGGTCTCCAGCACAAATACCATACCCATCTCTGGATCGAGCTGCACCTTAAACAGAGAGAAAAAACAGAATCAGGCATCAGAAAGTCAAGAAATACAGTATAATTTGCCAGCATTAAACAACAAGAAAAACAGGAAATACTAAGGTGATCACCGGCCACTAGCCCTAAGCTTAACTAAAAGACCTAGGATTTAGGTAAAGTTGAGGCTGCGGCACGCTACTATTTCCTAATAAAATGAATTAAAAAGTAAAAAGTGTAGAACTATACTATGCCAGTATGCTAGTCATACGAAAGGGAAAATAAGTGCGTCTTAAGTCTGGACTTGAAAGTCTCCACAGAATCTGACTGTTTTATTGACACAGGGAGATCATTCCACAGAGCAGGGGCATGATAAGAGAAAGCTCTGTGACCCGCAGACTTCTTATTCACCCTAGGGACACAAAGTAGTCCTGCACCTGAGAACGCAAAGCCTGGGCCGGTACGTAAGGTTTAATTAGGTCAGCGACGTAGGGAGGTGCCAGTCCGTGAACAGTTTTACAGACTAGTAGCAGAACCTTAAAATCTGATCTCACTGGGACAGGAAGCCAGTGAAGAGACGCCAAAATGGGTGTAATGTGGTCAAACTTTCTGCTTCGTGTCAAAAGTGTGGCTGCAGCATTTTGAACCGATTGGAGACCCCTAATGCTGGACTGCGGTAAACCAGAAAGTAGAACATTGCAGTAGTCCAATCTAGAAGAGATAAATGCATGGATCAGGGTCTCAGCATCAGCCATAGACAGGATGGGACAAATCTTCAGTATATTTCACAGGTGGAAGAAAGCAGTCCTAGTAGTATTTCTAATATGGAGGTCAAGGGACAATGTAGGATAAAAAATTACCCCAAGGTTCCTCACTTTGCCAGCGTGATGTATGACACACGAGCGTAGGCTGTTATGGTTTAGAACCCTGGAACACTAGGAACTGGACCCCCAAAATGCAGATGCCAAAACAAGGAGGAGTACTCTGCAAATCAAGGTGTTTATTTACAGAAGACAGGTGAAAAAATTCAAGAATACTGAACTGTCCCAAAAGTCCAAAATACTTCTCTGACTAACAGAGATGAAGTGGAAAAAAACTCAGGAGAATCAAAAACTCAAAAAAGCTCTCCAAAAGACAGAGACTAAAAACGTGATAACAAAAAACAACTGTCAAAACGTGACAGCGAGGAAGGCAATTTTAGAAACAGACCTTCAGTGAAGCTGGAACCTGTGGAGTAACAAATGATCAGATGTGTGGACAAAGAGCTTCTTCTGAGGCAAGACGTGTGGCAAAAAACGATCAACCAGCACCAGCCCTGGTCCAAGTGACGCTTAAATAACAAACAGAATTAATGACAACTGTGACCAACACGTACGAACGGAAACACAGGAGGCACGTGAGAAACAAATCAGTCGGTATTGAAAGATAACAAAATATTCTGATTGGGTGGAGAAATAAACTGAGCACAAAACCAAGAAACATATAACAATATCATGATCTGTGTGATGCCCAGAGGATCATCACCGAAAGCCATCTGAATAATCCGAATGGTTTCCACCTGGCTATTGCCCAGTTTGTGGCAAAATTTGATGCAGTTGCGCTGCTCCAGTTGTTCCGCCATTTCCTTGCAAAAAAAAAATGATGAGAGACTACACCCATCCTCACACAAAGGCTGCTTACAAGCAAATGACGCAACTGACAGGCGTGAAAAAAAATCATGCATGCGCACGAAGGTTCAAGGTTGGCTCATGCAAGCACACGTGATTCAAATCCATCAGGTTTTAGAAAAAAATAAAAAGGTCGGATACTTTTCGAACAGACCTCGTATTATCAGATCTTTTCTTGTAATTATGAGATTTTTTCTCGTAATTACGAGATCAGTGGTCAGATTTTTTTTTTTTCCAGTGAATGCAATACGCTTCCGTATATCAATATAATTATGAAATAAGTCATTTTCAAAGTCCTATTGTTGGAATGTTGGGGGCACAGTTGTCTTGTAAAGCATATTCAATATTTTTCACTCTGTTTTACAGTACCAACACTGCTAAGGGAGAAAATTTGGATAATGGTAAATGTCACACATTTATTACTGTGTTGCAGGAACAGTAAATATGCAAACATTGAAACAAGGATCCCAATTTATTGCATAATTTAGTTAATGCAAGTTCAGGAAAGCAGCAAGTAAGCAAAATTGAGTTGCAGCTTTTGATTTTGACCATGTTTGTGTCATGATTTTGGCCTGAACAGGATGTGGAGCCTTCCCCCCCCTTTCTGTTGTTCTTTTCAACTTTGATTTATTAGTGTTTATTTTCATCATGATTTATTCTATGTTTTACTTGTCACTTTGTTCTCTTTGTTACTATTTATGTTGGGGAAGTGTCGTGACACGGACCCACAACAGGGGGCGTTAATGAAGGGACAATGGAATAGCCAAAAAGTAACAATTTAATGTTGTGAAGGTGCACAACGTGATACAGACAGACCCAAGTGCACATGAGGTGCAGTTGTCTGCGATTAAGGGAACGATCACCATCTTGAAGAGAGCCCTCGGATGCAATGCCAGATCTGGTTAAGATAACTATAGAACCTAGGATGCAACTTTAGACCCCAGGTTTGGGGCCCATTGCATTCTACTAAAAAGACATCAAAGATAAATGAAAAAACAAAATACAAATATGTGTTATATCAATCCAACAAAAGGTGACGTGTGGCAGGCTCGAAGATAGGAGACGTCCGGTGAGAGAGAAGCCGGAACCCACACAAGCCTCACCACCAACGGACCTGAAGAACACCGGAGCCGCCAAGCCCTGCGCCCCAGGTGGCCACTGTCTTCAGCAGTCAGACCCGGTACTGCTGGCAGAAAACAGAAACAGTTCTGGATGAGTGTGAGTCCGCACACTCAGTAATCCCACAGTCTGTGTTCAGTTAAGGAGGGAGAACCTCCACCTCCAATCACACACTCGTGCAGCTCCTGAGATAACCACTTATCTGAGTGGGGTGTGAGGCGAAGCCGTCGCAGTCCACACCAAACGCCAACTCCGCAGACAGGGTATCCGTCCCAGGAAAACAGCTGCAAAAAGAGATCAGACTAATACTCGAATTTAAATCAGCAGAGAAAATTACCTGTATGGTAGACGATTTCTCGGCGAGGAGGTGGAGTTGCAGTCCAGTCTTTATAGTGGTGGTGATGGGTGACAGCTGGTGTTGATTGATGACAGCTGTCACCTCCAGCGGCTCCGACGCCCTCTCGTGCTTGGAGCCCGCACTCCAAGCAGGGCGCCATCTGGTGGTGGTGGGCCAGCAGTACCTCCTCTTCAGCGGCCCACACAACAGGACCCCCCCTCAACGGGCGCCAGGAGGCGCCTGACCAGGTTTATCCGGGTGCCGGGCGTAGAAGTCGGCCAGGAGGGCCGGGTCCAGGATGAAGCTCCTTTTCACTCAGGAGCGTTCCTCGGGACCATACCCCTCCCAGTCCACCAAATACTGGAAGCCCCGACCCTTGCGACGGACGTCCAGAAGCCGACGCACGGTCCACGCCGGCTCCCCGTCGATGATCTGGGCAGGAGGTGGTGCAGGTCCAGGGGTGCAGAGCGGTGAGGTGTGGTATGGTTTGATCCGGGACACGTGGAAAACAGGATGGATCCGCAGTGAAGCTACGGCTGCCAGCTTCACTGCGGATCCATCGGGCTGAGGACCTTGGTGATGGGAAAGGGTCCGATATATCTGTCCTTCAGTTTTTGTGATTCCACTTGAAGGGGGATGTCCTTTGTTGATAACCATACCTCCTGCCCCGGCTGGTATGCAGGGGCCGGGGAACGCCGGCGGTCTGCATGGGCCTTGGCCCTCGTCCGGGCCTTCAACAGGGCAGAACGGGTGGTCCGCCACACCCGGCGGCACCTCCTGAGGTGGGCCTGGACTGAGGGCACACCGACCTCTCCCTCCACAAGCGGGAACAGTTGGGGCTGGTACCCCAAACACACCTCGAACGGGGAGAGGCCGGTGGCAGATGACACTTGGCTGTTGTGGGCGTACTCGATCCAGGCCAGATGGGTACTCCAGGCTGTCGGGTGCGCGGAGGTAACGCAACGGAGGGCCTGCTCCAACTCCTGGTTGGCCCGCTCTGCCTGTCCATTCGTCTGGGGGTGATACCCGGACGAGAGACTCACGGTGGCCCCCAGTTCCTTGCAAAAACTCCTCCAGACCTGACAGGAGAACTGAGGGCCACGGTCTGAGACGATGTCCGCTGGTATCCCATGCAGACGCACGACGTGGTGGACCAGGAGGTCTGCTGTCTCCTGGGCCGTAGGGAGCTTCGGGAGGGCCACGAAGTGGGCCGCCTTGGAGAACCGGTCCACTATCGTCAAGATGGTGGTGTGGTCCTGGGACGGCGGGAGGCCCGTGACAAAGTCCAGGCCAATGTGGGACCAGGGGTGATGAGGCACCGGTAGGGGTCGGAGGAGTCCTGAGGTCCTCTTGTGGTCTGCTTTGCCCCTGGCGCAGGTGGTGCAGGCCTGGACATAGTCCCGGACGTCGGCTTACATAGACGCCCACCAGAAGCGCTGCTGGACTACTGCCATGGTCCTGCGCACTCCAGGATGACAGGAGAGTTTGGACCCATGGCAGAAGTCCAAAACTGCAGCTCTGGCCTCTGGTGGGACGTACAGCTTGTTCTTCGGGCCGGTCCCCGGGTCCGGGTTCCGTGCCAGGGCCTCCCGGACGGTCTTCTCCACGTCCCAGGTGAGGGTGGCCACGACAGTGGACTCGGGGATGATGGTTTCTGGGGGGTCTGACAGCTCGGCCCTGTCTTCCTCTTCATGCACCCGGGACAGTGCATCCGACCGTTGGTTCTTGGTCCCGGGGCGGTACATAATCTGGAAGTCAAAGCGCCCGAAGAACAGTGACCAGCGGGCTTGCCTGGGGTTCAACCGCTTGGCGGTCCGGATGTACTCCAGGTTCTGATGGTCCGTGAAAACCGTGAAGGGCACCGTCGCTCCCTCCAACAGGTGTCTCCACTCTTCAAGAGCCTCCTTCACCGCCAAGAGTTCCCGATTGCCAATGTCATAATTCCTCTCAGCCGGGGTCAACCTGCGGGAAAAATAGGCACAAGGGTGGAGGACTTTATCGGACTCCCCGCTCTGGGACAGCACGGCTCCTATCCCTGAGTCAGAGGCATCCACTTCCACTGTGAACTGGCGAGTAGGATCGGGCTGCACCAGAACTGGCGCAGTCGAGAACCGGCGTTTCAACTCCCTAAACGCGGCTTCGCACCGATCCGACCAGGTGAGGGGACTTTAGTGGAGGTCAGGGCAGTCAGGGGGCTAACTACCCAACTGTAGCCCTTAATGAACCTCCTGTAGAAATTTGCAAAGCCGAGGAACTGTTGCAGTTTCCTACGGCTTGTTGGGTGGGGCCAGTCTCTCACCGCCGCAACCTTGGCCGGATCAGGGGCGACGGAGTTGGAGGAGATTATGAACCCCAGGAAGGACAAAGAAGTGCGGTGGAACTCGCACTTCTCGCCCTTCACAAACAGCCGGTTCTCCAACAACCGCTGTAGGACCTGATGTACATGCTTGACATGAGTCTCAGGGTCCGGAGAAAAGATGAGGATGTCGTCTAGATACACAAAGACAAACCGGTGCAGGAAGTCCCGCAAGACATCATTAACCAAAGCTTGGAACGTCGCGGGGGCGTTTGTGAGGCCGAACGGCATGACCAGGTACTCAAAGTGACCTAAGGGGGTGTTAAATGCCGTCTTCCACTCGTCT
Source organism: Thalassophryne amazonica (assembly GCF_902500255.1). Lineage (NCBI taxonomy): Eukaryota > Metazoa > Chordata > Actinopteri > Batrachoidiformes > Batrachoididae > Thalassophryne > Thalassophryne amazonica. Next base: position 68,322,014 of record NC_047116.1, read on the forward strand.
CCCTTCCGGATCCGAACCAGGTGGTACGCATTCCTAAGATCAAGTTTAGTAAATATTTGGGCTCCATGCAGGGGCGTGAACACCGAATCCAACAGAGGTAACGGGTATCGGTTGCGAACCGTAATGTCGTTCAGCCCTCTGTAATCGAAGCATGGACGGAGTCCGCCGTCCTTTTTACCCACAAAAAAGAAACCAGCACCCATCGGGGAGGTGGAGTTCTGGATCAACCCGGCAGCTAACGAGTCCCGGATGTAGGTCTCCATTGATTCGCGTTCCGGACGTGAGAGGTTGTACAGCCTGCTGGACGGGTACTCAGCGCCCGGAATCAAATCGATGGCACAATCGTACGGTCGGTGCGGGGGCAGGGCGAGTGCCAGATCTTTGCTGAAGACGTCAGCAAGATCGTGGTACTCACATGGCACCGCCGTCAGATTGGGCGGGACTTTGACCTCCTCCTTAGCTATCTCACCGGGTGGAACCGAGGATCCTAAACACTCCCGGTGGCAGGTTTCGCTCCACTGCGTCACAACCCCAGACGGCCAATCAATCCGGGGATTGTGTTTCAACACCCATGGAAAACCCAAAATCACTCGGGAGGTAGAAGGTGTTACAAAAAACACTATCTCCTCCCTGTGATTCCCAGACACCACCAAAGTCACTGGCTGTGTCTGGTGTGTGATTAATGGAAGAAGAGTGCCATCTAGTGCTCGTACCTTCACAGGGGAAGGCAGAGCCACCAGAGGGAGCCCTACTTCCTTTGCCCATCTGCTGTCCAGCAGATTCCCTTCTGACCCCGCGTCTATAAGTGCTGGGGCGTGAAGGGTTAAATCCTCACAAAGGATTGTGACTGGGATTCGTGCTGATTTTCGGGGTTCCCCCGCGTGCGTGTTATGGCCCACCCTTAGCCCAGTTTCTAAGGACGGGCGTTGTAGTTTGACCGTTTGGGACAGTTCCTCTGTATATGACTGTTAGACCCACAGAAAAAACACTCCCCGCGGGCCTGCCTCCCTTGTCTGTCCTTTGATTTTATTTTGGCCCTGCTCGTGTCCATAGCTTCATCAGCAGGGGGAGCTGTAGCCACACGGGGCCCTCTGGCTGTGGAGCATGGGGACGAGGGCACCCTTTCGGACCCGGAAGGAAGAGGGACGGCCTGTGCATGGTCACGCCCCCCGCCCTGCTCCTGACGGTGTTCCTCTAACCGGTTGTCTAAGCGTATAACCAGGTCGACAAGCCCGTCAAAATCCCGCGGTTCCTCCTTAGCCAGCAGGTGCTCCTTCAGGACCGGAGACAGTCCGTTTATGAAGGTGGCGCGGAGTGCAACAGTATTCCACCCGGACCTCGCATCCGCGATGCGGAAGTCGACTGCATACTCGGCTGCACTCCGGCGCCCCTGTCGCATTGACAGTAGCATGCTCGAAGCAGTCTCGCCTCTGTTGGGATGATCAAAAACCTGTTTGAACTCCCTTACAAACCCAGCGTATGACGTTAGGAGCCATGAGTTCTGCTCCCAGAGCGCCGTAGCCCAGGCGCGTGCCTCTCCTCGAAGCAAATTGATGACATAAGCCACCCGGCTAGCGTCTGACGCGTACATGACGGGACGCTGTGCAAAGACGAGCGAGCACTGCATCAGGAAGTCCGCGCACGTCTCAACACAACCTCCGTATGGCTCCGGAGGGCTTATGTATGCTTCAGGGGATGGTGGGGGGGGTTGTTGAACGACCAGTGGAATGTTTGTGTCTGACAAAGGACCAGCAGGAGGAGGTGCTGCAGCAGCGCCTTGATCGCGCGCCTGCACCCTGGCGGAGAGAGCCTCCATCCTCTGATTGAGGATAACGTTCTGCTCGGTGACCAGATCCAACCGAGCAGTGAAAGCGGTCAGTATTTGCTGCTGCTCCCCTAACACGCCTCCTGCTGGTGCCTGTGCACCTTGCTCTTCCATTGGCCGTTCAGGCTCGAGTTGACGCCCCTCAGGATCCATGACGCTGGCCGAGAAATCCTATTGGGAAGTGTCATGACACGGACCCACAACAGGGGGCGTTAATGAAGGGACAATGGAATAGCCAAAAAGTAACAATTTAATGTTGTGAAGGTGCACAACGTGATACAGACAGATACAAATATGTGTTATATCAATCCAACAAAAGGTGACGTGTGGCAGGCTCGAAGATAGGAGACGTCCGTTGAGAGAGAAGCCGGAACCCACACAAGCCTCACCACCAACGGACCTGAAGAACACCGGAGCCGCCAAGCCCTGCGCCCCAGGTGGCCACTGTCTTCAGCAGTCAGACCCGGTACTGCTGGCAGAAAACAGAAACAGTTCTGGATGAGTGTGAGTCCGCACACTCAGTAATCCCACAGTCTGTGTTCAGTTAAGGAGGGAGAACCTCCACCTCCAATCACACACTCGTGCAGCTCCTGAGATAACCACTTATCTGAGTGGGGTGTGAGGCGAAGCCGTCGCAGTCCACACCAAACGCCAACTCCGCAGACAGGGTATCCGTCCCAGGAAAACGGCTGCAAAAAGAGATCAGACTAATACTCGAATTTAAATCAGCAGAGAAAATTACCTGTATGGTAGACGATTTCTCGGCGAGGAGGTGGAGTTGCAGTCCGGTCTTTATAGTGGTGGTGATGGGTGACAGCTGGTGTTGATTGATGACAGCTGTCACCTCCAGCGGCTCCGACGCCCTCTCGTGCTTGGAGCCCGCACTCCAAGCAGGGCGCCATCTGGTGGTGGTGGGCCAGCAGTACCTCCTCTTCAGCGGCCCACACAACAATTTACTTTTGTTCTAGTTTTCTGCAGTCAGTTGTGTTTTCATTTATTGTTCTTTAATTCTTCATTTGTTTTCTAGTTCCTCTTATTGTTTAGTCACTGCTGTTATTATGGTTTGTTTTACCACCCAATTGTTTTTTTTAGTCAGTATCTGTTTTATTTAGTTGTTGGATTGTTCTCTATTTCCTCATGTAGTTTTCATTTGGTTTTCACTTGTCTATTTTGCCATTGTCACCAGTTTAGTTTTGTTTTAGTATTTATCTCCCATGTTCCCTGATCAGTCCTCCGGTTCATGCCTAGTTCATTGTTATATGTTATTCTATCCTCACGCCCCTCCGAGTATGTTCCCACTCCACAGTCCTGCACCTGCTATTGTCCTTGTCTCACACTTTGATTCTGTTCGCTCCGTTTTCTTTCACACTCACTCTTGGCACCTGCTCACGCATCTCAGTACCGTAAATCACTTCTTTGTGCACTCTCTTCCTTCCCATCTTGCACAGTGTCTAATCTTTTTTCACTAACCATGCCCCCTTTTTAGATTCTTCCCCTCACGTGCACCTTGTTAACACCTGCTTATTTAATCTCCTCTGTCACCTCACCAGTGCCAGTTTGTTGTCTCCGTGCACTTACCAGCTTTTTCTACCATCCTGATTTACCTTGCCATGTTTAATGATCCTGTTTTGTGTTTTTGACCACGCCCTTTGCTTCATCCCTGATGTCCGTGTTTTCTTGTGCCACTGAACCCTGATCATGACTGCGTGTATGCCTAGCCCTATTTGTACCTCTGCTCCGCTGAATGATAACCTGTGCACAGAACCAAAGCCTGTAATAAAGACAACAACTTCTTTTATACCAAAGCCTGGTCTGGGAGTCTGCATTGCGGGTCCAGCCGCCATGGTTGCCGGGCAGCCGCCCGGCCTGACAGTTTGACTGCATTGGTCAGACAGTATTATTTGGAAAAACAAACTAAAGATAAAATGCCTAGGATATAGTAGTGTTGGAGTTACTAACTAATCCACTATTGGGTCATTGGTATGATATCATGCATTTACACCTCTGTAGGGCTGCACGTAACAACTATTTTGATATTTGATTAATCTATCGATTGATGAGATGATTAATCGGATTATATGTACATTGCAAAATTAGTCAATGGCGCTTATACTATAATCAGTTTATAAATATTGTTTGAGGTTCTTTTAGGGATGTTTTGGTGCACCATTTGACTTGCTTGTTTGGTGAGATTTAGATATGGTTTAGCAAGGTTGCACATATTTATTTTCTCAGCTGAGGATCTATATATCCACAGCAACTGTAGTCAGCTAACCAGAACTGACTGTGGTAGTGAAAATATGGTCTGGGCCTGCAGCTACTACTACTCATTTTCTGACGTGTTTGTGTGTGCCACCGCCATTTTGAAGTGGTCGCTCTTACAAGGAGGTGAGATGTTTCAGTCCTTAGTTGCTTCCATCATCATCTTTGGGAAAACTGTTTAGTTATCCAGCATAAAACCTGTACCAATTGAACATGCAAATCCACCTCAGATTTGCTGTGGCGACCCCATGCGCAAAACAAGGGAGTAGCCAAAGGGACTTTTTTTTTAGTTCAGACAAACAAGCACAAATATGTTCGTAAGTTAGTTAGCTGTAGCCAACAAATAATTAACTAACTGACAAGTGGCAAGCAGCTAATTTTGTCACTGATTATCAACTACATTTATTAGTTGTTGCACTCCTAAACCTCTGCATTGTCTATTGGGCACCGCAGTCTTGTTTGAGGGCAGGCAATAAAGGGGTAAAATATGACATAATTTCTCTACTTCCGGGGATGGAAACACAGCATTTTTTCTGAGTTTTTGGGCAAATTACACACAAACAAAGTGAAAATGCAAAGAAAAAGTGACAATGCGGTGGGAAAGTGGACATGCGTTGTGGTTTGTTTATGACCCGGAGCTCAGAAATGTCAAGGTGGTTTTGCAGGCAAGAGAACGCAGTTACTCTGGTTAGCTACATGAGATCTCCCACTTCCTCTTCCCTTCTCCACTGGGATTTCTCATATTATTCTTTCTCATGTGCTCAAGTTCTTGGTTTTTCTCACTTTATTTTAATGCCTCTGTGCTGGTGATAGCCAGGGCTTTATGTTTTTGCTTTGTCTCTGTCCAGGCGATATCTCAAAAAGGCTTTGATTGTCTTCAAACTTTGCATAGATGTCCACTGATGCAAGGATGACCTGATTAGGTTTTGGAGGACAAAGGTCACTGGAACCTCTCTAATTGCAGCAAAATACAAGCCTGAAACTTTTGATACCACCTCATCACACATCTAAAAACAAATTATTACATTTATTTTAGAAACACTCAATTGAATTAGAGTTTCAGTCTCATTTACTTGAATTTCAGAGAGATAGTTTAGATGTTACAGCTGAATAGCAGAATAAAATCAGTATATCATTTTAATGCTGTGGGTATTCTGTATTTTTTCATTTATCTGCATTAGCTTCCCCCTGTTCTTCTGGAAGATGCACAAATTTTTCTATGCTTTGTTTTATTCTTATCTACTTGTCTCCACAAATACCAACATTCAATAAGGCTGATGTTACATTTCTCTAATGTTAATTCCATTGAATTTTGTAGAATAAAGCAAAATTAAACTTGAATGTGTGGAATAATTAGATGTATAAAGACTTTCTGTTTTGCAGGCTGGAAGCCCCATTCAGCAAAAACGGGAGGTCATCATCCGATGTCTCATTGATCATCTAGGAGAAGACGCAAGTGCTTTGATGAAGGACTTTGGGGTAAGGACATTAAGTACAGTAGCAACAAATGTATGAATCCTTTGTAATTACATGGTTTTCTGAATTAATGTGTTTTAAAATGTTAATCTTTATCAAATAAAAAGTATAGACAACAAGGTAGTAACACAAATAATCATAGTCTTTTGTGTCTTTATTGAACACGTGGAAAAAGTAAGTTAAACTGAGGAAATTGCCTGACCTACACCTTAAATGTTTCAGTGTTGTACTTTTCAGTTTGGGCATGAACAATATAATGATTTGTGTGGTATTAAAGTAGGTTGTGCTTGTTCATTATAAAATTGTTAAAGCAATCCTAATATTTTGTTTAATGTGTGAGCAAGAAGGGGGTCACTTTTGTGTCCAATGAAGACTTAAAATGAGTTCAAACAGTTATTTTTGTAATGACTGCAGGATGCTGATACACTTATTAGTGTAGAAGAGGAGCTGGGAGATGAAGTGATGAAGATTTACATGCTGTGCAACCAAGATGGCTGGGTCGATGAACCTGATGATGTAGGGATTGTAAATGAGGACGTCACTGTCCACTGAAGCCTGGGCGATCTTAGCAGAGCTTGCTGCCATCTACTGGGACTAACCTATGCCTTGGATCTGAGCAACCCCAAGAAGCTCAGTTGTAGTTTTGAGGTATTTCAGAAAGTACTGATGGGGCTTGATCCAGGAAATCTCTCGACTAAAGTTCAGAGACTGAAAAATTACCTGTAACCTAGATTACTGTACACTGACTACTGTTCAGCAATATGTCCTGATATCGTGACTTTCATTTGCAAGATAAACCAAGAAAAGTATTTTATTCTGGACTGTTGTTATTACTTGCAGTTCAACCATATGCAGAGTTCAGCTCTGCCTGTGGGTTCACATTGTCATTGGCAAGACAAAACTGGTTGAACGTTGAGCTACATTGTAAGTATTTGATCCACTGTTGATTTTGCAAGTTTGCCCGCCTACAAAGAATGGAGAGGTCTGTAATTTTTATCGATATTTCAGGTTTGGAGTTTCAGCCCCCTTCGAAGATTTCCTATTGAGTTCCAGTCTGAAGACTGGTTAGGCCACTCCAGGACCTTGAAATGCTTCTTACAGAGCCACTCCTTAGTTGCCCTGGCTGTGTGTTTTGGGCCATTGTCATGCTGGAAGACCCAGTCACGACTCATCTTCAATGCTCTGACTGAAGGAAGGAGGTTGTTTGCCAATATCTTGCGATACATGACCCCATCAATCCTCCCTTCAGTATGGTGCAGTCGTCCTGTCCACTTTGCAGAGAAAAGCACGCCCAAAAATGATGTGTCCACCCCCATGCTTCATGGTTGGGATGGCCTTCTTGGGGTTGTTCTCATCCTCCAAACACAGAGAGTGTTGATGCCAAAAAGCTCTATTTTGGTCTCATCTGACCACATGACCTTCTCCCATGACTCCTCTGGATCATCCAGATGGTCACTGGTGAACTTAAAACGGGCCTGGACATGTGCTGGCTTGAGCAGGGGGACCTTTGCTGCCCTGCAGGATTTTGGACAATGACAGCGTGTGTGTTAGTAATGTAATCTTTGCTACTGTGGTCCCAGCTGTCTTCAGGTCATTGACCAGGTCCCCCTGTGTAGTTCTGGGCTTTCTCAGAATCGTCCTTACCCCACGAGGCGAGATCTTGCATGGAGCCCCAGACCAAGGAAGATTGAGAGTCATCTTAGGTTTCTTCAATTTCTAATAATTGCACCAACAGTTGTTGTCTTCTCACCAAGTTGCTTGCCTATTGTCCTGTAGCTCATCCCAGCCTTGTGCAGGTCTACAATTTTGTCCCTGGTGTCCTTAGACAGCTCTTTGGTCTTGGCCATGGTGGACAGGTTGGAGTGTGATTGATTGAGTGTGTGGACAGGTGTCTTTTACACATGTAACGAGTTCAAACAGGTGCAATTAATACAGATAAAGAGTGCCGAATAGGAGGGCTTCTTAAAGAAAAACTAACGGGTCTGTGAGAGCCAGAATTCTTGCTGGCTGGTAGGTGATCAAATAGTTATTTCATGCAATAAAATGCAAATTAATTATTTACAAATCATACAGTGTGGTTTTCTGAATGTTTTTTTAAATTATTTCTCTCACAGTTGAATTGTACCTACAATAAAAAATTACAGACCTCTTCATTCTGTGTAGGTGGAAAAACATGCAAAATCGTCAGTGGATCAAATACTTATTTGCCTCACTGTATATAAAAGGCTGAGCAATTTTACAATTTTATAATCCAAGAGTTTCTTGATACTTTTTTACACCACAAAGCTTTTATTGATACTTTGTGTTAACTTTAGATTTGAGTGCACAATTTTGCTATTGTTCTTTATGCATTTAACAACATAACATGTTTCCTTCATCTCTGATGATATATTAAGGTCATTTTATGATTCATTACAGGAGATATTACATATTGGTCCGATAGCTTTTAAGTACTTTTTGCTGTTATTGGTACAGTTCAGTCATTTGCAGAGTTCAGTCTGTAGAGTAATTCTGCCTGTTAGTCTCACATTGTCATTGGTAAGAAAAAAAAGATTGTAAATTGAACTATATCAAATGCTGGACAGTTTGACTGTATAATCCAAGATGATATTTCCATCAATAGCAAAGAGCTTCTGTCGATTGGCTTTTTTGATAGTTTGTGGTGACTTTCATTGATTCAAGTGCCCATTGTTCTTGATGCATTTAACTAACATGTATTTTCTTTTTGTAGCATTGGCATTGTAATCCAGGTTAAATTTTGTTTAATAAATTGTTGTGAAAGTGTAGTGACACGGACCCACAACAGGGGGCGCAAATGAACGGTCAATAGATGAGCCAAAAATTAACAATTTAATGTTGTGAAGGAGCACAACGAACATACAATCTCAGAATAAGATTTCAGTCAATTCACAAAGGTGACGTGTGGGCAGGCTGAGGATAGAAGACGTCTGTCCTGAGAAGAGCTGGAACCACACGATTTCCGCCGCCACCGAACCTGGTGAATACTGGAGCCGCCAAGTCCCGAATTCCCAGGTGATCACCGTCCCCGACTGTCGGATCTGGTACTACTGGCGAAGAACAAAGACAGTCAAGTGTGGGTGTGTGTACACCCAGTAACAATAACGGTGGGAATGCCACCTCCACCTCTCACTCAATATGCTGATGTATTTACAGTGATCCCTCAGAGGAAAAGAGTGACGTCCTGCACTCACTCAGCCTCCACAGGAAGAGGGACCGGTACTCCTGCAAACACTCACAATATACAGCTTATAAGTAAACACAAATGGCTGAGGATATTACCTCCATTGAAGTACGATATCTCGGCGATGAGGTGGAGATGACGTCTGGGTTTTATGGAGTGGGATGATGAAGAATGAGTGACAGCTGTCAGGACATAATGAGTAACAGCTGTCACTCCCGGCTGTGTCCGTGGTGGCAGCGCCCTCTCGTGCCTGAAGCCCGCACTTCAGGCAGGGCGCCTCTGGTGGTGGGTCAGCAGTACCTCCTCTTCTGGGGGCCCACACAACATAAATGCTTGCTTAAAATGTTACTATGTGTACATTTTTTTTCATTAAAATTGATTCCATTAAAGGATTCCTGGAGTAAAACATAAAATACAATTTTAAAAATTAGTAAATAAAAGCTAATTATTTTGATCACTGGTAATCTCAAAATTTAGTAAAATTAGCACATATGTTTGGTTAAATAGCAGTCTAATTTTCAGTTACATCTACTTTGCATTTTGATTTTTATGTACTTATTTTTTTGTGATTTTGACTTATGAGGCACAATTGCATTGACTCAGGATTTTTATTGAATCTCAGAAGAATCAGAATCGCCTTTATTGTCATTGTAATTTGCATTACAATGAGATTTGAGTGCAACTCGAAAAAGGTGCTTTCCGTGGTGCGAGTAATTTTTAGTCAATATAAAAGACAGTGAAATTTAATGGTAAATTATTTAGAGTATATGTACACCTAATATAGACATAAGGTAAAATAAAATAAAATGTGGACCAAGTAAAATGTAAAACGAGAATTATTTACAACTGTGGAATCATATTGCACAGAAATATTGCACATGGTTTACAGATATTGCACAAGAAACTTGAAAGGTGCAGATTAGAGTGGTTTGTTATTGTTCAGAGCAGTGATCGCTCTGGGGAGAAAGCTGTCCCTGAGTCTGTTTGTCCTAGTTTTGATTGACCTATACCGTCAACCGGAGGGTAGTAGGTCAAACAAGTGGTTGCTGGGGTGGGATGTGTCTTTGCTGATGCTGGCAGCTCTGCTGAGGTAGCGAGAGCTAGCAATGTCTTCCAGGCTGGGCAGAGAGCAGCCAGTCCCCTGGGCCATTTTGATCACCCTCTGCAGCACTCTCCTGTCTGCTGCTGTGCACCCCCCGTACCATGCTGTGATGCAGTACGTCAGGATGCTCTTGATGGTGGCTCTGTAGAACAACACCAGCAGCTTCTCCTCCAGATTGTTTCTCCTGAACACCCTCAGGAAGTGGAGTCGCTGCAGGGCTTTCTTCACCACCACTGTGGTGTTGGCAGTCCAGGAGAGGCTGTCAGAGAGCTGCACTCCCAGGAACCTGATGAAGCTGACCCTTTCCACACAGTCCCCTTGGATGTAGAGTGGGGTTGGATCAGCCCTGTTCTTCCTGAAGTCCAGGATTATTTTTTTTTTTTGTTTACGTGGTGTTCAGCGGCAGGTTGTTAGCTGAACACCACGCTGTCAGTCGATTTACCTCGTCTCTGTAGTCGGTCTCATCCCCCCCTGAGATCAATCAATCAATCAATTTTATTTATTTAGCGCCAAATCACAATAAATAGTTGCCCCAAGGCGCTTTATATTGTAAGGCAAAAGCCATACAATAATTACAGAAAAACCCCAACGGTCAAAACAACCCCCTGTGATCAAGCACTTGGCGACAGTGGGAAGGAAAAACTCCCTTTTAACAGGAAGAAACCTCCAGCAGAACCAAGCTCAGGGAGGGGCAGTCTTCTGGTCGGACTGGTTGGGGCTGAAGGGAGAGAATCAGAAAAAAGACATGCTGTGGAAGAGAGCAGAGATCAATCACTAATTATTAAATTCAGAGTGGTGCATACAGAGCAAAAAGAGAAAGAAACACTCAGTGCATCATGGGAACCCCCCAGCAGTCTAAGTCTATAGCAGCATAACTAAGGGATGGTTCAGGGTCACCTGATCCAGCCCTAACTATAAGCTTTAGCAAAAAGGAAAGTTTTAAGCCTAATCTTAAAAGTAGAGAGGGTGTCTGTCTCCCTGAGCCGAATTGGGAGCTGGTTCCACAGGAGAGGAGCCTGAAAGCTGAAGGCTCTGCCTCCCATTCTACTCTTTAAAACCCTAGGAACTACAAGTAAGCCTGCAGTCTGAGAGCGAAGCCCTCTATTGGGGTGATATGGTACTATGAGGTCTCTAAGATAAGATGGGACCTGATTATTCAAAACCTTATAAGTAAGAAGAAGAATTTTAAATTCTATTCTAGAATTAACAGGAAGCCAATGAAGAGAGGCCAATATGGGTGAAATATGCTCTCTCCTTCTAGTCCCCGTCAGTACTCTACCTGCAGCATTTATAATTTACTGAAGGCTTTTCAGGGAACTTTTAGGACAACCTGATAATAATGAATTACAATAGTCCAGCCTAGAGGAAATAAATTCATGAATTAGTTTTTCAGCATCACTCTGAGACAAGACCTTTCTAATTTTAGAGATATTGCACAAATGCAAAAAAGCAGTCCTACATATTTGCTTAATATGCGCATTGAAGGACATATCCTGATCAAAAATGACTCCAAGATTTCTCACAGTATTACTAGAGGTCAGGGTAATGCCATCCAGAGTAAGGATCTGGTTAGACACCATGTTTCTAAGATTTGTGGGGCCAAGTACAATAACTTCAGTTTTATCTGAATTTAAAAGCAGGAAATTAGAGGTCATCCATGTCTTTATGTCTGTAAGACATTCCTGCAGTTTATCTAATTGGTGTGTGTCCTCTGGCTTCATGGATAGATAAAGCTGGGTATCATCTGCGTAACAATGAAAATTTAAGCAATGCTTTCTAATAATACTGCCTAAGGGAAGCATGTATAAAGTGAATAAAATTGGTCCTAGCACAGAACCTTGTGGAACTCCATAATTAACCTTAGTCTGTGAAGAAGACTCCCCATTACATGAACAAATTGTAATCTATTAGATAAATATGATTCAAACCACTGCAGCGCAGTGCCTTTAATACCTATGGCATGCTCTAATCTCTGTAATAAAATTTTATGGTCAACAGTATCAAAAGCAGCACTGAGGTCTAACAGGACAAGTACAGAGATGAGTCCACTGTTTGAGGCCATAAGAAGATCATTTGTAACCTTCACTAATGCTGTTTCTGTACTATGATGAATTCTAAAACCTAAAACTCTTCAAATAGACCATTCCTCTGCAGATGATCAGTTAGCTGTTTTACAACTACCCTTTCAAGAATTTTTGAGAGAAAAGGAAGGTTGGAGATTGGCCTATAATTAGCTAAGATAGCTGGGTCAAGTGATGGCTTTTTAAGTAATGGTTTAATTACTGCCACCTTAAAAGCCTGTGGTAGGGCTTCCTTGAGCAGCCTGGTAGGAATGGGGTCTAATAGATATGTTGATGGTTTGGTGGAAGTAACTAATGAAAATAGACAGAACAATCGGAGAGAAAGAGTCTAACCAAATACCAGCATTACTGAAAGTAGCCAAAGATAACGATATGTCTTTGGGATGGTTATGAGTAATTTTCTTCTCTAATAGTTAAAATTTTATTAGCAAAGAAAGTCATGAAGTCATTACTAGTTAAAGTTAAAGGAATACTTGGCTCAATAGAGCTCTGACTCTTTGTCAGCCTGGCTACAGTGCTGAAAAGAAACCTGGGGTTGTTCTTATTTTCTTCAATTAGTGATGAGTAGTAAGATGTCCTAGCTTTACAGAGGGCTTTTTTATAGACCAAAAGACTCTTTTTCCAGGCTAAGTGAAGATCTTCTAAATTAGTGAGACACCATTTCCTCTCCAACTTATGGGTTATCTGCTTTAAGCTGCGAGTTTGTGAGTTATACCACGGAGTCAGGCACTTCTGATTTAAGGCTCTCTTTTTCAGAGGAGTTACAGCATCCAAAGTTGTGCTCAATGAGGATGTAAAACTATTGACGAGATAATCTATCTCACTCACAGAGTTTAGGTAGCTACTCTGCACTGTGTTGGTATATGGCATTGGAGAACATAACAAAGAAGGAATCATATCCTTAAACCTAGTTACAGCGCTTTCCGAAAGACTTCTACTGTAAGGAAACTTATTCCCCACTGCTGGGTAGTCCATTAAAGTAAATGTAAATGTTATTAAGAAATGATCAGACAGAAGGGGGTTTTCAGAGAATACTGTTAAGTCTTCAATTTCCATACCATAAGTCAGAACAAGATCTAAAGTATGGTTAAAGTGGTGGGTGGACTCATTTACATTTTGAGCGAAGCCAATTGAGTCTAATAATAGATTAAAGTAGACCTGCATTGAAATAAATGTGGTCAGATTTCAGAAAGAAATAGCTGATATGTATTTATAAGACCCTTGTGAATGCAGTAAAGTAAATCTGTAAGCCCAAATTTGTAATCTTCGTTTAAAAATGACAAATTTGCAGCTAAAATTTAGCCCTCTGTGAAAACAGTTTGTACAGCCGTATCATTTCCATGACGTCAGGGACAAGACGACGCGCTCCCGCCTTCAGTCCGATCCCGCATTGAAATTGATTTTATCTGTTAGTAATGTTACTTATACACGTCCTGCTTTCAACATCCAAAAGTAAGCTGCAATGAATGTGAGATACAGATCTGTGTGCTCAGATCAGCAACAACATCGACAGCGGGCGCCGTTCTTCCTCTCCCGCTCTCTGCCTCCGCTGCGCATATTAAGTCTGCGGGCTCGTTAACGAGATTGTTAACCGCCGACGCGGGCCACTCACACCGCGGCACAACACCGGCATCACCTCTCTGTCTACTGAATGGAGCTGCAGCACACTTGGCACAAGTCCTGAGATTACGCTCGCTGTTTTAATGCGAAGCGGCCGGTACACCTGTTGCTGCAAGGACAGACTTATTGCGGCCAAATCCACAGCACCGCACGTCTCGGCAATCGGAGCCCCAGAGCTCCATAGACGCTGAGAGAGGTTTATATATTTTTAATGACTGGGATTCTTTGCAGGTCTCGCCTCCATATCCCGCGATGGTACCGGAGGCGAAAGACAGTAGATTTTCATTGCGACACCACTCAAACGGGTGTATGAAAAAGTCCCCCAAAATAATTTTCAAGCAGAAATAAAAGAAATGTGTACTCACCAAACGTGCCGCAAGACAATATGAAGTTTTAAAAAAAGTAGATCCTTCCGTATAAGACAAGAAAAAGGTGCGGATGCGAACTGACGTAAATCCACAAATTACAATTGGCACAATGCATGCTGGGAGAGGGTCTTGTCCGTGACGTCTCGGCAGCGTCCATGATGAGAGGGACAATTTGCGGAGGGCTAAATGTTAGCTGTAAATTTGTCATTTTCAAATGAAGATTTCTCCATTGAATGACAGATCTGGGCTTGCAGATTTACTTTACTACATTCAGAAGGATCTCATGTGTAAATGTAAGTCATTTTTTGTTCAAAAAATCTGACTGCATTTTTTTCAATGCAGGTCTCCTTTAAATGCAGTGTTGAGGCTGTCATTCTCAGCATCTATGTGGATGTTAAAATCGCCCACTATAATTATTTTATCTGAGCTAAGCACTAAGTCAGACAAAAGGTCTGAAAATTCACAGAGAAACTCACAGTAACGACCAGGTGGAGGATAGATAACAACAAATAAAACTGGTTTTTGGGACTTACAATTTGGATGGACAAGACTAAGAGTCAAGCTTTCAAATGAATTAAAGCTCTGTCTGGGTTTTTGATTAATTAATAAGCTGGAGTGGAAGATTGCTGCTAATCCTCCCCCTCGGCCCGTGCTACGAGCGTTCTGACAGTTAGTGTGACTCGGGGGTGTTGACTCATTTAAACTAACATATTCATCCTGCTGTAACCAGGTTTCTGTAAGGCAGAATAAATCAATATGTTGATCAATTATTATATCATTTACTAACAGGGACTTAGAAGAGAGAGACCTAATGTTTAATAAACCACATTTAACTGTTTTAATCTGTGGTGCAGTTGAAGGTGCTATATTATTCTTTCTTTTTAAATTTTTATGCTTAAATAGATTTTTACTGGTTGTTGGTGGTCTGGGAGCAGGCACCGTCTCTACGGGGATGGGGTATTGGGGGGATGGCAGGGGGAGAGATGCTGCAGAGAGGTGTGTAAGACTACAATAAAATTGGCCAGATTTGTAGAAATGAGAGCTGCTCCATCCAAAGTGGGATGGATGCCGTCTCTCCTAACAAGACCAGGTTTTCCCCAGAAGCTTTGCCAATTATCTATGAAGCCCACCTCATTTTTTGGACACCACTCAGACAGCCAGCAATTCAAGGAGAACATGCGGCTAAACATGTCACTCCCGGTCCGATTGGGGAGGGGCCCAGAGAAAACTACAGAGTCCGACATTGTTTTTGCAAAGTTACACACCGATTCAATGTTAATTTTAGTGACCTCCGATTGGCGTAACCAGGTGTCATTAAAGCCGATGTGAATTACAATCTTACCAAATTTATGCTTAGCCTTAGCCAGCAGTTTCAAATTTCATTCAATGTCGCCTGCTCTGGCCCCTGGAAGACATGTGACTATGGTTGCTGGTGTCGCTAACGTCACATTTCTCAAAACAGAGTCGCCAATAACCAGAGTTTGTTCCTTGCCGGGTGTGTCGCCAAGTGGGGAAAAACGGTTAGAGATGTGAACGGGTTGGTGGTGTACAGGGGGCTTGTGTTTAGGACTACACTTCCTCCTCACAGTCACCCAGCCGGACTGCTTTCCGGGCTGCTCGGGATCTGTTGTGGGACAGCTAATGGCGGCTAAGCTACCTTGGTCCTCACCAACTACAGGGGCCTGGCTAGCTGTAGGATTTTCCAAGGTGCGGAGTCAAATCTCCAATTCGCCCAGCCTGGCCTCCAAAGCTACGAATAAGCTACACTTATTACAAGTATCATTACTGCTAAAGGAGGCCGAGGAATAACTAAACATTTCACACCCAGAGCAGAAAAGTGCGGGAGAGACAGGAGAAGCCACCATGCTAAACCGACTAAGAGGTAGTAGCTGCGCTAAGCTAGCTGATTCCTAAATACACAGTGAATAATGTGTAAATGTGTAAGAGAGAGTGCTTTAGTTAAGGCACGTGAAGATTACACTGTGAAACAAATCATTATCTAGTTATCTAGAGCAATCTAACTATGCAGATTAAACAGCTAACAGATACAGCAAAGCACCGCTGTGCTCTGGAACAGCCAGGAAGTAATACAATACCGCAGTGAGAGCCAACCACCAGTAGAGGCAAGCAAGAGTCAGTCAAAAAGCAACAAAACGAGCCATATTGCGGTGGTATCATCTGCAAACTTTATGATGGTGTTTGTGGGATGGGTCGGAGAGCAGACGTGCATGTAATGAACATGTGAACCTGCATGTAACGTGCATGTGAACAGGAGGGGGCTCAGTACACAGCCTTGAGGGGAACTGGTGCTGAGTGTGATGGTGGAGGAAAGGTGGGGGCCAAGTTTCACGGACTGTGGGCGGTTTGTGAGGAAGTCCTTGATCCACTGGCAGATGGGGGTGGAGATGCCCAGATGTGTCAGTTTCTGGACCAGGATCTCCGTTATGATGTGGTTGAAGGCTGAGCATCCCCACATAGCTCCCCTGGTGCTCCAGGTGGCTCAGCGCGGTGTGGAGAGCTGTGGTGATAGCGTCCTCTGTGGAGCGGTTTGCCCTGTAGGCAAACTGGTGGGGGTCCAGAGTGGGAGGCAGACAGGCTGTGATGTGCTGAGAGACCAGTCTTTCAAAACACTTCATGACCAGGGGCGGTCCTGGAGGTGGGCCGACCGGGCAGCCGCTCGGGGCGGCATCGTGGAGGGGGGGTGGCACGACCGTGCGAAAAAAAAAGCAGGGTGGGGGGGTTGTCCTGACGGGGGAGTTCGTGGTTACGTTACGGCAGAGCGGAGCCCCCATCTCCCCCCCCCCCCCCCCCGTCCCATGGTGGGAGGCGCGCATCTGGCGCCTGTCCAATCCACTGTCCTCAGATCACATCATCATCTGTCATCATGCTCTGCTCTATCGTCGTGGTGGTCAATTGGTCAACTTAAAATAGTTCAGCGACAGTCTCACCTCTCGCGTTAGGTGAGCAACGCTGCACAGTGCAGAGTTTGTGCAGGGGGAGGGGGGAATCATTCAGTGTTTGGACGAGGAGGTGGTCGAAACGGAGTAAGACATAATCATGGAAAGGAAACGATCAAAGCCATCAGGTGCCCAATTCGAAAGAAGAAGAGGAGAAACGAGCAAATGAAAAAGGTATGTATCGATTTATGTATTCCCGCAGCTTCACAGTGCTTTAAACAGTGTGGACGCTGAGCGTCCACAGAGTTCAATAGCGAAGCAAACAGTGCAGCGAAATGAGACGAGTCATTGGATAAATGCTGGACTTTGTCCCGCCCATCGGACGCTCAGCGTGTCTGGGGGTCTATGGGGCAGTGGGCTGGCCTCGGCCGGCCCGGACGCTCAGCTTCTGCATGATGATTGGATGATCTGTCTGAGGCTGAATCCGTTTTTGATTGACAGCGAATCAGCGATCTTTTGGTGTAAACATCTGTGGGAGCGTTTTCATTCTGTTCTGAGTTGAATCGGAGACTTTCGTAATCCTCTTAGCGGAATTTTCTTTGTTAAAAACGACTAGTGACAAATCGAGCTTCTATTTCTGGTGGGTTTTTTTTGTAGCTGCTTGTGTTTGGAGACTGACTTCTATCACTCTTTCTGACTTCTATCGCAGTTTCTGTCCCTACCGAGCAGCGGGTGCTGCTGAGCTCCTCCACCATCACAAAGCACTCACAGGCGGATACACTTCACACTAGCCTCACGCCAGTCCCAGCTAGCAAGCTAGCTAGGTAGCAAGCTGCACATAATGGCAGACAATCTGAATGTTGCGGACCGGATTTTGGCGAAGCCATTTGATAGTCTTCCTTACGAAGAAGCCATGGTTTCTGTCATGGCTTCAGCTCTCAATGGTTTGCAGGCCAAAGTTAAAGCAATAGCCCCCAGTGCAGTGTTTGTGCATTGCTATGCACACAGACTGAATCTGGTTCTGTCTCAGGGGGCTAAATGCTTATCTGAGTGCAGAATATTTTTTGCATCACTCTCTGGGTTTGCCACATTTTTCTTAAAATCCACAAAGAGGATGTCTTTTCTTGAGTCTGCAGGCTGCTCAAGGTTGCCCAGAAATGCTCCTACTCGATGGAATTTCACATCACGGATAGTGAGCACTGTGGCAAACAATTATGATGCCCTCCTGCAAACTTTTGTATATAGACTGTTTTCCTCTTACTTCTTTTGCACTTCTTGTTATTTATGACAAATTATTGTGGTTTGCCAATTTTGCCTTTAAAGAGTGTTAATTTCTTCACTTGTTGCTTCCTGTTACTTATGATACACAATAGTGTTTGTTATTTCTTCTTATGTGTACAGTAATGGGTATAGAATTTACCTCTGTCGTTAGTTCATTTATTTATGATACATGATTGCGCTTTACCATTTTTGCCACTTTAATGTATAGGGGTTTTTTGTACATTTTTTGTCACTTCATGGTATTCTGTAATATACAGAATATATGTTTAACTTCTTTTGTTATTTATATGGTGCAACTTTAATGGAGGTTTAAGTCTTGTTCATTATGGTGTATGGTACTCTGTGATAATGCAAAGTGCACTCTTGGTAAAACTGAATGACGTGCAATATTTTGACCATCGGGTGGTGCTGTAGTGCAGTTGTGCTTTCTTAAATACCTGTACTGTACATAGTTTTAATGTGAAGTCACTGAGTCTTTTGTTTGTTTATGTTCAAAAACTTTATTGAAGTAATTATTGTTTATCTTTGTATTTGTTATTGCAGTAGTCATTAAAACTGGAAATTTGTTCTTGAAAATAGCTGTTGTGAGTTAATTTGTGGGATTGTGGGTGTTCTGAACGAAGTTAGTGTTATCATGGGTGGTGGGGCGGAGGTGGTGGCCACATTAGTGTGCGCGGGGGGGGGGCGCACGCAGGGGTTTTTTCCCGGGGAGTAAATCACGCTAGGACCGCCACTGTACATGACCACAGGCGTAAGTGCAACAGGCCTGTAGTCATTTATGGTCTCCACTGCTGACTTCTTTGGGACTGGAATGATGGTGGAGAAATTGAGGCAGAGTGGAATGATGGCGTGCGACAGGGACAGGTTGAATATGCAGGTGAAAACTCCAGCCAGCTGGTCAGCACACACTTTCAGTACCTTTCCAGGTACACCATCGGGGCCGGCCGCCTTCCTGGGGTTCACCGCCTTCAGCACGTCTCACTTCGTGTTCCTGAAGTGTTAGCGTGCTGGTGCTGGAGGGTGGTGGGTGTGGAGTTGCTGCTGTTCTGTCTGCTTCAAAGCAGGCAAAGAAGCGGTTCTGCTCCTCTGCCAGTGAGGCGTCAGACCTAGCATTTCCTGGGTTGCTGCTTCTGTAGTTGGTTATATGATTTATTCCCTGCCACATCCTTCTGGGGTCATTTACAGCGAAGTGGTCCTCTGTCTTTTTCTTGTAGGCAGCCTTGGCCTCTCTGATGCCTCTTTTCAGATTAGATCTGGCCCGCGGCTGCGCTGTACA
The DNA here is from genome assembly GCF_902500255.1 of Thalassophryne amazonica. Lineage (NCBI taxonomy): Eukaryota > Metazoa > Chordata > Actinopteri > Batrachoidiformes > Batrachoididae > Thalassophryne > Thalassophryne amazonica. Next base: position 68,341,404 of record NC_047116.1, read on the forward strand.
GGGCCCTGTACTGTACTGAATCTACTCAATTGTTTCATGTCATGGTACTAAATGTAGTTTTTAGATTTACTTAATAGTTTCACTTAGATTTACCAAGATCATCAAGTATATTTAAATGATTTCACAGTTTTTTCATTAAATCAATATTTATAAGTGTAAAAATGTTTCACCAAAAAAACTGAGTAGAGCACAGTTAAAGATTTTCGAGTGTACAGTAGTTTACGGTAACGTGTTACATCTCATTAAACCCTAACCCTCGTATAGCCAGAATTCTTTGATACTAATGGTGCTCTCACTGATGTGTCTATTTAAGGGCCTCTTCACGCATAAAACAAATTTGGCTGAATGGCACTCATGAAAAACCTGAGCTGCACTTGAATGCCTCGTACAGCAGTCAGCACAACCGTTCTGCCACAGCACATGCACTCCACATTTGCATCGCGCTGGAAACCCAGTCGAACGGTGGTCAAGATGAGGTCGTAATGGTGACTGTGGTCACAACATTCATATGGTATGTTGTACGCAGGTCAGACCATTTGGACCGTGGTCGAGAGGCTGCACGAAATGATCAGCCACGTCGAACCCTGGCCAAATGTCTCAAGTGAGCCAGCCTACATATTAGTGGCTGAATGAGGGCAAATGGCACCCGAATGGCCATCAAACCCACACTCAGCCAGAGCTGAGGTGCCACCCATGAACTTCCAACAACAGTCACGGGGAACTTAGAAAATGAGGGCTCATTCGCGTGGCCAGCACGAATGTAGTGCCCAGGACACTACTGTCGAGGTGTGGTCGAGGTGGTGAAAGCTCACAGGGTGGTCAGTGTGTTGTGTCTGCTCCGCGAGCACCACGAATGACGTGCAAGTGTGTCGTGCCCCCCGATCCAACATTGTCCAGGTGCTGCCGAGGTGACGAAAGCTTGAACGGCAGCGGGAGTGCAATGCGATTACTGTCCAGCGCAGCGAGCACATTTGAACGGGCTGTCATGATGGACGTCATTTAACACTTTCCCTCCCATGGGTTACACAATGTATATGAGGCATTATGACCACCACAGCTGTAATACAATGTGCAGGGTATGTGCAGTGTGGTGCTTGTCCATGGAGAGTTGATGCATGTGACAGGCTTGGTGAGCTGCCACCAAACACAGTCAAATTTGCAGTCTTCCAAAAAATTATGAGAAATTGACACATTTTATATCCTCTTTGAATCATGAGTTTTTTAATTGCCCTTACAGAATCATGGCTGACTGAGCAGTGTAAAGACACTGGCTTGTATGAATTGCCACTTTATAACTCTATTCACTTTGTCAGACAATCGAGGTCTGGAGGACGAGTCTCAATATTTGTACACAAAAATCTGGATTTTAATGTCCGATTTGATCTTATGAACTCAACTGAATCTGACTTAGAATCAATTTTCATAGAAATATTGTCTGATAGTTGAACAAAAAAATCTTATCATTAAGTTGTATTTATAGGCCACCAAATACAGATGTGAATTTCAACCAGTGTTTTTCAAATATTCTGGAACTCATTAACAGAGAGGATAAAATCTGTCAAATTCTTGTCGACTTTAATATAAATTTGTTCAATAAGGAAACACAATGTGCGACTAATTATTTTTTTTTATTTTTTATTTTTTATCATAAACAAAATAAGATATTTAGTACATTACAAATGTCTTTTAACATTATACTACAGTTTAGTTTATCCTTATTTAATTTATTGCAATATTGTATGAAGTACCTGAGCAACTTATATAAACAAAATTTTTCTTTTACAGAAAACGTTTGTTCGAATACCTACTTTTTCGAAACCTTGTGCTCCATGTGCACCTTTGTTTTTCAAATTGCAGCTCTTAAATATCTTTCATAAATATGTTCTTGACCTGTACATTTGTCTTTAGAGCTCTTCATGATACCAGTTGGCCCTTTTTTCATCATGATGTTAAATCTTGGAATGATACAGTACATTTTCTAAATCCAACCATCACTTTATACAGATACAAAAGTGGATTAAAAGTAAAGCTCCTGTATGAGTACTTATAATTTCAACCTATTACTTGGTTTTAATTGATTTAAATGTTTTATACTTTGTTAATTGACATAATACTTTTGTTTATTGTTGTGATATTTTTGTTTTTCATAAGGGAGTGGGTCTTTGATAAGTCTCCTTGGCTTCTACCACTCCCTTGCACAGTATGCTCATATTGTATTTTTTATTGTTTTATTTGTGTATATATATATATATATATATATATATATATATATATATATATATATATATATATATATATATATATATGCAAATTGTGATTTCTATTGTGCAAAATAAATGAAATGAAATGACGGGACGTGAGAGCTGTGAAACACCTATCATGACGTATACAGCATGTCCCTCTGGCGGAGGAATTACCGAGCAGCAGTGTGCCCACACCGCCACAACGAAGATAAAAATAAAAACTCCAGGTGTGTCACAGCGCTGTGCGGACACCAACCACTCACCACTGTGCATCCCATCCTGCTGACAGCTACCACTGTCAGCTCACAAAAGCGTCGTCCCATATGAATTCCATATGAATCCCATATAGATCCCATTTAAATCCCATATGATGCAGCATTTCACGGCCAAGGACCCATCCGACCGGACAGTGTGATGGCCTGCTGCGCAGGTTAAGGTTTTTAAGATCACAGGAACCTTTTGATGTATATCCATTCTATTTATAATAAATATAATAATTCTATTTATAATAAATAAATGTTTTTATTTTGTTTGCACCTCCTGCTGTGTTATAGCCATTTTTTGGAGGTGAATACCTGACTGAATTATGATGGTTGTTGAGAAAGTGAATGCACGGACCCACGTTAGGGGTGTAAATGAGCGGTCAATAGGAATACCAATAAATAACAATTTATGAGGCAAAAGTGCAAACAGGTTACGAATATGCTGAGTCCAATTAATAACAGAAAATGGTGACACGTGGGCAGGCCCGAGGGTAGGAGACGCCTATCCAGAGAACAGCCGGAACCCACGAAGTTCCACCGCCAGCCGGAGGCCTGCAATACACCAGAGCCGCCAAGTCCTGGTACCCCAGGTGGCCACCGATCAAGGCTGTCGGACTGGTACTGCTGGCAGGAGCAAAAATAGATTAGGTGGGTGTGTGTACACCCAGCAAACAGTCAGCAAAACTCAGTAATCCTCCTGAAGGAATAAATCCAAATACTCCCAGTGTGCAGAGGAAAACTGGAAAACGTGCAGTGTCAATTGAAATTCTTAGCAAGTAAGAAGTGAGTGGAGACGCCAACTCCTCCAAACTTCCCACAAACCCGGCTACGAGCTGCAAGTATATAAATCACAACTGCAAAGACTTCAGTAGCAATGAATGTGCGTATGGCACAAACCGGCTGAGTAGGTTTACCTCTGTGGTAAGCTGATAACTCGGCAGAGTTATGGTGTCTCTCCCAGGCTTTTATGGATGTGGTGATGAGTGATGGCAGACAGCTGATGACGGCCTAACGGGCACACCTGGTGGTACCAAAAAGGCCAGTGCCCCCTCTAGAGGCCCAAACGCTGCCAACATGGCAGGGCGCCATCTGGTGGTGGGCCAGCAGTACCTCCTCTTCAGCGGTCCACACAACAATGGTAAAACATTCAAAACTCAAAATGTACATTTTGATGTGGATATGTGTATAGGCCAGAACATTTAACAGTCCATATAGCTTCTTTGAGGTGCACATAGGGAATATGTACCACAGTTCAATTAATCTGATTGAAATGGTCTTAAAAAAATCAAATGTGTTTTCTTAAAATTGCGTTGTATTCAAGACGTCCAAACAAAATGTACAACTCATTCATGTCTATATTCTAATTTACATTTCATGCTCATATGTTTTGGTAAAGCGATAACATGGTTGGGTTGCACTGTATAACCTTTAAAAATGTTTCACATTTATTACAAAATAAAATTAAAATATAATAATGAATAAAAGTATTTAATAACTGATTTTACAGCAACATTTGGGGTGTTAACTTTTTGTGTTCCTACTTGCGGTTGTTTCTTTGGATTTGTAAATGTTATTGTTTTAGTTTTAAATCATTTTTTAGCATGCATGTATACATATGCGTATAATTATGAACGTGTTCTTTAATTCCTTTGATTAGAATTAGAATCAAAACAGAGTTTGTTCCCTCAAACTAAAACTACAATTTCAAACAAAACAGTTAGTTATTATTTTAGAACACACACACACACACACACACACACACACACACACACACACACACACACACACACACACACACACACACACACACACACACACACACACACACACACACACACACACACACACACACACACACAGTTGTCTGTCCGTCATCCTTGTCTTTATGACGAGCCTCCGCCCATCGAGGCGACGCAACCAATCAGAGTGGCGGTGTGTACTGACCTGTGATTGGACCTCGTCAGTGTGTTCCGTCAGTCGGTCCGCGAGACAAAGTGGTGATCGGAGTCGGACCGCCGGTCCGGACCTCGCGGCCTCACGGACTAGTCTTAGTCCCAGAGACACGGAGTGAGTTTGACAGCTGGAACCTCTGTGTTCAAGTAAGTGTTGTGTGAGTCACATGTGATCAATATCGGCAGCTCTCTCTCTCTCTCTCTCTCTCTCTCTCTCTCTCTCTCTCTGTGTGTGTGTGTGTGTGTGTGTGTGTGTGTGTGTGTGTGTGTGTGTGTGTGTGTGTGTGTGTGTGTGTGTGTGTAAGTAAGTAAGTAAGTAAGAGAGAGATGATCAAAACAAAACGTTTTTGCCATGCACGAGCCTGGTCCACTATATATATATATATATATATATATATATATATATATAGTGTGTTGTTGTAAATATTGGTTATGAATTGATTGTTGTCATTTTGTGGCAACACTTCTTTATTTTTGGAAGCAGAAATCAAACACTTGTGTTGGTGTTGATCAGCGGTGAGCTTTAAGCAGACAATGTGTCTGGTTCTGGTTCCAGCCCTGAAATCATCCCCGTGTCACTGATGTGCAGATGGATGCGGGGTGATGTTTTTGGGGATGGGTGCAGGCAGAAAAACAGCTACACTCTTTCATAATGACGGCTTTGTTCTGCACACACATCACAGTCTGGTTAAATTTGTGACGATTTTGGTCAGTGAGAAAAAGAATTCCAAATAATCTACAATAATTATTCCTTCGACTCAAAGCAAAACAGAATTTGTTCCATGAAATAATAACTACAATTTCCAACTGAACAAATGATTATTTCAGAACTTTTCAGCGTTTGTGATCCCAAATTACCAAAACGAGGTACACTGGCCATGTTTACAATCATCTCAAAAACACCGCTCAACCTCAGGCACACACACACACACACACAAAATAAAAATAATTATAATTATTGTTTTATTCTCCTAGTTGTTGATACATTTATCAAAAACAATAATGTAACATAATAAATATATTAATGTAATAGCAACAATAGATAATTATCATGATAAAAGTAACAATTATGATTATTTGTATTCCTCTTATTGGTGAAAATATTGACCATTGTCATGATAATCATCATTGTCAGTACAATTTCCACACTAGAAAAAGGAAACATGCTTTAAGTGTGTACTTCAGTTGCACATGATCTGGATGTGAACAAATACCATGATGTTTTTAGAAACTGATGTATATATTTAAGAAAGTAAATCCAGCAGACCTCTTCATTCCGTGCACAATTCTCCCCCTTTCATCAGACGTCTACAAATATGAAAATTATGCTCCTCATGGTTTTTGTGATATTTTGGAGGTGTGTGTGTGCGTGTATGTATATATATATATATATATATATATATATATATATATATATATATATATATATATATATATATATATATATATATATATATATATATATATATATATATATATGAGAAACTACGGATATTAGGTAACAACACTGAATAATAGGGATGGGTATTGATAAGATTTTAGCAATATTGTTGCCATTATCAATTCAGCTTATTGATCAGATTCTTTATCGATTCCCTTATGAATACTTCTTGTGAATTTTCTGTGTATAAAAAGTAGGCTTTACAGGTTTTCTATGTCAAGAACATTTTATTGAGTCTTAAAGTAAATAAATATGAAATTGGTCACTGGATCATTGATCAAAGGACATAAATAAAAACAAAATCTGTACATGGTCACTAGATCCTTCATTTCTGGACATAAATAAAAACAAAATCTCTACATGGTCACTAGATCCTTCATTTCTGGACATAAATAAAAACAAAATCTCTACATGGTTACTATAGCCTTCATTTCTGGACATAAATAAAAACAAAATCTGTACATGGTCACTAGATCCTTCATTTCTGGACATAAATAAAAACAAAATCTCTACATGGTTACTATAGCCTTCATTTCTGGACATAAATAAAAACAAAATCTGTACATGGTCACTAGATCCTTCATCTATGGACATAAATAAAAACAAAATCTCTACATGGTTACTATAGCCTTCATTTCTGGACATAAATAAAAACAAAATCTATACATGGTCACTGGATCCTTGATCTCTGGACATAAATAAAACAAAATCTATACATTGTCACTGGATCATAGATCCCTGGACATAAATAGAAATAAACAAAATCTGTACATGATGTATCCTAGGTCTCTGGACATAAATAGAAATAAACAAAATCTGTACATGATGTATCCTAGGTCTCTGGACATAAATAGAAATAAACAAAATCTGTACATGGTCACTGGATCCTTGATCTCTGGACATGAATAAAAACAAAATCTGTACATGGTCACTGGATCCTTGATCTCTGGACATGAATAAATACAAAATCTGTACATGATGTATCCTAGGTCTCTGGACATAAATAGAAATAAACAAAATCTGTACATGATGTATCCTAGGTCTCTGGACATAAATAGAAATAAACAAATCTGTACATGATGTATCCTAGGTCTCTGGACATAAATAGAAATAAACAAATCTGTACATGGTCACTGGATCCTTGATCTCTGGACATGAATAAAAACAAAATCTGTACATGGTGCACTGGATCCTTGATCTCTGGACATGAATAAAAACAAAATCTGTACATGGTCACTGGATCCTTGATCTCTGGACATAAATGAAAACAAAATCTGTACATGGTCACTGGATCCTTGATCTCTGGACATGAATAAATACAAAATCTGTACATGATGTATCCTAGGTCTCTGGACATAAATAGAAATAAACAAAATCTGTACATGATGTATCCTAGGTCTCTGGACATAAATAGAAATAAACAAAATCTGTACATGATGTATCCTAGGTCTCTGGACATAAATAGAAATAAACAAAATCTGTACATGGTCACTGGATCCTTGATCTCTGGACATGAATAAAAACAAAATCTGTACATGGTCACTGGATCCTTGATCTCTGGACATGAATAAAAACAAAATCTGTACATGGTCACTGGATCCTTGATCTCTGGACATAAATGAAAACAAAATCTGTACATGGTCACTGGATTCTTCATTTCTGGACATAAATAAAAACAAAATCTATACATGGTCACTGGATTCTTTATTTCTGGACATAAATAAAAACAAAATCTATACATGGTCACTGGATTCTTCATTTCTGGACATAAATAAAAACAAAATCTATACATGGTCACTGGATCCTTGATCTCTGGACATGAATAAAAACAAAATCTATACATTGTCACTGGATCATAGATCCCTGGACATAAATAGAAATAAACAAAATCTGTACATGATGTATCCTAGGTCTCTGGACATAAATAGAAATAAACAAAATCTGTACATGGTCACTGGATCCTTGATTTCTGGACATAAATAAAAAACAAAATCTGTACATAGTCACTGGATTCTTGATCTCTGTACATAAATAGAAATAACCAAAATCTGTACCTTATGTATGAAAATGAATGAATGAATGAATGAATGAATGAATGAATGAATGAAAACTATTTATTTCGAACATTTGATACAACAACAATTACAAGATAGATCAGTAAAGACAACAACAAAAAAGTTCCTACTGTGTACCCAACATGTCCGAAAAGGGGTAGGGTGAAGCATCAGCTTATTTATCCCTACCCCTTCTTCCCCACAACCAGTAATACCCTTTGCCACATATACACAGATTCCTACACACCTAAACCGATATATATATATATGTATATATATATACATATATATATACATATATATGTATATATATACATATATATATACATATATATGTATATATACATATATATATACATATATATGTATATGTATACAGCTCCCAATTCAGATCAGGGAGACAGACACCCTCTCTACTTTTAAGATTAGGCTTAAAACTTTCCTTTTTGCTAAAGCTTATAGTTAGGGCTGGATCAGGTGACCCTGAACCATCCCTTAGTTATGCTGCTATAGACGTAGACTGCTGGGGGGTTCCCATGATGCACTGAGGTTTCTTTCTCTTTTTGCTCTGTATGCACCACTCTGCATTTAATCATTAGTGATCGATCTCTGCTGTCTTCCACAGCATGTCTTTTTCCTGGTTCTCTCCCTCAGCCCCAACCAGTCCCAGCAGAAGACTGCCCCTCCCTGAGCCTGGTTCTGCTGGAGGTTTCTTCCTGTTAAAAGGGAGTTTTTCCTTCCCACTGTAGCCAAGTGCTTGCTCACAGGGGGTCGTTTTGACCGTTGGGTTTTACATAATTATTGTATGGCCTTGCCTTACAATATAAAGTGCCTTGGGGCAACTGTTTGTTGTGATTTGGCGCTATATAAAAAAATTGATTGATTGATTGATTGATACAGTCAGTGAATGTTTCAATACTAGATCCTGGTGCTCTATATATACAGCTGACTAATACATTTTTGCTTTTTTCTTCACATATTTCAATAGTTATACATTCTAATAAGTTATCAATCGCAGTTGTCATATTGTCTACTATTTTATAATCCATGTTCTTATCCACATACACAGCCACTCCTCCTCCACTCTTATTCTTTCTGTTTACACAATTAAATTCATATCCATCCAGTTCAAAATCCATTCCTTTATCTTCATTGATCCATGTTTCTGATATAGCAATTATGTTAAATATTTTTTTAAACTGACGTAAATATTCTTTAATGTTGTTAAAGTTTGCATATAGACTTCTGCTGTTGAAATGGATTATTGATAATTTGTTATCCGTTTTAATGATCCGATTAAACTGTTCATCTGTATAATAGCAACAACTGTCATTGATTTTTGAGAAGAAATTATTGTCCGGGTCTATATCGTGCTCCAAGTCCAGTACATTGTGGTCTGTGTATTTAAATGTTCTCAGTTCTACTTTTCCATGATCAGCAATCCTTTGAGTTATATCCTTCTTGTCTCCAGATGTAGATGATGTAGTAGATGAATAGGTTCCTCTGGTCTGTGTCATGGTGTTGTGATGTGTTTGTGTCCTCATACCTTATTGGTCGTATTTGTCCAGATCCTCGATGTTCCTGATTACCATAACCTTCGCTTGTTCTGGTGTTCCATTCAATTTGATAAATGTTTTGCAGTTGGATGTCCATGTCTGTTGAATTTTTCCCTGCTTTTTTAAGAACAAGCTTTCCTGGCGATGTCTGCGTTTCTTTTGGTCAGATGTTCATTGATGAATACGTTTGTTCCTTTAAGTTTCCGTCCCTGTTTTAACAATGCCATTTTATGTTTTCTGTTGACAAACCTCATTATAACTGCTCGCTTGTCTCCATCCTCTCTCCTGGGCAGGGGGTGGCACGCTTCAATGTTATTACAGTCCATTTGAATACCTTTAGATTGCAGGAAGTCAGCCACCTGTTGTTCCACTGAGCTGGCCTCCTGCTCGCTGGCCTCCCCTCCGCTGTCTTCTGACACCGCCCGTGCGTAGGATCGAGGTTTAATATGAATTCCTGTAATAATAACGTCGTTCATCCTTGTGTACTGTTCCAACTCTGCAACACGGTTCTCCAGGTGCAACAGACGCCGGCCTTTCTCGGCATTCTGGATCCGGAGAGCCTTCACGTCACCTTCATGTATCCTAACTCTCTGGACATAAATAGAAATAAACAAAATCTGTACCTTATGTATCCTAGCTCTCTGGACATAAATAGAAATAAACAAAATCTGTACATGATGTATCCTAGCTCTCTGGACATAAATAGAAATAAACAAAATCTGTACCTTATGTATCCTAGCTCTCTGGACATAAATAGAAATAAACAAAATCTGTACATGATGTATCCTAGATCTCTGGACATAAATAAAAATAAAAAATATCGGCAGTTTTTGTCAAAGGCATTTCCTTTCAGGCATTAATAGGGATGGGTATTGATAAGATTTTATCAATATCAATGCCATTATCGATTCCGCTTATCAATTCGATTCCCTTATCGATGCCTCTTGTGAATTTTCTGTGTACTAAAAGTACGTAGGCTTTACAGGTTTTCTATGTCAACCACATTTTATTGAGTCTTAAAGTAAATAAATATGAAATTCGTCACTAGATCCTTGATCTCTGGACATAAATAAAAATAAACAAAATCTGTAGTTTTTGTCAAAAGCATTTCCTTTCAGACATTTTGGCATTATTGTCTCTCCATACCTCTAAGCTGAGCTCAGCTGGCTGCAGCATGTCAGCGCAGGACGTCTCATTTTGGGAGGAAAAAAACATTTTGATCAATTGCAGTTTGTTTGTATTACAACGTTGGAATCATTTCTTAATGATACCCGAAAAGAACCAGTTCCCGATACCCAACCCTAGGCATTAATGAGACAAATTTAACTCCATGGCCCCTGAGCTGAGCTCTTGCAGCCGGCTGCGCTGCACGTCAGAATGTAATTCATAAAGAACGGCGGACGTCTCATTTTGGAAGAAAAAAACGTTTTTGGTCAGTTGTAGTTTGTTGTCTGTATTACAGTGTTTGGAAGGAGGTGCCATTTGATTTAAAACGTGACTCGTTTTGAAGTTATTAATTTTGACCGAAATCTTTCCAACTTTACTTGGCAGAGTAAAGTTGGAAAGGCGCAGCATTTGGAAAGGCGCAGCGTTTGGAGCTGTGCAGTTAATCCCACAAAACAGGAATGGAACAGAGGATGATTCTCGTTTCTTGCCCGCAAGAAGACAAAAGTCTCACTTAGTGACTTTCGTCTGCATAAAGGTGACTCATGATTGAGTTTAAATGGCTTTGCGGGGGGTTAATGAAGAAATTGTGGATCTGCTGCTTCTGAAAAACAGCAAAGCAGAGATCCAGTGAAGCAGCAGTTTGCAGCACTTCTTCTTTGCTTCAAGCTTCAAGCAGATCTGCTGCTACAATCAACGTAGAGATTTTCACGATAAACACCCTCAAAAACAACGGCCACTCCGGTGTAATGTGAACTGAAGGACTGATAAGGGAATCTTTAAACAAAGAGGCTATTGATGTCTGTGGATTGAATCATTTCTTATCGATTCTTAACAGGAATGGATTTTTGGTACCCATCCCTACTGAACAATGGACGCTGATATTCACATTCTGGACTCACGCCAATCCAGTGGGTGGTGGTAAATCATCTTTATATTAAAAGCGTGTGTGCGTGATTTTATTTAGTAAGTTTAATGTAAATACATAATATAATTGTAAATATGTTAAAAATACATGGATAACACAAGAAAGTGAAAACACTTATTACCATTGTAGTCCATTTAAAAATCAAATGACAAAACAGAAGTAATTATACAATAAAATGACAATAATCTATATTACATACCCAAGTGGCCTCTGTGTGGGTGTATGCGTGCGTGTGTATGGCTTTCATCATGTGAAACTAGGGAGAGCTGCCATTTGGTACGCTTTTGGATTTGGGTCAAGGATGAATGCTGTGAAAAAGTTAATAGGACTATATTTTTTGAGAATTAGCAATATTAGCTAACACAGTGAACAATGGACATTGTGCTGCAATGCACCATGGAAGTTTGGGGTTTTAAATTTTGTTACTGTGGTTTATGTTAGTTCACAGTGTTGCTTGTATTATTGATTTGTTGTGCTTTTGTAGTTCAATTGTTTTAGTCAGTTTAGTTAAGTGTCATGTTGCCATTACCATGACTGAGAAGTGTAGTGCGTTTGATGTCTTCTGCCATATGATTCCTATGTGCAGCATGCTAGTATATATATAAACACTTGGTCATTTATTTAGCATAATACAGAGTTCATTGCATTGTGTCCATTATCAATAATTATTCACATTTTACCTTGAAATATTACCATTCTTTTTGTATCTGCAATTTTTTTATTACTTTATTTTCTGTTATATTTTTTTGGCCTCAGAATTTAAAAGACTGTATACTGATACCCAATGATTAAAGATTCACGTATTTAATCAAATATGTAATTAATTAAAGTTTTGCACATTTAATTACTCACACTTTCAGTCTGACAAGTGACTTTGCTATTTATTTATCCATTTGTATTTCAGTACTCTTGTAGCCTTTTCAGACACCCTGAGATGTGCAAGTGTTGTGGGAGGGGCCTGTTTGGCGTCCTGAGAGTGAGTGCCCGTACCAGTAACTGTTCCGCATGATTCAGACACAAAGATCAGAGTGGTTTAAACCCACTGTGACGCCCATCACTGCGCATGGAGTCACATGTTGTGCATCTTTCTGCTCCATCAACATAATGACATCAGACAGGAAAACGCTGCCTGACGGAAACTGAATGAGAAAAAGATTTTGGTTTCAAAACTGGCAAGGCTAGAAACCAGTGAGACCAGTCCATTGCTGTTGGCCCCCCTCCATGCAGCTGCTGCTGAGTGGGTGGAGCCACTGCTGCTGGTTCAAGCCAATCTGTTCACACTGAGGAGGTAGGAGGCGGGTGCACCATAAAGAGGTTAAAGGTTGCTGCATCCTTCAGACAACCCATATGTCTTCCCTGTGTTCGTCAGGTTTTTTTCTGAAATAATTGGTTATGTTGAATTCAGTTGTTCATGTACAGTATTGATTTTTTTGATAAATAATTAATTATTCAATATTGATGGTAAGAATATGATGAAAAAATTAAAAGCATCTACATTTTAAAAGCCAAGTGGCCTCTGTGTATGTGTGTGTGAGTGCAACTTTGATCGCGCAGAAACTGGGGAGAGCTGACGTGCTGTTTGTTATGCAAACAGCACATGTCCTGCTATGTCAAGCATGATGCTGCAAAAATGGGAAGTTGATAGGACTAATATTTTTGGAGAAATTAGGGATATTAGGGAACAACAGTGAACAATGGCTGTTTATATCACCATTAATCAGTCCCTGGTAACCAGACAAGCTCTGAACAAAGGAAACATCTCAATCTTGCCAGCTGTAAAACATGACATCAACTAAATAATAAATACAATTACAATACAATAATAAATACAATTATCATATACCTATAAATGATATGCCAATATGATTTGATAAAACACTAAAGAATAAATAGCAATATAACCTTTTTGCGGATATTTTTCATATCACCCGAGTAATCAGCCAATCCGGACAGCGGAGCGTCGCCATGACGAAGAGGCACGGTCAGAGGAACTGTGAAATACTGGTGAGTCACTATTAATAATTTCTTACGTGTCCAACCTCGTAGGTTGATCGGTAAAATTAAATTCGTTAGTTCTAAAAGCCATCATAATTATTTATAGGAAAACGTTCAATTTTTTTTCTACTAAGGTTTGAACTTTGAATGTTTACACAGGAGTGAAAAGTTAGAAAATGTTAATGCCTGTTTGAGAAAAGTGTATAAAGTGTGTAGTGAGGTGTTTTACAGTCTTAAAACATCTATAATAATTGTAAAAAATAACGCTGACTACTTTGCGGATTTCGCCTATCGCGGGTTATTTTTAGAACGTAACAAGGGACCACTGTATATGATAAAATCGTTATCAAGTTGTTCACTAATGAATATGGCTTTTTATACCCTTCAGAAAACCATACAACATTGATCATTTATAGGTATATGATAAAAGTGTTATCAAGTTGTTTTACCAAAGCCATATTCATTGGTGAACAGCTTGATAACTGATATTATTATATGGTTGCGACGCTAAGTGCACTCTGATTGGCTGATTACTGGTGGGCTATTTTTCCATATCGGACCGGTTTCCATGGTAATCAGTTTGAAACATGTATTTTCTTTACAAACCAGAAGCTAAAAACGCAATTAGAAAAAGCAAGTCAGACATGAATGTACTCCATAAATATCTAAACAGCATGTGAAAAAACACACAGCTTGAAAGCTTTTTACCAGCTAACAACCGGACCATCTGTTAGCAAGTTCTTCATGGAGGTGAGGCGAACAAGTCGTCTACGAGCCATCAGGAGCTTTTATATTCAGGCGATACTGTAGTTTGCGTGTTTATATACATAATAGCCATATAATAAATTAATTATTAATCTCAAATTGCTCGGTCCTCTGTGTTTTTCGCATGTTTTTCGTACTGTAAACACATCGATCTGATATTTCCCCGTACAGACTCACAGTTGTTAATCCTTATTTTCCACAAAACGTTCGCATTTTACTTTTCTGCACTTCATTATAGAAAATTTGTATAATTTATTACCACCCTTGAAAAAATGTCAGCTACCTATATTATATACGCTACCCAGTCTCGAGCCCTTGAATCCCCAGGGGCAATGTGCTAGTCTTTTTTATTTCAGTAATCCCAATCAGAAACAGCTGTTTTAATTATTCCTTTCTTTTTCAAAGTAAATAATACATTACAGATGTGTGAACATCAAGCCTCTACCTCCAGTCCTTTAAAATGAAGCAAATACGGAAATGGAAAATGTTGCAGTTTTGTGAATGGCCACTTGAGGCAGACTCCAAAACAGAGTCACGCCCATTGCTGTTCATATGCTGGACAAAGCCTGCGCGACGTCACCCACAGTTTTTCTATAGAGACCTGGAACAGCCAACTTGAAGCCCATATCTGGGTGTTGCCATGTTAGCAACAGTGGCCACATTGTTTTCTGGCTATGTGACGATGCACCCATGAATACATAAAGGGGTGGAACATGGGTGGCCACAGTGTGTGATGAAAGAATTCCAAACTTGATCTGAACCACCTAAGCTACAGGCTAACCTCGGTTTGGGTGTTTATTAAATCATATTTTGGGGAATGTGCAGTTGATCTCTTAACAATTTAATTTAGTGTAGACATGAAAAGTTATGAGCCCTCTTATTTTCTCAGTAACGTATAACAGATGAGGCTACTGGTACTACTAAAAGTGCTAACGCTGTTAGATGCTACAACATTAAATCCAACTAGAGTTCCACTCAGTTAGAATGTTACAGCAGCGTCCTAATGGATCATCTAAGATGTCTTAGATGATCCATTAGGATGTTTCACCACACAACAAGCCAACAAGGAGAGAGCATATTTCACCCATATTGGCCTCTCTTCATTGGCTTCCTGTTAATTCTAGAATAGAATTTAAAATTCTTCTCTTACCTATAACGTTTTGAATAATCAGGTCCCATCTTATCTTAGGACCTCATAGTACCCATATCACCCCAATAGAGCGCTTCGCTCTCAGACTGCAGGCTTACTTGTAGTTCCTAGGGTTTGTAAGAGTAGAATGGGAGGCAGAGCCTTCAGCTTTCAGGCTCCTCTCTGTGGAACCAGCTCCCAGTTCGGATCAGGGAGACAGACACCCTCTCTACTTTTAAGATTAGGCTTAAAACTTTCTTTTGCTAAAGTTTATAGTTAGGGCTGGATCAGGTGACCCTGAACCATCCCTTAGTTATGCTGCTATAGACTTAGACTGCTGGGGGGTTCCCATGATGTACTGAGTGTTTCTTTCTCTTTTGCTCTGTATGCACCACTCTGCATTTAATCATTAGTGATTGAGTCTCTGCTGTCTTCCACAGCGCATGTTCTTTTTCCTGGTTCTCTCCCTCAGCCCCAACCAGTCCCAGCAGAAGACTGCCCCTCCCTGAGCCTGGTTCTGCTGGAGGTTTCTTCCTGTTAAAAGGGAGTTTTTTCCTTCCCACTGTCGCCAAGTGCTTGCTCACAGGGGGGTCGTTTTGACCGTTGGGGTTTTTTCTGTAATTATTGTATGGCTTTTGCCTTACAATAAAGTGCCTTGGGGCAACTGTTTGTTGTGATTTGGCGCTATGTAAATAAAATTGATTTGATTTGATTTGATATTATTTCCAGTGTTTGTAATCTCTTCATCTTCTTAGGGCATTCTGTCAGTCCTCAGATGACGATAGCTTGACTTGAGATTTTTCCACATAGTCTTTTCCGAGTTAGTTTGCACAAATTCTTCCAGGCTTATGCTATGTATCTTAAGGTCTTGCTGTATATATCATCTCCATATCGTTGCCTGCCATCCCTGCTCCTTTGTCCAGGGATATAGCAGTGCAGGACTCTTCTCAGTCATCTTTCCTGCTTCATTCTTTTAACATGAACCAAATCACTTTATACCTCTTCTTACGTATAAAAGTCACCACTGTTTCAGTTGAGCCTACTCTTTGTCTCACACTTCATTCCTAATTCTATCTCTTCTGCTTTCCTTCATCATTTTTTGGAAACAGTTCATTGCCTGCTGGGGTTATGCCATCAGTGGAGAAGGACTATGTCCGAAGTAACACCTACGGCGTCATGTGAGGTGGACAGAGCCCAGCAGGACCCCCAAAAAACTCTGGCCAACGCAGTGGCAGGGTGTTGGTGGGGACACCCAGTTTGATGAGTCTATATAACTGGACCAATGGCCTCCCTAGGCAGACAGACCTATGATATTGCATGAGGTGTGTGTAATAAAACACTCTAAACAAAACAGACACAGCCTCCACAACAGGTTACACACCTACTAGGTTGAAGTAAGACACTACAAGAGACGGAGACACTGCATTGAGCTGTTGTCACTCAAAACAACCATCCACATTAAATGAGAATCAATTTAAATCAGTTTAACCTAGAAGTTAAAAAACAAATTCATCCCATACAGTTGTCATGGAGGACAAAACTATAAAGCCCAAAAACATTTTTTGTACTGGGCTGTAAATATCTATATTATAATAGCCAAGTGGCCTCTGGGTTTGCAGATGTTCTGGATCAAGACCAAGATTCAGGGTTTCAGTAACTTCATGGTCTGTATGCTGGAAGAGGATCAAATTTGTTCATTCATTGACCTCAGCAGTGAAATTTCTGTCCATTGGAACTACAAGACCCAATGATGTCTGGGAAGAGCTCAAGAAATCACTGGACAGAAGTGTAGCAGCAGTAGATACCCTCTGATCTTTGAGTCGATTGTAGACCTGATAAAGTAGAATGGTGGGCACTGGAGGCTGGTGCGCGTTAATGTCACGTTATCCCACACACACCATGTTTTTTACACAAAATTCAGTGTAAAGTCCTACAAAAAAAAAAAACTAAAAATAAATAAATAAATGTAGTGGTTACACAATCACTTCTCTGCCTCTTGTTTGTCTGACGACGAACAAGATGTTCCTTGCACTGGTAACAGCATCGGGGCTGGACAGCAAAAGTGTAGAAGAGTGGATGAGTGTGTTAAGGTGCCCTGACACTTGCACGACTTTATCCGCACACTTGCACGCACATCATTGTGACGATCCCACCCACTGTGTTCCCAGCTGGACGCCACTCTTTGTTCCACTGGCTGCCATGCACTGTGCACCGGATGCTGCATATAAAATAATTATTTTGTGGTGGATTAATCATTTTCTGTTGGAGTCGGCTGGTGAAAATGCCTCTAATTGCTTCCGGAATCACAGACGGCTGATCCAGCTGCAGCTTTTCTCTCTCGCGTGTGCACACGATTAATGAGGTGGAGAACACATTTGGAACCGTCTAAAAAGGTAATTATTTGTCATGTTTATATTGTAATGGCTTGGTAAAACAGTTGCATGTTCATCCATTCTTGTGAGCAGCCGTAAAAGTATGTTTATGATAGATTTAACATCTCATTATAATCGCTGTGATGCAGTGCACTGATGCAATCACTCGCACTCACAGTGTTTTTGAATTGTTTCCTTAATGTTCGTGTGAAGTTCATGTAATTAATGCGTGTTGGAGATTTTGAACATTTCAAAATTTTCTTTGCGCACATGCACGGAGCTGCGCACAGTTTACAATGGTTTACAATGGGTTTGAGACAAGTTTACTCTCGTGCACAGCAGAGTGCGTGCAAGTGCACAGATCAAAGTTGTGCAAGTGTCAGGGGGCCTTTAGTCCATCCCACAGGATAACTTAAAAAAAAATTGTATCCTTTTGTAATTCAAAATATAATCGAATGATGGTTAAGATCAATCCAAAAAAGCAGCTTTGTTTGCCTGTGTATTGCCCTACAGACATGTTTGCTCAGCTAGAAAGTGGAGTTAAAGCCCCTTTCACACTGGGCTTTCATACAGTTGCGCTAAAATGCGCACATTTGGTGTAGTCCCTGTGTTGGCTGGTGTGTGATGGCGCATTGTTCCTAGACTTGTTTATAGTACAGTCACTTGCCCAGTTCCGGATCATTGCCAGTTCCAGATCACTGCTGTTGTTTTTTTGCGCCGCCGTTTCTCGTAATCAGCATGAATAAGCTAATACTTGGTACCAATGGAAAGATTGATGTTTTGTCTACAAACGACCACAAGCTCGACCGGATCCAGCCATCCTCTGATCAGCAGAGGAATCAAACATCCTGGTGTCTGCAGTGTGCGCGCATTTTCTCACTCACTCATTCCTGCAAGTTTTAAAGTAACGATCTCTAAGACGTAGCAAAGGTGATTTAGACATTCAGTGTTTTTGGTTCTAGAGTGGGAAAATACTTACTTACTTTGGTAGAAAATGTCAGTGTGTTATGTCTTGCTGTTTAATTGCTGCACGCATTTATCTCCGACGCGAAAATTTGCCGGTTGCGGATCACTGAAGCAGCAGCCTCGTGTCAGTACTTGTGAGTCATGTGGACTTTGGGGGTCATCTCAACATCACAAATGGGCCTGAATGTGGGGGCTTTTACTTTTTAATTCGGGAGAAATCTCACCTCCACACTTCATTTTTTGCTCGTAAAAACGTATAACGGCGCCTTTCGAAACTAAGTAAATTCTCATTTAAATAAGTATAATTTCTATCATTTTGTGTTCAAAACACATTCTCGGGCACAGTGTGTATCATTCTGCATTAGAAGGGCTCCAGCCAGATGCCAGGAATGCCCCCAAAGTGACACAGAGTGTCGTGATCCGGAACTGGCAAAAGTGATCCATTTCTGGCAAATGTTTGCACCATACATAATGCGGCTTCACACTTTAAGTAGAAGCGCTACTCCACCCAGACTTTTTCAGCTAAATAACATCCAAATACCCAATACAACAATACACAATTAAAGGACATTCAGTTGCATTATGGCTCCGTATAGCGGGACTTTAAAAAAGGTGATCCAGAACTGGGCAACCATCTGTAGTGTATGGTTGCCTTAGGCTCTGTTAAACCATTTATTAAAAACGCTGGCATAAATGAATGCAGCTGTCACATCTTGACGATGAACCAGCGTATGCTGACAGCCCCGTTTCCACTGAGTGGTTCTGGTTGGTACTGCACGGTGTGGTGTGGGTCAGAAACAGAGTAATTTAACATTAACTTATTTTTATTTTTTTGTTTTGGAGGATCAGTTTCATTGTGTACAGAATGCTGATGAGTCTGGTTGTGGTAAACACTGCCGTGAATGAAGTGCTGTGACTCTTTAAACTTTTAAAGCACTGTTTGCTTTCTGATCAGGTCCTCTGATCTAATTTGTGATGACCTGAATATGGAAGCACTGTGATGATTTAAACTTTTAAAGCACCAGTTGACTGCAATTAGGTGTGTTCAGAACTGATTACACCAACAGCAGTGGTGCTTTAAAAGTCATTACAGCGCTTCAGGGCCTGATTGATCAGGTCGTCTGATGATTGCACCGACAGCAACGGCACTTTAGTTTAAAGAGTCACAGTGCTTATTCAGGTTTTATCAGACCTGATCATGGTCAACTGGCACTTTAAAAGTTTAAATATACACAGCACATCTTTCTTTCTGACCAGATGTGATCAGTGCGACCAGCATCCTCCTGGAGCAGAAAAAACACAGCCTTGTTTTAAAATGCTACATTTCCAGCTATGACAAGGAATTAACAGTATTTTCAGATGTCGTTTTCCAAAATCAGGCTTTATATGGATACAGTGTTTCTCAGATTGTGACGGTCCATCGGACTGAAATGAACATGTAAAGGCCCCATTTACTCCGTGTAAATGAAACACTCTGTCTGCCTAGAACAGATCGCAAAGTTCAGAGTCTGCTGTGTGTCCCCCTTCCCCCAGAAAGGAGAAAATATTGTCATTTAAACTCACAAGCATACTTAAACATCTTGTTTCTTGTCAGCTTTCTAAAGAGAGCAAGAGAGAGAGACAGAGGAGAGAGAGAGAGAGAGAGAGAAAGAGAGAACTAGCGAGAGAGAGAGGAGAGCGAACTAGTGAGAGCGAGGGAGGAGAGCGTGAGAGAGAGAGTGAGCGGAGTGATCGAGAGAGAGAGCGGACAGAGAGAGAGAGAGAGAGAGAGTGAGACAGGGAGAGAGAGAGAGAGAGGGGGAGAGGGGAGGAGAGAAAGAGGAGAGAGAGGAGCGAGAGAGACGTGAGAGCGTGAGAGAGCGTGAGAGACGGAGCAAGAGAGAGAGAGCATGAGAGGGAGCGAGAGAGAGAGAGTGTGAGAGAGAGAGCGTGAGAGAGGGCGCAAGAGAGAGAGAGCAGAGAGAGAGCAAGAGAGAGAGAGAACGAGAGAGAGCGTGAGAGAGAGCAAGAGAGAGAGAGAGCAATAGAGAGAGGGAGCGAGAGAGAGAGAGAGAGAGAGCGTGAGAGAGGGAGCGAGAGAGAGGGAACAAGAGAGAGAGAGCAAGAGAGAGAGAGAACAAGAGAGAGAGAGCGTAAGAGAGAGCAAGAGAGAGAGAGAGAGAGAGCGTGAGAGAGGAGCGAGAGAGAGAGGGAACAAGAGAGAGAGAGCGTGAGAGAGAGAGCGAGAGAGAGAGAGAGAGAGAGAGAAAGCATGAGAGAGAGCGCAAGAGAGAGAGAGAACAAGAGAGAGAGCGTGTAAGAGAGAGCAAGAGAGAGAGAGAGAGAGAGAGCGTGAGAGGGAGCGAGAGAGAGAGAGCAAGAGAGAGAGCAAGAGAGAGGGAGCGAGAGAGAGAGAGAGAGAGAGAGAGAGAGAGAGCAGTGTGTCTCTGCTCTTTTTATCCAAGACCTACTGTTTCTGTTCGTTTCTGGATTTATGAGTTGATGTTCGATTGCCTGTTCTGAGCACACACATGTCCATCAAGCACACAGAGGCGCTGTGGGCTGCGTGGATCATGCAGCCACACACGCGCTACACCTGTTCTCCTCCAGCTGATTCACTCTGGATGCACACACAGTTTTTGGATGTGTACAGTAGCGTGAGTTAGCAAGCATGTGTTCAATGACCTGAATAAAAATGGGTATCAAACCAGTATGAGGAGTTAAAAAATTCTGCAAACTTTAGTTTTTGTGGGGAATTTAATGAAATATCAGTTTTGCGTATTTTTGCCTTGAACTTTGATGACGCCTGGCAAGGTCACGGTTTGGTTTTCGGTTGAGAAATTTTGGGAAAGTTCCTTTCTTGGTAGGTTCCATCTCTGAGCCAAGTTTCATTGAAATCCGAGTCAGCTTAAATCACACCCTAATGTAAACCTGCCTGAACTTTAAAAATATTGGCTCTTAAACAGGTTTAATTTTTTTGCGTCCTCCTCATGTACACCTCAGCATACGGCTGCGTAGGAAGCAAAAACTCAGCATAGAGCTGCTTAAACTTGGTATAGAGCTGCATAACTCAGTGTAGACGGTACGCCACAATAGGCAATTTTATGTTGGCCCCAGTGTGAAAGGGGCTTAAGGTAGGAACTGCGGTGACAAACATGATGCTCAGCATGTGGGTAAGAGATGCTTTGGATGGTGCCAAAACGTTTCTTTGTTCCTGTTAATTATTATCATGAACTCAGGTATTCCCTGGACATTACCATTACTTTACATCAGTCTTTTTGCAATAGTGGTCCGCAGACTACTGTCAGGATTTGGGTATTGCCAGCTTTTATTTCTTGGCTCTGTGTTCTTCAGTTACTTTTGTTTATTCTGTTGTGGGGTTTTTGTTGTTTGGGTCTGTCTTTCCTGTCTGTCTCTGCTGGCTCTTGGTGGGGGTGTTTCCCTCTGTCTGGCCACGCCCTCCTTCTGGTGTGTTCCACGCACACCTGTTCTCTATCTGCACCTCATCACCTGGGTGTATTTAAGCTCTCCATTGTGCCTTACTCCCTCGCCAGATTGTAGCGCCTTGTGCCTCTTTCCAGCTCTGTTCGTGTATTTCCTTGCCTTGCTTCGTTTGCCTCATCGTGTTTTTTGACTACCTGCCTGTGTACCTCGACCACGCCTAGCCTGATGTATTTGTTACTGTTGCTCTTTTTGGACTGCCTATCTGTGTACCGACCCCAGCCTGTTTACAGAGTAAACATCTTATCTCCACTGAGCTGTGTACCTGTGTCCTGCATTTGTGTCCAGCCTGTCAAACCTGATAACTACTGGTGGTTTCTGAGTGACCCTTAGATATGGAGTAAGGAACCACGCAACCATGTTGATCTACTCCCTCCTCCACACGATGTAAGGATGATATATGGTGCATATGGAAAGTATTCACAACTTTTCCCCAAATTTCTATTCACAACACCCCACAATGACAACATGAAAAAAAGTTGTTTTTTTTACAAATTTATTAAAAAAAAAAAATAATAAAAAACTAAGAAATCACATGTACATAAGTATTCACAGTGTTGCTCAATACTTTGTTGATGCACCTTTGGCAGCAATTACAGCATCAAGTCTTCTTGAATAGGATGCCATAAGCTTGGTGCGCCTATCATTGGGCAGCTTTGGACATGTCAAATCATGTCCAGTCAGCTGAATTTACTCCAGGTGGACTCCAATTAAGCTGTAGAAACATCTCAAGGATGATCAGTGGAGAAAGGATGCACTTGAGCTCAGTTTTCAGCTTCATGGCAAAGACTGTGAGTACTTATGTATTCGTGACTTCTTAGTTTTTTTTATTTTTAATAAATTTCGTAAAATCGCAAAAAAAACTTTTTTCACATTGTCATTATGGGATGTTGTGTGTAGAAGTTTGAGGGGAAAGATGAATTGAATCCGTTTTGGAATAAGGCTGTAACAAACTGCGGAAAATTGAAGCGGTGTGAATACTTTCCAGATGCACCGTAGTACAAGCACGCTGTCACCCACTGAGATTCCATTGGAGAGCCTGTTTTAAGAAATAATATTTTACATAAAAGTCTACTGGGCAGCACAGTGGCTTAGTGGTTAGCACGGTTGCCTCACAGCAAGGAGCACCCTGCTCAGAGTGCTGCTCTCATTGGACCAACAGCTCTGCTATTTTGGCATTGTGGGATAGCTCGCCCACAGATTGAGCTTGCCGGACTACTTTCGCCATCCTGCTCAGCGTGCCGCTCTCGATGGAGCGACAACACACTGAATGTGTCTCTTACCAGATAGATCTCTTTCAGTGCAGCTTCTTGTTCTGACTTTAATAATAATAATAATAATAATAATAATAATAATAATAATAATTTATGATGACATTGTCATTAATGCAAAGTTTTAATTTGTTCTTTGTTTTTGATTATTTTGTGTCTAATTGATGCACAGCTCAAATTGCTATTGAGCACTTTGATGTTTTTTGAAAGCTCTATTCAAATAAATGTATTAATATTTAGATGAATGTTGAACACATGAAGAATTAACTTCTTGTTAGCATGGTGACCAGAACTTAAAGAATTCACCAAAGTCATTTAAGAAGTTGGAGTATGGTTCCAGGGGCCTATATAATACATCTCGATAAATTGGCCTGATTCCAATTGGGCCGGTTACACAAGGCTGTTTAAGACTGGTGTGTCGTGTTTGGCAGGTCTTACTTTTACTCATAGACTAGTCTAATACAAGATAGACCATTTAACAAAAATAAAACTGACTTATTTAGACCCCCAAAAGTTAGACATCTTACCCCCCAAGCTAACTTCAGTGTAAGACACGATGTTACCTTGGTAACAATAAGTTACATCACAAATAACAGCAAAAATAGGAAAAAATACTCATAATTTGTGGTTTGCTGACAATTTTCTTTGGAGAGTAATATGCAATCTTAAAACTAAGTGACCTTGTTGCCTGCTTCCCGTCCAACCAATTAGGCTTAAATGAGTCACAATCAAATGAACAAATAATATAGCAATTTATTTTTCATTACTCAGGTTTATTTTGTAAAAAAAAAAAAAAAAATTATATATATATATATATATATATATATATATATATATATATATATATATATATATATATATATATAACGTGGGGGGCTGGAGCCTATCCCAGCAGTCATAGAACGCGAGGCGGGGTACACCCAGGACAGGACGCCAGTCTGTCGCAGGGCCACAAATAGACAAACAAACACAGACACACCCACACACACAACTACGGACAATTTTTAAAGATTCCAATCCACCTAACCCGCATGTTTGGATGTGGTAGGAAACCGGAGCACCCGGAGGAAACCCACGCAAACATGGGGAGAACATGCAAACTCCACACAGAAAAGCCACGGGAATTGAACCCACGTCCTTCTCGCTGTGAGGCAACAGTGCTAACCACTAATCCACTGTGCTGCCCCCTACTTAAGATATTCAGAGTGTAAACTGCTTTGTGCAACAAGTGAAATTGGAAGTCTATCTGAAGTATGACTGTATTCCACTTGTGCCATAGTCAAATACCATCTTTGTGAAACCTGCCCTGATAATCCAGTTGAGGCTGTTCATGGCTGTATGTAAGTGGTATAAAACTAGAAACTCAATCACTGGTCTTCAACCAATTACTCCAATTAAGTGTCCTCTGGGGCTGGAGCCTATCCCAGCTGCCATAGGGTGTGAGGTGGGGTGCACCCTGGACAGGACACCAGTATGTCGTTGGGCCACATATAGACAAACAAACACATTCACACCCACACACACCTACAGACAATTTAAAGTCCCCAAACCACCTAATCTACATGTCTTATAGATGTGAGAGGAAGCCGGAGCACCTGAAGGGAAACCACACAAACACGGGTAGAACATGCAAACTCCACAAAGAACGGGCACAGTCGGGAATCAATCCCATGACCTTCTTGCTGTGAGGCAACTGTGCTAACCACTAAACCACTGTGCTACTCGAAACCTGTAAACCTAAAATAAAAATACAATAACAACAGCAATAATAATAACTAGTGTGTTGCCTGTGGAGATCCATGGGCTCTAGAATGGGTAGTATTTATAAAACTGTTTAAGGACATTTTGTAATGAAAGACGTGCGCGCAAATTCACCGAGTCGTTTCCGTGACGACTCGGCAAATCTGTGTGCGCTGTGACAGGAAAAACACCTCCGTGTTGAAAACCATTTGTAAAATTCAGGCGGCTTTTGATGGCTTTCAACAAGTGAGTAACTGAGAAATTGTTTAACAGCTTGGGCATGTTCCAACTTGCCCGTTAAGGTTTCCAACGGAGGTGTTTTTCCTGTCGCGACCCCCCGCGGTTGGGTCCGGCCCGACATGCGACTCTGCCCGCACGTTCTTTCATTACAAAATGTCCGTTAACAATGGAATGTCTGAATAAACTCCTCATGCTGACTTCTTCTGAAAGTTCTCTGTTCTCTGATGACTTACTGGGTCAACAGAGCCTGAAATGTGGAAGTTTTCAACTTGAAACAGCGAGACACTGCCGCCTCGAAGCGCAGATCGCCGTCAGGCACCGTGGGCCATCCTTACGGCGACACTAACAGACCAAAATCTCTCATCAGCCGTTAAAATTTTTACCGAAAACCAGCTGAATTTATCGAATGGTGTCCACTCAGTTGTGCCTTACAGTTTTGAAAAAATTTTGATCAAACAAAGCAGCAGTCTCTGAGCCATTCCTAAACAATGAAAAAAACGACGAGAGAGTGGGCGACTCCTCACTCAAAGACTGCCCACAGGCGAATGACGTAACCGACAGGCGTGAAAAAACTCTTGCATGCCCATGAGGGTTCAAGTATGTCTGATGTAATCACACGATTCAAATCCATATGGTTTTTGAAAAAATAATAAGGTCGGATACTTTTCTAATAGACCTCGTATATATATATATCAGTTCTGCACGCCCTGCAATTTTTGTTATTTCACAGCTATTGAAACAAATGACTTAAATCAG
Organism: Thalassophryne amazonica; assembly: GCF_902500255.1. Lineage (NCBI taxonomy): Eukaryota > Metazoa > Chordata > Actinopteri > Batrachoidiformes > Batrachoididae > Thalassophryne > Thalassophryne amazonica. Next base: position 68,367,719 of record NC_047116.1, read on the forward strand.
CAAAATAATTAAAAAGTGTTTGCCTTAAATAAAAAAGCTGTTTTTAATTCTTCATGTTTTAGAACTAACTATTGATCAAATTAATGATACTTAATTGTTATTTTTCATTGGGACTATTAAAAACTAATTTGTCCTGGCATTGATGTTTTTTTTTAATAAAACTACATGGCCAGATCATAGTGTGATGAATAAAGATAAAGAAACTTGACATGTTCTGTAATTAATATTTTGACAGCCATACTTAAAACAGTCACAAGAAACATAAATATTCTAATGTTACCTGGATTCCCCTCATGGCTGTCCTCTATCTGTCCTGTGCTGGCAGTGCATGCACTGGGCGCTTTGGATGGGCGAACCTGTTGTCTGCTGTCGGCGACTGAACACACTCAACTTTCCCATCTTCCAATTTTCCCCAAAATAGGGGTGACTGTCCGCCATATCCAGTTGTACTCAAAACTTTCCATTCCCTGGTAGAATCTTTGTTTTTTGCCCATTGTTTGACCAGTGCAAGCTTTGCGTTTTGCATCACCACTCTTTGTATTTCTTTATAATTGATGTAAATAAAGTCCAAGACATATTCAGTGGCAGTTTTACCATCAGAGAGCCTCATCCACAACCTCTACAAAAGACTCCAAGCTGTCATTGATGTTAAAGGAGGCAATACACTGTATTAAGAATGGGGGTATGTAAACTTTTGATCAGGGTCATTTGGGTAAGTCTGTTGTCATTATGATTTAAAAAGAGTAAACACAGTTGTTTGTCAATAAATAGCTTCACCCAACCACTAACCGAAAGTGAAAAAAAGGTTTTGTGTTATTCATATTCTCTGAAAAATTACCAAAAAAAAAAAAAAAATCAAAACTTCCGCCAGAATATGTAAACTTTTGAGCACAACTGTATCTTGGCTACCATTTCAGTTGTGTCTTTGAGCTTCTTTCTTGTCCTCCTCCCATTTTAGGATTTCTCTTCTTAAATATTTCTTTTTTTGGCATCCTTGTTGTCTTGTATATTTTATGAACATTCATTCATTCATCTTCTACCGCTTAGTCCAATTAAGGGTCGTGGGGGGCTGGAGCCTATCCCAGCAGTCATAGAACGCGAGGCGGGGTACACCCAGGACAGGACGCCAGTCTGTCGCAGGGCCACAAATAGACAAACAAACACAGACACACCCACACACACAACTACGGACAATTTTTAAAGATTCCAATCCACCTAACCCGCATGTCTTTGGATGTGGTAGGAAACCGGAGCACCCGGAGGAAACCCACGCAAACATGGGGAGAACATGCAAACTCCACACAGAAAAGCCACGGGAATTGAACCCACGTCCTTCTCGCTGTGAGGCAACAGTGCTAACCACTAATCCACTGTGCTGCCCCCTACTTAAGATATTCAGAGTGTAAACTGCTTTGTGCAACAAGTGAAATTGGAAGTCTATCTGAAGTATGACTGTATTCCACTTGTGCCATAGTCAAATACCATCTTTGTGAAACCTGCCCTGATAATCCAGTTGAGGCTGTTCATGGCTGTATGTAAGTGGTATAAAACTAGAAACTCAATCACTGGTCTTCAACCAATTACTCCAATTAAGTGTCCTCTGGGGCTGGAGCCTATCCCAGCTGCCATAGGGTGTGAGGTGGGGTGCACCCTGGACAGGACACCAGTATGTCGTTGGGCCACATATAGACAAACAAACACATTCACACCCACACACCTACAGACAATTTAAAGTCCCCAAACCACCTAATCTACATGTCTTATAGATGTGAGAGGAAGCCGGAGCACCTGAAGGGAAACCACACAAACACGGGTAGAACATGCAAACTCCACAAAGAACGGGCACAGTCGGGAATCAATCCCATGACCTTCTTGCTGTGAGGCAACTGTGCTAACCACTAAACCACTGTGCTACGAAACCTGTAAACCTAAAATAAAAATACAATAACAACAGCAATAATAATAACTAGTGTGTTGCCTGTGGAGATCCATGGGCTCTAGAATGGGTAGTATTTATAAAATAGGTAGCTGACATTTTTGTGGTAAGGGTGATAATAAATTAAGCAAAGCTTGTATAATGATTTGGAATGGTGTGTGAGTCCAGAATGTTTTTAGAAACTTAGACCTCAACAATTTTTAGAACAAGAACTCAGCCCTTTTATTTCCCGTAATTTTGTAATGTTAAATTACTGTCTTAATGTTTTTTTTATAAATTGTTTAGGTTCTTGTTATCCATCCATCCATCCATCCATTTTCTTCCGCTTTATCCGATCAATCAATCAATCAATCAATCAATCAATCAATCAATCAATCAATCAATCAATTTTTTATATAGCGCCAAATCAACAAACAGTTGCCCCAAGGCGCTTTATATTGTAAGGCAAGGCCATACAATAATTATGTAAAACCCCAACGGTCAAAACGACCCCCTGTGAGCAAGCACTTGGCTACAGTGGGAAGGAAAAACTCCCTTTTAACAGGAAGAAACCTCCAGCAGAACCAGGCTCAGGGAGGGGCAGTCTTCTGCTGGGACTGGTTGGGGCTGAGGGAGAGAACCAGGAAAAAGACATGCTGTGGAGGGGAGCAGAGATCGATCACTAATGATTAAATGCAGAGTGGTGCATACAGAGCAAAAAGAGAAAGAAACAGTGCATCATGGGAACCCCCCAGCAGTCTACGTCTATAGCAGCATAACTAAGGGATGGTTCAGGGTCACCTGATCCAGCCCTAACTATAAGCTTTAGCAAAAAGGAAAGTTTTAAGCCTAATCTTAAAAGTAGAGAGGGTGTCTGTCCCCTGATCTGAATTGGGAGCTGGTTCCACAGGAGAGGAGCCTGAAAGCTGAAGGCTCTGCCTCCCATTCTACTCTTACAAACCTAGAACTACAAGTAAGCCTGCAATCTGAGAGCGAAGCGCTCTATTGGGGTGATATGGTACTACGAGGTCCCTAAGATAAGATGGGACCTGATTATTCAAAACCTTATAAGTAAGAAGAAGAATTTTAAATTCTATTCTAGAATTAACAGGAAGCCAATGAAGAGAGGCCAATATGGGTGAGATATGCTCTCTCCTTCTAGTCCCCGTCAGTACTCTAGCTGCAGCATTTTGAATTAACTGAAGGCTTTTTAGGGAACTTTTAGGACAACCTGATAATAATGAATTACAATAGTCCAGCCTAGAGGAAATAAATGCATGAATTAGTTTTTCAGCATCACTCTGAGACAAGACCTTTCTGATTTTAAAGATATTGCGTAAATGCAAAAAAGCAGTCCTACATATTTGTTTAATATGCGCTTTGAATGACATATCCTGATCAAAAATGACTCCAAGATTTCTCACAGTATTACTAGAGGTCAGGGTAATGCCATCCAGAGTAAGGATCTGGTTAGACACCATGTTTCTAAGATTTGTGGGGCCAAGTACAATAACTTCAGTTTTATCTGAGTTTAAAAGCAGGAAATTAGAGGTCATCCATGTCTTTATGTCTGTAAGACAATCCTGCAGTTTAGCTAATTGGTGTGTGTCCTCTGGCTTCATGGATAGATAAAGCTGGGTATCATCTGCGTAACAATGAAAATTTAAGCAATACCGTCTAATAATACTGCCTAAGGGGCTGTATAAAGTGAATAAAATTGGTCCTAGCACAGAACCTTGTGGAACTCCATAATTAACTTTAGTCTGTGAAGAAGATTCCCCATTTACATGAACAAATTGTAATCTTAGACAAATATGATTCAAACCACAGCAGCGCAGTGCCTTTAATACCTATGGCATGCTCTAATCTCTGTAATAAAATTTTATGGGCAACAGTATCAAAAGCAGCACTGAGGTCTAACAGAACAAGCACAGAGATGAGTCCACTGTCCGAGGTCCGATCCACACACCTCCCCCAGCTCCGGGGGAACCCAAGGTGTTCCCAAGCCAGCCGAGAGATGTAATCCTTCCAGCATGTCCTGGGTCTTCCCCAGGGCCTCCTCCCAATGGGACATGCCCGGAACACCTCTCCAGCAAGGCGTCCAGGGGCATCCGAAAAGATGCCTGAGCCACCTCAACTGACTCCTTTCGACGTGGAGGAGCAGCGGCTTGACTCCGAGCTCCTCCCGAGTGACCGAGCTCCTCACCCTATCTCTAAAGGAGCGCCCAGCCACCCTGCGGAGGAAAGTCATCTCGGCCACTTGTATCCATGATCTCGTTCTTTCGGTCATGAGCCAAATCTCATGACCATAGGTGAGGATCGGAACATAGATCGATCGGTAAATCGAGAGCTTTGCCCCCCTACTCAGCTCTGTCTTCACCACGATGGTCCGTTCACGACCGCATCACTGCAGACGCTGCACCGATCCGTCTATCGATCTCACGCTCCATCCGTCCCTCACTCGTGACCAAGACCCCGAGATACTTAAACTCCTCCACTTGAGACAAGGACACTCCACCGACCTGAAGAGGGCAAAGCACCTTTTTCCGGTCAAGAACCATGGCCTCGGATTTGGAGGTGCTGATTTTCATCCCGGACGCCTCACACTCGGCTGCAAACCGCCCCAGTGCATGCTGAAGGTCCTGATTTGACGAAGCCATCAGAACCACATCGTCCGCAAACAGCAGAGACGAGATTCTGTGGTTCCCAAACCAGACCCCCTCTACACCCTGGCTGCGCCTAGAAATTCTGTCCATAAAAATAATGAACAGAACCGGTGACAAAGGGCAGCCCTGGCGGAGGCCAAAGTGCACTGGAAACAGGTTTGACTTACTACCGGCAATGCGAGCCAAGCTCCTGCTGCGGTCATATAGCCCTTAGCAAAGGACCCCGGACCCCGTACTCCCGGAGCACTCCCCACAGGGTGTCCAGAGGGACACGGTCGAACGCCTTCTCCAGATCCACAAAACACATGTGGACTGGTTGGGCGAACTCCCATGAACCCTCGAGCACCCGATGGAGCGTGTAGAGCTGGTCCAGTGTGCTGCGACCAGGACGAAAACCACACTGCTCCTCCTGAATCCGAGGTTCGACCATCGGTCGAATTCTCCTCTCCAGTACTGTGGAATAGACCTTACCGGGGAGGCTGAGGAGTGTGATCCCCCTATAGTTGGAACACACCCTCCGGTCCCCTTCTTAAACAGAGGGACCACCACCCGGTCTGCCATTCCAGAGGCACTGTCCCCGATCGCCACCCGATGTTGCAGAGGCGTATCAGCCAAGACAGTCCCACAACATCCAGAGACTTAAGGTACTCGGGACGGATTTTATCCACCCCAGGAGCCTTGCCACAAGGAGCTTTCTAACCACCTCGGTGACTTCTGTCTGGGTCTGTCATTTGATTTTTAAATGGACCACAATATAGTAATGTATTTACAATTATATTATGTACTTATTGAACTTAAAATCACTTACGCTTTAATATAAAGATGACATACCACCCCCTGCTGGGATGGTGTGAGTCCAGAAAGTAGTTGGCAGCATGCAGGCATGCACACACCACACACACACCAACACCACACCACACACACACACACACACACACACACCACACACACACACACACACACACACACACACACACACACAGAGGCCACTTTACTATTATAATATAGATTCAAATATAATTACTTACTGTAAATCTGGAATTTAAGATCTAATACCCTCCCAAATACACAATGTATCTCTATGGCAAAACATGTGGACAGCTGCGTATTGTAATGCCGGTGACTGGTCTGATGCAGAAGCAAACCGTGACTGAATCAATCCTTGGTGTAGGAGGAGTGTTTTATTGAATATTTGCACGTCTGTCATTCTGCCTCACTTGATGTTCAGTATAAAGGAAAAGGACTGTTGATATAATCAAAGCTTATGTCAAACAGCAAATTATTTCTCATTTGTGGTATGAGGTCATGATGACATCACTAAAGCACCAGGGAGCCTCCCCCACTTAAAAATATTTATTAATTGCATGGTTCCTGCAATTCCTTTAATTTCTTCATTCAGATCATGCCATAAAACACGTTTTCATTTTCAGATTAATTGCATCATTTTGTATTAATTATTGTGTATAGAAGACTGTTTCTTCAAATTTTACATCATAAAAAACTAGAACTGTGTGTGTGTGTGTGTGTGTGTGTGTGTGTGTGTGTGTGTGTGTGTGTGTGTGTGTGTGTGTGTGTGTGCGTGCGTGCATGTGCCTGGGGCCACTGTCCTGCAGCGTCTGGCCTGGGTTGTGGGTTGAGGTTGTGGTGGAAGTGGGAAACGCCTGTCAGGATGATAAAGAACATGCACTGAATGGCTCCTGTATCTATGGCTTTGTTGTTTTAACCCCTGGGGTTTGTGCCACTTCATTTATTACTCAGTTGAATCGGGATGACAACTCTGTGGCCTTTGTGTTTCTGTCTCTCTCTGGCCATGTGAAAAGGCTGGATGGGTGGGGGTTCAGTACACGCGGTACAGCCAGTGCTGTGTGTGAATTATTCAGTTGTGATTGTAAAAGCTTGCATGAAGGATTGACTTCAGCGCTTGCTTTTTGTTCACTTCCTGACTCACTTGTTACTCCATCTTGAAATGCCTTCCACATTTTCACATGTGATCAAATATAAAAGCATTTTAACCTGAAGAGTCCATTTGAGCTGATAATATCATTCAGTATAAATACTGATATAGAAATTCTCCCCATGGTTAGAAATGGTCACCAATGTTGCTCCATTCCGTGTCTCCACTGACATATCCATAGAGATCTATAGTCTAGTCTTCTTTTGGAGCTGTCATGGGGGCCTTGGTGGCTTCCCTCATGAGTCTCCTTCCAGTATAGTCACTCATTTTTTGAGAACTCTTGACCTATTTACCAATTAGTTCCATAGTGTTTGTATTTCTGAATGATCAATGTCAAAGACAGATTTAGTGACTCAGAAATGTTCATCATCAGCATCACAACTTTTTCTGATTTGGGGTTGTAGATGTGATCTCTTTACATGCTGAAAAATCATTGATATGACACATATTATTTTCAGAAATCTGGCTTTAACCACATATATCTCACACTGTGAGGCCGGCTTTGAATAACAAACAATGCTTGTCACCGTAATTGAATAATGATGAATAAACAAGCTTGGGTCAAAGCCATTGATGCAGGAAGCTCAGGCACGGGCCAGGCAGGTCTGAGTGTGCAGATAAACAGGCACCAAGTGAAGGGCAGGCTGCAGACAGAACCCAGATCACAATGAGGTAGATCTCCCCGTAGCCCAAATCGACAGTTACATGTGCCGAGTTGAGCTCCCCTGTCGAGCTGAGCTCCCCGTCATCTAACAACAATATTCCTCTTTAACCCTCTGGGGTCCGAGGGCATTTTTTGGACAGTTCACTTGCCTGGCATAAATGTTTTATTATTGCTGTTAACAGCTCTCCCTGCATCTCACAATCAACCTGTGCTTTCAGAATATATATGTTTTTGTTGGTTTTATAAGTGTAATAAAGGTTACATCAAAAATAGGCAAGGAAAAAATAAAGTGAAAAATAATTTTTCCACACACATTATTCAAAACACACAGCCAACTATAATAAACAACTGTTTTGACACTTTATAAAGGTAATTTGAGGTCTTGTGTGAAGTCTGTACAACAAAAGGTTTCAACAATAAACACAACTGCACATTTTTGAACAATATATATTCAAAAGGGTCTATGCGTTTTTGTTGTCCATTGATATGGTAAACAGTGCTTTACGCAGAGAAAGCAACAGAGTATCAGTAAAATTCACATGCAAACTAGTGGAGCAATCCTGATAGTTACACACTCTTTGTTTGAGCACGTGAGATTGTCATCGGAGGCTCTAAGTGTGCTTCTGCTTTCACTGATCGCTGTGCGTAATGGCGCAGGGCGCACTGAGTATGTACTAATAGTATGTACTCATTGGAGCACCCAGGGGGCTATTCAAATGGGCCAACTAGTAATATATCACTCCTGAAACGATCTTTGGCTTTTCACATGATGTAAATCTGCCCTACGATTGGATTTGGAAAACCATGTAACGGTGAACCAATTCTGATTGGACACTCACATTGCACACGTCATCACACAGCTTCTATGAGGAGTGCAAAGATGGCCGATGGCTGGCTCGAACGTCCGCGGAGTTAACTTTTCAGCAAAAAAAAAAGTAAGTTTCTGTATCATAGCATTCAAAAGTTTATTTATAATTTAGTAAAGCTTGGTCTTAGCCATCGTACGAGGTCTGTTAGAAAAGTATCGGACCTTTTTATTTTTTGAAAAAACTATATGGATTTGAATCATGTGCGATTGCATCAGCGAAGCTTGAACCTTCGTGCGCATGCGTGAGTTTTTTCGCGCCTGTCGGTTGCATCATTTGCCTGTGGGCAGGCTTTGAGTGAGCACTGGTCCACCCTCTTGTCGGATTTCATTGTCAGGAAAATGTTCTGAATCGGCTGGAGTCGCGCTGCATCAATTTTTCAAGAAACTGTGTGAGACAGCCAGGTGGAAACCATTCGGAAAATTCAGATGGCTTTCGGTGAAAATCTATGGGCATTACACAGATTAAGGAGCATTGCAACCGGATTAAGACGGCCCACAGCGCTGAGGCGCACCGCACTCGAGCGGCCATCGACAGGCTGAAATGACCAGATCATTTCCAAAGTGAAGGCTGTGTTGATCCGGGACGTCGTGGACTACCAGAGAAATGGCAGAAAGGTGGACCATCCGCCATTTTTCGTCAGATTCCACTGTTACAGGAGATTTGTAATGGAAGATGTGCGGAGGCATTCGCGCATCGGACGAAGCCGCAATGGCGTTAGGTTTTCCATCCCATTCTGAAGATTCAGATGGCTTTCGGTGGCTTTTTAGTCGAGTGAGTAAAAAAAAATAAAGCCAGAAAAGGCTCAAAACATATAGTTGGAACAGGAGTGATGAAGCACGACTTTCTTCCCTGGCGGTGATCTCCACTGAGACAGAGATGTTATGTGCCGACGGGGTTTGAGGAGCGGACCTGCGTCTGACTGAACCCCAGCGCTAAATAACCAGAAAGCGGTTCCAAAAACAAAACAGTTTATTTTCCCCCTTTTGTGCAGTACTCAGTGTACAAACATAAGGCGCGTTTGTCTGGCGGAGTGAAGGACGGCGCGCTCTCCAGCACCCCAAAGGGCTCGAAGCCGGCGCTTCTGGGACTCACGTTCACCGCCAAACACCCCCCCAGGTGGACACGACAAACCGACTCTGTGAAGTGATAGAAAAGGTGAGGTAAGTCAGCAGCTACAACTAATATCCTTCAAAGGCACACACTATCAGCAACACATTCAGGTCTGAATTTAAGCCTTATGTAAATGAGCAGCCTCTCACAACAGGTGGGGATCATCTGTCCGCACGCCACGGCCTGTGAGAAGCAAGCTGCACAACTCTCATCAATATTCACATATACTGCGTAACAAAATACCAAATTACTGTTAACACTTATTCAGACAATTAATCACCTCTGATGGTGCTGACAGCATGTGTCCCTCACCCGTCCTCCTTCACAGGCACGATGTGTCAAACCCAGGTGCGGTCCTCAGCCTCTCACAAACGAACATCACAAGGTCGAGTTCCCGGCAGTTCTGCTTGAATCACTCATGGCTTAAATGCAGAACGCCATCTCATTATCTGCTTCAGCTGAAAGTCTTTAAGGTTGCACTGTGAGCATCATCCACAGGTGCTGTATATCACGCTGATGAGGGTGAAGGACTCTTCTGCCAGCACCTTCTCTACAGACAAAAACCAGTTTGCATACCACCTGGAGAGCAAAGAAAAGAAAAGAACACCAAAATGTCCAGCCAAACCCCCCCCAACACACAACAAGAGACTTTTAAAACTGAGGGAAGATAAGGAAGACTTCCAAAAGCAAGTCATCAATGCTTTTATTCAGATGGAGCCGTACATGGACTTCATTTGTAAGTAAAGGTAAGACCATAATAAGGTTTCTTTTTATTAAATGTGCTTTTTGTGTGCGATAGTTTGTATGTGTAAAGAATGTTGATATGAGATTTTACATATAACCTGTTAAGTAGCTGCTGCCAATCATACGCCAAATAAGCTACTCTGAGGTTCATATGTTTGTATATCTGATTGTGATGAAGTCAGCGCCTCACCAGCCATCAACCTCACCGCACATCACTGCTGAAATCAGGATCAGCATCCAAAGATAAACGTGAGAATCACTGTCAAAGGAATCAGGAAATGTCTCACATGTCAAGACTTACACCCCTGTCACACCTTGACAGTTTAGCCAGCGTATGTTGAGCGTATTCAAAATGCAGTTATGGGTAAGTTTTGTATAAGTTAAGAGCACTTTGAAACATGCTGATACATGTGGTAATACAGCGAGCATGTCAAAAAATGTTGACGTATGCCAGCGTATGACTCATACATCCCACATACGAGGGCCATAAGTTGTAGGTACAGTAGTGTTCACAATAATAGTAGTGCTATGTGACCTAAAAAGATTAATCCAGGTTTTGATTTACAGAAAGTGTGCAATAATTCTTTAAACAAAATTAGGCAGTGCATAAATTTGGGCACCTCCTTTTCTGTCTGAAGGCTAGCATACATTCTTATGCAATACTCAAGAAGTACGATGATTTCCTCAGGGAACTATATACAGCTGTACAGTAGTGTTCAGAATAATCGTAGTGCTATGTGACTAAAAAGATTAATCCAGGTTTTGAGTATATTTCTTATTACATGGGGAACAAGGGTACCAATAGATTCAGTAGATTCTCACAAATCCAACAACACCAAGCATTATGATATGCACACTCTTAAGGCTATGAAATTAAGCTATTAGTAAAAAAAAGTAGAAAAGGGGGTGTTCACAATAATAGTAGTGTGGCATTCAGTCAGTGAGTTTGTCAGTTTTGTGGAACAAACAGGTGTGAATCAGGTGTCCCCTATGTAAGGATGAAGCCAGCACCTGTTGAAAATGGGTCATTCAAGACATTGTTCAGAAGAACAGTGTAGTTTGATTAAGAAGTTGATTGGAGAGGGGAAAACTTATACGCAGTTGCAAAAAATATAGGCTGTTCATCTACAATGATCTCCAATGCTTTAAAATGGACAAAAAAAAAAAAAAAAAACAGACGTGTGGAAGAAAACAGAAAACAACCATCAAAATGGATAACCAGAATGGCAAAGGCTCACCCATTGATCAGCTCCAGGATGATCAAAGACAGTCTGGAGTTACCTGTAAGTGCTGTGACAGTTAGAAGACGCCTGTGTGAAGCTAATTTATTTGCAAGAATCCCCCGCAAAGTCCCTCTGTTAAATAAAAGACGTGTAGAAGAGGGTACAATTTGCCAAAGAACACACTAACTGGCCTAAAGAGAAATGGAGGAATATTTTGTGGACTGATGAGAGTAAAATTGTTCTTTTTGGGTCCAAGGGTCGCAGACAGTTTGTGAGACGACCCCCAAACTCTGAATTCAAGCCACAGTTCACAGTGAAGACAGTGAAGCATGGTGGTGCAAGCATCATGATATGGGCATGTTTCTCCTACTATGGTGTTGGGCCTATATATCGCATACCAGGTATCATGGATCAGTTTGGATATGTCAAAATACTTGAAGAAGTCATGTTGCCTTATGCTGAAGAGGACATGCCCTTGAAATGGGTGTTTCAACAAGACAATGACCCCAAGCACACTAGTAAACCAGCAAAATCTTGGTTCCAAACCAACTAAATTAATGCCTTGCAGATGTGAAGAAATCATGAAAAACTGTGGTTATACAACTAAATACTAGTATAGTGATTCACAGGATTGCTAAAAAAAGCAGTTTTTGTGCTGCTGCATGGCGCTTCGCTCGTAATATGTATATGTTACGGACATGACGAGCGAAGCTCTTCAGCATCTCACCATGTCATTTAGGTCCTTCAGACTTTTCTTAAATACTTCGGTGGCACATGAGCATGGCTAAAACCTTTTAGCTTCTGTTTTTTGTTTTTGCCTTTCAGCTTCTGGGGGAGCCCCCCCCCCAGGCTCCCCACCTTTTAAATATTTCTTTTTGGGGGGGGGATTCAGCTCCGCTCTCCACCCCCTGCCTTTTTAAGCATTTTTTGATGACAATATGGCCAAATTATCATATCTCAATATTGTCATATCAATTGATATACAACCCAATTCCAGTGAAGTTGGGACATATGTAAAATGTAAATATATGTAAATTGCAAATCCTCTTCAACCTATATTCAGTTGAATACACCACAAAGACAAGATATTTAATGTTCAAACTGATAAAACTTATTGTTTTTGTGCAAATATTTTCTCATTTTGAAATGGATGCCTGCAACATGTTTCAAAAAAGCTGGGACAGTGGTATGTTTACCACTGTGTTACATCACCTTTCCTTCTAACAACACTCAATAAGCATTTGGGAACTGAGGACACTAATTGTTGAAGCGTAGTAGGTGGAATTTTTTCCCGTTACTTGCTTGATGTACGACTTCAGTTGTTCAGCAGTCCGGGGTCTCCATTGTCATATTTTGTGCTTCATAAGGTCTAGGTTGCAGGCAGGCCAGTCTAGTACCTGCATTCTTTTACTACGAAGCCACGCTGTTGTAACACATGCAGAATGTGGCTTGGCATTGTCTTGCTGAAATAAGCAGGGGCGTCCCTGAAAAAGACGTTGCTTGGATGGCAGCATGTGTTGCTCCAAAATCCTGGATGTACCTTTCAGCATTGATGGTGCCATCACAGATGTTTAAGTTGCCCTTGCCATGGGCCCCTTCACAACCCCATACCATCACAGATGCTGGCTTTCGAACTTTGCACTGATAACAATCTGGGTGGTCTTTTACCTCTTTTGTCTGGACGACACGACGTTCATGATTTCCAAAAACAATTTGAAATGTGGACTCATCAGACCACAGCACACTTTTCCACTTTGCGTTTGTCCATTTCAAAGCTCGAGCCCAGAGAAGGTGGCAGCCTTTCTGGATGTTGTTGATGTTTGGCTTTCGTTTTGCATGGTAGAGTTTTAACTTGCATCTGGATGTTGTTGATGTTTGGCTTTCGTTTTGCATGGTAGAGTTTTAACTTGCACTTGTAGATGTCGTGACGAACTGTGTTAACTGACAGTGGTTTTCTGAAGTGTTCCTAAGCCACGCGGTAAGATCCTTTAAGCAATGATGTTAGTTTTTAATGCAGTGCCGCCTGAGGGATCAAAGGTCACGGGCATTCAGTGTTGGTTTTCGGCCTTGCTGCTTATGTGTAGAAAGTTCTCCAGATTCTCTGAATCTTCTGATTATATTATGGACTGTAGATGATGGAATCCCTAAATTCCTTGCAATTGGACATTGAGAAACATTGTTCTAAACTGTTGAACTATTTTTTTCACGCAGTTGTTCCCAGAGTGGTGATCCTCGCCCCATCTTTGCTTGTGAATGGCTGAGCCTTTTGTGGATACTCCTTTTATACCCAATCGTGACACTCACGTGTTTCCAATTAACCTGTTCACTTGTGAAATGTTCCAAACAGATGTTCTTTGAGCATTCATCAATTTTACCAGTCATTTGTTGCCCCTGTCCCAGCTTTTTTGAAATGTGTTGCAGGCATCCATTTCAATAATATAGGTTGAAGAGGATTTGCAAATCATTGTATTCTGTTTTTATTTACATTTCACACAATGTTGCAACTTCATTGGAATTGGAGTTATACGATATGACTATGATTTCACTCAAAGTGCAGCAACAGTGAAAATTAAACATTCTTAAACAAAACAGTAATAATACCGCACTCATTTTGCACTCATCATAAGCTTAGGATACCCTGTAAAAAAAGACTGTTGTATTTACAGGAAAACGCTGGCAGCTGTGGTTACCAGGGAATTCCTGTAAAAAATACAGCAGCACAGTAGATAACATTACAGACATAATATGTAAATGGATTTACAGTGAATGAACCACAGCCGACTCATTAAAAAACTGTTAAATCTACAAAAAAAATAGAGCCTATGCTCTCTTTTTTTGTAGATTTAACAGTCTGTCTGCCAGACAGGAGACGCTGTGGACACAGAGCAGCGGTGAGCAGGATGTCCGTCCGGAGCCACGGAGCAGAGCACATGACCCGCGGAGGAGCACATCTGTCTCCGGTTTCACAGGAGACAACCGCTGAACCTCTATCACTGCTTCTGTTCTGTGCACGTCAGTACGCGGGGGCTCCTGCCTGCAGATGTGGGGTGTCAATTGGTCAATTCCTCACACAGTGGTATGACAACCACTTTGCGACGCAAAAACGATTTTAAGTGAAGTTCATCATGCCAGTGCTTCCTGCTTCGTCCCGCATGACTCCACGTTATATAAAATAATAATTTGATAGCCGATGACGCATTTGCTCTCAGAACTTGGCTGATGAAACTATTCTCTCATCGCTCCCATAATCACAGAGAAATTATCTACAGCTGCAGGTTGTCTTGTGCACGTCGTGTGATGGAGAACGCATTTGGAATCTTGTGGTTGCAAAATTCAGCGGGAGTGGGGATGGCAGCGGTTGCGGGAAGAAGAAAATGGTCCAGCACAGGGCTCTACTTTACACTTATGGTCTAAAAAAGTGCCCACCCTTAGAAAGATTTCTGGTCTTATGAATGTCACAACCTGCTCTATGAAATTAGTGATGACAACATACACACAGTGCAATGCAACTTAATACACCTTAACTAAAGTGACATGAAATATACAATGACATGGCTAAAATTATTCTCCATTACCCGTGTGTAGAACACAGAAGATTATGTCCCTGTTGTTATAACAAAAAATGTTTTTGTTTTTTTTTTGGGGGGGGGGGGGGGTTGCTTGGAGGGGGTCTTGCCCAGGGAGTAATTCAGTGTAGAACTGCCACTGCAGATATGGACTACATTGGCTGTTCCAGCCAGGTCTTTATAGAAAACCTATGAGTGATGTCACACAGGCCTTGTCCAGTATGTTCAGGCTATGTTTATGACAAACAGCTTCATGGTCAACTGGACCAGAGGAGGACTATGGAATATGATGCCACAAGCTTGGTGCACCTATCTTTGGGCAGTTTTGCCCATTTCTCTTTGCAGCACCTCTCAAGCTCCATCAGGTTGGATGGGGAGCATTGGTGCACAGTGATTTTCAGGTCTCTCCAGAGATGTTCAATCAGATTCAGGTCTGGGCTCTGGCTGGACCACTCAAGGACATTCACAGAGTTGTCCTGAAGCCACTCCATTGATATCTTGGCTGTGTACTTAGGGTCATTGTCCTGCTGAAAGATAAACCTTTGCCCCAGTCTGAGGTCCAGAGTGCTCTGGAGCAGGTTTTCAATCAGGATGTCTCTGTACATTGCTGTGTTCATCTTTCCCTCAATTCTGACCCGTTTCCCAGTTCCTGCTGCTGAAAAACTTCCACCCAGCATGAAGCTGCCACCACAATTTTAATTTCATCTTATTTTCATTTATATAGCGCCAAATCACAACAAAGTTGCCTCAAGGCATTTCACACAAGTAAGGTCTAGCCTTTCCAACCCCAGAGCAAGCACACAGGCGACAGTGGTAAGGAAAAATTCCCTCTGATGATTTGAGGAACAAACCTCAAGCAGACCAGACTCAAATGGGTGACCTTCTGCTTGGGCCATACTACTGACACAATTTACAAAACAATTCACAAAACAAATATACAGGACATTTTGCTGGTGCACAGCACAGGTTTAATTAGGTCAGCTAAGTAGGGAGGTGCCAGTCTGTGAACAATTTTATAGGTTAGTAACAGAACCTTAAAATCTGATCTCACAGGGACAGGAAGTCAGTGAAGAGATGCCAAAATGGGTGTAATGCGGTCAAACGTTTTGCTTCATGTCAAAAGTCTGGCAGCAGATCTTTCCAGAGCTTCACTGTAGAGATGGTGCCTGGTTTCCTCCTAACATGAGGCCTGGCATTCACACCAATAAGTTCAATCTTTGAGTCATCAGACCAGAGAATTTTGTTTCTCATTGTCTGAGAGTCCCTCAGGTGCCTTTTGTCAAACTCCAGGTGGGCTGCTATGTGCCTTTTGCAAAGGAGTGGTTTCTGTCCGACCAGTTTACCATACAGGCCTGATTGGTAGATTGCTGTTGAGATGGTTGTCCTTCTGGAAGCTTCTCCTCCTGCCAGAGTGACCATTGGGTTCTTGGTCACCTCCCTGACTAAGGACTTTCTCCCCCATTTGATCAGGTTTAGATGTGAGGCCAGCTCTTGGAAGAGTCCTGGTGGATCTGAAATTCTTCCGTTTACTGATGATGGAGGCCACTGAGCTCATTGAGACCTTCAAAGCAGCAGAAATGTTTCTGTAGCCTTCTCCAGATTTGTGACTTGAGACAATCCTGTCTCAGAGGTCTACAGACAATTCCTTTGACTTCATGTTTGGTTTGTGCTCTGACACGCACTGTCAACTGTGGTACTTTATATGTAGACAGGTGTTTGCCTTTCCAAATCATGTCCTGTCAACTGAATTTTCCCCAGGTGGACTCCAATTATGGAGTAGAAACATCTCAAGGGTGATCAGTGGAAACACGATTACTGAGCTCAATTTTGAGCTTCATGGCAAAGGATGTGAATACTTATGCACATGTGATTTCTTAGTTTTTAAAATTTCTAATAAATTTGCAAAAATAAAATAAACTTTTTTCACGTCATTATGGGGTATTGTGTGTAGAATTTTGTGGGAAAAAATAATTTCATCCATTTTGGAATAAGGCTGTAACCAGTGTTGCTACAGACTTTGAAAAAGTAATCCAATTACTGATTACTGATTACTCCTTGAAAAAGTAACTTAGTTACTTTACCGATTACTCAATTGTAAAAGTAACTAAGTTAGATTACTAGTTACTTTTTTAGTTACTTTCCCCAGCTGCCAACAACAACCCTCTGCCACCTCAACATGACAATGATACTTGTTTTGCCAAAACTCACTTTATAGTCACCGTTTCTTGACTTCAATGAAAATAAATACTTGTTTTATAAAAAGTAAAATAAAGACCTCTTTCTTGACTTCATATTTAACTGTTGACAGCGCTGTAACTGTAAAACTTGCAATTTCTAACCTACATTGTTTATAAATGTAACTATTAAATTCTTTGTAACATTTTACTAACATTTAAATTCTCTCTGAACATTTTACTTGTTGAAATTATTATTATTATAGGTAGTATTAGTAGTTGTAGGAAAAAAAGGCTTCAAAACTGGACCTTTAATCTAGGGGTGTTGTGGGGGGGTGTGGGGCAAGGATGTGCCCCCCCCCCCATGCCCCCGTTCCATCTGGATTCACCCCTGCTTTGGCATTTGAGCACAAAGAATGGATAACATTTATTTATGCAGAAAACATAACCAGATTCACAGGTAAGAAAGTTTTATTGCGTTTTCACATCATGTGGTCCTCAGAAAGAGAGTTTAGGTGCATTTGAGTGGAAAATAGTGTCAGTTGTTGATGTGTCGCAGAGGATCAGCTGTTTTTAATGAGCAGATACAGAGCGGCTCAGCTCAGAATTCTAAAAGGAGAGAAAAAAGCATAAAAATGTCTTTGTGAAGCTCAGTGCAGGTGTGCTGTTGTCACAGTGTTTTAATCAATTAATCAATTAATCAATTTTTTTTATATAGCGCCAAATCACAACAAACAGTTGCCCCAAGGCGCTTTATATTGTAAGGCAAGGCCATACAATAATTATGTAAAACCCCAACGGTCAAAACGACCCCCTGTGAGCAAGCACTTGGCTACAGTGGGAAGGAAAAACTCCCTTTTAACAGGAAGAAACCTCCAGCAGAACCAGGCTCAGGGAGGGGCGGTCTTCTGCTGGGACTGGTTGGGGCTGAGGGAGAGAACCAGGAAAAAGACATGCTGTGGAGGGGAGCAGAGATCGATCACTAATGATTAAATGCAGAGTGGTGCATACAGAGCAAAAAGAGAAAGAAACAGTGCATCATGGGAACCCCCCAGCAGTCTACGTCTATAGCAGCATAACTAAGGGATGGTTCAGGGTCACCTGATCCAGCCCTAACTATAAGCTTTAGCAAAAAGGAAAGTTTTAAGCCTAATCTTAAAAGTAGAGAGGGTGTCTGTCTCCCTGATCTGAATTGGGAGCTGGTTCCACAGGAGAGGAGCCTGAAAGCTGAAGGCTCTGCCTCCCATTCTACTCTTACAAACCCTAGGAACTACAAGTAAGCCTGCAGTCTGAGAGCGAAGCGCTCTATTGGGGTGATATGGTACTACGAGGTCCCTAAGATAAGATGGGACCTGATTATTCAAAACCTTCTAAGTAAGAAGAAGAATTTTGAATTCTATTCTAGAATTAACAGGAAGCCAATGAAGAGAGGCCAATATGGGTGAGATATGCTCTCTCCTTCTAGTCCCCGTCAGTACTCTAGCTGCAGCATTTTGAATTAACTGAAGGCTTTTTAGGGAACTTTTAGGACAACCTGATAATAATGAATTACAATAGTCCAGCCTAGAGGAAATAAATGCATGAATTAGTTTTTCAGCATCACTCTGAGACAAGACCTTTCTGATTTTAGAGATATTGCGTAAATGCAAAAAAGCAGTCCTACATATTTGTTTAATATGCGCTTTGAATGACATATCCTGATCAAAAATGACTCCAAGATTTCTCACAGTATTACTAGAGGTCAGGGTAATGCCATCCAGAGTAAGGATCTGGTTAGACACCATGTTTCTAAGATTTGTGGGGCCAAGTACAATAACTTCAGTTTTATCTGAGTTTAAAAGCAGGAAATTAGAGGTCATCCATGTCTTTATGTCTGTAAGACAATCCTGCAGTTTAGCTAATTGGTGTGTGTCCTCTGGCTTCATGGATAGATAAAGCTGGGTATCATCTGCGTAACAATGAAAATTTAAGCAATACCGTCTAATAATACTGCCTAAGGGAAGCATGTATAAAGTGAATAAAATTGGTCCTAGCACAGAACCTTGTGGAACTCCATAATTAACTTTAGTCTGTGAAGAAGATTCCCCATTTACATGAACAAATTGTAATCTATTAGACAAATATGATTCAAACCACCGCAGCGCAGTGCCTTTAATACCTATGGCATGCTCTAATCTCTGTAATAAAATTTTATGGTCAACAGTATCAACAGCAGCACTGAGGTCTAACAGAACAAGCACAGAGATGAGTCCACTGTCCGAGGCCATAAGAAGATCATTTGTAACCTTCACTAATGCTGTTTCTGTACTATGATGAATTCTAAAACCTGACTGAAACTCTTCAAATAGACCATTCCTCTGCAGATGATCAGTTAGCTGTTTTACAACTACCCTTTCAAGAATTTTTGAGAGAAAGGAAGGTTGGAGATTGGCCTATAATTAGCTAAGATAGCTGGGTCAAGTGATGGCTTTTTAAGTAATGGTTTAATTACTGCCACCTTAAAAGCCTGTGGTACATAGCCAACTAACAAAGATAGATTGATCATATTTAAGATCGAAGCATTAAATAATAGTAGGGCTTCCTTGAGCAGCCTGGTAGGAATGGGGTCTAATAAACATGTTGATGGTTTGGATGAAGTAACTAATGATAATAACTCAGACAGAACAATCGGAGAGAAAGAGTCTAACCAAATACCGGCATCACTGAAAGCAGCCAAAGATAACGATACGTCTTTGGGATGGTTATGAGTAATTTTTTCTCTAATAGTTAAAATTTTGTTAGCAAAGAAAGTCATGAAGTCATTACTAGTTAAAGTTAATGGAATACTCAGCTCAATAGAGCTCTGACTCTTTGTCAGCCTGGCTACAGTGCTGAAAAGAAACCTGGGGTTGTTCTTATTTTCTTCAATTAGTGATGAGTAGAAAGATGTCCTAGCTTTACGGAGGGCTTTTTTATAGAGCAACAGACTCTTTTCCAGGCTAAGTGAAGATCTTCTAAATTAGTGAGACGCCATTTCCTCTCCAACGTACGGGTTATCTGCTTTAAGCTACGAGTTTGTGAGTTATACCACGGAGTCAGGCACTTCTGATTTAAAGCTCTCTATTTTAGAGGAGCTACAGCATCCAAAGTTGTCTTCAGTGAGGATGTAAAACTATTGACGAGATACTCTATCTCACTTACAGAGTTTAGGTATCTACTCTGCACTGTGTTGGTATATGGCATTAGAGAACATAAAGAAGGAATCATATCCTTAAACCTAGTTACAGCGCTTTCTGAAAGACTTCTAGTGTAATGAAACTTATTCCCCACTGCTGGGTAGTCCATCAGAGTAAATGTAAATGTTATTAAGAAATGATCAGACAGAAGGGAGTTTTCAGGGAATACTGTTAAGTCTTCTATTTCCATACCATAAGTCAGAACAAGATCTAAGATATGATTAAAGTGGTGGGTGGACTCATTTACTTTTTGAGCAAAGCCAATAGAGTCTAATAATAGATTAAATGCAGTGTTGAGGCTGTCATTCTCAGCATCTGTGTGGATGTTAAAATCGCCCACTATAATTATCTTATCTGAGCTAAGCACTAAGTCAGACAAAAGGTCTGAAAATTCACAGAGAAACTCACAGTAACGACCAGGTGGACGATAGATAATAACAAATAAAACTGGTTTTTGGGACTTCCAATTTGGATGGACAAGACTAAGAGACAAGCTTTCAAATGAATTAAAGCTCTGTCTGGGTTTTTGATTAATTAATAAGCTGGAATGGAAGATTGCTGCTAATCCTCCGCCCCGGCCCGTGCTACGAGCATTCTGACAGTTAGTGTGACTCGGGGGTGTTGACTCATTTAAACTACCATATTCATCCTGCTGTAACCAGGTTTCTGTAAGGCAGAATAAATCAATATGTTGATCAATTATTATATCATTTACCAACAGGGACTTAGAAGAGAGAGACCTAATGTTTAATAGACCACATTTAACTGTTTTAGTCTGTGGTGCAGTTGAAGGTGCTATATTATTTTTTCTTTTTGAATTTTTATGCTTAAATAGATTTTTGCTGGTTATTGGTAGTCTGGGAGCAGGCACCGTCTCTACGGGGATGGGGTAATGAGGGGATGGCAGGGGGAGAGAAGCTGCAGAGAGGTGTGTAAGACTACAACTCTGCTTCCTGGTCCCAACCCTGGATAGTCACGGTTTGGAGGATTTAAGAAAATTGGCCAGATTTCTAGAAATGAGAGCTGCTCCATCCAAAGTGGGATGGATGCCGTCTCTCCTAACAAGACCAGGTTTTCCCCAGAAGCTTTGCCAATTATCTATGAAGCCCACCTCATTTTTTGGACACCACTCAGACAGCCAGCAATTCAAGGAGAACATGCGGCTAAACATGTCACTCCCGGTCTGATTGGGGAGGGGCCCAGAGAAAACTACAGAGTCCGACATTGTTTTTGCAAAGTTACACACCGATTTAATGTTAATTTTAGTGACCTCCGATTGGCGTAACCGGGTGTCATTACTGCCGACGTGAATTACAGTCTTACCAAATTTACGCTTAGCCTTAGCCAGCAGTTTCAAATTTCCTTCAATGTCACCTGCTCTGGCCCCCGGAAGACAATTGACTATGGTTGCTGGTGTCGCTAACTTCACATTTCGCAAAACAGAGTCGCCAATAACCAGAGTTTGATCCTCGGCGGGTGTGTCGCCGAGTGGGGAAAAACGGTTAGAGATGTGAATGGGTTGGCGGTGTACACGGGGCTTCTGTTTAGGGCTACGCTTCCTCCTCACAGTCACCCAGTCGGCCTGCTTTCCCGGCTGCTCGGGATCTGCCAGGGGGTAACTAACGGCGGCTAAGCTACCTTGGTCCGCACCGACTACAGGGGCCTGGCTAGCTGTAGAATTTTCCACGGTGCGGAGCCGAGTCTCCAATTCGCCCAGCCTGGCCTCCAAAGCTACGAATAAGCTACACTTATTACAAGTACCGTTACTGCTAAAGGAGGCCGAGGAATAACTAAACATTTCACACCCAGAGCAGAAAAGTGCGGGAGAGACAGGAGAAGCCGCCATGCTAAATCGGCTAAGAGCTAGTAGCTACGCTAAGCTAGCGGATTCCTAAAAACACGCAAAGTGAATAATGTGTAAATAATTTAGAGGTGATTCAGCAGAAGGAGTGCTTTAGTTAAGGCACGTAAAGATTACTGTTGGGAAAGTGTAGGAACACGGACCCACAACAGGGGGCGCAAATGAACGGACAATGGAGAAAGTCAAATCACAAAGTTTTACTGTTGTGAATTCACACAACAAACACAACAGATTACAAATACAGCAGTAACCGAATTCCAGTGGTGTCGTGTGGGCAGGCTCGACGATAGGAGACGTCTGTCCGAGTCGAACCGGAA
This sequence comes from Thalassophryne amazonica, assembly GCF_902500255.1. Lineage (NCBI taxonomy): Eukaryota > Metazoa > Chordata > Actinopteri > Batrachoidiformes > Batrachoididae > Thalassophryne > Thalassophryne amazonica. Next base: position 68,389,997 of record NC_047116.1, read on the forward strand.
CCACCCGATTTCCTCTGCCACCGAACCCCGGGGATACTGGAGCCGCCAAGTCCCGAACCCCAGGTGGCCACTGCCTCCGCTCGTCGGATCCCGTACTGCTGGCAAGGAACAGAAACAGTCAGGTGTGGGTGCGGCTGCACCCAGCAACACACAGGGTGGAAACTCTTGTCAGGAAAATACTGGTGAGTGCAGGAGTGTGAGTACTTAAACAAGAAGTCCAATAATATCTCCCGCTGTACTATTCACTGTCTGCTATCCAACACACAAGCAATAAAGTATTATTTGTCAAGAACACAATCGGCTGAGCACGTTACCTCCTTAGTAGAGTGATATCTCGGCAATGAGGTGGAGATGCCGTCCTGCTGATATACCTCCCTGTTGATTGATATCAGCTGTCTCAGGTGATGGGTGACAGCTGTCACCCTGGCTGCTCCTGTGAGGCGGCAGCGCCCTCCGGTGCCTGGAGCCTGCACACCAGGCAGGGCGCCCTCTGGTGGTGGTGGGCCGGCAGTACCTCCTCTTCAGCGGCCCACACAACAATTACACTGGGAAACAAATCGTAATCTAGATAACTAGATCAATCTAACTGCGCAGATTAAACAGCTAACAGATACAGCAAAACACCGCTGTGCTCCGGAACAGGAAGTGATACAATACCGCAGTGAGAGCCAACCACCAGATACAATACCGCAGTGAGAGCCAAGAGGTGAGGACGAGTAGCAGCTGCTGCAGAAAACCGCGGATGAAAAGCTCACAGCTCGCTTAAAGTGGGCAGTGCAGTCGAACCCCGACCCCCTGCCCGCAGACCAAGATTAATGCTGCTATTGACCCACAACGCAAAAATAACAGTAACGCCCAGTGACTTGGAGAAGTAACTTTAATCTGATTACTGATTTGGAAAGATTAACGCGTTAGATTACTCGTTACTAAAAAAAGTGGTTAGATTATAGTAACGCGTTACTAACGTGTTACCGGCATCACTGGCTGCAACATAACAAAATGTGGAAAAAGTGAAGCGCTATGAATACTTTCTGAATGCACAGTAGGAATGTTGTCAGAGCTTTAGAACTCATTACTGACCTGTCTGGTCAGTGGTAAAGTCATGGTAAAACCTCTTTTGTTGTTTAATCTGCACAGACACTGTTGGCTGTGTAGTGTTCATCATATCCAGACATACTTCAGTGAGACTACCACAATGAGAAATCCTTGTGTTATGGTTTGGAGCCAGGATGAGGCAGAGTAGAATCCCAATATGCAAGGACAGACAAACCCAAGAAGTAAGTTCCAAAAACAGCCAAGATTTAAAGGGTCCCTGCCACGCCATGACGTTTTTGCATATTCTTGAAGAATAAAAAAGCTTTTTCCACATGTTGTCTTTGTTTTTTTTACCATAAAATTACACTGAACAAGGATTTAGACGTTTTGTTACTCATCTGAGAATTTGAACTTACCGCCTCTGAGTTGACCTACTTTTTTGCTGCGACGGATGTGACGTCATTCGAGTAAATGTGTCGCAGTCCGGCTCTGTTTACCAATACGGCAGACACAGACAGCGAAGGCATAGTGAGCGATTATAGCAAAGGTTTAAGTGACATATCGATTGTTTTTGAAGAAGATGACGACGCTTCTGATGAAGAGATTAACGCTGTAAATAATGAGCGGCTCCAAACTGTGTATGTTCCAGCTGAACGCAACAGAAGACGAGGATGTGAAGCTGCTGCTGTCAGCTGACAGCAGCAGCGCTGAGGAGGACGATATAAACTGCTGAATGGTTTGTTCACTCACCACCTTTTCTTATAAATGATCATTTATTCCTGGCACCGTGTGTTTGTGTATGAAAAAAATGATTTGAGCAGCACAGCGTGCTTAAATTCAGGAGTTTGTTCTAAAATAAAGTTTCTGTACATTCTGTATATATTTAATCATTTAAGTCAGTTTCTTGTGATTGCTATTTCTTCACTTTTTATTTAAAGCATCCATCTATCCATTTTCTTCCACTTTATCCAGAGACATGGGATGGGAGAACAAACGTTTCGAAATAAAAGAAAATTTTATTTCTATATTTGTTGTCAAATTTTATCAGGCATAATATTCTAGAAAAAAAATGTGCTAAATGGAGACTTTCATGTCTAAAATACACGTACAGAACATCTGTAATCATAAATTGTTTCACATGTAATCTACTTTGAATGAACAGAAGTCTGAACAAAAACAGGCTGTTCAGTTTACATGCATATGTGTATTTGGAAAACACAAAAATGTCAATGTTCTGTTTTTTTTTCAGGTGCTCATGTGAACACAGTCAGCTGATGCCACTCGCGATCAAGTCTCGCTGTTGCAGGGAAATTTCTGCAGTCCTGACGGAGATGCAGCGTGGTGGCAAAAATCCTTAATGTGTCACACAGCTGGCTAGTTTCTCAATTGTGTGTTTGGATGCAGATGTCCTCAGAGTGGCACACTATGCCTACATGATGCTCCACAGTATGAGTAAGCACATTAAATAGTTAGAAAGTTTCATTTACATGGTTTATAGAAAAAAGTAAAAAAATATTCAAATATTAAAAGAATGAACTGTTGCTTTGAACATAAATTCATGCTATTTTTTTGTTGCAGAAAGTATCATCATATCACATATCGGTAATTTGTGTGGTTGTGCTGGGGACATTTGGGAAAGCACAGAAGGTTGCCACTACTAGCTTGTGTTGTATTCAAAATAAGAAGTACTTTTCCATCACCATCATTCGACTACACTGGCTTCCAGTTTCCTCCTCTGGAGTGAGGGGTCGGTCTCATCGGTGGTACCTGGTTCACTTGGCAGCATCAGCCTCAGTGCTGTCCGTTCACGTTGGCTGCTCAGTGGAGGAGGATCATTGGTGGGGATTTCTGGTTGGTTTGGTGTTTTGCAGATCTGAAGAACCTCTTTTGCTGTCACTCATATAGACTGAATAAAATGTTTTTTAACAAATTGTAATACACTTCTCATTTGAATGAAACAATGTGAAACTTATGTGAAATTGGATTTTTATTCATTTTATCATGCTATATAAAAATATACAAATAATCTTTTTTTCATTTTCCACATATCACATGTTGGATCTGTGGCTAACTTTCTCAATCCTTCTCTTTTCCACTAAGGAAAGTATATTCTGAACCTTGGTCTCTCTTGCTTTGTCTGCTTTTGTTGTATCCCTGCATTTTCATCAAAATAAAGGTGTTATGTGTCGGACGCAGCTCGGAGAACCGACCAGCATTTGAAGGACCCAGTATGAAATAAGCAGAGCACGGTACAAAGGCTAACTGAATTTAATACATAACAGTGATGTGATACAAAACAACAAAAGAGTGTGCGGTCTGGCGTGGTGGTGATACGGTGTGCTCCCAGCAGCGCTAACGGTCCGGAGCCAGAAGCCGTTCGGACCCAAGGACCCCGCCGACACCCCCCAGGTGGCCGCAACAAACCGAGTCTGTGAAAGAAGGAACCATTATGTGAGTCCACACTCTACACACAGAGAGACCACTCAAAGGTATACATAAACAGCAAACACTTCCTGGCTTAATTACTAATCAGCTTCCCAACCTGCAGGCATGGAACATCCAGTTCACAAAACTCCACTGCAGTGGAAGCCGATACATGACTAACGTACAGCTCAATATAATAAGGTGTGAGGGACACCACATTTACTGACTGTATAAACGTTAGTCACAAAATCTAACGTACCTCAGGAAGTGTGCTGACGAGCGTGAGACCTCACCCCCTCCTCTTTCACAGACCGTGCATCAAACCCTGGACGTTCTCTGCATCCACTGATGATGAGATGGCTCCCGAGACGACGATCTCACCCGTCTGGTCACAAGGTCGAGTCTCTGGCAAATACACACTGTATACTCCAGTCTTAAATGCCACCATGTTCCAATCCATATAGATGCACCACAGCTGTGAGTCCTGACGAGCCGCAGGTGATCAGGGTGAGGTCCTGATAACCTCAGCAACACAGCCACTCAGTCCCAAATGCAAGCCACCTGGAAGGAAAAACAAAAGACAGAAACAAAAAGGCAGCCAGGCCCCCCAGCCATACAACAGTACCCCACCCTCACGGGAAGCCTCCCGGCGACCACACAAACCTGGCCCAGGAGAAACACCCCCCTCCAGGGACCATGGCTGGAAACCGCATCTGCATTCGTCTTCCAACAGAATGGTTGATGTCCTCTCCTCTGGCTGCATCCTTGCCTTTGTTTCAGTCAGTCACTTAGCACAGGCGTGGCCAGGAGTTCTTAAACCTGTGCGGTCAGCCTTTATCCAACCATGTGCGGTCATTAGTCATAAAACAAAAAAGACAAACACAAACAACCAAAACACCCCCCCCTCCCCAGAGGCCCGTTCCATCAAACCCCGGGAAGGGGAGAAAAGAAAAACAACCCAAACTTAAGCTAACAAATAAAAACATTAACACCCCCCCCCCCCCAAACGACATGTAGGGACCAACACCCCCCAGAGGACTTCCCGCCAGCTCCAGGAGTAATAACCACAGCCGAGGTCCCTCTGGGATCCAACGTCACCCACGGGGACTCCCAGCGCCTCCCAGAGGACCACTCGTCAACCCCAGGAGACGCCTCCCCTCATGACCAACGGACCCAGCCCCGGCCGTCTATGGCTAGATGGACCCACAGCCCTTTCCCCCCCAGAGGACACCACAGTCAAACCCTGAGGGCGGAAACTGGGGGGAAAAACAAGAAGAGAGGAAAAAAAAAAACATACAAACAAAACAACCCCAACCCCACCCCCTTGGCGCAGTGGAAACTGGAAGCACGTCCAGTGTCACCAACCATGACTATACCCCAGAAGCCAACCGGAAGGAGTGGAACAGCGGTTATGGCAAACAGCACAAACCGGCGCCACTCCTCCGACTTCTACACCAGCCACTAGCTGCGGGTATATCCCACTGCCCCAAACCTCAGCCACGCCGATGGCAGACGGCCAAAGGCGTGCTGAAGCCGGAGGTGGAACAGGGAATCAAAAAACACCCCCCCTCCCCCCCAGGTGCAGAGGTTACCCGGGAAACGCCCAGTATAACCAAACTGCACCCCTCCAGCAACGCCGACACTACGGCTCACCCGGCTGGAGCCAGAGGAGAAGAGAGGGAAGAAAAAGAAAACACCCCAAACCCCCCCCCCCCCCCCTCCCGGGTGCAGAGGCCACCTGGGAAATACCCAGCACAACCAAACTGCACCCCTCCAGCAATGCCGACACTACGGCTCACCCGGCTGGAGTCAGAGGAGAAGAGAGGGCATAACAAAAAACAAAAAAAAAAAAAGAAAAAACAACCCAATTACCCCCCCATGACCCCCCAGGGGACCGTCCCATCAAACCCTGGGAGGCGAAACTGAAAGAAAAAAAAAGACTAACAGACTAACATAAGGTTGCTTGGGTCCTTTTTTTTTTTTTTTTTTTTGACAGAACTGCAGGGTCACGACCCAGACACTAAATAGTGTAAAACAAAAAATAAAATCCCACACAAAAACCAACTCAAAAAACACCCACACAAAATGAACTAACACAAAACAAATCAGTGACGTATACCGTTAAGCTCAAACAAGTCGAACACACCTGTTCTAACTTAAGAGCTTAACGGTAATGTGACTAAGTCACCAAAAGAGGGAGCCAAAGTGCTAACAAAAAAAAACCCCTTTCGGTGACAAAAAACAAACGAGCTGCATCTCCGTGCACAGCTGTGTGCAACACACAACCCAAATGTGCTCAACTAAATAACGCCGGAGCTGATACAACAGACACAGTAGTTATCTTTATCCGGGGAAATGGGGCTACAACTGTAACACAGGAAGCTCAGCGACCCGTGCCACAGAGCTCCGCCGTGCGCGTGCACCCATTACAGACACACTCTTGCAGCTCCCGTTTAAACCTCTTATCCGGTCGGAGCGTGATGCGAAGCCGTCGCCAGTCACACTCCACCACGACCCACGGATAAGGCACAAACACAGGAACACGGCTGCAAGAGAGCACAAATCAGTATTCAGTAATGGGTCTCAAACACGCACCATCCGGGCGGAGAGCACCCGCAACTGATCCGGATAACTACTGAACGTCTGCTGCTGCCTTCCCGGCGCGTTACTGTCTCTGCTACCGCTGGGTCCGTGATGTTTGGCCAGAGACTACTGTTATGTGTCGGACGCAGCTCGGAGAACCGACCAGCGTTTGAAGGACCCAGTATGAAATAAGCAGAGCACGGTACAAAGGCTAACTGAATTTAATACATAACAGTGATGTGATACAAAACAACAAAAGAGTGTGCGGTCTGGCGTGGTGGTGATACGGTGCGCTCCCAGCAGCGCTAACGGTCCGGAGCCAGAAGCCGTTCGGACCCAAGGACCCCGCCGACACCCCCCAGGTGCCTGCAACAAACCGAGTCTGTGAAAGAAGGAACCATTATGTGAGTCCACACTCTACACACAGAGAGACCACTCAAAGGTGTACATAAACAGCAAACACTTCCTGGCTTAATTACTAATCAGCTTCCCAACCTGCAGGCATGGAACATCCAGTTCACAAAACTCCACTGCAGTGGAAGCCGATACATGACTAACGTACAGCTCAATATAATAAGGTGTGAGGGACACCACATTTACTGACTGTATAAACGTTAGTCACAAAATCTAACGTACCTCAGGAAGTGTGCTGACGAGCGTGAGACCTCACCCCCTCCTCTTTCACAGACCGTGCATCAAACCCTGGACGTTCTCTGCATCCACTGATGATGAGATGGCTCCCGAGACGACGATCTCACCCGTCTGGTCACAAGGTCGAGTCTCTGGCAAATACACACTGTATACTCCAGTCTTAAATGCCACCATGTTCCAATCCATATAGATGCACCACAGCTGTGAGTCCTGACGAGCCGCAGGTGATCAGGGTGAGGTCCTGATAACCTCAGCAACACAGCCACTCAGTCCCAAATGCAAGCCACCTGGAAGGAAAAACAAAAGACAGAAACAAAAAGGCAGCCAGGCCCCCCAGCCATACAACAGAAGGGTTGCCACCAAACTCCTAAAACAGAAGTTAAACAAATTTATAAAAAAAAAAAAAAAAAAAAAGCTTATATACATTACAAAATGCTGTTTGAAAGTTAGGGTGTTATTGAGATAACTACACAACGTACCTGCAAAGCTGACCCTGATATGAGAAGGCGACTCGATCACGAGTGGCATCGGCTGACTGTGTTCACATGAGCACCTGAAAAAAACAGAACATTGACATTTTTGTGTTTTCCAAATATGCATGTAAACTGAACAGCCTGTTTTTTGTTCAGACGTCTGTTCATTCAAAGTAGATTAGATGTGATACAATTTATGATTACAGATGTTCTGTATGTGTATTTTAGACAGGTAAGTCTCCATTTAGCATAAACATTTTTCTATAATATTATGCCTGATAAAATTTGACAACAGATATAGAAGTAAAATTTTCTTTTATTTAGAAATCTTTTCCCCCATCCCATGTGGGTCTACAGCTTTTCAGATAAAGATTTGCAATCATTTGCTTTGAATAAAAAGTGAAGAATTAGCAATCACAAGAAACTGACCTATAAATGATTAAATATATACAGAATGTACAGAAACTTTATTTTCAGTGATTTTAGAACAAACTGAATTTAAGCACGCTGTGCTCCTCAAATAATTTTTTTCATAACAAACACACCGTGCCAGGAATAAATGATCATTTATAAGAAAAGGTGGTGAGTGAACAAACCATTCAGCTGCTTATATCGTCCTCAGCGACAGCTGCAGCTTCACATCCTCTTTGTGTCGCATTCAGCTGGAACATACACAGTTTGGAGCCCCTCATTATTTACACCGTTAATCTCTTCATCAGAAACATCCTCATCTTCTTCAAAAACAATCAATATGTCACTTAAATCTTTGCTATAATCGCTCATTATGCCTTCACTGTCCGTGTCTGCCATATAGGTAAACAGAGCCGGGCTGCAACACATTTTCTCGAATGACGTCACATCCGTCGCAGCGAAAAAGTAGGTCAACTCGGAGGCAGTAAATTAAAATTCTCAGATGAGTAACGAAACGTCTAAATCCTTGTTCAGTGTAATTTTATGGTAAAAAAATAAAGACAACATGTGGAAAAAGCTTTTTTTATTCTTCAAGAATATGTAAAAACGTCATGGTATGGCAGGGACACTTTAATAATTAAGTAGTGTCCAGTGTACACAAAAACACGTGAGGGGAAGGATATAACCAAAATAGGTAACACTTTATATTAACTGCACGCTATAAAGCGTTAGTAAAGTATTTATAAAGTGTGAGTAAATGCTTAAGTAACTACTTGTGAAACATTTACAAAGCATTCTTCTTTATTAGCTACTCATTGGTAAGAACATAAATAGATGGCCTAATAATTATTAAGAACAAAATATGTAATGTCTTAATAAACCATTTATAAATGATTTTTTAAATTCTCTATAAACCATTTAAGAAAAGTTGATCATTAATAGTTCATCATTTACAAACATAAAATCAGACACTATTCATTAGTGATAAAAATACTTTACAAATATTTTTATTGTCTTTACATTTTTTCCTTACAAATTATTAAGAATTTACTAAGCATTAATAAACCATTAGTTGATGCTCAATGTATCAGTTATAATGTTTGTAAAGATTGCATTAACTACTTATTCCTCAATACTTTATGTATCATTTATTAATAATGTATAAAGCTCAAGTCTCATTCCCAATCACTACAAGTATGTAGTTTTAAAGACTTTATCTTTGTATGAATTCACCTTTCAATGTACCAATAAGCCTTAACTGAGCATTAGTTAAGCATTTGTAATATCCTTGTGGTGATTAAATTTGTTTTCTAACTCATTTCTATATGCTTAATATATATTTTAATCACAATCTCAGTTGACCAATTCACTTTTATATGTCCATTTATAAATGCTTATCAATGCGTTAGTAAACTTAAAAATACTATTATAAAGCCTTTACAAGCTGTTAGTAAAGTATTTGGTATGAGCCTAACTAAAGTGTTGCTTAAATTTGCATTAGAATTCATTTGTAGATGTTATTTATGTGTTACGCAGCGTCACAAACAGTTGACCAATTCACTCATATATCCATTCATAAATACTTAGCAATGCATATTTTGTTTTGAGGAATTGGTATGGTGGTATTAGACGAGGGGTGCGGGTACATTCATTGCGAAATGTAAAGTGATGTTCGGTTAGGAGGTGGTGTCGATTTGTGCCACCATTAGTTGCTAACCAATAGCTAAACGTGGTCTCAGAACGGGTCGCCATTAGCTGCTAAGTGATAGGGGTTAATTGGCTAACAGGTATTAAAAAACGATGTTCTACATTCGACGATATAAATTCACATCAATCAAGCGGATATCCTCTCGGACGGAAACAAAGTGTCTGCTTGATGATTTCCAATCTTAGAATACGTTAACTCATTGAGTGCCATTGACGCTTAAACGCGTCTTTTCAGATAGTAACGCTCAGCGCCAAAGACACGTTATTGCGCCAATTACACTTTTTTATGGGGGAGGGGGCGTCATCAGCTGATCTAGCTTGTGTAAAAAAAAATTGAGTTGTAATCACAAGGGTAGCAGTGTGAGTGTGGACCGGAGCGTGGCTCGCTCTCCACCGTTGTGCGGACGTCTCACGGTTGTACCGCTCCTAATCCGACTGGTTTCCACCTGGCTGTCTGTCAAATTGTGATGTAGTCGTGCTGCTCCAGCCGTCTTTTTCCTTGGAATGAAAAAACGCCGCACGCTCGACACACACCTCACATAAAGGCAGCTTACAAGCAAATGACGCAATCGACAGGCTCATGCAAGCACACGTGATTCAAATCCATCAGGTTTTTGAAAAAAATAAAAAAGTCCGATACGCGGGAGCCAGAGGGAAAAGACGCGCCGCCGAGAGAAGAGACAGACGGAGTCCCTCCCCTGATGTTTTTTTTTTTTTTTTTGGTGCATTATACAATATGATCACTTTTCATAATCTTTGAGATGTCACTGAAGCAAAAACAATTATAATCAAAGACATTTTCTCCTTGAAATGTTGCTTGTCACAAAAAGCCAATTTTCTCAGTTTTTTGTCAGAAATCAGCATTTTTAGTGATACCCACCCATGTTCTGCAGACAATTACTAAAGAATGGAAAGAGGTACAAACAAACGTTTTTTTTTGTGATGATAAAGGAAAGTCTGAAGTTTCTTTTGGTATGTTTGTTGTTGACATGGACATAGAACTCAGTTTTCTATGGGTCTTGAAAAAACACTCAAATGCTGAAAAATACTGGCACTGGGATGTTCTGAACTTTGAAAATGGCTGGCACTCAATGAGTTAAGCAGTTAGATTTGGTACAAGTTAGCCAATTTAGGTTTAGCCTAGCTTTCGCTAACACTTACGCACGTAGCCAATTAACCATCGTTTTCGGTGAAGTGTCCGCTGGAAGTGTGCGTGAAAACACCAATGATTAAAGCCCCGGTCACAACCCACCATGCGTTTTTTTTTCACCGTACGTTTTCTGCGGATGCCACGGCCACTACGTTTTTGTGGAAACGTACGGAGGCAGTAGCAAGAGGAGGGAGGGAGTACGTTCAACGCACGTCTCTAGGAGTGTAACGATAAAGAGGGATGACAATAAAGCAGTGTGTGTGTGTGTGTGTGTGTTGGGGGGGTGTCGCTTTTCTTTTTTTATGAGCGGGCCCGGAGCGACAGGTATTTTTCAATGTCGGCGATGCATGAGCATGTCCAGCCTGCAGCGGTCAGTTGTACGAGTGTTTACTTGCCTCGAAAAGTTACAGCTAGTTAACAGACTGAAGCTGTGGAGTGTCTGTGTTGCTGACGTTTGGAAATAAAGTCCAAGTTCAAGTGAGAAGCTGCGTTGTGCATGCAAGTCTGTTGGCCTCCAAATCCGTACGTAGGCAGTACGGATTTCAATAGTAATTGAATGAAAATGTGCTGCTTTGAATCCATACTGAGGCAGTGCTCACAACGTGCGTCATCTGCACTGCTGGTGAATCCGCAGCCTGACCGCAGCGAAAGTTCTGCATGCACTAAAACCTTGTGTCTGCGTGTGTCTGCGTGCTCCTAAATTCGTACTGAGGCAGTACTTACGACGTACAGATCTCCAAATTTAGCCCACGTTTTTGCAAGTAGACTGCACGCACGTGCAAGTACGGCGGGTTGTGACCACGGCTTAAGCAACATTAGTCCATATAATATGAAAAATGGTTAAAGCCAGTTTTTCATTTTAATCTTTTTCCTCGGATGTTCGTCGTAAATGAGACCAGACACAGGAAGTGCCGTAGGACATCTTCCTCACCACTTTAATTTGTTGAACAATTGTGTGAGCTGCTGCCATCTGTCAGTGATATAGTATCATTTGCACTTGGTGTTGCAGCCATTTGTCAGGGAGGCTTGAAAAAAAACAAGAGGTTTATATTTCTAGAAACAATTGGGTGCTTAAAATAAAAAATTGAATTAATAAAACATAAATAAATGATTGGGTGCTACAAATTAAAAAACTGAATAAAATAAAATAAAAATAAGGACTAATAAATAATCATAAAAATAAAATAAATAATAATATTAATATTAATAATAAAAATTTAAAAAGATGGCACTGGGAAAAAGTTCAATATGAGGACCTCCTTAACCGGAGGTACAGTATTTGAGAGAGCTAAAAAGGAAAAGGGGAAAGAATTAGCAGAGAGGAGGTAGCAGCTAAAAGAACAGAAGAGGTTATTGTGGAAGTCATTATTGTGGGATTCTTAAATGGTTTATAGAGAATTAAAAAATCATTTATAAATGTTTTATAAAGACATTACATATTTTGTTATTAATAATTATTAAGCCATCTATTTATGTTCTTACCAATGAGTAGTTAATAAAAAGAATGCTTAATAATTTGTGAGGAAAAAATGTAAAGACAATAAAAATATGATTTGTAAAGTATTTTTATCACTAATGAATAGTGTCTGATTTTACATTTGTAAATGATGAACTATTAATGATCAACTTTTAGAGAATTAAATAAATCATTTATAAATGTTTTATAAAGACATTACTTATTTTGTTATTAATAATTATTAAGCCATCTATTTATGTTCTTATCAATGAGTAGCTAATAAAAATGAATGCTTTGTAAATGTTTTACAAATAGTTATTTCAGCATTTACTTCCACTTTATAAATGCTTTACTAATGCTTTATAGCATGCAGTTAATATAAAGTGTTACCCAAAAATACAATCTTAACCCCACAGGGGTGTGGAATCCAAAATGCAACAGAGGTGGGGAAAGTTTAAAGGTGATAGCGAGAGGTTGAATGGGGCATTAATCCTTGTTCTGTGATGTGATATGCAGCCCAAAAAAATTGGTTGGGTCTGTAATGGCTCAGAACCTTCCTAAAAGGCTCTCTGAAACAGCTATGTTACTATGCTGTGTTTAGAATGCCTCGTTTGCCTTTAATGGCATCGTTTCGGAGCTTATTTGGCAACCTCATTATGAAATGCAAGTAGGTGGCGCTGATTGGTTGCGTTGTTTGATTGGCCGTCCTTGCTCTCACTGAAAAGAAAGCATTATTTATTTATTTTCATTGCTTTTATATTTTCTGTTGTGTTTCTATTCAGGTTTTTTTTGCCTCTTTCTCTAAAATTGTATATAATAATCATTAGATTATTAATATATAAACAAAAGTAAATTTAAGAAATATTACAATTTGAAAACAAATGCACCTGAACATGATGACAGCTGCAATGCTAATTTTTAACATTGAAAATGCCATAGACATGCTAACGCGTTAGCATCGCTCCCATTTTTAAGTTATAAAATACATCTTTCACCTGTTTCAGAAGAACATAACAGGTCGGTTTAACATAGAAAAGGTAAATAATACTCACAGACGTATGCTGTTTAGGGTTTTAGCAGGATAAAATTAAGCAAAAGAAAGAATAATCGAAGCATTGCTTCAATCTGCGAAGCACTGCTTCGATTGGTTCAAGGTTCAAAGCAAAGCCGCGCTGCAGAAAAGTTGTTTACGGACCCGCTGCAGGGTCTGTAATCAATACAGAAATGATCATTTTCCTGACAAACACCCCCCAAAACAACGGCCACTCTGAAGGACCGATAACATAATTGTTAAGCACAAATTTGATGTCGGTGGATCGAGTCATTTCTTAACGATACCCAAAAGGAACCGGTTCTCGATACACATCCCTAGCTGCTAAGGGGTTAGCTCATTCCCTTTAGAGGAACAAACCAGAGCTAACATGCCATTCTAACGTGCAATTCTTACAACAGGAATATGGCGCAACACAAATTTAAAACAAAAGAAAATGTGATACTCACAGGCTGTACTGATTGCTGGGGTTGATTTTGTCGCAGAGTCAGAACTGACACTCTACTGAGTATTAAATGCCGACTGAAGCCAGCTCGAAATCGTGCAAGGTTTGTGAAACAGTCCTCCGTGAAATGCGCAGAGCAAAGAAATAGTCGGCGGTTGTATGTACTGGGGATGCGGTTAAAAATGAATAAAAGCCAGTGATCGCGTACATTGCTTTCCGTTGGAAGATCGTAGTCCGCTATAACAGCCTGGGAAAGCACGCCTGTAGTTCGCCATTGCTTCTCTTCGAGTGTTACGAATGGGTGGGCACAACCTTATGACTAATTAATTTCAAAGGGGCGTGTGTGAAAGGGGGTGGGTGTGGGTGTGTGTGTGGGGAGGCTATTGGTGAAAAAGTGACGTAAGTTTTCTCTCAAAAACGGATTGGCCTGTTTTCTAGGGGCAATTCAAAAAAGGAGAAATACTTGAAATAGAGGTTCTGAAACTTGCTGGCACTTCGTGTGTTTTCCCCACAGCGGGGAGACTCTGAACTAACACCAAAAACATGAAAAAGATGATTTTGATTCTCTATCCCCTTTAACCAAAAATACAATTCAACTCGGAGCACAGATGAACAAACAATGGGCCTCCAAGGAAGAACAAACTGAGGAGGTTTAAATAAACTGGCTAAATGAGTAGCACCTGGGAACAGCTGCAGCTGGAGTAATGAGAACGTCCATGTGATAACCAAAACTAAACGGAAGGGGCAGCAGAACTGAGGCATCTCTGAAAGACAAAACATAACCTAAGACCAAGACAGGACCCACTTAAATAATATGATGTGAATGCAAACAAAACCAAAAACACTCATGAGAAAATCAAAACACTGAGAAAGAAACAATGCATATAATAATAAAAAGAGTAAACCCAAGCCTGGAAATTAACCTGAAATGCTAGATTCAGATTCAATTTATTATTATACCCTTGGGTAAAATTAGTTTACAGTGAGTGAGTCATCTCGTTCGGTAAACTCACAGCAAAACACAAAACAAGACAAAGCGACAACAGTGCTAAAAAAGCTAAAAGAACCACAAGGACGGCCCCAAAGTAGAATAAAAGCAAGATGAGTTAAAACATCAGTAGATAAAAAGTCTAAAAACATACCATACCAAGCCAAAAGGATAAAAACTAAATAAATAAATAAAAATAAAAATGTGCTGTTCATAAAAACAAGGTAAAAGAGACTATACAAAAAAAAACGTTTAGTTTTACAAGCTAGTACCCTGAATCTCCAACCTGAGGGGAGCAGCTGAAACTCACCATGAAGAGGGTGGGAGTCATCTGTCAGAATGGAACCAGCGATCCTCTGTACCTGTTTGATATACAGGGGTTGTGGCTGAATCTGAGACTCTCCAATCAGCTTACTCGACCATTTCACAATTTGGTTTAAACAATTTTTGTTTTTGAGGGATACGCTTCCAAACCATGAAACAAGACAGAAGGATAAAACTGATTCTATAAAAACACGATAAAACAAGGTCAGCATGGTTCTGTCAGTGTTAAAAGTGGACAGTTTCCTCAAACAATAGAGTTCAGTTTGTCATCAATGACAGTTCCAAGATATTTATAAGTGCTTACACACTCCACTGTCTGACCTTTTAAAACTATCGCCTCTTGACTGGGAGCACTATTTTTTTATGAAAATCAATAATAATGTGTTTTGTTTTAGAGATGTTCATCTCAAGAAAAAATTTATTACACCAGTCAAGAAAATCAGTGAAAACTGGGCCGTGACTCCTATCATTGTCTTTCAGCAGGCTCACAATAACTGTGTCATCTGCATACTTTTTACAATAAATACGACTCAGGAAATAAAATGCAACCATATATGAAAACATCACAAAGCATGTAAATAAATCAACACACATAATTCAAAACCTGGACTGCAAAACTGACAAAGAACAATTAATAATCAAATAGCAACATAAAACTGAGGCACACTAAGTGGGGGTGTCCCATACTGAAAACAAGGACATGAGCACGACTAAAGGACTAAAGATAAACGCCACCCGGCAGTGAGGTGGATGACGTGACAGAAAACAGAACAGACGCACAACACCACATCCAAACATACACGTATAAACTCCAGATAAAGACAAAACTACACCAGAAGACAGGTGACTACAAAACAGACAGAGTGTAAGGAACAGATACACCTACTGCAGACAAAAGGGACACGCCCAAACAAAACAGAACTGCAGACACATGAAAAGTGATTTGGACAGACATGCAGACAAAGACACGCTGGGAGAGGAAACAGATCAGCCATAAACCAAGAGCTTTGACCTGCAACAGGAAAACAGATGCTCAAAGGACAGACAAGACACCAAACTAATAAAACCCCATAATAAGATGACAACATTACAGTACCCCCCTCCAAGAGCTGGCTCCTGACAGCTCAAAAGAAACCCCATCCCCCCAAAAAAGAGACAAGAGGAACACACAAAAACAATGGACAAGAAACTAGAAAAGGGACACCAAATCGCAAGACCACGAAAAACCCCACACACCGAAAAACAAACACTGGGAGGGAGGTGGGGGAAGGAAACATGGAGGTAACACCGCTAAACCACTGAGAACTGTCCTGAAAGAAACGATTACCCAACACATAATGACTAAATGGCTGAAATGTCTGGCCACCACTAAAGGTGGGTGCTGACAGCTGGCCAGGTACACAGCAAATGCCCAAACCCGGGTCGGGAGATGGCCCCAAGCGACTGAAGGACCCGACAGAAAAAAGGTGTTTGGGTGGACGGCTGACTGGAAGCCACTGGAGAGACGGAGGTCCTGCTCCACGGCTGGCAGGAGTTCACTGGAGAGACAGGAGGTTCATTCCTTGACTGACAGGAATGATGCACCATGAAAGGAGACCGGCTCATTGGCTGGCTGAAGGATACGGTGGGGGCAGAAGTAAGCCTGTGTGACCCCCCGGTGTTCTCCACCATGTGAAGAACGGGGACATCCAGCCCCACCCCACCGATGTCTTCGGGAGCAGGGACATCCTTGGTCGCGGGGGCAGACAGCTCCTGTTGACGTCCTCAGTCGTGGGGCAGATGGCTCCACGTTGATGTCCTCAGTCGCGGGGGCAGACGGCTCCATGTTGACGTCCTCAGTCGTGGGGGCAGACGGCTCCACAGAGACGTCCTCAGTCGTGGGGGCAGGCGGCTCCACAAAGACATCCTCAGTCGCGGGGGCAGGTGGATCCCCAGAGACGTCCTCTGATGCCGAAGCAGGTGGCTCCCCATTGACATCATTAGCTGTGGGGGAAGACAGTTCCCTATTGATGTCATCAGCGGCAAGGAACGGCTGACCCCTGGGAACGTCCCGAATAGTAGAGCATGCCAGCTCCTCTGCAGCAATCAGGGCCCGGAACACGTGACCCCTTGGTGACCTCAGCTGAAGCTGGGCAACCCACCTCCACCAGTATGCCCTCAGTTTCCTTCTCGAGCCTGTCCTCATTCAGAGTCAGCTCCTCAGTGGCATTAACAGGAGGCTGAACTAGGGAACACTCCGTGGTTACTGCTGGAGCTGGACCAATTGGCCCTTGAGGATCCTCAGGAGCTTGGCAGTATCTGCCCACCGACAAGTCAGACAAACTATATGCATTAACACATCCCACCTCCCCCTTCCCAGCATCTATGGCTGGCCCCGCCGGGAAGCACGATGCTGCTTCTGGCCCCGGTGGTAGACTCGATGTAGGTCCAGCTGCCTCCACTACCAGCTGCTGGGGTTCCTCTCTGTTGAGCTTGGACCGGTGCTTGTTTCTCTTTCGCCGAGCTCCGCCCCCACTACTGTTGGTGTCCGGCGAAACAGGTGACAGAGGATGTTCGGCTGGTTCAAATGGCTCAGAAGGGGGAGCAGGGATCTTAGGGACATGAGAGCTAGAAAAAGAGTCAGGTGCGGAGGACAAAACAGCTGACACACCATTGACTGCCTGCGTGAGTCCGGAGAGAAGCACCTGCCAAGAAACTGGATCTCTCCAAACAGAAGGAGACTGGAGTTTGGTGATAATGTTTCATATGGTGGAATTTAGGGAATGCAGGGCAGTATTAGTCTGTGCCTGTGACTGAGCAGAGGACAAAAAAAACTCTCTACGACAGTAATCAGGGTTTGCAAAGAGAGGGAGTCCTGGTCTGATGATACAGGTGGGCGCAGATCAGCAACATCAGGGTTCTGTACTGAGGGAGTGACTGAACTGCAGACATGTCATGGTTAGAATAAAACTGAAAGTCTTGGGAGGCATGGTTACTGACTTTGGCTATATCTGTGGTTGGAAGGTCAAAACTATGTGACCTAAAATACTCCACGGGGTCACGTGCCTATTCTGGGGGGTTGTCCTGTTCCAAAAATGCTTCCAAAGAAAACAACTCGGGGAAAAAAAATCAAAAGCCCATGGGTGGGCATCCACCACATCCCATGCCTTATTCAAAAAAATCCTTCCTCTTTCTGGGAGTGGAACAGCAGTGAAAAGAATTAAAGCAGAGTCTGAATTGTTCACCAAATGTCTTAAAAGAAACAAGATCAGGAAGACTGCCTGCGGGATTCTTCTTTGGGAGGCCCATTCTGTTATGGTTTGGAGCCAGGACTAGACAGAGTAGAATCCCAATATGTAAGGACATACAAACCCAAGAAGTAAGTTCCAAAAACAGCCAAGATTTAATAATTAAATAGTGTCCAGTATACACAAAAACACGTGAGGGGAAGGATATAACAAAAATACAATCTTAACCCCACAGGGGTGTGGAATCCAAAATGCAACAGAGGTGGGGAAAGTTTAACCAAAAATACAATTCAAGTCTAAGCACAGAGTGAGGGGAAAAAACCCAGGGGCTACAGATGTGAAAACAAATTACCAAAATATTAAAGTCCAAAGGAATCAACTGCACACAAAACTTGACAAGAAAATGCAAGAAAAAAAATCCACAACAAAAACCAGCATAATACATACCACCTCTCATGCGCAAAGACGACCAAACAATGGGCCTCCAAGGAAGAACAAACTGAGGAGGTTTAAATAAACTAGCTAAATGAGTAGCACCTGGGAAGAGCTGCCGCTGGAGTAATCAGAACATCCATGTGATAACCAAAATTAAACAGAAGGGGCAGCAGAACCAGAGCATCTCTGAAAGACAAAACATAACCTGAGACCAAGATAGGACCCACTTAAATAATATGAGGTGAATGCAAACAAAACCAAAAACACTCATGAGAAAGTCAAAACACTGAGAAAGAAACAATGCATATAATAATAAAAAAGACTGAGCCCAAGCCTGGAAATTAACCTGAAATGCTAGTTACAATAAATACGACTCAGAAAATAAAATGCAACCATATATGAAAACATCACAAAGTGTTGGGAAAAGTGAATGCACGGACCCACGCCAGGAGGCGTAAATGAACGGTCAATAGAGATTCCAAATAAATACAATTTATTTTGCAAATGTGCACAATCACTCAAATATGCTTTTAGTCTGTCAATCCAAAAACGGTGACGCGTGGGCAGGCTCGAGGGTAGGAGACGCCTATCCAGAGAAGAGCCGGGACCCTCGAAGTTCCACCGCCAACCTGCAACACACCAGAGCCGCCAAGTCCTGAATCCCCAGGTGGCCACTGCTCCAACTGTCAGACCCGGTACTGCTGGCAGGAACAAACGCAGGTTAAGGTGGGTGTGTGTACACCCAGCAAACAGTCAGTAACTCACAGAAATCCTCCTGGAGGAAATAATCCAGATACTCCCAGAGTGCAGAGGAAAACTGGAGAACGTGCAGTGTCAATGGTTATACTCAGTAAGTCAGAAGTGAGGAGTGGAGACGCCAGTTCCTCCAACTTCCACAAACTCGGCTACAAGCTGCAAGTATAAGTCACAACTGCAAAGACTTCAGTTACAATGAATGTGCGTACGGCACAAAACGGGTGAGTAGGTTTACCTGAAAGGTAAGCAGATAACTCAGCAGAGTAGTGGTGTCTCTCCAAGGCTTTTATAGATGAGGTGATGACTGATGGATGACAGCTGACAAGGTGCACCTGGTGATCCAAACAGGCCACTGCACCCTCTGGTGCCTGAAACCCGCCAACAGGCAGGGCGCCCTCTGCTGGTGGGCCAGCAGTACCTCCTCTTCGGCGGCCCACACAACAGGACCCCCCCTCAACGGGTGCCTCCTGGTAGAAGTCCGCCAGGAGGGCGGGATCCAAGATGAAGCTCCTCTTCACCCAGGAGCGTTCTTCGATGTGGGACCAGGGGCGACGAGGCACAGGTAATGGCTGGAGGAGTCCCTTTTCTGGCTGATGAACTGCCTTGCCCCTGGCACAGGTGGTACAGGCCCGGACATAGTCCCGGGTGTCGGCTTCGACCGACGCCCACCAGAACCGCTGCCGGACCACTGCCACGGTTCTTCGCACCCCTGGATGACAGGAGAGCTTGGAACCGTGACAGAAGTCCAATACGGCAGTCTGAGCATCTGGTGGAACATACAGCCTATTTGGTGGTCCACCTCTGGGATCTGGGTGTCGTGTCAGGGCCTCCCTGACCACTTCCTCCACATCCCACGTGAGGGCGGCGACAACAGTGGATTCCGGCAGGATGGTATCAGGTGGATCCAACAGCTTCATTCCAATTACTTCTTCATGCACCCTGGACAGTGCGTCAGACCTAAGGTTTTTGGTCCCGGGGCAATATGAGATCTTGAAATTGAAACGTCCGAAGAATAGTGACCAGCGGGCTTGCCTT
The DNA here is from genome assembly GCF_902500255.1 of Thalassophryne amazonica. Lineage (NCBI taxonomy): Eukaryota > Metazoa > Chordata > Actinopteri > Batrachoidiformes > Batrachoididae > Thalassophryne > Thalassophryne amazonica. The sequence continues at coordinate 68,410,148 of NC_047116.1, forward strand.
GGGTTCAGATGCTTAGCAGTCTGGATGTATTCCAGGTTCCGATGGTCAGTGAGAACCACAAATGGGACCACAGCTCCCTCCAACAGATGTCTTCACTCCTCGAGGGTCTCTTTCAAAGCCAGGAGTTCCCGATTGCCAACGTCATAGTTCCGCTCAGCGGGGGTTAACCTAAAGTAGGCACAAGGGTGGAGAACATTCACGGACTCCCTGCTCTGGGACAGCACGGCTCCTATCCCTGAGTCAGAGGCATCCACTTCAACAATAAACTGGTTGTTTGGATCGGGCTGCATCAGAACTGGTGCAGTCGAAAACCAGTGTTTCAACTCCCTAAACGCGGCTTCGCACCGATCCGACCAGGTGAAGGGGACTTTTGTGGAGGTCAGGGCTGTAAGGGGACCAACAACCTGACTATAGCCCTTAATGAACCTCTTGTAAAAATTGGCGAACCCTAGGAACTGTTGCAGCTTCCTACGATTTACCGGTTGGGGCCAATCTCTCACCGCCGCTACCTTGGCTGGATCGAGAGCGACGGAGTTGGAGGAGATTATGAACCCCAGGAAGGACAAAGAAGTGCGGTGGAACTCGCACTTCTCGCCCTTCACAAACAGCCGGTTCTCCAACAACCACTGCAGGACCTGACGGACATGCTTAACTTGGGTCTCAGAGTCCGGGGAGAAGATGAGGATATCGTCTAGATATACGAAGACGAATCGGTGTAGGAAATCCTGCAGGACGTCATTAACCAAAGCTTGGAACGTCGTGGGGGCATTGGTGAGGCCGAACGGCATGACCAGGTACTCAAAGTGACCTAAGGGGGTGTTAAATGCCGTCTTCCATTCATCTCCCTTCCGGATCCGAACCAGGTGATAAGCATTTCTGAGATCCAGTTTTGTGAATATTTTGGCTCCATGCAGGGGCGTGAACACTGAATCCAATGGGGGTAACGGGTATCGGTTGCGAACGGTAATTGCGTTCAGCCCTCTATAATCAATGCATGGACGGAGTCCGCCATCCTTCTTGTCCACAAAAAAGAAACCTGCACCTAACGGGGATGAAGAATTTCGGATTAGCCCGGCCGCTAAAGAGTCCCGGATGTAAGTCTCCATTGATTCGCGCTCAGGACGTGAGAGATTGTACAGCCTGCTGGACGGGTACTCAGCACCTGGAACCAAATCAATGGCACAATCATACGGTCGGTGCGGGGGCAGCGTGAGTGCCAAATCTTTGCTGAAAATGTCAGCAAGATCATGATACTCGGCCGGCACCGTTGTGAGATTGGGGAGGACTCGGACCTCGTCTTTAACAGCATAACTGGGTGACACCGAGGATCTTAAACACTCCCGGTGGCAGGTTTCACTCCATTGAGCCACAACCCCAGACGGCCAATCGATCCGGGGATTGTGCTTCACCATCCATGGAAAGCCCAAAATAGTTCTGGAGGTAGAAGGTGTTACATAAAACACAATCTCCTCCCTGTGATTGCCAGAGACAACCAAGGTTAAAGGCTGTGTATGGTGTGTGATTTCTGGAAGAAGAGTGCCATTTAGTGCTCGCACCTTCAATCGTGAAGGAACAGCCACCAGAGTGAGCCCTACCTCCTTAGCCCACCTACTGTCTAGTAGGTTCCCTTCTGACCCCGTGTCGATCAGTGCTGGTGCAGTAAGGGTTAAATCCCCACAGAGGATTGTGACTGGGAGTCGTGCACATTTCCGTGGAATGCCCACGTGTGTTATGGCTCACCCTTAACCCAGTCTCTAAGGGCGAGCGTTGGCGTTTAACCGTTTTGGGGCAGTTTTTCTGCACATGCTCACTCGAGCCGCAGTAAAAACACTCTCCACGGGCTAGCCTCCTCTGTCTGTTATTTGATTTTACTTAAGCCCTGCTCGTGTCCATAACTTCGTCAGCAGGGGGAGCTGGTGCTACGCGGAAATCCCTGGCTTTGGAGCGGGATGAGGATGGCGCTGCTTCGGACCTGGAAGGGGGAGGGACGACGCACACCCGGCCACGTCCGTCGTCTCGCTCCCGTTTATGTTTCACTAACCGATTGTCTAACCGGATAACCAGATCTATCAGCCCATCTAAATCCCGCAGCTGATCCTTCGCCACCAGATGCTTCTTTAGGGCCGGAGACAGCCCATTTACGAAGGCGGTGTGGAGCGCTACCGAATTCCAACTGGCTCTCGCTGCCGCAACGCGAAAGTCGACTGCATATTCAGCTGCGCTTCGGCGCACCTGTCTTATCGACAGCAGCATATTTGAAGCGGATTCGCCTCTGTTGGGATGGTCGAACACCTGTCGAAACTCCCGGATGAACCCAGTATATGTTGAGAGGAGCTGTGAGTCCTGCTCCCAGAGTGCCGTAGCCCAGGCGCGTGCCTCGCCTCGAAGCAAATTTATGACATAAGCCACCCGGCTGTGGTCTGACGCGTACATCACGGGACGTTGTCCAAAGACGAGCGAGCACTGCATCAGGAAGTCCACGCACGTCTCGACACAACCCCCGTACGGTTCCGGGGGGCTAATGTATGCTTTAGGGGAAGGGGGGGGGGGGCTCTGTTGAACGACCACTGGATTTTCCCTGTTTTGCAACAGGTCCGCAGGAGGAGGGGCTGCAGCCGCGCCTTGTGCACGCGCCTCCACCTGAGTGGTGAGAGCCTCTATCCTACGGTTGAGGTGTATATCCTGTTTGGTTAATAAATCCAACCGAGCAGTGAGGTTGGTGAGAATATGCTGCAACTCACCCAACGCACATCCTGCTGGAGCCTGCGCACCTTGCATCTCCATTGGTTGTTCACTCGGTGGTATACGCCCCTCGGAGTCCATGACGTGGCTGAGTTATCCTGTTGGGAAAAGTGAATGCACGGACCCACGCCAGGGGGCGTAAATGAACGGTCAATAGAGATTCCAAATAAATACAGTTTATTTTGCAAATGTGCACAATCACTCAAATATGCTTTTAGTCTGTCAATCCAAAAACGGTGACGCGTGGGCAGGCCCGAGGGTAGGAGACGCCTATCCAGAGAAGAGCCGGGACCCACGAAGTTCCACCACCAATGGAGACCTGCAACACACCAGAGCTGCCAATTCCTGAATCCCCAGGTGGCCACCGCTCCAGCTGTCAGACCCTGTATTGCTGGCAGGAACAAACACAGGTTAAGGTGGGTGTGTGTACACCCAGCAAACAGTCAGTAACTCACAGGAATCCTCCTGGAGGAAATAATCCAGATACTCCCAGAGTGCAGAGGAAAACTGGAGAACGTGCAGTGTCAATGGTTATACTCAGTAAGTCAGAAGTGAGGAGTGGAGATGCCAGCTCCTCCAACTTCCACAAACTCGGCTACAAGCTGCAAGCATAAGTCACAACTGCAAAGACTTCAGTTACAATGAATGTGCGTACGGCACAAAACGGCTGAGTAGGTTTACCTGAAAGGTAAGCAGATAACTTGGCAGAGTAGTGGTGTCTCTCCCAGGCTTTTATAGATGAGGTGATGACTGATGGATGACAGCTGACAAGGTGCACCTGGTGATCCAAACAGGCCACTGCGCCCTCTGGTGCCTGAAACCCGCCAACAGGCAGGGCGCCCTCTGGTGGTGGGCCAGCAGTACCTCCTCTTCGGCGGCCCACACAACAACAAAGCATGTAAATAAATCAACACACATAACTCAAAACCTGGACTGCAAAACTGACAAAGAACAATTAATAATCAAATAGCAACATAAAAGTGAGCCACACCGAGGGGGTGTGTCCGATACGGAAAACAAGGACATGAGCAGACTAAAGGACTAAAGATAAATGCGACCCCGTGGCGAGGTGGATGACATGGCAGACAAAAGAACAGACGCACGACACCACATCCAAACATACACGTACATGTATAAACTCCAGATAAAGACGAAACTACACCAGAAGACAGGTGACTACAAAACAGACAGAGTGTAAGGAACAGACATGCCTACTGCAGACAAAAGGGACACGCCCAAACAAAACAAAACTGCAGACACATGAAAAGTGATTTGGACAGACATGCAGACAAAGACATGCTGGGAGAGGAAACAGATCAGCCATAAATAAAGAGCTTGGACCTGCAACAGGAAATCAGATGCTCAAAGGACAGACAAGACACCAAACTAATAAAACCCCATAATCAGATCACAACATAACACCTTGAGCACTTACTAAAGTTCATTTGATGCATGGGGCCCCTCAAACCAAAATGGTGAAGTGTACTGATAAGTGGAACAAGACCTGAAAACATTTAGAAGGTCTAATGTTGGTGCTAGTGTACATACTGTCCCTTCACTGACTGTATCCCTTCATTCACCTGTTTCAACACTGAAGGGGGAAACACTTGGTGACATAATGAGGTTCCTTTTAGCGTAACAGACTCAAGAACAAAACATGGGTGTTGTAAAGGTTCTGAAACTTTTCAGTTTCAGAAGTGTTTCGAGTTTGCGTCACTAATTTGCAGTATGAATGAAACATTCTGTTATCACCAGCCACGTTCTATCCATTTTTTTTTTCATTCTGTTGGATATTTTTTCCTGTATTTGTTCACATAGTGGGCATCCTGTTTGGCCCGTTTGTGAACGTTTCAGCTGACAGCAGAGCAAATAGTGCAGTATGGTGTGTACCCCCGTAGGATTTTCACGCTAAAATAGATTTTGTTGCTGGTTGGGTTTCAGTAGGGCTACACTATCAGAACATGACAGGGTTCAAATTTTCAGACCCCTGCTTCTCTTCTGCAAGGGAGCAAAAGTTAGTACATGGGTGAATTGAAAATCTCGTTAAATTACAATAAAATATACACCAATATATCCAGCTTGTTGAGAGGATTAAAATAAGGTTTAGTTTGTCTTGGTTCTGACCAGTAGTTACACAGGTATAGGGCTTTAAACGTTCAAGCTCATCCTGGGGTAAATGCTCAGATGTTATTGAAAGTGGTGTCAGTGATTCCTCTTGTCATACTGAAGAAGCAAATGTATTTTAACTGATTTGGTGATCATACCATTTGCAACATCCAGAGAAAGTCTTGGTGAACCCCCATTGACCATGTAGGCCCTTGATACATTTTGCCATTTAATTATCTAACCAAATGCCACACACTGTAAAATTATACTTTTTTGGATCCTATGAGACAATACGAACAACTTGTCACCAATTTCAACAAAATCTGAGCATCAGGTAAATTTTACCCCAGGATGACCTTTAGACCTGTTCAAAATGTCAGATGTTACAAAATATTTTGGGCCACATGTTGTTCTTGTTCCACTAATAAAATAAAAGATCTGTGCCAAATTTTATTGTAATCAGACATTGTTTAGGGGTCCCCCTATATTGTTTAGCAACAATTTTTCCCAAACAAGCAATGTGGTAATCCAGTAATTCCAGTAACGTTCTCCAATGGGTGACCAATTAACCACCACTTTTTTTTGTGATTAGAATCCATCACATGTACCTGTAAAAGAAAATAATGCCATCAGAGTCTTCTCCCGTTAGGGTGATGTTGCCTTGTCAGCAGAGGGAGAGGAAAATGTCACTCTGGGGGACCTCTAAATCTTACCTGATTGAGTTCAAATTTGGTCTGCACCTATAAAACTCCAAGTGGAACAAAACCAACAGGTGGCCCGAAGTCTCACAACTTTTATTTTTTCACTATATAACATGAATAGCCCTAATGACCTTGGACAATTGGGCTATACCACTTTAACTAACGGTTGGAATCTAGGCAAATATATACTTTTTCCAATCCTTGTACACTGACGCAAAAACAGTGTACATTAAAACACAGTTTGACTCCATTTCAGATTTTCTCCTGTACTTGGCAGCAGTCTGAAACTTTGAACCCCATCATTTTCTGACAGTCTGGTGCCTATTGGATCCAAAACAGCAAGAAAATCAATTTTAGCACAAAAATCCTATGGGAACTGTTTCATTGACATATTATACCACACTAAAACCAACAAGAACATGTTGTGCCCAATGTTCAGCTGAAAGCAAACAAATGACATGGGAGTTTTCTGTGCAGATTCTCAGCCATCCAGATCATATTAGCCAAGTTGACTGAATCAGGTTAACTGGACTAGTTTAGTTCCTTGATGACATTTTCGCTCTTCATCCGGAAAAGCTCCATCAGTTCTAGCTGGAGATGGGGGTGTTGCTGGGCCCAGAGTTCTGAAAGAACCACCCCTTCAGCTGTCAGAGAGGATCATTATTTCCTCTGATCTCTGCACAGCCCTCCTGTAGGTCCCACTCTCGAAAAACATGTGTTCCACACATACTTCAAAGGGATTAGTGGACATCATGTGTTCCTCTTGCAGATTTTCAGACTGTCAGACCCCTGGCTGCAAGATCAGTGTTTTAGAGCAACAGCTCAGCTCACATGTGTCCTCTTTGAACATATTAGCGACTGATCCAAGCTGGACTGGAACAATACACAGGCTGAATAACAAAGTTCTGTATGAGACACAACACACATACACATAAAAAGAAACAAGTTCACACTCAAACATACAGAGATGCACGCTCAAAGACACATACAGTCACACCACACACAGCAATGGATCAACACAATATCTCATGTTGAACCCCGCCTACAACTCATAGAATAGTATGATGGCAGTCCTGTGACCTGTCTCTCATTCTTGTCTTTTTGCCAAATGACTATCAGCCTGCAGCCCTTTATTATAACCAGCCACCTCTGCACATGCCTTCTTACAGGCAACGAAGGAGGATTTCAAGCATGGAACCCTTTGGCCTGTACGTATATGACAGAGTATATGTATGTATGTATGTGTATATATATATATATATATATATATATACACACACAGTAGTGTTCAAAATAATAGTAGTGCTATGTGACTAAAAAGATTAGTCCAGTTTTTGAGTATATTTCTTATTGTTACATGGGAAACAAGGTACCAGTAGATTCAGTAGATTCTCACAAATCCAACAAGACCAAGAATTCATGATATGCACACTCTTAAGGCTATGAAATTGGGCTATTAGTAAAAAAGTAGAAAAGGGGTGCTTGGCTCTCACTGCGGTATTGTATCACTTCCTGTTCCGGAGCACAGCGGTGTTATGTGTAGGACACGGGTTAGAGAACCGAACCAGCATCTGACTGAACCCAGCGCTAAATAATCAGAGAGCAGTTCCAAAGAACAAAATTTATTTCCCTCCTGGGCAATAATACAAGTGCAAACAAAAGACATATAATGGCCTGGCGAGGTGAACGACGGTGCGCTCTCAGCGCCCAAACGGATTGGAGCCCAGCAGTTCTGGACCCAAGAAACACCGCCGACACCCCCCAGGTGGTTAAGACATGAACTGACTCTGTGAAGGACGAATTAATTTGTGTTAATACTGTAACACAAAACACCATTCAGAGGCACACATCATCAGCAACACGTTCAGCTTTAAATTCAGGCTTAATTTAAAGGGGCAGCTTCTCACGGCAAGTGGAGGATCATTAATCCGCAAGCCACGGCAGTGAGGAGCAAATCACACAATTTTCACCACTGTTCCAATAAAGCTGCGTTAGATGCCAAATTACAATCATTAATTACTCAAGCAGTAGTCACCTCTGAAGTGTGCTGACAGTGCGTATCCCTCAACCCCGACCTCCTTCACAGGCACGATGTGTCAGAACCTGGAGCGGCCCTCAGCGTCACACAAACGGTCGTCACAAGGTCGTATTCTCCAGCAATTCAGCCCTGGTCACTCAGGGCTTAAATGCAGTACTTCATCTCATAATTGGTCCCAGCTGAAAGGCCTTAGGTCCGCACGTGAGCGTCATCCACAGGTGCAGCAGATAGGCTTAATGAGGGTGCACGTGAGCGTCATCCACAGGTGCAGCAGATAGGCTTAATGAGGGTGCACGTGAGCGTCATCCACAGGTGCAGCAGATAGGCTTAATGAGGGTGAAGGATTTTTCTGTACAGCACATTCCTTTCAGGAATCAATTCAAAACCACCTGGAGAGAAAAACAAAATAAAAGCAGCACCAAAAAATCCAGCCAACCCCCCCAACACACAACAAGCGGTGTTTTGCTGTATCTGTTAGCTGTTTAATCTGCGTAGTTAGATTGATCTAGATAATGATTTGTTTCACAGTGTAATCTTCACATGCCTTAACTAAAGCACTCCCTCTGCTGAATCACCTCTAAATTATTTACACATTATTCACTTTGTGTGTTTTTAGGAATCCGCTAGCTTAGCGCAGCTACTAGCTCTTAGCCGGTTTAGCATGGCGGCTTCTCCTGTCTCTCCTGCACTTCTCTGCTCTGGGTGTGAAATGTTTAGTTATTCCTCGGCCTCCTTTAGCAGTAATGGTACTTGTAATAAGTGTAGCTTATTCGTAGCTTTGGAGGCCAGGCTGGGCGAATTGGAGACTCGGCTCCGCACCTTGGAAAATCCTACAGCTAGCCAGGCCCCTGTAGTCGGTGTGGACCAAGGTAGCTTAGCTGCCGTTCGCTGTCCCCCAGCAGATCCCGAGCAGCCGGGAAAGCAGGCCGGCTGGGTGACTGTGAGGAGGAAGCGTAGTCCTAAACACAAGCCCCCTGTATCTCTAACCGTTTTTCCCCACTCGGCGACACACCCGCCGAGGAACAAACTCTGGTTATTGGCGACTGTTTTGAGAAATGTGAAGTTAGCGACACCAGCAACCATAGTCAATTGTCTTCCGGGGGCCAGAGCAGGCGACATTGAAGGAAATTTGAAACTGCTGGCTAAGGCTAAGCGTAAATTTGGTAAGATTGTAATTCACGTCGGCAGTAATGACACTCGGTTACGCCAATCGGAGGTCACTAAAATTAACATTAAATCGGTGTGTAACTTTGCAAAAACAATGTCGGACTCTGTTGTTTTCTCTGGGCCCCTCCCCAATCGGACCGGGAGTGACATGTTTAGCCGCATGTTCTCCTTGAATTGCTGGCTGTCTGAGTGGTGTCCAAAAAATGAGGTGGGCTTCATAGATAATTGGCAAAGCTTCTGGGGAAAACCTGGTCTTGTTAGGAGAGACGGCATCCATCCCACTTTGGATGGAGCAGCTCTCATTTCTAGAAATCTAGGGTTGGGACCAGGAAGCGGAGTTGTAGTCTTACACACCTCTCTGCAGCTTCTCTCCCCTTGCCATCCCCCCAATACCCCATCCCCGTAGAGACGGTGCCTGCTCCCAGACCACCAACAACCAGTAAAAATCTATTTAAGCATAAAATTCAAAAAGAAAAAATAATATAGCACCTTCAACTGCACCACAGACTAAAACAGTTAAATGTGGTCTATTAAACATTAGGTCTCTCTCTTCTAAGTCCCTGTTAGTAAATGATATAATAATTGATCAACATATTGATTTATTCTGCCTTACAGAAACCTGGTTACAGCAGGATGAATATGGTAGTTTAAATGAGTCAACACCCCCGAGTCACACTAACTGTCAGAATGCTCGTAACACGGGTCGAGGGGAAGGAGTAGCAGCAATCTTCCACTCCAGCTTATTAATTAATCAAAACCCAGACAGAGCTTTAATTCATTTGAAAGCTTGACTCTTAGTCTTGTCCATCCAAATTGGAAGTCCCAAAAACCAGTTTTATTTGTTGTTATCTATTGTCCACCTGGTCGTTACTGTGAGTTTCTCTGTGAATTTTCAGACCTTTTGTCTGACTTAGTGCTTAGCTCAGATAAGATAATTATAGTGGGCGATTTTAACATCCACATAGGTGCTTAGAATGACAGCCTCAACACTGCATTTAATCTATTACTAGACTCAATTGGCTTTGCTCAAAATGTAAATGAGTCCACCCACCATTTTAATCATACTTTAGATCTTGTTTTGACTTATGGTATGGAAATTGAAGACTTAACAATATTCCCTGAAAAACCCCTTCTGTCTGATCATTTCTTAATAACATTTACTTTAATGGACTACCCAGCAGTGGGGAATAAGTTTCATTACAGTAGAAGTCTTTTGGAAAGCGCTGTAACTAGGTTTAAGGATATGATTCCTTCTTTGTTATGTTCTCCAATGCCATATACCAACACAGTGCAGAGTAGCTACCTAAACTCTGTGAGTGAGATAGATTATCTCGTCAATAGTTTTACATCCTCATTGAGCACAACTTTGGATGCTGTAGCTTCTCTGAAAAAGAGAGCCTTAAATCAGAAGTGCCTGACTCCGTGGTATAACTCACAAACTCACAGCTTAAAGCAGATAACCCGTAAGTTGGAGAGGAAATGGCATCTCACTAATTTAGAAGATCTTTACTTAGCCTGGAAAAAGAGTCTGTTGCTCTATAAAAAAGCCCTCCATAAAGCTAGGACATCTTACTACTTATCACTAATTGAAGAAAATAAGAACAACCCCAGGTTTCTTTTCAGCACTGTAGCCAGGCTGACAAAGAGTCAGAGCTCTATTGAGCCGAGTATTCCTTTAACTTTAACTAGTAATGACTTCATGACTTTCTTTGCTAATAAAATTTTAACTATTAGAGAAAAAACAGTAGTTGTAAAACAGCTAACTGATCATCTGCAGAGGAATGGTCTATTTGAAGAGTTTCAGTCAGGTTTTAGAATTCATCATAGTACAGAAACAGCATTAGTGAAGGTTACAAATGATCTTCTTATGGCCTCAGACAGTGGACTCATCTCTGTGCTTGTCCTGTTAGACCTCAGTGCTGCTTTTGATACTGTTGACCATAAAATTTTATTACAGAGATTAGAGTATGCCATAGGTATTAAAGGCACTGCGCTGCGGTGGTTTGAATCATATTTATCTAATAGATTACAATTTGTTCATGTAAATGGGGAGTCTTCTTCACAGACTAAGGTTAATTATGGAGTTCCACAAGGTTCTGTGCTAGGACCGATTTTATTCACTTTATACATGCTTCCCTTAGGCAGTATTATTAGAAAGCATTGCTTAATTTTCATTGTTACGCAGATGATACCCAGCTTTATCTATCCATGAAGCCAGAGGACACACACCAATTATACTCAACAAAAATATAAACGCAACACTTTTGGTTTTGCTCCCATTTTGTATGAGATGAACTCAAAGATCTAAAACCTTTTCCACATACACAATATCACCATTTCCCTCAAATATTGTTCACAAACCAGTTGAAATCTGTGATAGTGAGCACTTCTCCTTTGCTGAGATAATCCATCCCACCTCACAGGTGTGCCATACCAAGATGCTGATTAGACACCCATGATTAGGCACAGGTGTGCCTTAGACTGCCCACAATAAAAGGCCACTCTGAAAGGTGCAGTTTTGTTTTATTGGGGGGGATACCAGTCAGTATCTGGTGTGACCACCATTTGCCTCATGCAGTGCAACACATCTCCTTCGCATCATCCATGAAGAGAACACCTCTTCAGTGTGCCTAACGCCAGCGAATGTGAGCATTTGCCCACTCAAGTCGGTTACGACAACGAACTGGAGTAAGGTCGAGACCCCGATGAGGACGACGAGCATGCAGATGAGCTTCCCTGAGACGGTTTCTGACAGTTTGTGCAGATATTCTTTGGTTATGCAAACCGATTGTTTCAGCAGCTGTCCGAGTGGCTGGTCTCAGACGATCTTGGAGGTGAACATGCTGGATGTGGAGGTCCTGGGCTGGTGTGGTTACACGTGGTCTGCGGTTGTGAGGCTGGTTGGATGTACTGCCAAATTCTCTGAAACGACTTTGGAGACGGCTTATGGTAGAGACATGAACATTCAATACATGAGCAACAGCTCTGGTTGACATTCCTGCTGTCAGCATGCCAACTGCACGCTCCCTCAAATCTTGCGACATCTGTGGCATTGTGCTGTGTGATAAAACTGCACCTTTCAGAGTGGCCTTTTATTGTGGGCAGTCTAAGGCACACCTGTGCACTAATCATGGTGTGTAATCAGCATCTTGATATGGCAGACCTGTGAGGTGGGATGGATTATCTCAGCAAAGGAGAAGTGCTCACTATCACAGATTTAGACTGGTTTGTGAACAATATTTGAGAGAATTGGTGATATTGTGTATGTGGAAAAAGTTTTAGATCTTTGAGTTCATCTATACAAAATGGGAGCAAAACCAAAAGTGTTGCGTTTATATTTTTGTTGAGTAGTTAAACTGCAGGAATGTCTTACAGACATGAAGACATGAATGACCTCTAATTTCCTGCTTTTAAAGTCAGATAAAACTGAAGTTATTGTACTTGGCCCCACAAAAGAGAAACATGGTGTCAAACCAGATCCTTACTCTGGAAGGCATTACCCTGACCTCTAGTAATACTGTGAGAAATCTTGGAGTCATTTTTGTTCAGGATATGTCCTTCAATGCGCATATTAAGCAATATGTAGGACTGCTTTTTTACATTTGCGCAATATCTCTAAAATTAGAAAGGTCTTTGTCTCAGAGTGATGCTGAAAACTAATTCATGGCATTTATTTCCTCTAGGCTGGACTATTGTAATTCATTATTATCAGGTTGTCCTAAAAGTCCCTGAAAAGCCTTCAGTTAATTCAAAATGCTGCAGCAAGAGTACTGACGGGGACTAGAAGGAGAGAGCATATTTCACCCATATTGGCCTCTCTTCATTGATTTCCTGTTAATTCTCGAATACATAGAATTTAAAATTCTTCTTCTTACTTATAAGGTTTTGAATAATCAGGTCCCATCTTATCTTAGGAACCTCTTAGTACCATATCACCCCAATAGAGCGCTTCACTCTCAGACTGCAGGCTTACTTGTAGTTCCTAGGGTTTTTAAGTGTAGAATGGGAGGCAGAGCCTTCAGCTTTCAGGCTCCTCTCCTGTGGAACCAGCTCCCAATTTGGATCAGGGAGACAGACACCCTCTCTATTTTTAAGATTAGGCTTAAAACTTTCCTTTTTGCTAAAGCTATAGTTAGGGCTGGATCAGGTGACCCTGAACCATCCCTTAGTTATGCTGCTATAGACTTAGACTGCTGGGGGGTTCCCATGATGCACTGAGTGTTTCTTTCTCTTTTTGCTCTGTATGCACCACTCTGCATTTAATCATTAGTGATTGATCTCTGCTGTCTTCCAGAGGATGTCTTTTTCCTGATTCTCTCCCCTCAGCCCCAACCAGTCCCAGCAGAAGACTGCCCCTCCCTGAGCCTGGTTCTGCTGGAGGTTTCTTCCTGTTAAAAGGGAGTTTTTCCTTCCCACTGTCGCCAAGTGCTTGCTCATAGGGGGTCGTTTTTGACCGTTGGGGTTTTTCTGTAATTATTGTATGGCTTTTGCCTTGCAATATAAAGCACCTTGGGGCAACTGTTGTTGTGATTTGGCGCTATATAAATAAAATTGATTTGATGATTCACAATAATAGTAGCATCTGCTGTTGACGCTACAAACTCAAAACTATTATGTTCAAACTTATTTTTTAGCAATCCTGTGAATCACTAAACTAGTATTTAGTTGTATAACCACAGTTTTTCCATGATTTCTTCACATCTGTGAGGCATTAATTTTGTAGGTTTGGAACCAAGATTTAGTGTGCTTGGGGTCATTGTCTTGTTGAAACACCCATTTCAAGGGCATGTCCTCTTCAGCATAAGGCAACATGACCTCTTCAAGTATTTTGACATATCCAAACTGATCCATGATACCTGGTATGTGATATATAGTCCCAACACCATAGTAGGAGAAACATGCCCATGTTATGATGCTTGCACCACCATGCTTCACTGTCTTCACTGTGAACTGTGGCTTGAATTCAGAGTTTGGGGGTTGTCTCACAAACTGTCTGCGGCCCTTGGATCAGTCCACAAAATATTCCTCCATTTCACTTTAGGCCAGTTGATGTGTTCTTTGGCAAATTTTAACCTCTTCTGCACATCTTTTATTTAACAGAGGGACTTTGCGGGGGATTCTTGCAAATAAATTAGCTTCACACAGGCGTCTTCTAACTGTCACAGCACTTACAGGTAACTCCAGACTGTCTTTGATCATCCTGGAGCTCATCAATGGGTGAGCCTTTGCCATTCTGGTTATTCTTCTATCCATTTTGATGGTTGTTTTCCGTTTTCTTCCACGCATCTCTATTGTTGTTTTTTTGTCCATTTTAAAGCATTGGAGATCATTGTAGATGAACAGCCTATAATTTTTTGAATTATAGTTTTCCCCTCTCCAATCAACTTTTTAATCAAACTACGCTGTTCTTCTGAACAATGTCTTGAACGTCCCATTTTCCTCACGCTTTCAAAGAGAAAAGCATGTTCAACAGGTGCTGGCTTCATCCTTAAATAACACCTGATTCACACCTGTTTGTTCCACAAAATTGACGAACTCACTGACTGAATGCCACACTACTATTATTGTGAACACCCCCCTTTTCTACTTTTTTTTACTAATAGCCCAATTTCATAGCCTTAAGAGTGTACATATGCTTGGTCTTTTTTCGATTTGTGAGAATCTACTGGTACCTTGTTTCCAATGTAACAATAAGAAATATACTCAAAACCTGGATTAATCTTTTTAGTCTCATAGCACTACTATTATTCTGAACACTACTGTATATATGTGTGTGTTTGTGAAAACAAAATTCAACCTCTCGATTGCCTGTTGGGGCAAAATACGGTGGGAACCTTGTGTACCCCATGGCCTCAATGGTAGCCATGAAGGCCTACAGGAACCATAAACATGAGATGGTTAAAGGGGCTTTAGTGTACCAAGAAGTCCTCAAAGTTGGATCATGCAATGGAGATGATTGCTTGTGACCCAATGAGTGTGAAAGAGCATGAAGGCTGCTGCAGGTCCTCAGACTCCATTCATCTGGGGTTTCCCAGCAATTGGACAAGGCCAAGGATCTGTCAAGGACCATGTGTTTGTCAACATGGAATGACAATGGCGTCGTTCAGTATTAGAAGTATTTCACCTTGCGTGGCGTGATACTATCTTAGACTATAAGCATGCATTATTGGCTACATAGCGGACCTACTACTCTGTGATTTGATCAACAAAAACAAGGATAACTCAGAGTTCTTGTTCGACATGGTGGCAACACTGATGCATGGACAACCACCTGTAGTTCGCTCTCCTTTTACAGCACAGGATTTCCTGGATTACTTTGGGAAGAAAATAGAAGACATCAGGTTAAACATATCCCGGCATGCCTTAACCCAGCCACTACACCAGGGGTGGGCAATCATGTGCCATGAAGGGTCGAAGCACTGCAGGTTTTCCTTGCTACCAATCACCTCAGCAGGTGATTTCATTAATGTCAGGTGTTTCAGCAGGTGATTTCATTGACAACCAGGTGTTTATGTTCAAAGGAGAAGCTCATCAGCAACCCTCCTGCTGAGGTGATTGGTTGCAAGGAAAACCTGCAGTGTCTCGGCCCTCGTTGCCCACCCCTGCATTACACCCTGCTATTGAGGTGGGCGCCACTACTGAGGTATTACCTAGATTTACAGAATTTGATAGTATCTAACTAGGCATGCTGACAAAACTTGTAATGTCAACAAAAAGCACAACCTGTTTATTTGATCCTATACCAACAAAACTGTTTCAGGACCTGTGGCCCACTCTTGGGCCGACTGTGCTGGAAATTATTAATCTTTCTTTAACTTCTGGATCTGTTCTCAATGTTTCAAATCTGCAGTGATTAAACCATTACTTAAGAAACCTAATCTTGACCCTAGTGTATTGAAAAACTATTGGCCAATATCAAATCTATCATTTTTCTCTAAAATTCTGGAAAAAGTGGTGTCACGGCAGCTCATAGACTATATTATTGAGAATAATCTCTTTGAGCCACTGCAGTCTACTTTTAGAAAATATCATTCCACAGAGACGGCTCTCACTGAAGTGGTGAATGATCTTCTGCTTACAGTGGATTCGGACACCACTATGGTTCTGTTGCTGTTAGATCTCAGTGCTGCATTTGATACAGTGGATCATCATATTCTACTTGATAGGCTGGAAAATCATTTTGGGATTACTGGAAGTGCCCTTGTATGGCTGACGTCATACTTGACCAGTCATTCTCACTGTGTTTTGTACAGTAACACTACCTCTAACCTTAGTGACATGAAATTTGGGGTTCCACAGGGGTCTGTCTTAGGCCCCCTGCTTTTCTCTCTTTATATAGCACCCCTTGGGCACATATTGCGGTGTTTTGGGATTACCTTTCACTGCTATGCAGATGATACTCAGTTATACATGCCGATAACTGCTGGTAATCTTGTTCACATAAAATCCTTAGAAGATTGCCTTGCAGCAGTGAGAAGTTGGATGTCTAGAAGCTTCCTACTTTTAAACTCCGATAAGACTGAAATGACGGTTCTTGGTCCAGTGAGACATTGGCATTAATGTGACCAGTTAATGCTCAGCCTCGGCTCGTGTGTCATACATCACACTGACAAAGTGACGAACCTTGGGGTAACTTTTGATCCTTCGTTGTCCTTTGGCCTCCACATTAGAAATATTACTAGGACTGCTTTCTTCCACCTGCGAAATAAAGCGAAGATTCGTCCCATCCTGTCTATGGCTGATGCTGAGACCCTGATCCATGCATTTATCTCTTCTAGATTGGACTACTGCAATGTTCTATTTTCTGGTTTACCGCAGTCTAGCATTAGGGGTCTCCAATTGGTTCAGAATGCTCCAGCCAGACTTTTGACACGAAGCAGAAAGTACAACCACATTACACCCATTTTGGCATCCCTTCACTGGCTTCCTGTCCCAGTGAGATCAGATTTTAAGGTTCTGCTACTAGCCTATAAAATTATTCATGGACTGGCACCTCCCTCCCTAGCTGACCTAATTAAACCTTACGTACCGGCCCGGGCTTTACGTTCTCAGGGTGCAGGACTACTTTGTGTCCCTAAGGTGAATAAGAAGTCTGCGGGTCACAGAGCTTTCTCTTATCATGCCCCTGTTCTGTGGAATGATCTCCCTGCATCAAGAAAACAGTCAGATTCTGTGGAGATTTTCAAGTCCAGACTTAAGACGCACTTATTTTCCCTTTCATATGGCTGCCATACTGGTACAGTTTTGTTTTATGCTTTTTATTCTTTTAATTCATTTATTAGTATGATTGTTCCCAGATACAGATTTTCTACACTGCGCTGCACACCCACATTTCTTTCAGAGATAGCCAAAGAGCGACAGGGAGACAGGATTATGACTCTAGAAGTCCTTAGCTTTGACCCAGCGCAGAAGCCTCAGATGTATGAGTCAGTCGACAGACCCTTGGAAGAAGTGGGAGGGTTGTTCAGCAGCAGCATATGTGAAGGAGCAGCCCTATTCCCTATTGGTGGCACTCAACAGGGAAGTGGTAGAAAACATGCTTTAGACACTGTTTCCAGAGGGTCACCTGCTCTGCAGTAGAAAAAACAAAAACACAAGTGATGAAATTTGGTAAATGGAATGTGTGAACCTTGATACACAACAAAAAGTTAGACTGACCAGAAAGACAGACAGCTCTTATCTCTTCCCAATTCTAGTAACCTGACCTTGGCATTGTGGCCATGAGTGAACAAGAATAGCAGGAGAAGGCTAGCTATGGGAGGTGCAATTGGCCTAGACTTTCTGAGGAAAAACAACATATCCATGGCATTAGTTTTGCCATCAAGAACTATCTCCTTACAAAGCTGACTATCAGGTCCTGTGAACTGAAATGGCTGGACACAGCTGGTGGACTCAGACACAGGTGATTGGCATTCAAAAGGGTTTATGGAGATCAGAAGCAGGATTTGGTACACAAAAAGGCAGTCAGTGATCAACAACATTAACAGAAACATCAGGCTAAGGCGTAGTCCAGGAAACAGGCAGATAATTCAAAAATTCAAGGCAGGCCAATCAAGACAGGCTCAGAAGAAAGGGCTGGAAGTGACAGCAATGAATCACAACAATCTGTCAGAGAGGAGAGGGAAAGAGAGGCTTAAATACAGAATGTGATGCGCAAGTGATGAGAAGCAGGTGTGGAAAGCAAGAGGGAACCGCCCAGCACCAAGCACCCAAGTTATAAACAAGAGAATGCAGTGACACAAATCCTGTGCAGAAAAAGATAATCAAAATACAAAAACACTCGAAAATACCAACCTGGACACTGGCTAAACTCCCAGTGGGCATCAGTGAATGACTGATGACACTGTGTCCCCAACGTGGGAGTGAATGGCATGCCACTATCATCAGTGCTTGTGCCTCAACACTTGACTCTCAGCATGAAGAGAAGGAAGCCTTCTTTGCCAGCCTGAACACCATTCTCTCTGTGAGAGAATGGTGTTCAGGCTGGTGATTTTACTGTATAGCCAGGCAAAAGTAAAAGCAGAAAGTCTCCTGGCAACACCCTCACTCAAAGCAGTGGCTCCTGTCGGAATGCATTTTTGTCCAAATGAGCAACCAGGAAGATGTCCTGCACACCAGGGCAAAGACTGACGTTGATGAATGTTGGAATTATCATTGACTGATCTGCTCCAGGATCCAGCTGAACATCCACTGCAAGAAAAGGTCTGGATATTGCAAAATTGTCAAAAGATTAATCATCACTAAGCTCAAAGACCCAGAATCAAAAATGGGGTTTCAACAGCACCTGATGAAAGAACGTCTGATGAAGTACTCTGTTCCAGCTCCAAAAAATATGGAGGAACTCTCTGCCAAGAAACACTTGGACAGCAGAAGAGAAAGCACCAGGACGGATTTGATGAGAATGAACAGGTCCTCCAATGACTCATCGAGCAAAAGTGAAAAGCTTTCCTTAATCTCCAGGAAGATCCTACTTGGCAAGAGAAAAGGTTTTGAGTCCAGCAAAATAAAGCAAAGATCAGTGGTGGATAAACAAGTCTGCCCTTGCCAACAAACATGATAGTGGATGCTTTTTCAGTGCCACCAAAGCAAACTACATCATCACGGCGTTGCTGTGCGCCATGCGGCACCACCGCGACGCGCGAAGCCTCTGCTCCTCTTTCCATCACAAAAACTCCTGTAACAGTGGAATGTGCCATTCATTTCCAAACTGGACACTGTGTTTTATCCGGGACGTCGTCTGACTAGCACAGGAATTGTGAAAAGACGTGGATATCAGCACTTTTTCCGCACATTGAGATAGACGTGCAGAGGAATTCCGCGCGTCGTAGCGGTGCCACATGGCGCAAAGCAATGCCATGATGAAGCCTCACGGGACATGTTCTGGCATGTCCAAGCACATCCACAATTTCTCGGATAATCACTCAATGGGGAAACCACCGACAGCTGTCTGAACGCCATCTCAAAGCCGTCCTGTGAGACCAAAACGGAGGTGTTCCTTTGTCTCGCTCCATCAGCAAATCGGTCGTGACGCGCGAAGCCTCCGCTCGGCTTTCCATGACAAAATCTCTTGTTAAAAGTGGAATCTGCCGGAAAATGGCTGATGTCCAGCTCTTGTGATAACCAGAGAAAGTGCACACTATGGTCTCGGATCCACAGAGCCATCCATTTAGAAATGATCCGGTGGTTTGTGGCTCTCGATGGTGGCACGGAGCGCGGCGCGCCGAGCGTCCTTAAAGCTGTAGTAACACTCCTTATTCTCTGTGAAGCCCGTAAAATTTTCACCGAAAGCCAGATAAATTTTTCTAATGGTTTCCAGCTGCCAGTCTAACAGTTTCTGAAAAAATTCTGATGGAAAAAAGCCCAAATCATTCCGCCATTTCCTGACAATGAAAATCCGCCGAGGGGGTGGACCACTCCTCACTCAAAGCCTGCTCACAGGCGAATGACGCAACCGACAGGTGTGGAAAAACTCACGCATGCGCACGAGGGTTCAAGCTTGTCTGACACATGATTCAAATCCATATGGTTTTTGAAAAAAATAAAAAGGTTGGATACTTTTCTAATAGACCTCGTATTCCATCGGTGATGCTGAACATCTGAGCAAGAATACTGTATGTCGTATGATTCGCAAGGTAGTACTTGCTCTATCTAAATTGTTGGATACATTTGTCATTTTCCCTGGCCATTTATCCGCAATGCAAATCAAAGAAGGGTTTTATGCAATCGCGGGTAATTACTAATATCAAAATAGGTCTAATGCATGTCCATTAATTAGGCGAACTGGGGCTTATCAAGCTATGAATATAAACCTACCGTTTTGAAGGATGTTTTTATATTTCATCTTCACCTGCTGCCAGGTGCGTTTGGCACTGCTATTGCATCTGACATAGATAATTGGCAAAGCTTCTGGGGAAAACCTGGTCTTGTTAGGAGAGACGGCATCCATCCCACTTTGGATGGAGCAGCTCTCATTTCTAGAAATCTGGCCAATTTTCTTAAATCCTCCAAACCGTGACTATCCAGGGTGGGACCAGGAAGCAGAGTTGTAGTCTTACACACCTCTCTGCAGCTTCTCTCCCCCTGCCATCGCCTCATTACCCCATCCCCGTAGAGACGGTGCCTGCTCCCAGACCACCAATAACCAGCAAAAATCTATTTAAGCATAAAAATTCGAAAAGAAAAAAATAATATAGCACCTTAACTGCACCACAGACTAAAACAGTTAAATGTGGTCTATTAAACATTAGGTCTCTCTCTTCTAAGTCCCTGTTAGTAAATGATATAATAATTGATCAACATATTGATTTATTCTGCCTTACAGAAACCTGGTTACAGCAGGATGAATATGTTAGTTTAAATGAGTCAACACCCCCGAGTCACACTAACTGCCAGAATGCTCGTAGCACGGGCTGAAGCAGAGGATTAGCAGCAATCTTCCATTCCATCTTATTAATTAATCCAAAACCCAGACAGAGCTTTAATTAATTTGAAAGCTTGACTCTTAGTCTTGTCCATCCAAATTGGAAGTCCCAAAAAACAGTTTTATTTGTTATCTATTGTCCACCTGGTCGTTACTGTGAGTTTCTCTGTGAATTTTCAGACCTTTTGTCTGACTTAGTGCTTAGCTCAGATAAGATAATTATAGTGGGCGATTTTAACATCCACACAGATGCTGAGAATGACAGCCTCAACACTGCATTTAATCTATTATTAGACTCAATTGGCTTTGCTCAAAATGTAAATGAGTCCACCCACCACTTTAATCATATCTTAGATCTTGTTCTGACTTATGGTATGGAAATTGAAGACTTAACAGTATTCCCTGAAAACTCCCTTCTGTCTGATCATTTCTTAATAACATTTACATTTACTCTGATGGACTACCCAGCAGTGGGGAATAAGTTTTATTACACTAGAAGTCTTTCAGAAAGCGCTGTAACTAGGTTTAAGGATATGATTCCTTCTTTATGTTCTCTAATGCCATATACCAACACAGTGCAGAGTAGCTACCTAAACTCTGTGAGTGAGATAGAGTATCAATCAATCAATCAATTTTTTTATATAGCGCCAAATCACAACAAACAGTTGCCCCAAGGCGCTTTATATTGTAAGGCAAGGCCATACAATAATGATGTAAAACCCCAACGGTCAAAACAACCCCCTGTGAGCAAGCACTTGGCTACAGTGGGAAGGAAAAACTCCCTTTTAACAAGAAGAAACCTCCAGCAGAACCAGGCTCAGGGAGGGGCAGTCTTCTGCTGGGACTGGTTGGGGCTGAGGGAGAGAACCAGGAAAAAGACATGCTGTGGAGGGGAGCAGAGATCGATCACTAATGATTAAATGCAGAGTGGTGCATACAGAGCAAAAAGAGAAAGAAACAGTGCATCATGGGAACCCCCCCAGCAGTCTACGTCTATAGCAGCATAACTAAGGGATGGTTCAGGGTCACCTGATCCAGCCCTAACTATAAGCTTTAGCAAAAAGGAAAGTTTTAAGCCTAATCTTAAAAGTAGAGAGGGTGTCTGTCTCCCTGATCTGAATTGGGAGCTGCTTCCACAGGAGAGGAGCCTGAAAGCTGAAGGCTCTGCCTCCCATTCTACTCTTACAAACCCTAGGAACTACAAGTAAGCCTGCAGTCTGAGAGCGAAGCGCTCTATTGGGGTGATATGGTACTACGAGGTCCCTAAGATAAGATGGGACCTGATTATTCAAAACCTTATAAGTAAGAAGAAGAATTTTAAATTCTATTCTAGAATTAACAGGAAGCCAATGAAGAGAGGCCAGTATGGGTGAGATATGCTCCTCTCCTTCTAGTCCCCGTCAGTACTCTAGCTGCAGCATTTTGAATTAACTGAAGGCTTTTTTAGGGAACTTTTAGGACCCACCTGATAATAATGAATTACAATAGTCCAGCCCTAGAGGAAATAAATGCATGAATTAGTTTTTTCAGCATCACTCTGAGACAAGACCTTTCTGATTTAGAGATATTGCATAAATGCAAAAAAGCAGTCCTACATATTTGTTTAATATGCGCTTTGAATGACATATCCTGATCAAAAATTACTCCAAGATTTCTCACAGTATTACTAGAGGTCAGGGTAATGCCATCCAGAGTAAGGATCTGGTTAGACACCATGTTTCTAAGATTGTGGGGCCATGTACAATAACTTCAGTTTATCTGAGTTTAAAAGCAGGAAATTAGAGGTCATCCATGTCTTTATGTCTGTAAGACAATCCTGCAGTTTAGCTAATTGGTGTGTCCTCTGGCTTCATGGATAGATAAAGCTGGGTATCATCTGCGTAACAATGAAAATTTAAGCAATACCGTCTAATAATACTGCCTAAGGGAAGCATGTATAAAGTGAATAAAAATTGGTCCTAGCACAGAACCTTGTGGAACTCCATAATTAACTTTAGTCTGTGAAGAAGATTCCCCCTTACATGAACAAATTGTAATCTATTAGACAAATATGATTCAAACCACCGCAGCGCAGTGCCTTTAATACCTATGGCATGCTCTAATCTCTGTAATAAAATTTTATGGTCAACAGTATCAAAAGCAGCACTGAGGTCTAACAGAACAAGCACAGAGATGAGTCCACTGTCCGAGGCCATAATAAGATCATTTGTAACCTTCACTAATTGCTGTTTCTGTACTATGATGAATTCTAAAACCTGACTGAACTCTTCAAATAGACCATATCCTCTGCAGATGATCAGTTAGCTGTTTTAACAACTACCCTTTCAAGAATTTTGAGAGAAAAGGAAGGTTGGAGATTGGCCTATAATTAGCTAAGATAGCTGGTCAAGTGATGGCTTTTAAAGTAATGGTTTAATTACTGCCACCTTAAAAGCCTGTGGTACATAGCCAACTAACAAAGATAGATTGATCATATTTAAGATCGAAGCATTAATAATGGTCAGGGCTTCCTTGAGCAGCCTGGTAGGAATGGGGTCTAATAAACATGTTGATGGTTTGGATGAAGTAACTAATGAAAATAACTCAGACAGAACAATCGGAGAGAAAGAGTCTAACCAAATACCGGCATCACTGAAAGCAGCCAAAGATAACGATACGTCTTTGGGATGGTTATGAGTAATTTTTCTCTAATAGTTAAAATTTTGTTAGCAAAGAAAGTCATGAAGTCATTACTAGTTAAAGTTAATGGAATACTCAGCTCAATAGAGCTCTGACTCTTTGTCAGCCTGGCTACAGTGCTGAAAAGAAACCTGGGGTTGTTCTTATTTTCTTCAATTAGTGATGAGTAGAAAAATGTCCTAGCTTTACGGAGGGCTTTTTTATAGAGCAACAGACTCTTTTTCCAGGCTAAGTGAAGATCTTCTAAATTAGTGAGACGCCATTTCCTCTCCAACTTACGGGTTATCTGCTTTAAGCTACGAGTTTGTGAGTTATACCACGGAGTCAGACACTTCTGATTTAAAGCTCTCTTTTCAGAGGAGCTACAGCATCCAAAGTTGTCTTCAATGAGGATGTAAAACTATTGACGAGATACTCTATCTCCCTTACAGAGTTTAGGTAGCTACTCTGCACTGTGTTGTTATATGGCATTAGAGAACATAAAGAAGGAATCATAGTGAGAGCCAACCACCAGTATCTCGTCAATAGTTTTACATCCTCATTGAAGACAACTTTGGATGCTGTAGCTCCTCTGAAAAAGAGAGCCTTAAATCAGAAGTGCCTGACTCCGTGGTATAAACTCACAAACTCGCAGCTTAAAGCAGATAACCTGTAAGTTGGAGAGGAAATGGCGTCTCACTAATTTAGAAGATCTTCACTTAGCCTGGAAAAAGAGTCTGTTGCTCTATAAAAAAGCCCTCCGTAAAGCTAGGACATCTTACTACTCATCACTAATTGAAGAAAATAAGAACAACCCCAGGTTTCTTTTCAGCACAGATAAAATGAATGAGTGATGTTTTTTTGTTTGTTTTAGGGGGTCAAAGCTGTGATCTTTATTGGGACAGCAGAGCAGTTATAATGGTAATAGGTGAGGCCGGGGCTGTTTGTAACAGTGTTCAAAGCTGCAGCCATGCTGGTATTTTGATTTCACTTTACACATTATGAGGATCAGTTCACAGAAGTGAAATATTCTTTGGAGTATTCCACACTCTAAAACAAATTATTTGCTCAGTTTAAAAACAAAACAAAACCCTAAAATAGCAATTTGCATGTTTTTTAAATAAATTCTAAATTCTAATTCAGCCACTGAGTACACACAAGACACTTATAGTAAGACAATCCCAAGTTTAGCAACGCATTTAATTAAGTGGTTTTGTAAACTTAATTTGCTTTGTCCTCTACACTGTTAATTAATTTTAACCAATTTAATTTAAAGGTTTTGGTGTTATTAGTTAGTCAAGTTATTTAATTTAAGTTTTTTCAAGCTTCTTTAGTTTGCCTCCATTCCACTCAGTAATGTTCATGCAAAATATTACCTTAATTTTCTCTCTCTCTCTCTCACACACACTCTCTTACACTCTCTCTCACTCTCACACGCTCTCTCTCTCTCACACACACGAACACTTTCTCTCTCTCTCTCTCACACACACACACACACACACTTTCTCTCTCTCTCTCTGAAGGTGGTGTGAACATTGTAGTATGTACATAATGTTCTTTTGTCAATTGAAGAATTTTTCCATATTTTGAAAGAGTAAATTTGGTGATATTTTGTATTTTGTTAAGGTCGGTGTCATTGTGAACCCCAGGATCTGTTTGTCTGAAGATAATGGCAGTGCAGTACAGTTTGGTGTACTATGTGTGTAATTGGTGTCAAATGATGAAATGTTCTTTGCTCAAGAACTTGAGTGTTGTATTTGATACTGTTCCTTTCCAAAGTAGAAATGGGGCCTAATATAGCTGTAAATGTTAACTTTATCTGTAAAACTGCTGATTTTGAGAAGGACATGAAATGATTATTGTGGAATTGTAGTAATTTTCCGACTGTTCACTTGAATGCCTGTACTGGACAAGGCAAGGGAATCTATTGGCACAGCAGCCCCACCAAGACTGTTTTTCACCAGCCACCACTGCTTCACTGTATGCCAATTGCAAGAGAAGTGTAAAAAAACAACACCAACCATTGTATTCCTGGCCTTTATAGACCAGAAACAACATGTCACAACCAGCATGTCTGTGGAAGATCTTGAGCAAAACTGGCTGTCTAGGGGAATTTATCAAGAACTTGAGGTTTCTCCATGACATGTCCACCACAGTTCTTGTAAATGGCACAAAATCTGTTCAATCTAGGGTAAAGCAGGGCTCAATCATCACCTCTGGGCTCTTCATCATCTTTGAAGATCAAAGACAAGGTGTGACCATTAATTGGATGTCTTTGAAAAAAATATGGATGAACTACAGAGGAGAAAGAGGAAGGAGAGAGGGCAAGATCCTAACTGACAGACGCTTCCCACAGCAACAACATGCAGCGTATGTTAGAAATGGTGTGCATCAAAACTGGGCCTGTTCAGTCATCTCTGGGTCCACCATCTGGGAATTGTCCAAGAGACCATCTTCCTCATCACTGAGGGATTGTCATTCTATCTATCTATAATATGTGTTTGTGTATGTATTAGGCCCCATTAAATTATATATATATATATATATATATATATATATATATATATATATATATATATATATATATATATATATATATATATATATATATATATCAGTGGCGGTTCTACACTGAATTACTCCCCAGGCAACACCCCTCCGAATGCTCTCCACCCCACTGAACCCTCCACAAAATTTTACACAAACAGCCATTTTATTATTAATATTTTAGAAGTGCTCCTGAAATTGACATAAAAAAACTGCAGGTTGCAGTATTACTCTAAACCAAACCATCCTTGAATTACAAATTCGAATAAACACACCCTTACATACTAAATGTTTGTAATTGGACTTTATTAATCTGTCTTTCAGGGAGGAACATTTAGCTTGTTTATTAAGCTGCAAATTTGTCTCAACATTTAGCTAAATATTGAGCTTGATGTGTGTAAATATTAGGCTAAATGTTTAAATACTTAGTATTAACTAATCTGCAAAAGTTTTAGGTTTGACAGGTTTTCAACAGTTTAAAAATCCTGGCTGAAAACGAAAGTCCAGATTTCTTGTTTCATTTGGGCTTCATTGCCCTTCGTTAAATGCCGTGTGACCAGGCCTTAAAACTCTGTTTGAAATTAGCTGATAGTCACACGACTCTGACCACTCCCATTTGGCATCTTTCTGTAACAACCCTGTCATCGGCACTATCACTGCTGACAAATTTGGTATGAATTTCCCATAGTAACTCAACAAGGACAGGAAATACCTTAAATCACAGTACTTGGAGTTGTTAAAAGGGAGTTTTTCCTTCCCACTGTAGCCAAGTGCTTGCTCACAGGGGTTCGTTTTGACCGTTGGGGTTTTACATAATTATTGTATGGCCTTGCCTTACAATATAAAGCGCCTTGGGGCAACTGTTTGTTGTGATTTGGCGCTATATAAAAAAAATTGATGGATTGATGATTGAGTCCTCATCTAATTTAACCTGTAGATAAGCTTGTGATAGGTCCAATTTTGTAAATCTGTCACCACCTGCCAGTTTGTTGTTTTTTTTAAACAAATCCTGTGGTTTTGGAATTGGGTATTGATTGACCTCTAACCATGGGTTTATAGAGGATTTGTAATCACCACAAATCCTGACAAAATTATCCACCTTGAGAATATTAACTGTAGGCAAGGCCCACTGTAACTTACTGTGGTTATAACCCTGTCTTTTTACATTTTATTGAACTGGGCTTCCACAGCATTCTTCATCGCATAAGGTGCAGGTCGAGGTTTGCAAAACTTTGGATTGGCCTCAGGTGCAGCCTGTAGTTTGGCTTTGATGCCTCTCACTTTCCCCAGGTTCTTATCAAACACCCCTGAGTATCTCTCACACAGTTCCTCAGCACTTTCTGGCGCCACTTTCTTGACAAAAGATTAGTTTAACTGTAGTCCTTGAAGCCACTCCCTTCCCAAAAGAACAGGACCATTAACCCCTTTCACAACATAAAGGATCAATGAATAAGTGTTGCCCTTACACTTAACTGACACCTGGAATAGCTCTTTAACCTCCAAGGGTTCATCAGTATGTCTTCAATTCACAATTAGTTGGTATCATTTTAAACTTTGAATACCTGCTTTTGTACATCTTTTCAGATATAATAGGAAAAGAAGGCCCTGTATCCTGCTCCATGTTAAGCATCTGACCAGTTACATTCAGATACACAAAGTATCGTTTTGTTTCAACATTTGTCTTTACTTCAGATAAATTCAGTTCAATGTTCTTTCTGCCACTCTGTGGTTTAAAGCGTGAGTCTGAATTCACCTTAACCTGGACCTCTGGTGCAGTTGATGACTGTAGATGTCAGTCTGGCACCTTCTTCCATGCAGATGGGGGAGTTGTTGACACTCTTGTGTTGTGTCATTGTCAGCTCTGCTCTCACTGGGTGTCACCTCTCCTCACAGTGTTGAAGCCACGCCTTCTCTCTGCAGCGCTCATTTCCTCATATTATTCCTCTGAAATGTGCAGCTCCTCCCTTCCTGGGTCAAGGCCAGATTCCTCCTCTGGCAGGCTTTTGATCTCCGTTCTTGTCAGATGATTGGCATTCAGCCTGGCGCCGCCCTTCTTCCCCGCTGAAGTTTACACTGTTTTTTTCTTGTCATTTACTGCACGCATGTTCAATATGGCCTTTCTTTCAGACATTTTCGGCACTGTGCATTTTTAAAACGACAGTTCTCTGGCATATGTCCACTTCTTTTACATCTGAAGCATGGTCGATTTTGTCTCCAAAATTAACTGCGTTATTCTCTGACATCTCAAAAGTTAAGCTTATTTAATAATTTTCGGCAAGGGATATGTCCTTTGTTTGAGCAGCAGATAACAAACGTTCACGTAATTTCTCACTTCTCACACCACAAATGAATCTGTCCCTTAAGGCTTCACACAAAAAAGCTCTGAATGTATACATTGTTTCCATTTTTCGCAGACTTGCCAAAAAGCCACTGATTGATTCGTCTGTCTTTTGCTTTCTGGTGTGGAATTTAAAATGTCCGGTGATGTTGTTCGTCTTTGAAATGAAATGTTTCCTGAATAAGGCAAACAAATCTTTCAACTCACATTCTGATGGTTTGTTTAGTGCACACAAATCCTGCAGCAAAGCACGTGTCTCTTGTCTGACTACCGTCAAAAATACTGCCTTTGTCTTCATGCTGTCCAGTTCCAAACCATTTTCTTGAAAGAACTTCTGCAACTGGTCCATTGAATTGAAGCTCTGGTCCCCCACCGAAAAACATTTGTGCCATTTTGGTTGCAGTCTCTTCCATGTGCATGCGTTGATCCTGGAAAAATCTATTCCTTGTCACCAAAACTTCACTTGTCAAATGGCAAGTTCTGGGCCCGGCTCAGTAAACTTTGGCCATCTTCGGCCAAAGCATACTCACCACCTAGCAGAAGTGCCAGTTCTTGCACCAGCTGTACAGGTGGTACAACTGATGCAAGAACCGGCGTGGTTGAAAAAACAGGCAGTAGGTCAAAAAACACTAGGAAGCAGGCAAGGCGAGGAAAACACAAGGAACAGAGCTGGAAATGATGCCACAAGGCACAACGACCTGGCGAGGAAACAGTGCAACCAGTGAAGTTTATATACATCCTGGTGATGAGCTACAGATTAGGAATAGGTGTGTGGAAAGCACCAGAATAGGGGTGTGGCCAAACAGTGTGCACCGCCCATCACCAATCACAAAGAGAGGCAGATAAGAGAGATAGGGAAAGACAAAGCTCAAGCAGGAAAAACCCAGCAAGAGAAATCACAGGTGACATCAAACAGTCCCAACTAAACAGAAAAAACAAACATAAAACAAAAAGTCCAAATCCTGACAATAATAATAATAGATGCAGGCCGATTTTAGCATGTGGGTGGGGATGACACACTAATGTCTTTTTTTTAATGGGGCCTTAGTGTTTCTTTTACAGTCTTATAAGCCTGTAGGCCACCAGGCTAACAAGTATCCCTGCCATGCTAGAAATATGTGGTATGTGTAATAGGTATGTGTGTGCATATGTGTATGTATGTATGTGTGTGTATATATATATATATATATATATATATATATATATATGTGTGTGTGTGTATGTGTATGTGTGTATATATATATGTACATATTCTATTTCTACCTCATTTTCTTATGTCTTGTACTGTTACAAGTATTATTATTATTATTGCTTATCCTTGCACACGCTGCTTGATGAACATTTTCCTCTACTTGCACCCATCTTGTCTGTTTTTTAAGAGCTGACGTAACGTGAATTTCTCCTGTGTGAGATCAATAAAGTTTATCTTCTTATCTTATGTTAGTAATGCCAACAAAAGATACGGTCAAACAAGCAATAATTTGGATGTGTATGTAAATGTTATTTTTATATTGATTTGACAGTGCGCTAATCATCCAATTATTCTTACGTGGAATGTTAAAAGCTCCTGCTGTGGTGTCCATCAGAGAGGTCAGAGCTTTTGACAGAGGGTGTCAGGCATCAGAATGACAGCTCTACTCTACAAATTTCTTTGAAGCATGCAGCCACAGATTTGGGACACAGCCTACGGGTATCTACAGAGAGGATGTGTGCACAGCTAAAAGCATAGAGGAAACTAGTGACTGTGAATATGTGATGCTTGGGGTGGCCAGTGGGATAGCCAAGATTCAACATGATGTGGCCGGGACACACCCATGTGCCCTCCTCCCCACAAGATGATATCAGTGCGAACCGCTGCTTCACCCGTGCTGCCTAAGCAGGTTAGTAAGGTGATAAAAAGAAAGAGCGTCTGGCTCGTGGCAGTTCCACATGCTGTTGTTCACTGTCGTGGTTGTGGTTAAATGAAAATGATTGGAGATGTAGGTTGTGCTTGTCAGACCATGTGTAATCAGCAGTGTTCCTATACGGTGTTCATGTGAACATGCTAATAGGATTTGTTGGAGGACAATAGGTCCACATTCTCTCAGTTTGTTAAGCTTTTCACTCGAGCCTGAAAGTAATCTTAAGTAACAGTTACTTTCTTACAGCCTGTATAGTCTTTGTTTCAGTTTTCTCATCATACTGCATGCAGTGGAATTTACAAGACTGAAATGATGATCACACTGCGCATCACAGGTCCTCAGAAGTATCACTGTTTTCACTCCTTTCCAGTGGTGGGCATAGATAACCAAAAAATTAACTTTGATAACAGATAATAAGATAACTGAAAAGTTATCTTTGATAAACATAAACCACCCAAAAATGTATCGGAAGTTACAGATAATCGATAAATTCCGGTGTTGTTTATGGGACATTTGCAGTTATTAAAGAGCCAAAATTGATTTTTAACACAATCGCTTTTTAAAGCATCAAAAGCAGTAAAAGACCTAAAGAATAAGCAAGAATGTTTGACCATGCTGCCTCCTGCAGAAGCAGCACAGACAAATCCTGAGAGCACCCACAAAATCTACTCTTCACTAATCATAATAATTTTTCTTTTAACATTCTGCCCCTGCTGGAAGCTCTTGTTTACAACAACGCTCCCACCACAGAGACGCACCGAGAGCAGCCATAAGGACAACTCCCTAGCAATTTCAACACTCCGGTCAGGCGGAGGTCTTGAAAAATAAAATCATACTAACTTATGGTTTTTTGAAAATACTGATAGAATAACTCCATTAATGTCAATTCTGTCATTTGTACAAAGTTAAAATATAACATATATCTTTTAATGTTGAATAAGGCACTAATTCTGAGGTTTTGTAACAAACACAGAACGCAAAGCATTCTGGGTAAAAGTGCTAAACAGTGATTGGTTCAGTAATCCATTATGTAAACCAACATGTTAATGTGCCGTGTGTCGTGTGTTGGTTTAAAGATAAATGTGCTTTTGTAAAATATTCCATTTTTATTTGTAAAAACAGGCATTTTTACGGAGCCCTGGAAGTGTCATCGCAATTGCATGTTTTAAAACTTTTATGATGTTGTAAAACGTGCACTCAATATTAGTAAGTAAGTAAGTAAATTTATTTACTTACTTACTTACTTACACACGTTGTGTGTACATGCCTTTCACAGACATAAGGCCATGTACATGTGTTGTCGTGTATTTGTAAAACCAAATATCTTACCCTTTCAGTTTGGGGAAAAAACTTCATCCACACTACATCATTTAAAAAAAAAAAATCCATCCACATCAAACCGTATAAATGTGTTGTAATTAGTCTGCCAAACCTTTGGGTGGCGGTACTGATTAAAATTCTATCCAATCAGGAGCCTTATTCTCTTGTCGTCACTAAAAACATTGCACCAACCTCGTTCGTATGGACCGATAAGGAGTCGGAATTACTTCTAACCATAGTTTTAGAATACAAAGTTAACAAATATATGCACACAAAAAGCGCCTGGACAATGGACAATACCAACACTTTGAGAGCAGCCATGTACCCAGACGTTTAATACTGCCATGAACACTCCTGGCCAGTAGATGGCAGTAGCGGCCTTGAAAAAATGTCAAACAAAATTCCAGATAATCTGTCTGCTACATTTAAGATGCGTGGAATTTAACAAACGCAAATACACTAACGTCTATAAACCCAGAGAATATATTCATGAGAGTTTTAGGCACTAGAGTTTAATGCTGTTATCTGTGGACCCTGAACAGAGTGTCTGAAATGCATTTGTCCTGTCGTGAACGTCTGAAATTACCTTATGCTACCCATAATGCATTGCTGCCTGGCACAGCATGTGCTCACAAAACCTTAAAAATTAGCACATTACTTTAAAATGAAAACATATATCTGATATTTTCAGTTTATAAACTTCAGACATGACAATAATTTTAAATAACTTGTCTAAAATGAGTGGTTAAAATTTGAACCATAAGTTAAACATGTATGCCTCTGGATGACTTGGTGACATTGCGATTATATTAGTACAGTGTTAAAGGAAATTACTTTTTTTGGGTCAACAGTTCTTCTTTGCTTACAGACGATAGAGTGGTTTCTGTTTGCAGAGAGTAGAACAGCATGCCTATTAGGAAACTTTTAACAGGTAAGTCTCAACAGCTTTAACAGTTTTAAAAATGTTTTTCACTGTTCAGCTTAGTTTAGTATGTTATCGGACGGTAATTCATCTGAAGATAATTAGTCCGATGAT
This sequence comes from Thalassophryne amazonica, assembly GCF_902500255.1. Taxonomy (NCBI): domain Eukaryota; kingdom Metazoa; phylum Chordata; class Actinopteri; order Batrachoidiformes; family Batrachoididae; genus Thalassophryne; species Thalassophryne amazonica. Next base: position 68,442,622 of record NC_047116.1, read on the forward strand.
GGTTTTTAAATTTGTTAAAAAGATAATCCGATAATGAAAACATTATCTTCGATAATTATCTGTTATCGGATTATCGGAAGTGTGCCCACCACTGCTCCTTTCTACTTCTTGCTATTGTTTTTAGTCATGTTGTGCCAGTTCTCAACATCATGAGCTGGTCATCCTGCATTTCCCACTAAAGTGTGAGAAATACTGTTCGGTTGCACAGCAGTAAGGTTGTTGAAATTATGAATTGGCGCACATCCGAAAAGTGTTGGATTTCATTTCCAAAATGTTCTGACAACCATCTGCAGAAGTCCACACAATTAGTCAAAATCGGCCGGCAGCCCCAACTCTGATGCACATGTTCAAAACCCTCCGTGCACCGTCAAGATGAGACACCTATCCAACGGCGATTCATGTGTAATCTGACGACCATCTGACCGCAATTTACATGTTCCGATGGTGGCAAAATGGGTTCCAAAATGTTTTGAGCGCACGAGGGAACCTTGAGATAGATCTGGCACGGTATGCCTACCGGTATGATCCGCACGTGCCACATATAATAATATCTACCACCAGCGCACACCCATCGCTATGGGCGGGCCCTAGGGGGCAGTGCCCGCCCACTGATATGCTTGGGCCCGCCCACCCAAGCCAGATCACAGTCACAGATCGCAAATAAATAAATAAATAAATAAAATCCTTTGGGCTTTTAGCTTTAGCTTTGGGTTAAAACGGCCAGTGTTGCATAATCACTAAGACATTAAATATATTAAAACCGTGTGAGTTTGTTGGAAAGTTTGTCTACGTATGTAATCACGTCAGTGTTGCTCAGCAACAATCAGTTACCGTGTTTACGGGGGGAAATGAAGTGTGAGCTTTTGCCAGCAGACAGCAGCTAGTTTTTGTGCTTTCCTAAATATGGATATACGTAACTGGTTTAAAACCCCAACATCAGTAACTTCGGATAAACCAACACATGATGTCGTTGGTAAAGAAAACCCTGGACCCATTTCTACCTCCGTGGATCCTGCACTGACACAGGGTGGACGAAAGAGAGGACAGCGCTGGCACTCTACTCAAAGTAGGTCCAAATTTTTATTGTGTGTGTGTGTGTGTGTGTGTGTCAGAGGCGATTGCTCTAAGACTGCAAGGGAAGCTCAGCTTCCCCTAAAATGTCAAAAAATAAGTGATCAAATATATACTGTTGTGTGTACATGTCATTGACTAAATATGCGCTACAACGCGCTCAACTTTTGTTCAGAATCAGCTTCTTATCACTGGTAATGACGCGGCTTTCCTCTCACTCAAACCCGCAGCTTCATAGTGCTTTTAACAGCGTCCACGGATTTCAATAGCGAAGCAAAGAGTGCAGCGAAACGAGACGAGTCATTGGATAAATGCTGGGCTTTGTCCCGCCCATCGGATGCTCAGCGTGTCTGGGGGTCTATGGGGCAGTGGGCTGGCCTTGGCTGGCCTGGACGCTCAGCTTCTGCATGATGATTGGATGATCTGTCTGAGGCTGAATCCCTTTTTGATTGACAGTGAAATGAGCGAATCAGCGATCTTTTGGTGTAAACATCCGTGGGAGCATTTTTTAAATTTTCATTCTGTTCTGAGTTGAACCGGAGACTTTCCTAATCCTCTTAGCGGGATTTTCTTTGTTAAAAACGGCTAGCGACGAGCTTCTATTTCTGGTGTGTGTGGTTTTTTTTTTGTAGCTGCTTGTGTTTGGAGACTGACTTCTATCACTCTTTCTGACTTCTATCGCAGTTTCTGTCCCTACCGAGCAGCGGGTGCTGCTGAGCTCCTTTATGTATATATAAACCGACACATTTTATGATGTAGGCCGAAATTGAGCTTCCCCTCCTTGAAAGACCAGCATCCGCCACTGGTGTGTGTGTGTTGGCAATCAGTAGCTACCCCTCTGTTGGTTGCTTTGAAATGCATCCACCGTGGTGTTTTTTTGTTTGTTTAGTTCGAGATGCTGCGTGTGATCTAATATGTTATTTGTAGTTGTGTGTGTGTGTGCGCGCGAACATGCGTGAGTGAGGGAGGGAGAGAGAGAGAGAGAGCGCTGGTCCAGTCATGGTTAATGTGATGATTATTGTGAGGGATTAGGGATGCGTGAATAGTAAAAATAAGAAAAAAATAAGCTATTAATAGTGGTGCCCACCTGGTGGATTTCATAAGCCCCCCTTAAGACAGAGATCTGGCGACAGGGACTGCCCCAGCGCACAAAAGAACTGTTGAAATGTATGTGGCGCACTTCATCATAATAATAATTATGAATTATTATCATGTACAGTGAATGTGAACAGTGGCTATCAAACTGAAAGCTCTGTTCCCTAATGCGTGCACGCTGTTGCAAATCAGAACAGGCTGTTATATCCACAATAGACCTTACAGTACAGATATTTGTCCATTCCTTCCCATGGGTGATGTAAATAATGTGAATATTGTCTCCATCATAACACAGGCAGCTGCCTCCGTGCTGCGCAGTAATGCGTCATTGCACTCGTCAGGCTTGGAGCTGAACGGATCTCATGCTGTAATAAATGATCACCTTCTAACTCTGTAGGAGATATGACATGGACACGCCAGGCCGTTACACCATTAATAAACATGAATCTCACCTCCAACAGCGGTCCAGGAGTGTTTCACAGTGCAGGGTGGACGTGGAGCCAGGATGCAGGCGGTTAACATCCTCTCACCCAATATAAAAAAATTTTATCCCATGTGATAATCCAACCATCACATTGTCCAGAGTTGTGTTGTGCTCCTGAAGTGAGCAAACAAGAAAAAAGAAAGTTCCCTAGAAAGGCGCCTTGTCTGACGCATGGCACACTGCCAGCAAAGCTGTCCAGTGGCATGCGCGCGCGTAGTGGCCCATGCAACGTTACGCATACACACACACACACACACACACACATACACACACTCACACACTCACATGGCTGAGATATGATTGCAGCCCCGCTTGTGTGCGCGGAGTGCACATGGGCCACGCACACACGCACGCTGCACACTAGTGCATGTGAAGAACACGGGGCTCCGGTCCCGTGTTAGCCATCTAGACGTTTGGGCATCAGACACACACACACACACACACACACACACACACACACACACAAATTGGGACACATGCAATTTATTCTATTTTACAGTAATTTTCCTTGAAAGAAGTCAGAGGATGGATATATGAACATTTCCAAGTCCCTGAACATGTCTTGGACTTCATTTATATATCCATCATTAAGAAATGAAAACAATATGGTACTATATGGTAGGGCTGCGTATCAATTCAAATTTTAAGAATCTATTTGATTCCGATTCTTAAGATTCAGAATCAAATTTTTTCAATTCAATTTGATTCGAGCCAATCCAGTATCAATTTGGCTTAGTTTTATAGGGCACTGCAGTCTCGTTTGAGGGCAGGCACTAAATGGATAAAATATGATACATATGGCGTAATTTCTCTACTTCCAGGGACCAACACGGCATTTTCAATGGGTTTTTGGTAAAATTACATGCAAACAAAGTAAAAATACAAATAAAAAGTGATGATGCATTGGGAAAGTGGACATATGTTGTGGTTTATTTATGACCCATAGCACAAACATGTCATGGCAGTTTTGCAAGCAAGACAAGGGAGCTACTGTGGTTAGCTGTATAGGCTAACACTTACCGGCACAACATCTCCCACTTGCTTTGTCTTTCTTTCTCCACTGGGAAAAAAAGAGTTTTTGTGACTGCTTCGGTAATTGCAGCCGAAAACAAAACAGTACACCATTTATCCGTGTGAAGTTATGCTTTGTATATTTGCACAATGTAGCGGAGGTCCCTGTGAGTGGTCAAATCCCACAATATCACGCAGGGTTCAAATGAGATTGCGGTGCCCTGTTAAAACCATTTTTTGAGCTGATAGCTGATTGCCTAGTTATGCAACATATTGATACTACTTCATAAAATTTGGCCCTCAAAATGCAAATGTGTTTCAGAGAGTTATAAATGTACACTTTTCTGGTGGATAATGGCCCCGGTCTCCCCTACAAAACTCACGCATGCATCACTTGCTGCGCGGCACATTGTAGGAGAACTTTTCTCCTGGAGCATGCAGTTATGAGAAAAGTTCTCCTACAGTCCCCCCCCAGAGAACCTTTGTGTGCTGTCCAACGGAAATGGCACATTATGAGGAATGGAACCCCCCCCAAAGACTACTGTGTGAATTATAAATGGCAGATAATTCTCTTTCAGTCCCTGAAGTCATTATTGACATCTTTAAATGGCTTTGAAAAAATTGATGAATAAATTGTGGACGCACTGCTTCTAAATCAGAACCAGCGCATCTAATCAGTGTAGAGAAATGATCATTTAATTTTTCCATTCGATCTGTGGGAATTAAAATGAGCATTGATTTAAAATTGGCGAATCGATCTTTTCAACCTAGCACTACTGTATGGTAAATTGTGTGGAGGAGGCAGGTCTCAAAGGTTGAGTTACCATGCTGGAGGGAAGTGAAGGAATCCACCAAGACACCCAGAGAACTCTAAAAGAATTACAGGCTTTTGTGGATGTGAGTGGAAAAACTGGGAATGGTCCAGTGTTTGTTTGTTGCATCCCCATTCACAGCTTAATGTTGGAGTGCAGTAGAGAAGGATTGTACAACAAGAAAAAAGATCAAATCTAGGCTCATTTTACCAATGTGCCTTCTGGCAAACTGCAGCTAAAATGTTGCATGATCTTTTTAAGGGCCCTTCACATATAGTGCGAATTTGGTCGATTTGTGCATAAAGTGCGCATGACGCAGGAATCATGTGCAAATTGTGTAAAATCGTAGCTGCCTCGTACACCTGTTGCTACATCTATTTGTGCACACCAGTGGCTAAAAGACAGAGTGCGCGCTGTGCGAGCCCATTGATCCCTCTCTTGAAAGGGTAGTTGTAAAACAGCTAACTGATCATCTGCAGAGGAATGGTCTATTTGAAGAGTTTCAGTCAGGTTTTAGAATTCATCATAGTACAAAACAGCATTAGTGAAGGTTACAAATGATCTTCTTATGGCCTCGGACAGTGGACTCATCTCTGTGCTTGTTCTGTTAGACCTCAGTGCTGCTTTTGATACTGTTGACCATAAAATTTTATTACAGAGATTAGAGCATGCCATAGGTATTAAAGGCACTGCGCTGCGGTGGTTTGAATCATATTTGTCTAATAGATTACAATTTGTTCATGTAAATGGGGAATCTTCTTCACAGACTAAAGTTAATTATGGAGTTCCACAAGGTTCTGTGCTAGGACCAATTTTATTCACTTTATACATGCTTCCCTTAGGCAGTATTATTAGACGGTATTGCTTAAATTTTCATTGTTACGCAGATGATACCCAGCTTTATCTATCCATGAAGCCAGAGGACACACACCAATTAGCTAAACTGCAGGATTGTCTTACAGACATAAAGACATGGATGACCTCTAATTTCCTGCTTTTAAACTCAGATAAAACTGAAGTTATTGTACTTGGCCCCACAAATCTTAGAAACATGGTGTCTAACCAGATCCTTACTCTGGATGGCATTACCCTGACCTCTAGTAATACTGTGAGAAATCTTGGAGTCATTTTTGATCAGGATATGTCATTCAAAGTGCATATTAAACAAATATGTAGGACTGCTTTTTTGCATTTACGCAATATCTCTAAAATCAGAAAGGTCTTGTCTCAGAGTGATGCTGAAAAACTAATTCATGCATTTATTTCCTCTAGGCTGGACTATTGTAATTCATTATTATCAGGTTGTCCTAAAAGTTCCCTAAAAAGCCTTCAGTTAATTCAAAATGCTGCAGCTAGAGTACTGACGGGGACTAGAAGGAGAGAGCATATCTCACCCATATTGGCCTCTCTTCATTGGCTTCCTGTTAATTCTAGAATAGAATTTAAAATTCTTCTTCTTACTTATAAGGTTTTGAATAATCAGGTCCCATCTTATCTTAGGGACCTCGTAGTACCATATCACCCCAATAGAGCGCTTCGCTCTCAGACTGCAGGCTTACTTGTACTTCCTAAGGTTTGTAAGAGTAGAATGGGAGGCAGAGCCTTCAGCTTTCAGGCTCCTCTCCTGTGGAACCAGCTCCCAATTCAGATCAGGGAGACAGACACCCTCTCAACTTTTAAGATTAGGCTTAAAACTTTCCTTTTTGCTAAAGCTTATAGTTAGGGCTGGATCAGGTGACCCTGAACCATCCCTTAGTTATGCTGCTATAGACGTAGACTGCTGGGGGGTTCCCATGATGCACTGTTTCTTTCTCTTTTTGCTCTGTATGCACCACTCTGCATTTAATCATTAGTGATCGATCTCTGCTCCCCTCCACAGCATGTCTTTTTCCTGGTTCTCTCCCTCAGCCCCAACCAGTCCCAGCAGAAGACTGCTCCTCCCTGAGCCTGGTTCTGCTGGAGGTTTCTTCCTGTTAAAAGGGAGTTTTTCCTTCCCACTGTAGCCAAGTGCTTGCTCACAGGGGGTCGTTTTGACCGTTGGGGTTTTACATAATTATTGTATGGCCTTGCCTTACAATATAAAGCGCCTTGGGGCAACTGTTTGTTGTGATTTGGCGCTATATAAAAAAATTGATTGATTGAATTGATTGATTGACTTAGAAAATGTGTGGCCATTTGCACTATTAACACAACAACAATCAGCAGGCAATCATTGTCGTGCTAGCAGTGAAATTTGTCTAAGTGCCCCACGAGTGTAGCTTTGGCATGTGTGCTAAACTGACAGGAGGTGTGGCCGCCGACAGAAGCAGCTGTGGAGATCTGTCGATCTGGACATCCCAGCTGGACAACACGTATTGTGTTTGGACGGACATGGACTAATAACTGCCCACTGTGACATGCGTGTGTCTGCTTGCTGTCATCATGATGACATAAATAAAAACATATATCTCTTGGCAAGGCTTGACAGGCTGCCCCCAGGTTGAAATTGGCCGTCAGATCATAACACACAGCGGGCAATCTGACTGTTATGTCACCCATGTGAGTTCTGTTCCACATGATGCGGTATAAGTCCTGCGTCACACTGGCAGGACACGCACGCACCGGCAGGACACGTGCGCAGGCTGGCTGGACATGCGCCAGCAGATGTGGACATGATCAGAACACACTGCTTCTCATTCATGTCATTTCATGACTGTACGTCAGTGACCATGGGTCAGCTACAGAGGAACAGAAGGATCATATTTCGCTTGATAAATGCAGTGTTTTTATATGGTGTGTGGTTTTATTTTTTTAAATACGTCCATGCCCTTTCTGATATCAGGCAGTTTCCTGCGCCTTTCACAGGACAGTGACAGTAGCTCAGTGGTAAAGTTTCTGACTGGAAATCAGAGCTTTTGGAAGGCTTGATTCCTGTAGGTGGCATGCAATTTTTATTTTTTTATTTTCAACCACATTGCGCAGCTGCTGTGAAAAGCTGTTGTGTTCCCGCATGCATGAACCTTCGCACCGGCATCATGCACACCTGCCCGTCTGCACAATTTTTTGTGGTGCACTCATAAGAGCTCTACCGCCGTGAGTTGCCTTGGAGTTGTACGTATTCGCACTATGTGTGAAGGGGCCCTAAGATAATCCTCCTACTACTTCATCATGAAGCTGTATGATGCATAGTTTCTCCAACCACACCTACAGAAGACAATAAGTCCTTCAGTTTTCTGGATGTCTTCATGGCTTCCCCCACTTGACTGCTTCCATTGTGGTCACTCAATTTATGAGAACTGCCTACGAGAGACCATACAGTATCACAATGTTTGTATTTCATAATGATTGATGTAAATGAAGTCCAAGATATTCAGTGACTTGAAAATATTCATGTATCCATCCCTTGACTTGTCTCAATTCAATCCTTATATATTTAGACTAAATCATCTCCCTTCACATTAAATTTTGCAGAGTAAAATTTACTCTGCTGGGATAACATTATGTCCCAGTCCAAATAGAGTTAAATATACTCTATCACAGTGTAAAATCAACTGTTATTAGAGTAGAAACACTTGATTTGACAAGACCACAGAGCTGATTTCACTCTATAATGGAGTGTATTTTGCTCTATTTAGACTGGACCAAATGTTATCCCGACAGAGTATATTTTACTCAGCAAAATTTACTATGTCCCAACTTTTTTTTTTGGTAATATTTTGGAGGCCTTAAGTGGAGGAATGGATGCATATAAGCAAATGAAATGAAGTTGACCACACAAAACATGAAATAGCTTGGGTTCATACTGCATTGAAGTAGAAATCAAAGGAAATGTAAGGATTAGTGGGGTTTTTTTTTTCCCATTTTTTTAAATTTTTCCGTTTCTTCACAACTTTTTCTGATTTGGGGTTGTACTTCAAAACAAAAGACCCCTCCCCGCTGATGGTGGACTCATCAATTGTTGTTCTGTTGTGTTCTGTATTGTAAAAGCAGAGGGTCACCCCTTTGAGTCTGGTCTGGTTGAGGTTTCTTCCTCAATATCATCAGAGGGAGTTTTTTCTTACCACTGTCACCTATGTGGTTGCTCTAGGGGTTGGTAAGTTTCGACCTTACTTGTGTGACGTGCCTTGAGGCAGCTTTGTTGTGATTTGTCGCTGTATAAACTAAATAAATTGAAATTGAAGACATCATGAATAGTTGGCTGATTTTAATGTTTACTAAACCAGAGAAAAAATTCATTTTGAAAAATGTGAATTTGAACTTCAGAAATGGGCAAAGTTTCTAGTTTCTACTTTGCATTATTTTATGTATTGTGGTGATAGCTGGAAACTGTCATTTAAGTTCGTTAAGCTCATTCTTACCTGATATTTTGCGTGTTCATGGATCATTTAAGAAAAAGAAAGAAAGAAAGAACACTTTTGGGGACAGACTTAGTGTAACATAACACTGTTTTTTTAATGAAAAGTTGGAAAAGAATTAGTTCCATCTGATGATGTAGTCCAAAGCTTAAAAACACCTGCAGCTCTGAAACAAAATCTCTGTGCCCACATCAATGCAAAGCCTGTCTCTGTTTTAAGCTTATCTTCTTCCTCTTCTCTGGAAGTGAAAGCCCTGTGTCAGAGCGCAGACAGCTGTCACAGCTGCTTCGTATCTTGTTCTCTGCCAGCTCACTTGGGCTTTGATACTGGGATAGTTGAACGATGTCCGCTGTTCCCACTTACTGTAAGACTGATTAAATGAAAGTCACCATAGCTTAGTGTTTCTCAGGGTGGTGTGGTACCCCATTAGCCCCCATGGAGCTGCTAATGGCGCGGGACAAAAGCACCTCCGTGTTTGTCTCACAGGACATGTTGTAACATGCCCAGCTCTTGCACCATTTGGAAGATTCAGACGGCTTTCAGTGGCTTTTCAGTCGTGTGACTATCCGAGAAATTGTGGATGAGCTGGACATGCGACAACATGTCCTGTGAGGCTTCATCACGGCGTTGCTTTTTGTCCCGCGCCATTAGTGGCTCCGTGGGGAATTCCTCCACTCCTCTTTCCATGATAAAAACTCCTGTAACAGTGGAATGTGCCGAAAAAGTGGTATGTCCACCTCTTCTGCCATTTCTGTAGTAGTCAGACGACGTCCCGGATCAACACAGTGTTCAGTTTGGAAATGATCTGGTCGTTTTAGCCTGTTGATCGCCGCTCGGAGCGCGGCGCATCCTCTGCCATTGTGCGCCGTCTTTAAACCGGTTGTAACACTCCTTAATCTGTGTGATCCCCATAGAATCGTCCCTGAAAGCCGTCTGAATCTTCCGAATGGTGTCCACCTGGAGGTCTCTCACAGTTTCTGGAAAAATTTGATGCAGCAAAGCTCCAAATCGTTCAGACATTTTCCTCACAATAAAAATCTGACGAGGAGGGTGGACCACTGCTCACTCAAAGCGTGCTCACAGGAGAATGACGCATGTTGGGTATTTTCGCCTCCAAACATTCTTCAAACCTTGATAAGACAAACAGAGTCAAGAAACACCAGTGAGACAGAATGTCAATGTTAGCTCGCGAGGAGTGCAGTCAGGCTGTACACCAAAGCTACACTAAAGTCTGGCCTGCGCTCCTGCTCTTTTTATTGGAGAAGCCCTAACCACATCATAAAACTTGTCCTAAGGGTGGGGGGAACAACGCAAGACAAGTTTCTTCCCGTAACATAAACACATACGTCAATAAGTGCAGCTGTAAGGAAAAACAGTTTCTTTCCTTTAATCTTATCGTCGAAGGTCAGCACATCCCGTTCGTTTGTTGCACTTATCATCTGTTCTGCATCTGCCTGGAGTGTCCTGTTCTTCACACTAAGCATCACATATCACAAGGCCATAAATTCACAACAGTCAAAACAACCTCCAGTTCTTTACTCCCAGTTCAGCCTGACCCCATCATGCTTCACTCCCAGTCGTTAGCGGCTACAAAAACAAAGTTGTATAATAATAACAAGTACATCCAGCTCTTCATTCCCAGTTCACATTGACCCCAGCATGCTAAAACAAAGTTGAATAATATGTGCATTCTCAGGGTTATCTTAAGACTGGTGCAAAACAGCACAATAACGTTTTCATAAGAAAGAAGACAAAGGTACAAATGTTTAACAGTGATAACATATATACAAAATCTTTAACAACCGACAGGCGTGAAAAAACTCACGCATGCGCACGAAGGTTCAAGCTTGGCTGATGCAAGCGCACATGATTCAAATCCATATAGTTTTTAAAAAAAATTAAAAAGTCGGATAGTTTTCTAACAGACCTCGTATGAAAGTGTGCATAGGCATGAATTCACACACGTTCTGTTTGTGCATCCCACTGAATGTGGAAATGAGTGTGGAACCAAACTCCTCCCTGGCCACGCCCTATTTAAATATGCAGTTTCATGTAAATAGGCCCTGGGAGCAGGGATTCCCCACGACGTCACATCAGACAACATGAACACAGAAAAGAAATTATACTATAGATGACTGGAAATTACGTGGAGACGTGCAGGGATAGTTTATTCGGTACGGTGTTAAAAATGTACGTGGGAGCTACTGAGTGTGAGTCTGTGAGGCCAACACACAAAACAGTGCGCACACACTGACGTTAATAAAGGTGAGGCGTGCTTCTGCTGACAGTGTGACATTCCCAATTTACAGACGTGTTTATTGACAAATACTGAACACAGGAAACCTGTTAAGAAGCTCTGCAGCTCACCATCAAGCAAAAATAAAAAAAAAGACACTAAAAATAATAATAAAAACATATTTGAATGGCCACATGCCAAAATGTATCCGTGGTGGTTTTTGTTCAGAAAAATTACACAAATAAACTATTTTAATACAAGCAGCCTGCCCATCAGGCAGCTGTCTCGCCGTGCCAGCTGCCTGATGCACATCTGCACACCACATATGATTTGAACATTGATGGAATGAAAATGTTTCCTATTAACAGAAAGAAATTCATCATGTGATGGTGCCTTTATAGCAAAATGTGTGCAGTTAATAGCTCTGATTACATTCGAGAAACCGGGTCTCGCTGCAAAATGCACTGTAATGTTGGAATATACCTGGATGAGATTCAGATGATTGCGTTCCACACAGCTGGTGGCTCGTCACAAGATTGACTGGCACAATCCTGACAGATAAGCCAGCTCACACTGGAATGCCCCAGTGCCAGGAAGCCCAGCGTGGTCAGCACCTGTATGGGCACAGACAACCTTTGGCTCCTCGCCGTATTGCGCTCTGGGCCGAACACAGTTCTGTGCGCAACTCCAGTTACAGTGGCCTTGGTAATCGAAATCGGTTTCAGAGCCAATTATCTTCATTTGGAAGTAAAACCTCGTGTTCCCTGAATACACGCTCATGTCTGATTGCACCATTTGCAAGGTCCTCTAACAATGCTAACACAGCCACTGTTAGTGCCATTTTACGCATCACTTTTATATCCGTCCATATAATTGCAAACATGCGGGTGTGTTAAATGTTCATCAGTGTTGTCTCTGATGTGCACATCACTCTGTTGACTTCTTGTTTTCACACTATTAACATTTCCCTGCATCACCTGTACGTGTCGAGATGGCGCAATACAGTGGGGCCAAAAAGTATTTAGTCAGCCTCTGATTGTGCAAGTTCTCCTACTTAGAAAGATGAGAGAGGTCTGTAATTTTCAACATAGGTACACTTCAGTTATGAGAGACAAAATGAGAAAAAAAAAAAAGAAAATTACATTGTTGGAATTTTAAAGAATTTATTTGTAAATTATGGTGGAAAATAAGTATTTGGTCACCCACAAACAAGCAAGATTTCTGGCTCTCACAGACCTGTAACTTCTTTAACCCTCTGGGGTCCGAGGGCATTTTTTGGACAGTTCACTCGCCTGGCATAAATGTTTTATTATTGCTATTAAAAGCTCACCCTGTATCCCACAGTCAAGTTTTATGTCTCTTTTTTCAGGACAACCTGTACTTTCAGAATATATATGCTTTAGTGATGTTTTATAAGTGTAATAAAGGTTTACAATCAGAAATAAGAAAGGAAAAAATAAAGTGGATGATGTTCCACGTCCCAACAGCCAGGGGCTGTGAGCGCGGACCGGGCGCCGGGCCACCTGCCCTCGACTGCCACCCAATCCTCTCTGCACCTGACCCCCACGGCCCCCTCTGCAGGTGGTGAACCCACAGGAGGGCGGGCCCATGTCGCTCTTTCGGCCTGAGCTCGGCTGGGCCCCGTGGGCTAAGGCCCGACCACCAGGCACTCGTGCGTGAGCCCCAACACCAGGCCTGGCTTCAGGGTGGGGCCCTGACTCTGCCATACCGGGCGACGTCTTGGTACTTGATTTTGTACTGGTCATGGGAGCTTCTGAGAGCTTCTGAACTGCCCTTAGTCTGACCCGTCACCTAGGACTTGTTTGCCTTAGGAGACCCTACCACATAGACCCTACAACATAGCTTCTAGGATCATCTGGGTACGCAAACTCCCCCACCACAATAAGGTGGCAGTCCGAGGGGGAGCAGGGTGGCTGGGTGCTCCCTTAGAGATAGGGTGAGGAGCTTGGTCACTCGGGAGGAGCTTGGAGTCGAGCCGCTGCTCCTGCACGTCGAAAGGAGCCAGCTGAGGTGGCTCGGGCATCTTTTCTGGATGCCCCCTGGATGCCTCGCTGGAGAGGTGTTTCGGGCACGTCCCATTGGGAGGAGGCCCCGGGGAAGACCCAGGACACGCTGGAGGGACTACGTCTCTCGGCTGGCTTGGGAACGCCTCGGGGTTCCCTGGGAGGAGCTGGGGGAGGTGTGTGTGTGTGAATCGGGAGGTCTGGGCGGCTTTGCTTGAGCTGCTGCCCCTGTGACCCGACTCCGGATAAAGCGGAAGAAAATGGATGGATGGAAAATAAAGCGGAAAATAATTTTCACAGACATTTATTCAAAACACACAGCAAATATAATAACCAACTATTTTGACACTTTATAAAGGTAATTTGGGGTCTTGTAGAACAGAATGTACAAAATAAATGTTCTAACAATAAACATAAATGCACATTTTAAACAATATATACAAAAAGGTCTATGCGTTTTGTTTGTTTTTATGCCACATCTCAAAGCAATTTCTGTCTGCTATTACACAAAGGCTTATAACACAAACTTTTTTCTTTCCTGGAGTTTGACTCTCTCTTGGAATGTGTTCCTGCACAGTAAACAGCCTATCTTCACAGTTTGAGGCCCCGTTAACACCCCTCCTCCCCGCCTTTCATCCATATGCTTAAACGGCACTTCACGAGCGAGAACGAGAGAGGCTTATTAAACAATATTTCTGGCCAAGTAGTGAGTCATTTCTGCCAGTGACAATCTTTGGTGGACCACGTGAGGTTGTATGAGACCTTCTTATGCTGATCACCTTCATTCATATGCGCAGTGCTGCACTTTTATGCATGAAGCAAGCAGCCAGGGGGCTCTTCAAACAGCATTCACATGCCACAGAGTAACACATTCTTTCTACAAATGATCTTTGGGATACCATGTGTTACTGAATCTCCGCTGTAACCTCTACTGGTGGTTGGCTCTCACTGCGGTATTGTATCACTTCCTGTTCCGGAGCACAGCGGTGTTTTGCTGTATCTGTTAGCTGTTTAATCTGCGCAGTTAGATTGATCTAGTTAACTAGATAACGATTTGTTTCACAGTGTAATCTTCACGTGCCTTAACTAAAGCACTCCCTCTGCTGAATCACCTCTAAATTATTTACACATTATTCACTTTGTGTGTTTTTAGGAATCCGCTAGCTTAGCGCAGCTACTAGCTCTTAGCCGGTTTAGCATGGCAGCTTCTCCTGTCTCTCCCACACTTTTCTGCTCTGGGTGTGAAATGTTTAGTTATTCCTCGGCCTCCTTTAGCAGTAATGGTACGTGTAATAAGTGTAGCTTATTCGTAGCTTTGGAGGCCAGGCTGGGCGAATTGGAGACTCGGCTCCGCACCTTGGAAAATCCTACAGCTAGCCAGGCCCCTGTAGTCGGTGCGGACCAAGGTAGATTAGCCGCCGTTAGTTCCCTCCCGGCAGATCCCGAGCAGCCGGGAAAGCAGGCCGACTGGGTGACTGTGAGGAGGAAGCGTAGTCCTAAACAGAAGCCGCGTGTACACCGCCAAAACGGTCACATCTCTAACCGTTTTTCCCCACTCGGCGACACACCCGCCGAGGATCAAACTCTGGTTATTGGCGACTCTGTTTTGAGAAATGTGAAGTTAGCGACACCAGCAACCATAGTCAATTGTCTTCCGGGGGCCAGAGCAGGCGACACTGAAATTTGAAACTGCTGGCTAAGGCTAAGCGTAAATTTGGTAAGATTGTAATTCACGTCGGCAGTAATGACACCCGGTTACGCCAATCGGAGGTCACTAAAATTAACATTGAATCGGTGTGTAACTTTGCAAAAACAATGTCGGACTCTGTAGTTTTCTCTGGGCCCCTCCCCAATCGGACCGGGAGTGACATGTTTAGCCGCATGTTCTCCTTGAATTGCTGGCTGTCTGAGTGGTGTCCAAAAAATGAGGTGGGCTTCATAGATAATTGGCAAAGCTTCTGGGGAAAACCTGGTCTTGTTAGGAGAGACGGCATCCATCCCACTTTGGATGGAGCAGCTCTCATTTCTAGTAATCTGGCCAATTTTCTTAAATCCTCCAAACCGTGACTATCCAGGGTTGGGACCAGGAAGCAGAGTTGTAGTCTTACACACCTCTCTGCAGCTTCTCACCCCCTTCCATCCCCTCATTACCCCATCCCCGTAGAGACGGTGCCTGCTCCCATATCACCAACAACCAGTAAAAATCTATTTAAGCATAAAAATTCAAAAAGAAAAAATAATATAGCTCTCTCAACTGCACCACAGACTAAAACAGTTAAATGTGGTCTATTAAACATTAGATCTCTCTCTTCTAAGTCCCTGTTAGTAAATGATATAATAATTGATCAACATATTGATTTATTCTGGCTTACAGAAACCTGGTTACAGCAGGATGAATATGTTAGTTTAAATGAGTCAACACCTCCGAGTCACACTAACTGCCAGAACGCTCGTAGCACGGGCCGAGGCGGAGGATTAGCAGCAATCTTCCACTCCAGCTTATTAATTAATCAAAAACCCAGACAGAGCTTTAATTCATTTGAAAGCTTGTCTCTTAGTCTTGTCCATCCAAATTGGAAGTCCCAAAAACCAGTTTTATTTGTTGTTATCTATCGTCCTCCTGGTCGTTACTGTGAGTTTCTCTGTGAATTTTCGGACCTTTTGTCTGACTTAGTGCTTAGCTCAGATAAGATAATTATAGTGGGTGATTTTAACATCCACACAGATGCTGAGAATGACAGCCTCAACACTGCATTTAATCTATTATTAGACTCGATTGGCTTTGCTCAAAATGTAAATGAGTCCACCCACCACTTTAATCATACCTTAGATCTTGTTCTGACTTATGGTATGGAAATTGAAGACTTAACAGTATTCCCTGAAAACCCCCTTCTGTCTGATCATTTCTTAATAACATTTACATTTACTCTGATGGACTACCCAGCAGTGGGGAATAAGTTTCATTACAGTAGAAGTCTTTCAGAAAGCGCTGTAACTAGGTTTAAGGATATGATTCCTTCTTTATGTTCTCCAATGCCATATACCAACACAGGGCAGAGTAGCCACCTAAACTCTGTGAGTGAGATAGATTATCTCGTCAATAGTTTTATATCCTCATTGAGGACAACTTTGGATGCTGTAGCTCCTCTAAAAAAGAGAGCCTTAAATCAGAAGTGCCTGACTCCGTGGTATAACTCACAAACTCGCAGCTTAAAGCAGATAACCCGTAAGTTGGAGAGGAAATGGCGTCTCACTAATTTAGAAGATCTTCACTTAGCCTGGAAAAAGAGTCTGTTGCTCTATAAAAAAGCCCTTCGTAAAGCTTGGACATCTTACTACTCATCACTAATTGAAGAAAATAAGAACAACCCCAGGTTTCTTTTCAGCACTGTAGCCAGGCTGACAAAGAGTCAGAGCTCTATTGAGCCGAGTATTCCTTTAACTTTAACTAGTAATGACTTCATGACTTTCTTTGCTAATAAAATTTTAACTATTAGAGAAAAATAATCCCAACCATCCCAAAGACATGTCGTTCTCTTTGGCTGCTTTCAGTGATGCCGGTATTTGGTTAGACTCTTTCTCTCCGATTGTTCTGTCTGACTTATTTTCATTACTTACTTCCTCCAAACCATCAACATGTCTATTAGACCCCATTCCTACCAGGCTGCTCAAGGAAGCCCTACCATTAATTAATGCTTCGATCTTAAATATGATCAATCTGTCTTTATTAGTTGGCTATGTACCACAGGCTTTGAAGGTGGCAGTAATTAAACCATTACTTAAAAAGCCATCACTTGACCCAGCTATCTTAGCTAATTATAGGCTAATCTCCAACTTTCCTTTTCTCTCAAAAATTCTTGAAAGGGTAGTTGTAAAACAGCTAACTGATCATCTGCAGAGGAATGGTCTATTTGAAGAGTTTCAGTCAGGTTTTAGAATTCATCATAGTGCAGAAACAGCATTAGTGAAGGTTACAAATGATCTTCTTATGGCGTCAGACAGTGGACTCATCTCTGTGCTTGTTCTGTTAGACCTCAGTGCTGCTTTTGATACTGTTGACCATAAAATTTTATTACAGAGATTATAGCATGCCATAGGTATTAAAGGCACTGTGCTGCAGTGGTTTGAATCATATTTATCTAATAGATTACAATTTGTTCATGTAAATGGGGAATCTTCTTCACAGACTAAGGTTAATTATGGAGTTCCACAAGGTTCTGTGCTAGGACCAATTTTATTCACTTTATACATGCTTCCCTTAGGCATTATTATTAGACAGCATTGCTTAAATTTTCATTGTTACGCAGATGATACTCAGCTTTATCTATCCATGAAGCCAGAGGACACACACCAATTAGCTAAACTGCAGGATTGTCTTACAGACATAAAGACATGGATGACCTCTAATTTCCTGCTTTTAAACTCAGATAAAACTGAAGTTATTGTACTTGGCCCCACAAATCTTAGAAACATGGTGTCTAACCATATCCTTACTCTGGATGGCATTACCCTGACCTCTAGTAATACTGTGAGAAATCTTGGAGTCATTTTTGATCAGGATATGTCATTCAAAGCGCATATTAAACAAATATGTAGGACTGCTTTGTAGACTGCTCACAGGGGACTGCTTGCAGCCGCCGCGATGCTCCACCACAGGAAAAACACCTCTGTTGGAAGCCTTAAGGACAAGTTGGAACATGTCCAGCTGTTAAACAATTTCTCATATACTCACTCCAGTGAAAGCCATCAAAAGCTGCCTGGATTTTACAAATGGTTATCAACACGGAGGTGTTTTTCCTGTGCCGACGCACCGCGCAGGCTGCGTCCCGATGCGCGGACGCGTCCGCACGTCTTTCATTAAAAAAATCTCCTTTAACAGTGGAATATCCGGATAAAATGCTGAAACCGACTTCTTCTGAAACTTCTCTGTTCTCTCACGACGTCCTGGATCAATAGAGCCTTAAATATGGAGGTTTTCAGCTTGAAACAGGCTGACGACGGCGCCTGGGACCGCTGCGCGACATCCCGCTCTGTGGGAAGTCCTTAAAGTGACAGTATTACCTCAAAATCTCTCATCAGCCATTAAACTTTTCACCGAAAACCAGCTTAATTTTTCGAACCGTGTCCACTTCGATGTGCCTCACAGGTTTAGAAAAAATTTTGATCAAACAAAGCACCAGTCTTTCAGCAACTTCTCAGACAAAGGAATTCTGACGAGGGGCTGGACGACTCCTCCCACAAGGAGTGCTCGCAGGCGAATGATGTCACCGACAGGCGTGGAAAAACTCACGCATGCGCACGAGGGTTCAAGCATGTCTGACGTAAAAACATATGAATGAAATCCATATAGTTTTTGAAAAAATAAAAAGGACCTATACTTTATTGACAGACCTCGTATGTTTCAACAGTCCACCTGGGGTAAATTCAGTTGATTGGACATTATTTGGAAATGCACACACCTGTCTACACTGAAAAAAATGCTACTGTGGATCAACTTAAAAAAAATTGATGTAATTTGTTACAGCTATTTTTTTTAGTTTCTCACAATGTATGAGGTCTATTAGAAAAGTATCCGACCTTATTATTTTTTTCAAAAACCATATGGATTTGAATCACGTGTGATTGCGTCAGACAAGCTGGAACCCTCGTGCGCATGCGTGAGTTTTCCACGCCTGTCGGTTGTGTCATTCGCCTGTGAGCAGGCTTTGAGTGAGGAGTGGTCCACCCCCTCGGCGGATTTTCATTGTCAGGAAATGGCGGAATGATTTGGGCTTTTTTTCCATCAGAATTTTTTCAGAAACTGTTAGAGACTGGCAGCTGGAAACCATTAGAAAAATTTATCTGGCTTTTGGTGAAAATGTTACGGGCTTGGTAGAGAATAAGGAGTGTTACTGTCGCTTTAAGGACGGCCCCCAGCGGCTGTGGGGCACTCCGCGCTCCGAAGCCGCCATCGACAGGCTGAACGACCATTTCATTTCTAAACGGATGGCTGTCTGGATCCGTGACCATCGTGTGCCATTTCTCTGGTTATCACAAGAGCTGGACATCAACCATTTTCCGGCAGATTTCACTTTTAACAAGAGATTTTGTCATGGAAAGCCGAGCGGAGGCTTCGCGCGTCACGATGGATTCGCTACTGGAGCGAGACAAAACCACCTCCGTTTTGGTCTCACAGGATGGCTTTGAGATGGCGTTCAGACAGCTGTCGGTGGTTTTTCCATCAAGTGATTATCCGAGAAATTGTGGATGTGCCTGGACATGCCAGAACATGTCCAGTGAGGCTTCATCACGGCGTTGCTTTGCGCCATGTGGCACCGCAAGCTTGAACCTTCGTGCGCATGCGTGAGTTTTTCCACGCCTGTCGGTTGTGTCATTCGCCTGTGGGCAGGCTTTGAGTGAGCACTGGTCCACCCCTCCCGTCGGATTTCTTTTGTCTGAGAACTTGCTGAGAGACTGCCGCTTTGCTCCATGAAATTTTTTTCAGAAACTGTTAAAGACAGGCAGTTGGAAAAAACAGCAAGCAAAAAAACACCTCCGTCTTGGAAGTCTCACAGGACATGTTGGGGCATGTCCAGCTGTTACACAATTTGGACAGACCTCGTACACGTTATGACGATCAGTCCACAGAAGTCAAATATTCTTTGGAGTATTCTGCACTCTAAAACAAATTATTTGCTCAGTTTAAAAACAAAACAAAACCCTGAAATAGCAATTTGCATGTTTTTTAAAGAAATTCTAACTCAGCCACTGAGTACACACAAGACACTTATAGTAAGACAAACCCAAGTTTAGCAACGCATTTAATTAAGTGGTTTTGTAAACTTAATTTGCTTTGTCCTCTACACTGTTAATTAATTTTAACCAATTTAATTTAAAGGTTTTGGTGTTGTTAGTTAGTCAAGTTATTTAATTTAAGTTTTTCAAGCTTCTTTAGTTTGCCTCCATTCAACTCAGTAATGTTCATGCAAAATATTACCTTAATTTTCTCTCTCTCTCTCTCTCTCTCTCTCTGAAGGTGGTGTGAACATTGTAGTATGTACATAATGTTCTTTTGTCAATTGAAGAATTTTTCCATATTTTGAAAGAGTGTAAATTTGGTGATATTTTCTATTTTGTTAAGGTCGGTGTCATTGTGAACCCCAGGATCTGTTTGTCTGAAGATAATGGCAGTGCAGTACAGTTTGGTGTACTATGTGTGTAATTGGTGTCAAATGGTGAAATGTTCTTTGCTCAAGAACTTGAGTGTTGTATTTGATACTGTTCCTTTCCAAAGTAGAAATGGATCCTAATATAGCTGTAAATGGTTAACTTTATCTGTAAAACTGCTGATTTTGAGAAGGACATGAAATGATTATTGTGGAATTATAGTCATTTTCCGACTGTTCACTTGAATGCCTGTACTGGACAAGGCAAGGGAATCTATTGGCACACCAGCCGCCACTGGGGTGAATGTGATGCATAATTGTAAAGCTCTTTGAGCGTCTGATGCAGATGGAAAAGCGCTATATAAATGCAGTCCATTTGATGATACGCAAATTCCAGAAATTTTTTTTTGTTTATTTCTGATGATAGTGAACAGATGTTTAGAGGGACATATGTTGCATATGCAAAATCTAGGTTTTCCTTCAAAGGAAACTATAAGACCAGAATTGTTGTGTGGGCCGCCAGAAGAGGAGGTACTGCTGGCCCACCACCAGAGGGCGCCCTGCCTGAAGTGCGGGCTTCAGGCACGAGAGGGCGCTGCCGCCACGGACACAGCCGGGGGTGACAGCTGTCACTTATTGTCTCATGACAGCTGTCACCCATCTACACTTCACCGTACTACTGCATAAAACCCGGACGTCATCTCCACCTCATTGCCGAGATATCATCTACCTGTGAAGGTAATATTCTCTGCTGTATCTGAACTTAACACTGACTTTATAGTCTGAACTTCTTTGCAGCCGTTTTCCTGTGGGTGTTGCCTTATCTGTGGGATTGGCGTTTTGGTGGGATCAGCGACGGCTTCGCTTCACACCCCAACCAGATAAGTGGCTAACAGGAGCTGCACGAGTGTGTGATTAGAGGTGGAGGTGACTTTCCACCTTCTGACTGTTTTTGTTACTGGGTGTGCACACCCACATCTCACTGTTTGTGCTCCTCGCCAGCAGTACCAGATCCGACAGTCGGGGACGGTGATCACCTGGGAATTCGGGACTTGGTGGCTCCAGTATTCACCAGGTTCGGTGGCGGCAGAAATCGTGTGGTTCCGGCTCTTCTCAGGACAGACGTCTTCTATCCTCGAGCCTGCCCACACATCACCTTTGTGTATTGACTGCTATCAGATTCTGAGATTGTCTGTATATCCGTTGTGCACATTCACAACATTAAATTGTTACCTTTTGGCTCATCTATTGACCGTTCATTTGCGCCCCCTGTTGTGGGTCCGTGTCACTACACTTTCCCCAACAAGAATTTGGATTTAAAAGTGTAATTTCAGTAAAGCGCTTAATTATGGAAGAAAATGAATATTGGATTAAAAACATGGATTTTACAGCAGGGGTAAATTTCCATGACTGATGACCCATAGTTGAACTCACAGGCCTGGCGATTTTCCATGAAGTGGTCTCCTCACACCTGCATGTTTCTGGAAGAAATGACGTCACTGACTGCGGTATTTATTGGTGTAAGATTTGCTAAGTTTGGAAAGGCCACCCACTTTGGGTGGAGACACTGACCCCTGAGATGTCTAAAAGTCCATTGTTATCTTTGTTTTTTGAAGCAGTCCTGGTGTTTACTGTTTTACTGGGACTCTGTGAGCTGCTTCCTTTTGCCAGCAAAAAATAAAACTGTCTCTTTGAGACTTGATTTTGTCTGACCTTTCTGGACACCTTTAAGAAAATGTTTTAATAATTTAGCACAGCTAAAACACTTAGACTCTTGTCTGGTGATCAGGGACTTTGTCCTAAGTCTCCACCACACAATACACATAGACATCCTAGATGAAAACCTGCTTCAGAGTGCTCTTGACCTCAGACTGGGGTGACGGTTCATCTTTCAGTAGGACAAGGACCCTAAGGCCGGGTTCACACGGCAGGATAATTAGGCCGACATCGGACCCGATCTTCCCCTTCCGACAATCTTAAGGACGCCCCGACAATCGTGATGATGCTAAAGATAATCTTATCAGCAGATATTCCTCCCATGTGTGGTGTGTTAAGAGCGCTCTGATCTGCTCGGAAGGGCATCAGGAGCGCTCCGATCGGAAATCGGGGATATTCAACATGTTGGATTTTTTTGGCCCGATATCGCAGCATGCGTTGTGACCACAAACGAGCATGCAGCCTGCTGAATGTGATGTGCAGCCAATCAGAAAGCGAGGTGACGGACGTACGATGCAGAGAATAAAATCAAAACAGCTGTTCTAACTTACCAGAAAGTCCGGTGGTCGCGCTGTCTCCACTCCTTTAAAGAACACCTTTTCTTTTTCTTTTTGTATCATTTTTTCCCCCTGTTGTAAATAGTCCACAAAGTACCTCCGTTTGTTTACTCTGAAGTCACGTTTAATCTCGTGAGATTTTGCGAGATTTCCTGTCTGAACTGTAAATGTTCGTATGTGAAATCTGTTCGTGTGTGGTGTTGTTGTCCTTACCGTGTGGCTGAACACCACACACTGTACGACCAAACCTGTTAGATCCATGATTTTTTATCTTCACGTGTATGGTCTCTCAGGTTTTGGAAACCTACAGATAATTTTAAAATCCTGTCGTGTGAACCAGGCTTAAGACAACCCTGTGAATGTCCTTGATTGGCCCAGCCAGAGCCCAGACCTGAATCTGACTGAACATGTCTGGAGAGATCTGAAAATGGCTGTGCACCGATGCTCCCCGTCCAACTTGATGGAGCTTGAGAGGTGCTGCAAAGAGGAATGAGCAAAATTGCCCAAAGGTAGGTGCACCAAGCTTGTGGCATCATATTCAAGAAGACGCGAGGCTGTAATTGCTGCCAAATATGCTTCAATAAAATTAGTCCCAATTGGTGATGTAGTCCAAAGCTAAAAACACCTGCAGCTCTGAAACAAAATCTCTGTGTCCACATCAATGCAAAGCCTTTCTGTGTTTTAAGCTTACCTTCTTCCTCTTCTCTGGAAGTGAAAGCCCTGTTCGAGCACTCGTATTGAGCAAAGGGTGTGAATACTTACAGATTGTACATGTGGTTTCTTAGTTTTTATTTTTAACAAGAGCAATCAGAGATTTTTGATGTCCGCCAAGGGTTGACGAGGACTCAAAATAAAAGCTGTGTGATACACATTGTGACCCGGACTTTACCTGGATCCGGATTTCACAACAGATGTTGCAATCTAATATTTAATTCACAAGATGAAACAAAATAGTTCCTTCAAAGCCTAAATAAAATGAAAGCTTGTTCCAGAATCATGGCCTAATATATATCTGTGGTGAAAATTGTCATAAAAATCCATATTGTAGTTTTGACAGCCACATAAATAAAGAAAGGCTGATGATTTTATTTCATCATTGGCAGATGTAATAAATTTGCAAAAATAAAAAAATAACTTTTTTCACCTTGTCATTATAGGGTGTTGTGAGTAGAATTTTGAGGAAAGTAATTAATTTACTCCATTTTGGAATCAGGCTGTAACATAAAGTGTGAAAAAAGTGAATCAGGTATTTTGGTGAAATTGACTCAAAAGTATTGCAGAAGTTATGTAACACATTACTTATTATTATTAATTCAGAGACAGTAATATTATAATGAAATTATTTACTTTGAAATAACAGTAACTAGTATTCTATAATGTGTTACATTTTGTGTCTGAGCTTTAACTGTTGCTGCCCACTGTTTCAACAGAATGCAATTCTAAATTGCTGTAAGTTGTTGAGTCAGTTTCTCACCAGGCTAGTTCTGCAAGTAACCTCACAGTAGTTTCAGTGCAGCTGTCTGAAGTCTACTAGACTCATTTGTGCTTGCAAACCTCGGGTAGCTGAGTGAATAAGGAACTGGCCTGCCAATTTGTAGACCTGTGTGTGAATCCCGCTTATGCTACCTGTCTGTGTCCTTGGCAAATAAAACTTTGACTATTAAATATGTAGGTTAAGATTAAAAGGCACCACTGGCAGAAACAGTCACATTTAGTTTGTCAGATTCAAACAAAAACATGTCATATGCCACAACATCTTAAATTGTTTAAAAATGTGTCATTATTAATAATATATAATGATTCAACAATAAATGAATTTGGCTTCTTTACTTTAAGACCCTTTGAGGTCAAACTGACTGATCAATTAAAACTAATACATTTGACATATCATGAGACTGTTGTGGTCGGGTCCTGTGGGCTGATTTTTGGGACTTCATTCTAAGGCTTTTCCTCTCGTCTGTGGGTGCGTGTGTGAGAGAATGTGGATGCGTGCGTTTCCTGGTGCCTGGCTTTCGTAGGTGCGAGTGTGCATGAATCTGCCATCCCTCCGTTTGTACCCCTTTCTCTGTGCGTGCTGACGTAGGTGTGATGAACACACGTCCCGTCTGTGTGGTGGAGGTACGAGTAAATGTGTGTGTGTGTCTATAGAGCGTTTGCAATAACGTCACTGGGTCCCGCCCCCCCGCCATGTTGGAGGACAAGCAAACACTCTAACATGGCGGACGATGTAGAAAGAAGTGTTGAAGAGAGAGAATATCAAGCGAATTTACGCACAGAGTTGTACCATTTTAATCCAACTTTGCATGTTCCCTGTTGCAGATATAACATTTACAATTAGTGCCTTACTTTGGGAACTTGATGAGGTTTGTCTCCGATTTTTTAGCCCATGCAAGACTTCACTGTCACAACCAAATTTATCCTTAATGCAGAAAATTATTTTAAAGAGATTGCAACACCAGAAAATGATCATTATTAAAATAACAACCAATATATTTTATTTAAAGAAACAAGGAGAGTTATCTAAACTTCCTTTTTTCTTGGTGACATGATTCACACTCCAAAAATCTGGCATTTCCCCAAAGTACACCTTTTGGAGCACCCCAATTCTGGTCGACTGCCTTTTATTTTAAGGACAAGACATCTGCATGACTTGTACAGGGTGTTACACAAGTCATGACAACAAGGTACCTGGATCATGTAGTCCCACTAAATTGAGTCTGTTGTAAAAGGTTTTACACAATGGACACAAGTGAAAGATGCTGGAAAATGGAAGGAAAATATTTTTCATTCATCCAGGACACAAAAGGAGTAGGACACTATTTCTGCAATATTTGAGCAGGACAAAAGGGAATGATTGGGAGAAGGGGAAGCTGATTAATTAGAATTACTGTAATCCAAGTAATATTTGTGGCAGGAAATTTTTGCAGATTTGTGGAAATTGCTTAAAAATTCTTTATTTTGTGCTTTATAATTTCACAGTTCCAATGTATTTCTTTAGTAAAGTCAATTAAAATTTCATTATTTGCGCAGATTAATTTTACAGATTGTAGACTCCCACAAAATCAGCAAAATTAAAATGCCTGCAAAGATTTCCTGGTTTACAGTACTAGTGTAAACTAAAAAAAAAAATGCATGATTCATTTACAACTTCATTTATTTCACAATTTAATAACTGAACAATAGATGGAGACACATTTGATAATACACGGACAGCAAACGAGTACAGTTCTGTCAAGAAGAACCAGTCCCTCACTACCTATTTCAAATTTAATCAAACTGAACAATAGATGGAGACAAATTTGTCAGTGCACAGCAAACAACTGCAGTTTTGTCAAGAAGGGTCCAATCCTCATTTTCCTCTCTAGTCACCAGATCGATTGCTATAGGACCATTTAGAATAGTATACTTCTGTCTAACACACACACCCTATCACTCTCTCTACATGTATTCTTACAGTTGCAATTTTTCAGGTATTAATTATCTCAGCCATGGACAATTGCTTTTTACCACGAAGAAAAGCTGGAATTTTGGCTTTGGCACACATCAATCCAACATCATCCCTGATATCAAAACCCGTCAGCTAACACGACGTCACCAGGCAAAAGGTTGTCTAAATAACCACAGTTCTCAGTCAGATGTTTATCGCTGACTCTACCTCCCCATGACTTAGAGATAAAAGATATTAACCCCTGAGGTGTGATGCCTATCAAAAATTTTACAGTGTTATGATGCTTATATGAGCTCCAGGTTTGTGCCCGTGCCATAAGATTTGAGGGTCTATCAATAAAAACCTCAAAACAGTCTATTATGACTGCCACTTTCTTTCCTAAGTTAACTTGAAAACACATAGGCATGGTTTTTTTCTCAGTTCCTCTCTTGATGGCCATTTAACAAGAAACAAAAGTCTAGCATGCATTACATCAATTACAAATCTGAATGTCCTTGTAAATCTGTAGGCCAGATCTTGAGTCTTAGTCTCATTAATGTGAGCATGACCTGTTGGAATTTTGTCAGAGCACTTCTTCCTGTATAGTTAATGAATGGGCTTGCAAAGTTGAAAACATGCATCAATAAAACATAGCTCTGCAAACCAGTGTAAAATGTTACACGATTATCATCAGTTTTAAAGCACTCCTCATTCAGTTCATAACTGTTACATTTTTCTTTTAGACTCTGGTTCTCATCCAAAAGTCGATTTATTTCAGCTTGCATGCCTAAAATGGCATCCCCAGACAAGTCTGTTTGGGTTCCCTTTTCACTCAGCAACTGTACTTCATCAATTTCCATCGACTCTTTGAACAGCTGTAGCTCCAATAGTGCTGAGGCAGCTTCCACTTCACGCTTTTTTTGAGCACGCTCTAGCCTCCTTTCATGACGTGGTGTGGCTCCATTAGTACACTTTATTTTATCGTGGCCGAGATTTAAGGACGGGGCCCAATCTGGGTTGCTTTCATCATACAGCGCTGCTGGCTTTCCTGAAAGGATAAAATGAAAAGAAAAATAATTTCTTTTTGGTAGGAGGAAGAGGGACATTCAAGTGGCTCAGGTTCCGCTAGCTGTCTGCCCTGATGATCTTCTTAGTTGCAACCTAAATATATAAAAAAAGAAGGGTTAGGGTCTGGATGAATGGGTGCGGCTAGAGGGACAGGAAATGGGAAAGAAATTACATATAAATATAGCAAGTGTAAAATGAAAAGTGCTTGGAATGTAATTTTACACTTGATTCTTGTACTCACCTAACTTTCAAAATTAATTTACTGATAAGCATGAACTGTGCATGTGCTTGTGTGTTTGTGTGTACATGTAGCTACAGCATGTACAGTGCTGTGTGTGTGGTTACTCAACTGCATGTAGATTTTATGACAATTTGACATAATATATGTATACACGTTAATAAATGTATACATATTACATTTTATACTGTATATACATACTACTTTGTACATAAAACACACTAGTTAAATAGGGAGACTGACCTTTAATGAAATGATCTGAACAGATCTGTAGATTGGGCAAACTGGACTCGGATGTAAGGTCACTTCTAGCTATCCGTGCCAGCCAGATTGCTCGCCTCTTTGAAGACAGTTCTCGCGTATTTTCTCCTTGATGCTCGATAATTGCCGGTAACCTGAAGAAACTGTGAGTAGTTTCCCTGTTCTTACGATTACTACAGCCGATTATACCACAAAAACTCGGCATTTTATCGCATAAATCTTCAGATTTGCGTCCACTTGTGTGTACACAGCTAGCTGTAGTGTGTGCGTTGTTTTGCTTGTCCACCAACATGGTGGAACGGAAGTTTCGTGACGTCATTTGCACGGACCCTATATGTTGCGCCGCTCCTCCAGGAGCCCCTCCTTCCTTTGTCTCTGCAGAGTGAGTCTCACCACTCACTCTGAGTGAGTGAGTGGTGAGACTCCTGCCCTGCCATCTCCTTTTCTCCCACTGTTTACGGTTGCCATGGTGTCCAGCCAGTTGTGTGCAACACCTGTCATGCCCCCCCCCCCCCCCCCCCCCCGTTCTGATATGTTCGTCTGTGATGTGGGTCGTTTGTTGGTTAAACTTTCTGTTGTTGCTTCTGGTGTAGCCGCAATTGGTTCCCTGCGGAGCGGTATTTGACAGCTGTCATGTGAGGGGCCCCTCCCCCTCATGCATCTTGTGTTTAAGTCTTCCGGGGTTTTCATGTATTTTATTTCTCCTTACAGTGATTGGATTTTGTTCTCTACCACTTTTGTTTATTCATGTTCAGGTTTTATTTTCCCAGACTGTTTGTGTAGATTGTTTCTTGTGCACTCATTGGTTTCCTTCCACGTGCGCCCTTTGTTCCGGTCATTATTCTCAGCTGTATGTAATTTGGTTTTGGCTTTATAAGCCACGCCCTTGTGTGTGTTAGTTGCAGGTCGATTGCAACCTGTTTCATCCACAGGTTCTCCTCCACATGTCCTGTGTTAGCTGTTAGTAAGTAATTCACACTGTCCATTTTGACAGTTGATTCTAGTCATTTGGTTGTCACTTTGTTAGTCTTTTCAACCACTTGCAGTTTGGCTTTCAGAAGAGTTTTGTTTTCATCCTCACTGTCTTCCTTTTTGACAGTAGTCTGGAGTTGCTCATTATCCTCCAGTTTGCTTTTTGATCTCAGTCACATTGGGTTTGAAATTTTTGGTGAACATTTTTGTCTTTTGGAGTCTGTCCTGTTTTTTCTAGTTTTTGGATGTTTCTTGGAATTGATGTTAACTATTATTCTGGAGTTCAATAAATAACTGTATATTTGCCATCATCTCTTGTGTCTTTTGGCTACCTGCATTTTGGGTCCAAACCTGCCTTCGTTGGGGACTAAACCATGACAGAATCGACAGGCCAAAACATGGACCCTGCAGGTAGCTTACCTGCCTTCCCTGTGTTCAGGAGGTTCTGTGAACA
Organism: Thalassophryne amazonica; assembly: GCF_902500255.1. Taxonomy (NCBI): domain Eukaryota; kingdom Metazoa; phylum Chordata; class Actinopteri; order Batrachoidiformes; family Batrachoididae; genus Thalassophryne; species Thalassophryne amazonica. Next base: position 68,471,527 of record NC_047116.1, read on the forward strand.
GTTCAATTTATGTTTTACTTCCTTCCAAGGAACTAAAAATAAGAAACAGAAAAAGAGATGTCGTGACTGCTCAGACCGTTGTCAGTGCCCACCCATGGGCAGTAGCCATTTTTCCAGAGCTGTCAGTATTAGAAAGTCTCTTGGAATGTACGACACCCCCGGAGTGGGCACGTGATCCTGTGACCTTTTTTCAGTCATGGAGACAGGATCCCCGGGTGCCACTCTCCCATCAGGTTGGTAGCCACACCTCCCAGGACCCTCTAGGGGGTTTCATTAGGCACACGTTAGCCACCTAGCCCACCTCCAAGCCACCTCCCATCGTGACTGCCTCTACTGTCTGCAACCCGGGAAATTGGAAAACCCCACAGAAGAAGAGAAAAGGCCGTGCCAGGACTGTGGGTGGGGAAGGTGAAGGTTGTAATATATTTGTCAGTTCTGTGGCGATAGCGGATCTTTTGTTGCCATCCGGGCCGCCTCTCATAGTTGAAGACAACCAAGACGTTCGTCCAGAAGCCAAAGCCACCACACTGGCAGTCACTGACCTGTCAGGAGGTATCTCCCTTCCATCCCTTCAGCCCCTGATTTCAGCTGCCCATAACATTCTGTCGATGAATTTAGTGTCTTTACTCCACGATACAGCCACTCTGCACAGACTTGTGGCCAAACTTCAGTCCCCCTCCATCATGCCAGATCAGGTCACCATAACTCTCTTTGTTTCCACACTCCGTGCAGTTTGTGACACCCTTCAAGCGGCTACTCCCCCGACAGCCGCCCCTCAGCCTGGCTCGTCGGGGTCTTGCCTATCTATCTATCTATCTATCTATCTATCTATCTATCTATCTATCTATCTATCTATCTATCTATCTATCTATCTATCTATCTATCTATCTAGCTAGCTAGCTAGCTAGCTAGCTAGCTAGCTAGCTAGCTAGCTATCTATCTATCTATCTATGTTGCTTCCTGCTCCCCTGACCAGCTCACAGTCAGCAACCACGAAGGATTCAGCCTCCCAGATGGTGTTGACCTCAGGGCCTGAGCAAGAGAAGTCACTACCCTTTTGGGATGAGGTCTCTCTTGGTTCTGGGGCAGGTTTGGGGAAGGTTAATGGCTGTGTATTGTCTTACAGGCCCACAGGCAAACCGGGCGGCCACACAGCCGAAGCAGATCCCAGATCTCTGTGTGATACTACACCAGTGGCTGACGAGGACCACTCAGTGCTGCTCGGCCCTCCACCAACAGCTGAAGAGGAGGCCACAGCGTCGTTCAGTCCTCTGTCAGCAGCCGATGGGGTTGGCACAGCACCACTCGGTGATCCTCAAGTGGTAAAGAGGATCCTACAGTACTGCTAAGCTCTCTTCCAGCGGTTGAAGAGGATGCCACAGTGCCGCTCGGCCCTCCGCCAGCGCCCGATGGGGTTGCCACAGCGCCACTCAGTGATCCTCAAGTGGTCAAAGTGGATCCCACAGTGCCGCTCGGCTCTCCGCCAGCGGTTGAAGAGGGTCCCACAGGGCCACTTGGCCCTCTGCCAGTGGCTGAAGAGGATCTCACGGTGGCGTTCGGACCACGGTCATCAGATGAAACAGACTCTGAGGTGCCACCATACAACCTGTCCATGGCCGGGGAGGATTCCCAAGGCATCATCCTGGAGTCCTTCATAGGCACAGTTGGTGAGCCCCTGCAGAACTCCGGGGTGATATTTTTTACATTTAAAATTTGAAATAAAATCATGGAGTGGGTGTTTTGCAAAAAGAGGCCTTATGTCTCCAGCCACTGTTTTTTTCTGGCGCGACTGGGCCCTTACCCAGCACAGAGTACAGGATAATACCCCTGTTGTTATTACAATCCAGTTAATCACCTTTTCCTGTTCAGAGTGACACCAGACCTTTTTTCCAGTCTGTTTGTAGACTTTCCCCCAGACAGAAACAAAGGTTGCACGTTATCCCACAAAAACAGTGTCTCCACTGCCTATAGTGGTTCAGCCTGGATAGCACAGATCCTGGAATCTCCTGGTTTTTGCTGCTTCATTACTCTTGACGTCTGATTGCAATTTGGTGGTTTCCAGCTTAATGTAGGATGAGCCATAAAGACCAGCACCAGAGACCCACCACCACCCTGGCAGGAGGATCAGTTTGATACAACTGCTTAATGTAGCCAGCCCCGTGAGACAGTACAGCACAGTCACCTGTCAGGGTTATAATGGTTCCACCATCCCGTCATAGTGCTTGCTGTGCTCTGATGGAAGGCAGCAGCTCAGTTACTCTCACTTAGAGCACAAACTGTTTGCTGTGGCCGTATCACTCAACAAGAAGATTTCTATTCTGATTATTGATACATTGTGTCATGTGCTAATAAGGTAAAAGATGATCAAAGTTGTTCAACAGTTTATGTCTCACAGGCGAAAATGGAAAATTATCATATTTGTTAGATTTCAGTAAAATAAATTTTTAATTTATAAACCATTTTAAACCATGTAAACACTGCATTGAAATACTGCTTATAACTGCACATGTACAACCCCTGGCAAAAATTATGGAATCACCAGCCTCGGAGGATGTTCATTCACTTGTTTAATTTTGTAGAAAAAAAGCAGATCACAGACATGACACAAAACTAAAGTCATTTCAAATGGCAACTTTCTGGCTTTAAGAAACACTATAAGAAATCAGGAAAAAAAATTGTGGCAGTCAGTAACGGTTACTTTTTTACACCAGAGGGAAAAAAATATGGAATCACTCAATTCTGAGGAAAAAATGATGGAATCATGAAAAACAAAAGAACGCTCCAACACATCACTAGTATTTTGTTGCATCACCTCTGGCTTTTATAACAGCTTGCAGTCTCTGAGGCATGGACTTAATGAGTGACAAACAGTACTCTTCATCAGTCTGGCTCCAACTTTCTCTGATTGCTGTTGCCAGATCAGCTTTGCAGGTTGGAGCCTTGTCATGGACCATTTTCTTCAACTTCCACCAAAGATTTTCAATTGGATTAAGATCCGGACTATTTGCAGGCCATGACATTGACCCTATGTGTCTTTTTGCAAGGAATGTTTTCACAGTTTTTGCTCTATGGCAAGATGCATTATCATCTTGAAAAATTATTTCATCATCCCCAAACATCCTTTCAATTGATGGGATAAGAAAAGTGTCCAAAATATCAATGTAAACTTGTGCATTTATTGATGATGTAATGACAGCCATTTCCCCAATGCCTTTACCTGACATGCAGCCCCATATCATCAATGACTGTGGAAATTTACATGTTCTCTTCAGGCAGTCATCTTTATAAATCTCATTGGAACGGCACCAAACAAAAGTTCCAGCATCATCACCTTGCCCAATGCAAATTCGAGATTCATCACTGAATATGACTTTCATCCAGTCATCCACAGTCCACGATTGCTTTTCCTTAGCCCATTGTAACCTTGTTTTTTTCTGTTTAGGTGTTAATGATGGCTTTCGTTTAGCTTTTCTGTATGTAAATCCCATTTCCTTTAGGCGGTTTCTTACAGTTTGGTCACAGACGTTGACTCCAGTTTCCTCCCATTCGTTCCTCATTTGTTTTGTTGTGCATTTTCGATTTTTGAGACATATTGCTTTAAGTTTTCTGTCTTTACGCTTTGATATCTTCCTGGGTCTACCAGTATGTTTGCCTTTAACAACCTTCCCATGTTGTTTGTATTTGGTCCAGAGTTTAGACACAGCTGACTGTGAACAACCAACATCTTTTGCAACATTGCGTGATGATTTACCCTCTTTTAAGAGTTTGATAATCCTCTCCTTTGTTTCAATTGACATCTCTTGTGTTGGAGCCATGATTCATGCCAGTCCACTTGGTGCAACTAATGAGCAGACTAATGAGCAGATCTGATTTGATGCAGGTGTTAGTTTTGGGGATGAAAATTTACAGGGTGATTCCATAATTTATTCCTCAGAATTGAGTGAGTCCATATTTTTTTCCCTCTGCTTGGTCTAAAAAAGTAACTGTTACTGAATGCCACAATTATTTTTCCTGATTTCTTATAGTGTTTCTTAAAGCCAGAAAGTTGCCATGTGAAATGACTTTAGTTTTGTGTCATGTCTATGATCTGCTTTTTTTCTACAAAATTAAACAACTGAATGAACATCCTCCGAGACGGGTGATTCCATAATTATTGCCAGGGGTTGTATGTGTGCAGTTATAAGCATGAGTAGGAGATTACCCAAACATGAATAACCAAATTTGGTTATTAAAGTTTGGGTAATCTCCTACTTATGTGGGGTTGATATGCATCCCTCTGGCCCTGGCCTGTGATTAAATTCGCTGTAGACCTGAGCTGTGATAAGAATCTGAGTGAGGAAACTTAGTGCAGGTCAGGATGCTTGTGAAGAGCCTGGCTGCTTTGTGTGGAGGTCAGAAGGTAGCGTGTTACAAGAGGCCATGACTTGGCAGCTGTCTAAGTTGCTGTTTTTGTGGCTTATCGCTTTCCAGCATAACCGGGTGTTGTGATCAGCTTTCTTGACTGAATGTTGGTTTTAGCCCACAGTGTAATGCACCAGGACTGTGATGAAAAAAGCTTAAGAGTGGAAGTAGAAGTAGATTTGCTGACGGCGTGAGGTACCTCTATCTGCTGTGCAACACAATGCAGTTACATACAGTAGTGTTCAGAATAATAGTAGTGCTATGTGACTAAAAAGATTAATCCAGGTTTTGAGTATATTTCTTATTGTTACATGGGAAACAAGGTACCAGTAGATTCAGTAGATTCTCACAAATCCAACAAGACCAAGCATTCATGATATGCACACTCTTAAGGCTATGAAATTGGGCTATTACTAAAAAAAAAAGTAGAAAAGGGGGTGTTCACAATAATAGTAGTGTGGCATTCAGTCAGTGAGTTTGTCAATTTTGTGGAACAAACAGGTGTGAATCAGGTCTCCCCTATTTAAGGATGAAGCCAGCACCTGTTGAACATGCTTTTCTCTTTGAAAGCCTGAGGAAAATGGGACGTTCAAGACATTGTTCAGCAGAACAGCGTAGTTTGATTAAAAAGTTGATTGGAGAGGGGAAAACTTATACGCAGGTGCAAAAAATTATAGGCTGTTCATCTACAATGATCTCCAATGTTTTAAAATGGACAAAAAACAAAAACAAAAAAAAAAAACAGAAAAGCGTGGAAGAAAATGGAAAACAACCATCAAAAGATAGAAGAATAACCAGAATGGCAAAGGCTCACCCACTGATCACCCACAAATACTGCCGGTATTTGGTTAGACTCTTTCTCTCCGATTGTTCTGTCTGAGTTATTCTCATTAGTTACTTCATCCAAACCATCAACATGTTTATTAGACCCCATTCCTACCAGGCTGCTCAAGGAAGCCCTACCATTATTTAATGCTTCGATCTTAAATATGATCAATCTATCTTTGTTAGTTGGCTATGTACCACAGGCTTTTAAGGTGGCAGTAATTAAACCATTACTTAAAAAGCCATCACTTGACCCAGCTATCTTAGCTAATTATAGGCCAATCTCCAACCTTCCTTTTCTCTCAAAAATTCTTGAAAGGGTAGTTGTAAAACAGCTAACTGATCATCTGCAGAGGAATGGTCTATTTGAAGAGTTTCAGTCAGGTTTTAGAATTCATCATAGTACAGAAACAGCATTAGTGAAGGTTACAAATGATCTTCTTATGGCCTCGGACAGTGGACTCATCTCTGTGCTTGTTCTGTTAGACCTCAGTGCTGCTTTTGATACTGTTGACCATAAAATTTTATTACAGAGATTAGAGCATGCCATAGGTATTAAAGGCACTGCGCTGCGGTGGTTTGAATCATATTTGTCTAATAGATTACAATTTGTTCATGTAAATGGGGAATCTTCTTCACAGACTAAAGTTAATTATGGAGTTCCACAAGGTTCTGTGCTACGACCAATTTTATTCACTTTATACATGCTTCCCTTAGGCAGTATTATTAGACGGTATTGCTTAAATTTTCATTGTTACGCAGATGATACCCAGCTTTATCTATCCATGAAGCCAGAGGACACACACCAATTAGCTAAACTGCAGGATTGTCTTACAGACATAAAGACATGGATGACCTCTAATTTCCTGCTTTTAAACTCAGATAAAACTGAAGTTATTGTACTTGGCCCCACAAATCTTAGAAACATGGTGTCTAACCAGATCCTTACTCTGGATGGCATTACCCTGACCTCTAGTAATACTGTGAGAAATCTTGGAGTCATTTTTGATCAGGATATGTCATTCAAAGCGCATATTAAACAAATATGTAGGACTGCTTTTTTGCATTTACGCAATATCTCTAAAATTAGAAAGGTCTTGTCTCAGAGTGATGCTGAAAAACTAATTCATGCATTTATTTCCTCTAGGCTGGACTATTGTAATTCATTATTATCAGGTTGTCCTAAAAGTTCCCTAAAAAGCCTTCAGTTAATTCAAAATGCTGCAGCTAGAGTACTGACGGGGACTAGAAGGAGAGAGCATATCTCACCCATATTGGCCTCTCTTCATTGGCTTCCTGTTAATTCTAGAATAGAATTTAAAATTCTTCTTCTTACTTATAAGGTTTTGAATAATCAGGTCCCATCTTATCTTAGGGACCTCATAGTACCATATCACCCCAATAGAGCGCTTCGCTCTCAGACTGCAGGCTTACTTGTAGTTCCTAGGGTTTGTAAGAGTAGAATGGGAGGCAGAGCCTTCAGCTTTCAGGCTCCTCTCCTGTGGAACCAGCTCCCAATTCAGATCAGGGAGACAGACACCCTCTCTACTTTTAAGATTAGGCTTAAAACTTTCCTTTTTGCTAAAGCTTATAGTTAGGGCTGGATCAGGTGACCCTGAACCATCCCTTAGTTATGCTGCTATAGACGTAGACTGCTGGGGGGTTCCCATGATGCACTGTTTCTTTCTCTTTTTGCTCTGTATGCACCACTCTGCATTTAATCATTAGTGATCGATCTCTGCTCCCCTCCACAGCATGTCTTTTTCCTGGTTCTCTCCCTCAGCCCCAACCAGTCCCAGCAGAAGACTGCCCCTCCCTGAGCCTGGTTCTGCTGGAGGTTTCTTCCTGTTAAAAGGGAGTTTTTCCTTCCCACTGTAGCCAAGTGCTTGCTCACAGGGGGTCGTTTTGACCGTTGGGGTTTTACATAATTATTGTATGGCCTTGCCTTACAATATAAAGCGCCTTGGGGCAACTGTTTGTTGTGATTTGGCGCTATATAAAAAAATTGATTGATTGATTGATTGATTGATCAGCTCCAGGATGATCAAAGACAGTCTGGAGTTACCTGTAAGTGCTGTGACAGTTAGAAGACACCTGTGTGAAGCTAATTTATTTGCAAGAATCCCCCGCAAAGTCCCTCTGTTAAATAAAAGACATGTGCAGAAGAGGTTACAATTTGCCAAAGAACACATCAACTGGCCTAAAGAGAAATGGAGGAATATTTTGTGGACTGATGAGAGTAAAATTGTTCTTTTTGGGTCCAAGGGCCGCAGACAGTTTGTGAGACGACCCCCAAACTCTGAATTTAAACTATGGTTTTGGGCTTATATATATCGCATAACAGGTATCATGGATCAGTTTGGATATGTCAAAATACTTGAAGAGGTCATGTTGCCTTATGCTGAAGAGGACATGCCCTTGAAATGGGTGTTTCAACAAGACAATGACCCCAAGCACACTAGTAAATGAGCAAAATCTTGGTTCCAAACCAACAAAATAAATGCCTCGCAGATGTGAAGAAATCATGAAAAACTGTGGTTATACAACTAAATACTAGTTTTGTGATTCACAGGATTGCTAAAAAAGCAGTTTGAACATAATAGTTTTGAGTTTGTAGCGTCAACAGCAGATGCTACTATTATTGTGAACACCCCCTTTTCTACTTTTTTTACTGTTAGCCCAATTTCATAGCCTTAAGAGTGTGCATATCACGAATGCTTGGTCTTGGATTTGTGAGAATCTACTGAATCTACTGGTACTTTGTTTCCCATGTAACAATAAGAAATATACTCAAAACCTGGATTAATCTTTTTAGTCACATAGCACTACTATTATTCTGAACACTACTGTATAATCTTTAGCTTAAGAAAAAAGTGTCTGCAGACAAATATCATATAATTTTTTTCCAACTATCAGTTAAATATCCTTGCATTACATTTGACACCAAGTCAGGCAAATTCATTCTTTGCGATATATAGTAGTGTGTGGCCTTGACATTTAATCAGTTCTGTTCACATCCATCGATCGACTGTATTGTTGACTCACATGGTACCAAAACAGTTTGTAGCCAGTATAGATTAAACAGTTGTGACATTGAGTTTGACCATGAAATTCCATGACCTTGACCTTGTCTTCCACGAACTCTGACGTTGGAGCTTGCCGCAGCTCATTTTAAGGTAACCTGACCAACGCTAATTCCTGTATTAGAGCTTTTGATTTCCCTGGTGTTTCCAGGCACTCTCCTGTGTGCCTCCCATGTCACATATGCTCCTGGCTCCATGACTATCTGCACCACGTCACTTTGGAGCTCTCCGGCTCTCAGCTACAATGTCTCAGTTCAGTTAAGTTCCTTCATGTTTTGTGGGATTCCGCTCTCACACAACTCCTGTTTATGAACTGTACCAAGGACTACACACAACTTCTGTAAGGACTCTTCTTGGTGTTGGGCCCAGTGACGTCCCTGTTGTTGATACCAAGAACTGTGTTACACTAGCACCACCATGTCTGCAGCGGGCACACATGTTGTGTGGGAGGTAAAAAGGAATGAAAGAGAGAGTTCAAAAGAAGAAGTGTAGACAGAGCCGTTCTGTTCTTTTGTTTTATGTGTCATTTTGTTTGCGACAGAGAGAGTCGCAGTAACACCTGTAATGCAACAGAGTAAAATAAATGCTACAGCTCCTCAGGGGACCTTCTGCTGTCTCCTCTTTTGCTCCACTGTACTGCCGTGAACAACAAACAGGGGTTAACCCTGAAGTCCAGCACAACGTCAACTCTGGAGCAAGAAGAAGCTCCCCTGTGTGTCTCCCAATAAAGCCTGGAGGTTTGACAGGAAATGTTAACATTGGCGACCATGAAGGGACTACTTCACGGCAGTAAAGTTTCAGAGGTGAGCATAAAACCTGGTGAAATAAATCGAGACAAGACAGCAGTATAAATAAAGAAGTCGGCAACGAGCTAATGCTAATGGCAGCCACTAGAGTGCGAAGAGATGTATGGGCGGGCTCCACAACACTACAACCCATTCATTATATTGACAAAGGCTGATGAACTTGTTGTAAAAGTAATTATGGACAAGAAGGAGAAAGAAAACCAGGGCTATAAAAGCTACAACCCGTTTGTGCACGATGATGAGCCCACTGAAATACAGTCAGAAATGAAACACTGAGCAGCGGCGCCACACAAGATTGTTAGAACAAATCCCTTCATTGAAGTGGCAGAGTTGGTATCACAGAGCCCGCAGTATTCAAGCACAAATCCTTTTACCCAAGCCCATCTCCGGGATTTTGTCCACAGTACACCACTGCCTCCTTAATTATTCTGGCCAAATCAGTCCTATTGTGTCTGCTCCAGGCTGTAACCCATTCAGAGACGTTTTACATGGACATTCAAACAAGCCATTTAATGGCGAGTAAAGAGGAAAGTGATCTGCGAGAAAAGGTCCCCACATTATGCCCAGGAAAGTATGATGAAACAACACCATGGAAGGAGTTTCTACACAGTTTTGAAAGCTGTGCTGAGGCAAACTACTGGCCAGAGAGGACAAAAACTAACAACTTAGTTCTGTTTATAGGGTCTACAGGTGCTAGTGTTCATTGAAACCCCCGGTCTTCACAATGGGATTATTGTTGTCTCGTGGAGGAGATGGAGCTTGCCTATGACTCTTCTTTAGAGTATGCAGCTGCTATGACCATTGAACTGAGGCAACGTGTACGCAGGCCAGGTGAATCCCTTCATGCTTTAAGGGACGACATCTGTGGGGAAATAGTGGCTTACAGTGACTGGACTGAAACTGAACAAGACACTGTTGGCGTGGAAGTTTTCACCAGCATTGTGGGCAATGCTGAGATCATGCAAAAGTTGCTGGAGCAACAGCCTCACACCCTAGCCCAAGCTTATGAAATTACTCGCTGTTATGAACTCATAAAACAAGCTGCTAGTAATGTTACCAATCTAATTCAAGCCTTGGTACATAACATGCCTGACAGGAGACAATGTGCTGCTGTAGGCAGGGAAGGAACAATTGAACAACCACAAGAGTTGGCTCTCCTTCCACATAGCCCTGAATGCAGAACCTTTTTTTCCCTGAAGCCCACCTGCTAGAAACAAAGACTTTAAAGCCTTAAAACGTGGGGTAGTTCGCTGCAGAAACTGTTCTGACATAGGTAATTTCAAAAACATTGCCCTTCCCCTAGAAAGGTGATAAAAGCTCAAGTTTCTTTTGATCCTACTGCTTTTGATCCTATTGACAGCCAGCAGGTGACAGTACTCCATCTCAACACCAGCAGCCAAGAAATAAACATCAACATGCAGCTCTTTGGACTAGATATATGCGCTGTCCTAGACAGTGGCGCCAGGAGAAATGTGCTGCTTCTGGACCTCTATAACTAAAATCAACCCAGCTCTTCACCTCCTACTACACACAACTTCTGTAAGGACTCTTCTTGGTGTTGGGCCCAGTGACATCCCTGTTGTTGGTGAAGCACGTGTCCCGGTTCAGATCACCAGTCGCCAAGTGAGTGTGGACGTTCTGGTAGCTGACATAGGGAGTAATGAAGCATTACTTGGTCATCCATTCCTGGAACAAGCCCGGGCACACCTAGACTTTGGTAACGAGCACATCACCCTGTTTGGCGAGGAGGTCCCTTATTTTTCCCTTTGGGGTAACTCCAAAGCACATGCTGTTAGAGTTGCCCGAAATATAGTCATTGAGCCCGGGAGGGAGTACATAGTAAAAGGTGGGGAGCACTCCAGTGGTCCTGTTCATGAAGAACTGATGCTCAGCCCAACTAAAGGTTTTGTACAGAAACATAAACTGCTTGTTGTCCATGTCCTGGTGGCACGCCAGCCCACCAAAGCTGTACCCATTTGGCTCTTCAGTCCTGGCACTACAGCTGTGACAATAAAGGAGTGGGCTGTAGCAGGGTTCCTCCATCCAGTTAAAACCCTGTAGCCCTCTGCTGTCATCCCGAACGTGCTATCAGTTACTGCTCCTTCCACTGTTCCACAACATTTGCACAAACTTTATATCCAAAGCTCCCCCAACTTTCTGATGAGGAAAGGGGCCGTCTGGCAGAGATGCTTTGTACCTACAGTGGTGTGTTTTCTTCTGGGCCTAACGACATTGGCCGCACCAACTTAGTCCAACATGACATAATCACTCAGCCTGGGGCACCAGTCAAGCTGGCACCCCACCGGATGGCGGCAGAGAAACAACATGATCCTGAGCATCAAAGTGCTGCGCGTCTTGTGACGCAGCAGATGTGACGGCCCAGCCCGTCACAGTCACAGCCACAGCAACATCGCATCACTTATGCTCATCCATCCATCCATCCATCCATTTTCTTCCGCTTTATCCGGAGTCGGGTCACGGGGCAGCAGCTCAAGCAAAGCTGCCCAGACCTCCCGATCCACACACACATCCCCCAGCTCCTCCAGGGGAACCCCAAGGCGTTCCCAAGCCAGCCGAGAGATGTAGTCCCTCCAGCGTGTCCTGGATCTTCCCTGGGGCTTCCTCCCAAAGGGACGTGCCCGGAACACCTCTCCAGCGAGGCGTCCAGGGGGCATCCGGAAAAGATGCCCGAGCCACCTCAACTGACTCCTTTCAATGTGGAGGAGTAGCGGCTCAACTCCGAGCTCCTCCCGAGTGACCGAGCTCCTCACCCTGTCTCTAAGGGAGCGCCCAGCCACCCTGCGGAGGAAACTCATCTCGGCCGCTTGTACTCGCGATCTCGTTCTTTCGGTCATGAGCCAAATCTCATGACCATAGGTGAGGATCGGAATGCAGATCGGTCGGCAAATCGAGAGCTTTGCCCCCCTACTCAGCTCTCTCTTCACCATGACGGTCCAATACAGCGACCGCATCACTGCAGATGCTGCACCGATCCGTCTCCGACACATTGTGTCAGAACAAGGGGTGGCCACTGACCCAGACAAAGTCCACAAAGTGAAGGGGTGGTCATCCCGAACTTCTGCTCAGGACATCCGCAGATTTGTTGGTCTTGCTTCCTATTATCATAGATTTGTAAAAGACTTTGCTACGATAGCTGAGCCCTTGCACTCCTTGACACAGAAGCATGTCCGTTTTCAGTGGGGCACAAAGCAACAGGCAGCCTTCAACACACTCAAAACTCTCCTGACCACTGCACCCGTGCTTGGCTACCCACTTGACCAAGGCAAGACAATTTTAGACACTGACGCAAGTGATACTGGCATTGGGGCTGTTCTGTCCCAAGTGCAGCAGGGTTGGAGTGTGTTCTGGATTATGGAAGCCATAAGTTGTCAAGGACAGAACAGAACTATTGTATGACCAGGCGAGAACTGTTGGCGGTAGTTGAATTTACGTCCCTCTTCCGGCAGTACCTTCTGGGGCATCCTTTCACAGTATGTACTGATCACAGCAGCCTACGATGGTTAACCTAGATGAAAGAACCTGAGGGGCAGCTGGCAAGGTGTCTTGAAAAACTTGCTTCAATATTATCCACCAGTAAGGCCGCCAGCACGACCACGCAGATAGTATGTCAAGACATCCCTGTCACCAGTTATGTCCTTGTAAGCTACAAGAACCCACAGCCCACAATAAAGACTTTAGTCATCATGAAGTACAGTGTGAGTTGGACTCTGGCGTCAACCTGGCAATGTCAAGTTCAGTGGGGGTAGCTGAAACAAGCACTGAGCCCTTAATCACTACAGAGGCTGAGATATACTTGACAAAGTCAAACAAGACCCCATTGTTTCCTGGCTGGACCACAGAGCAGCATTGCAGAGCCCAGGAGGCAGACCCTGATATTGCGCTAATCAAAACATGAATGGAGACCTGTGCTGAGTGACCTCAGTGGACTTCTGTGTCTCCCCACAGCCCAGCAACAAAAGCTTATTGGAGCCAATGGAAAAGACTTTAAGGAAGAAGTACTCACCCAGAGATTTTACTGTCTGGGTGACGAGCAGTTTTATCACCAAATTGTTCTTCCGCGTGCCCTCTGGTCAGACATCTTTGAGCACATGCATGAAGGATCAGTTTGGGAACACTGGAATGGAGCACACTGTGGCCCGCCTTCAAACTCGATTCTACTGGTACCATATCTGAGAGGATGCTGCTTTATGGTGCCAGACCTTCACATGCTGTGTGGCTAAAGCCAGACCGCTGAAAACACCACAAGCTCCCATGTGAACTGCTCACATGTGTGCACCAATGGAACCAATGGAAATGGAATGACCAAGCTGTCACCGTGGCTGAAGTGCTTGCTTCTGAGTGGGTGTGTCGTTATGGGGCTCTACAGACATTGCACAGTGACCAAGGTAGAAATTTTGAGTCTGAAGTGTTCCAGAAAATGTACAGCCTGTTTGGTGTGGAAAAGACACACAACACCTTTTAGACCACAGTCAGATGGGTAGGTGGAAAGGCTCAATGCCACCTTGCAGAGGATCCTGGCCACAACAGCTGAGAGGTGCAATTGGGATTGGGACCTTATGATTCCCTATGCCCTCATGGCCTATAGAGCAACAAAACACAGTGCCACTAAATTCACCCCTAACTACCTGATGTCTGGACATGAGATAAGAGAACCGGTCGACCTAGTAGTGGGCCTGCTCCCTGATGATGACTCTACAGTTCCAACCCCTTTGTGTGTTCAACAACTTCGCGAGAAACTTAAGCTGGCACACCTTATTACTAGGGACGGGCTTGGTGAATCAGTTACCCGAGCTAAGTTCCAGTATGACAAAAAATATTGCCGGACGCAGTATCATGTTAAAGGGACTCGGAAGATCAAAAATAAGGTGAAGAAATTTCTTCCCTCGTATGATGGCCCCTTCCTCATCCTAGGACAACTTGATGACCTTGTCTGACACATTCAGAAAAGTCCGAAGACCAAAGTAAATGGTCTTCAGACTTTGTCATGAAACCCTGTAAGGTTTCATGACCAACTGAAACCCTACAGGAGCCATAACATGCTGGATAATGCACGGGTTGCTACCCATGCTCAGAGGTGGTCACCAGAGGAGGTCCCTCCACCATAGCATGAAATGGCCATCACAGACCTCAACCTTGGTCTGCCCAACCTCTTATTGATTCTGAGGCCGAGACGAGCACCAGTAGCCTCACACCAACTCCATCTGGAGGCAACCCCGCTGTTGTCTTTCCTACTCCCCCTGCCTCATCTTCACCTGGTGTTTTTACAATAGTGAGGGTACAATCCAGGGACAGCTGCATGAGAGCCCACTGTGAGCCCATTGTGAATGTCCTCTGGGAAGCATTGGATTGCCTCCACCGGTGACCTTGGATGTCGTTTTTTCACAGTCGTGGTGGTGCTTTCCTGAGTTGATTGAGAATGTCCTCTGGTAAGCATTGGAGGACCTCCACACAGGTGACCTTGGACCTCTTTTTCCACGGTCGCAGATTCGCTTCCATGGATGGTTGAGAGTGCTTTTCTGGGTGCATTGGATTGTTGTTCTGGACTTTGAACTTTTTTTTAATTTTCCCTTGGCTGACCTAACTTCCAAACTGTTCCTGTTGTACTGTGGGCCCTGGAGAGTTGCCCAGCCTCTGTGTTCTTTGCTGTGGGCTCTGGGTGGTTCCATTCTGCCCCGTTTATTCACCAGGAGGCACTCTTTCGGGGGGGGGGGGGGGGGGGGGGACTGTCATGGTCTGCTTTGTCTGCTTCTCTCCTGTCTTTATTAACCTTGTGTGTAGTTTGTTAGTTTTCCCCCAGATGATGCGCTGCAGAGTCGAGGAACACCTGCTGCTATTCACCGCCACACACCTGACGTACATGAGCGACTCATCAGCAGCGGGTTACTTAAACCCAGGCTTTCAGCTTATTGACGGCCGGATTCTTGGTTTTCCATGCCATGAAGCCAGATTCTTGCATTGCATCCTGCATGAGAGTTCATGACCTTGACCTAATCTTTCCTGCCGCTTCCATGCGCTCTGACATTGGAACATTCCGTAGCTCGTTTCAAGGTAACCTGGCCAACTCTAATTCCTGTATTAGAGCTTATTGATTTCCCTGGTGTTCCCAGACACTCTCCTGTGTGGCTCCTATGTTGCATATGCTGCTGGCTCCACGAGTACCTGCACCATGTCACTTTGTCACCATGCTTCAGTTAAGTTCCTTCATGCTCTGTGGGATTCCGCTCTCATGCAATTCCTGTCTATGAACTGTTGCAAGAACTAGTACCAACAGCTATTACCAAGAACTGTTTCCAAGAACTGTATGAACTCTGATATTGAACTACTAAGAACTTTCGAAGTCATTTCTAAAGTCAACTCCTGTTTAATTGGAACTGCGTCACAAGACGCGCAGCACTTGACCTCTGATCTCTGAAGATACCTCATGTACTGTGAATGATTCCAGAACAGCAAACCTTATTTCCTAGACTGTGAACATTATTGTGGACATTCTTGTTTTGAGCCTTCTGTGAACTGTTGGTTGTTAAAGGCTTCAGTGTTACAAGTGCAGTCACTCTCCTCTCCTCCATTCTCCTAGTTCCCGTCCTTGGCTCTGTGTGCCCACCTGGCTCCGGATCCAGTTCCTATATACCCCAGGATTCCAGTTTATTCTCAGACTCCCAAGTCTGTCCGTGTGTGCACTGCAGCTCCCAGAATACTACCACTACAAGCGGGCCCAATTTTGGCTCAGCAGGCCGTCAAACTAGTGCAGAATTGTTCATATGTTTATTGTAAATAAATCTCTTTTTGTTCACAACCAGTTCTGTTCCTTGCTCCCAGCGTTTAAGTCCATCACCTGTAACGGTCTGGTCCCGTCCGGACCTCTAACCATAACAGAGTGGATCCCTGTGTTGATAAACTACTCAAAACTGGCTTCTGAACAGCATTCTGTCATTTCTTACTGTGGAGAGTTCACTACTATTTTCTTTGATACTCGCATTTCTTGAAATCTTTCTTTTCTGTAATTTAGCTTCCATTTCCTTGTCTCAATTCTCTTTTTGGAGTGAGGCGGAGGGGTAGGCAGAGGGCTACAAACCCCTTCAAATGGAGTGAATCTGGATGCGCACTCCATTTGAAGTGTGCATCCAAAGAAACAAACATGGCGCCCAGAGCCACACAAATGAAAGCAGCTTTCATTACAGATTACGCTGTTTGGAAAGTTATAACTTGCCAACAAACTTTACAGGCAGTTGCCTATGACAGCAACATGCATGGATGCATGCTGGATGCATGTTGTGTATATTGTCGTTCTAAAGAATATCGTACCTTCGCTTGTGCACTGAGGCATTACAAAGCATATACACACGAACGCTACGATAAGACACTTTTATATCTCACAATGGAGAAAATCATGATAAAGGATAAGCATGTTAATTTGTATGTTCAGAAATCTTTGGATAATATCGATCCCTGCTGTTGGATTTCAAGGTCTGTAACACGTGTGTACTTTGTAAACAAACAGGGAGCCCTGAGCACACTCGTCTCCTAATAAGCTTTCAGGCAGAAAATGAGGACAAGGTTCACCAATGGGAGTAAGTTGGAAAATATACACACACACACACGTATATGTGTAACACATAACCTGACGTCCTAATAGAGTGCTATTATTTGTCAAGGAAATTTCTAAAGGTTTTAGGGCTGGATGCAAAAAATGAGAGAATTTGAAAAAGAAATATAGGGTTAACAGAACTAGATGCAGCCCATAACATACATACAGGTGCTGATAATTAGAATATCATGAAAAGTTGATTTATTTCAGTAATTCCATGCATGAATAATGTATGCATTCATTCCACACAGACTGATATATTTCAAGTGTTTATTTATTTTAATTACTAATTAATGAATCCATTAATTATTACTAATCAATGAATTAATGATGAATCAATTAATGATATTAATTATCACTATTATTAATGATTAATTATTATCAATCAATCAATCAATCAACTTTTTTCTTATATAGCGCCAAATCACAACAAACAGTTGCCCCAAGGCGCTCTATATTGTAAGGCAAGGCCATACAATAATTATGAAAAACCCCAACGGTCAAAACGACCCCCTATGAGCAAGCACTTGGCTACAGTGGGAAGGAAAAACTCCCTTTTAACAGGAAGAAACCTCCAGCAGAACCAGGCTCAGGGAGGGGCAGTCTTCTGCTGAGACTGGTTGGGGCTGAGGGAAAGAACCAGGAAAAAGACATGCTGTGAAGGGGGGCAGAGATCGATCACTAATGATTAAATGCAGAGTGATGCATACGGAGCAAAAAGAGAAAGAAACAGTGCATCATGGGAACCCCCCCACAGTCTACGTCTAAAGCAGCATAACCAAGGGATGGTCCAGGGTCACCTGATCCAGCCCTAACTATAAGCCTTAGCGAAAAGGAAAGTTTTAAGCCTAATCTTAAAAGTAGAGAGGGTATCTGTCTCCCTGATCTGAATTGGGAGCTGGTTCCACAGGAGAGGAGCCTGAAAGCTGAAGGCTCTGCCTCCCATTCTACTTTTACAAACCCTAGGAACTACAAGTAAGCCTGCAGTCTGAGAGCGAAGTGCTCTAATGGGGTAATATGGTACTATGAGGTCCCTAAGATAAGATGGGACCTGATTATTCAAAACCTTATAAGTAAGAAGAAGAATTTTAAATTCTATTCTAGAATTAACAGGAAGCCAATGAAGAGAGGCCAACACGGGTGAGATATGCTCTCTCCTGCTAGTCCCCGTCAGTACTCTAGCTGCAGCATTCTGAACCAACTGAAGGCTTTTTAGGGAACTTTTAGGACAACCTGATAATAATGAATTACAATAGTCCAGCCTAGAGGAAATAAATGCATGAATTAATTCTTCAGCATCACTCTGAGACAAGACCTTTCTGATTTTAGAGATATTGCGTAAATGCAAAAAGGCAGTCCTACATATTTGTTTAATATGTGCTTTGAATGACATATCCTGATCAAAAATGACTCCAAGATTTCTCACAGTATTACTAGAGATCAGGGAAATGCCATCCAGAGTAAGGATCTGGTTAGACACCATGCTTCTAAGATTTGTGGGGCCAAGTACAATAACTTCAGTTTTATCTGAGTTTAAAAGCAGGAAATTAGAGGTCATCCATGTCTTTATGTCTGTAAGACAATCCTGCAGTTTAGCTAATTGGTGTGTATCCTCTGGCTTCATGGATAGATAAAGCTGGGTATCATCTGCGTAACAATGAAAATTTAAGCAATACCGTCTAATAATACTGCCTAAGGGAAGCATGTATAAAGTGAATAAAATTGGTCCTAGCACAGAACCTTGTGGAACTCCATAATTAATCATCAGTATTATTAACATTAATTAATTACTAATTAATTAATTATTAATACTACTAATTATTATTCTAAATTACGAATTCATTAAATTACCGTATTTTCTGGACTATAAGTCGCACCAGCCACTTTATCCATTATAAAGAAAAATAAAACATAAATAAGTCGCACCGGAGTATAAGTCGCACCAGCCACTTTATCCATTATAAAGAAAAATAAACCATAAATAAGGTCCACTGGACTATAAGTCCCATGGACATACAGGTATGTTAACACGAAAAGTTCAGATGATAATATTGTGACGGCTACCGTTTTCGGATTCATATTTCACCAGTCGCAACTTGTAATCTGCAGAGTATGATTTTCGTTTTGGTGGCATTTTTTAGGGCCTTCTCCGTTGTCTTGTTAAGTTATCAGTAACGTTAAAATTTTTATTTTTCTATGGTAGTCAGAAGTCGAAGGAACAGTCACACAAGCCTCGAGTGCCCTCTCGTGAGCTGCATTTTACCTACGGATATGTTTGTATTTTGCGGACCACATTGCGAGCCGAACCATGCAGCACCTACCTGCGCAGCTCATGACCACCCAGCGTTGTCGATCCAGCTCCTTCCAAGTGCAGACGCTAATCCTCCGCCGTCGCTCAGTGCTCCCATGCAGCTCTCAGTGTCAACTCTGCTCACACTGATATCCAAGGGTTGAAGCTGTCTTGTTAGCCGTCCCGGAATAAACACCATGTTCGTCTGCTTCAAACGCTTTTCACAATCATCGACGCCAGCTCCTTCCAAGTGCACACGCTAATCCTCTGCCGTCGCTCACCCAGTGCTCCCACGCAGCTCTCAGCGTCAACTTAAACACTCTGCTCACACTGATATCCAAGGGTTGAAGCTGTTCTGTTCGCCATGCCGGAATAACAGCAAGCACCGTGTTCATCAGCTTCACATGCTGTGGGTGAGGTGAGGAATACGCATCCAACATTCTGTTCTCTGATTGGTTATCGCGACCAGCGTGAACTATAGGATGGCCGTCATACTACAGTGCCCATGATGCATTGCATTTCCTTTTCCGGTGGCCATTTTAAAACATAGATCGACTCTGTCACGTAAAATTGTTTTGTTACAGTAAATTAATTGAGATCCTACCGGTATATTTTTCATTTATAAGTCGCACCGGAGTGTAGGTCGCACCCCCGGCCAAAACATGTAAAAAAGTGCGACTTATAGTCCGGAAAATACGGTAATTATTAATACCACAAAATTCTCTGACATGATTGTGATGTGTTAAAGAAATCTGAGACTTCTTCTATTTCTTTGCATTTATGCAGAAAGGCGAGAAAATAAAAAGAGCAAACAGGCTACTGCAACAAGTTTCTCTTCGGTTGCCATGTTGACAAACAGTTTGAGACGAGCAGTTATTTTTCCCCCTGAGGCGGAGGGGTGTCTCAATTCATAGGGCTAGAGGCATACCCCCTTCGCCTTACCCCTTGTTTTAAAGGGGTAGGCGTAGGAGTAAGGGTAGGGCCAAGGGGAAGGGGAAGGGGTACAAAAGAGAATTGAGATTGGGCCTTAATGTTCCAACCGATAGACTTTTTTGTTTTTTTTGCAAATAGTTGGTCATTTTGAAATGGATGCCTGCAACACATTTCAAAGAAGCTGAGACAGGGACAACAAAAGATGGGGAAAGTTGATGAATGCTCAAAAAACACCTGTTTGGAACATTCCACAGGTGAACAGGTTAATTGGAAACAGGTGAGTGTCATGATTGGGTATAAAAGGAGCATCCCCAAAAGGCTCAGCCATTCACAAGCAAAGATGGGATGAGGATCACCACTTTGTGAACAACTGCGTGAAAAAAATAGTCCAACAATTTAAGAACAATGTTTTTCAACGTTCAATTGCAAGGAATTTAGGGATTCCATCATCTACAGTCCATAATATAATCAGAAGATTTAGAAAATCTGGAGAACCTTCTACACGTAAGTGGCAAGGCCGAAAACCAACATTGAATGCCTGTGACCGTTGATCCCTCAGGCGGCACTGCATTAAAAAACCGACATCATTGTGTAAAGGATCTTACTGCATGGGCTCAGGAACATTTCAGAAAACCATTGCCAGTTAACACAGTTCATCGCAACATCTACAAGTGCAAGTTAAAACTCTACCATGTAAAGCGAAAGCCATACATCAGCAACATCCAGAAATGCCGTCGCCTTCTCTGGGCCCGGGCTTATTTGAAATGGACAGACACAAAGTGGAAACGTGTGCTGCGGTGTGATGAGTCCACATTTCAAATTGTTTTTGGAAATCATGGACGCCGTGTCCTCCGGACAAAAGTGGAAAAAGACCATCCAGATTGTTACCAGCGCAAAGTCCAAAAGCCAGCATCTGTGATGGTATGGGGGAATGTTAGTGCCCATGGCATGGGCAACTTACACCTCTGTGATGTCACCATCAATGCTGAAAGGTACATCCAGGTTTTGGAGCAACACATGCTGCCATCCAAGCAACGTCTTTTTCAGGGACGTTAAAGGCTTCAGTGTTGCAAAACCGCCCAGCCCTCCCGAGCCACACACACCTCCCCCAGCTCCTCCGGGGGAACCCCAAGGCGTTCCCAAGTCAGCCGAGAGATGTAGTCCCTCCAGCGTGTCCTGTGTCTTCCCCGGGGCCTCCACCCAATGGGACGTGCCCGGTACACCTCTCCAGCGAGGCGTCCAGGGGGCATCTGGAAAAGATGCCCGAGCCATCTCAACTGACTCCTTTCGACTGGCTCGACTCCGAGCTCCTCCTGAGTGGCCGAGCTCCTCACCCTATCTCTAAGGGAGCGTCCAGCCACCCTGCAAAGGAAACTCATCTCGGCCGCTTGTACTCGCAATCTCGTTCTTTCGGTCGTGAGTCAAATCTCATGACCATAGGTGAGGATCGGAACGTAGATCGATCGGTAAATCGAGAGCTTTGCCCCCCTACTCAGCTCTCTCTTCACCACGACGGTCTGATACAGCGACCGCATCACTGCAGATGCTGCACCGATCCGTCTATGGATCTCACGCTCCATCCGTCCCTCAATCGTGATCAAGACCCTGAGATACTTAAACTCCTCCACTTGAGGCAAGGACACTCCACCGACCTGAAGAGGGCAAAGCACCTTTTTCCGGTTAAGAACCATGGCCTCGGATTTGGAGGTGCTGATTTTCATCCCAGACGCTTCACACTCGGCTGCAAACCGCCCTAGTGCACGCTGAAGGTCCTGATTTGATGAAGCCAGCAGAACCACATTGTCCGCAAACAGCAGAGACGAGATTCTGTGGTTCTCAAACCAGACCCCCTCTACACCCTGGCTGCGCCTAGAAATTCTGTCCATAAAAATAACGAACAGAACCGGTGACAAAGGGCAGCCCTGGCGGAGGCCAATGTGCACTGGAAACAGGTTTAACTAACTACCGGCAATGCGAACCAAGCTCCTGCTGCGGTCGTACAGGGACCGGATAGCCCTTAGCAAAGGACCCCGTACTCCCGGAGCACTCCCCACAGGGTGCCCTGAGGGACAAACGCCTTCTCCAGATCCACAAAACACGTAGACTGGTTGGGCGAAGTCCCATGAACCCTCGAGCACCCGATGGAGCGTGTAGAGCTGGTCCAGTGTGCCGCGACCAGGACAAAAACCACACTGCTCCTCCTGAATCCGAGGTTCGACCATCGGTCGAATTCTCCTCTCCAGTAATCTGGAATAGACCTTACCGGGGAGGCTGAGGATTGTGATCCCCCTATAGTTGGAACACACCCTCCGGTCCCCCTTCTTAAACAGAGGGACCACCACCCCGGTCTGCCAGTCCAGAGGCACTGTCCCCGATTGCCACGCGATGTTGCAGAGGCGTGTCAGCCAAGACAGTCCCACAACATCCAGAGACTTAAGGTACTCAGGACGGATTTCATCCACCCCAGGAGCCTTGCCACCGAGGAGCTTTCTAACCACCTCGGTGACTTCGGCCCGGGTAATGGATGAGTCCGCCTCTGAGTCCCCAGTCTCTGCTTCCTCTTCGGAAGATGTGATGATGGGATTGAGGAGATCCTCGAAGTACTCCTTCCACCGCCTGACAACATCCCCAGTCAGGGTCAACAGCTCCCCACCCGCACCGTAAACAGTGTTGGTGGAGAGCTGCTTCTGCCTCTTGAGGCGTCGGACGGTTTGCCAGAATCTCTTCGTGGCTGACCGATAGTCCTCCTCCATGGCCTCCCCGAACTCCTCCCAGACCCGAGTTTTTGCCTCTGCGACCGCACGGGCTGCGGCATGCTTGGCCTGCCGGTACCTGTCAGCTGCCTCTGGGGTCCCACCTACCAACAAAGATAAGTAGGACTCCTTCTTCAGCTTGACGGCATCCCTTACTTCCGGTGTCCACCACCAGGTTCAGGGATTGCCGCCGCGACAGGCACCAGAGACCTTGTGACCACAGCTACGAGTGGCCGCATCAACAATGGAGGTGGAGAACATGGTCCAGTCGGACTCCATTTCTCCAACCTCTCCCGGGATCTGGGAGAAGCTCCCTTGGAGGTGGGAGTTGAAGACCTCGCTGACAGAGGGTTCCGCCAGTCGTTCCCAGCAGACCCTCATGATACGTTTGGGCCTGCCAGGTCTCACCGGCTTCCTCCCCTCCCAGTGGATCCAACTCACCACCAGGTGGTGATCGGTCGACAGCTCTGCCCCTCTCTTCACTCGAGTGTCCGAGACACGTGGCCGAAGGTCAGATGATACGACTACAAAGTCGATCATCGACCTCCGGCTCAGGGTGTCCTGGTGCCACGTGCACTTATGGACACCCTTGTGCTCGAACATGGTGTTCGTGATGGACAAACTGTGACTAGCACAGAAGTCCAACAACTGAACACCACTTGGGTTCAGATCGGGGAGGCCGTGCTTTCCGATCACACCCCTCCAGGTCTCACTGTCGCCGCCCACGTGGGTGTTGAAAACACCCAAGAGAACAATGGAGTCCCCAGTCGGAGCGCTATCTAGTACCCCTCCCAGGGACTCGAGGAAGGTCGGGTACTCTACACTGCCGCTCGGCCCGTAGGCCGAGACAACGGTGAGAGACCTGTCCCCGACCCGATGGCGTAGGGACGCGACCCTCTCGTTCCCCGGAGTGAACTCCAACACATGGCGACTGACCTGGGGAGCAATAAGCAATGCGACCCCAGCTCTCCGCTCAGCTGGAGCTAATGTACACCTGGTAGTCAGACTACGGTAGTCTGGTAGTCAGACGATGTCCCGGATCAACACAGCCTTCACTTTTGTACTGATCTGGTCTTTTCAGCCTGTCGATGGCCGCTCAGAGTGCAGCGCGCCCTCCGCCGCTGTGGGCCGTCTTTAATCCGGTTGTAATGCTCCTTAATCTGTGTGACGCCGAGAGTATCCTCACCGAAAGCCGTCTGAATCTTCCGAATGGTTTCCACCTGGCTGTCTCTCACAGTTTGTGGAAAAATTTGATTCAGTGCTGCTCCAATCACTCAACCATTTCCCTGACAATGAAAATCTGACGAGGGGGGTGGACTAGTGCTCACTCAAAGCCTGCCTACAGGTGAATGACGCAACGGACAGGCATGAGCACGCATGCGCACGAAGGTTCAAGCTTGGCTGATGCAAGCGCACATGATTCAAATCCATATAGTTTTAAAAAAAAATAAAAAGGTCGGATAGTTTTCTAACAGATCTCGTAAAGAAATTAGAATTTTAAAAAAGCCTTGTGTGGCTCAAGTGAGGAGAAAACACAACAGGAAGAAAAGTGTGAACAGTGCACTCACCCACTTGCAGAATGTTGTCCCCGCTAGATCTACTGTCCTAACCTCCTGTCCTGGGGATACAGTCAATGCAATCCTGGCCATGTTGTAATGATCATGTCTCCATGATGTGGCATAATCTTCAGATGAGTGATGCCACAGGATTAACTGTCCTGTCCTCCGCTCTTGATGATCTAATCAAAGTGCTTCTTGACGCGTTGGAACAGCCACGTCACCATGGTGCCATGTCCAGCGGTGCATTTGGGTGTATGCATGTTTTGATTTGATTTATTTGGCAATAACATAGTAAGTCCCTTCAGCTGTTCCCTTGTTTTCTCCACTCAGGGTCACCCCAGCAGGTGGATCTGCATGTTGATTTAGCATGGATTGTGCACAACATCCTCCTCCTCTGTCATCCAGTCTCATGAATAAATATAAATATAAAATGTAATAGGATTTGTGTTAGGGTTAGTGTTTGCGTTAGGGTTAGTGTTATGGTTATCCTTAGGGTTAGGGTTTGTGTTATGGTTAGGCTTAATGTACTACATTAATATAGTTGACACGTCTAAACAGCTATGATGTCATCTCAACACAGTGCTCAGGTTTTGGCACCTGATGATATGATCACTGCTTTGAAAAAGCTGAAAACTCTTCACAACGGAGATGGGAGTTTGAAATGAGACTGGGATTTTGTCCATTTTTGTAATAAAGAGTTTGGATTCTGTCCGCTGGGATATTGTCCACTGGGATATTGTCCACTGGGATATTATCCATTGGGATTTTGTCATGGAACCCTGCTCAGGAGGATGTTTGAGGCCAGGCCCCATTACACAGTATTGGAGACTCTGGGGAAGTTTAATCTTGTTCGTTGACTGATAGGCCTTTTTAGTGGGCCCTGACCTCTCACACTTTAACATTGGGACTATTTGATCACTATGACCACAGGACTGTGTGAGTGCTTTGTTCCATCATCTCTGTCTAGCGTGTTTAATATTTCTTTCTGATTTGTTTATTTCAGTGTTTGATTAAAAAGTAAAGTTTTTCTATTGGTAGTATGATCAGAACAGACAGTCACACTCTTGAGTTTCTTCCTACAATCAAAAACACCTACCACTGCCTATGAGCTTGTTTTAGAGGTGGGTAAGGTCAAACCTTGCCCTTGTGAAGCACCTTGGGGTAACTCATTTTGTGATTTGCTGCTATATAAATAAATTGAATTTAATTGAAATTGTTTTCTACTCTTAAACTGGCATTTTATATCTTGTTCCTTATTACAATGGCAGTTTATCCTATTGAAAATAAAAATTCCTTATTTTAATACTGGCCTCCTGAGTCTTACTAGTAATGTTGCAGTGTTGCTGGTTTTTGCAGATATGATGGGAAAACACAGGAAATCTCAGGCTTAATCTGTGTAGTGTGTAGTAGTGAACTTAATGGTTCACTACTTTGGACTTCATTTAATGAATCATTCAAGGATTCAAAGGATTCAAAAGAATTTTATTGTCATATGCACAAAAGAACATGTTCCCTGCACAATGAAATGTGTCTACTGCATTTAACCCATCCTAATTGCCAGTAGGAGCAGAAGTTGCCATTAGGCGCCCGGGGACCAGCTCCAGATGTACATCACTGCCTTGGTCAACAGCAGGGCTGAGCAAACCAAGACCGACCCATAACAAAAGACACACAACACACATAGGCCAGCCCGGTACATAAACACATATTAAAAAAGCACACGAGGGAAAAAGGAGAAAAAAAAACCCCTCATAGCCGCTGCGTTACACAGCAGCAATGAGGAAAAAACCCCCATCAGCACAGAAAAACAATAAATAATAATAATAAACAGAGCTGCAATCCTGCCCGAGATGTTTTCCAGTGTGCGGTTAACACCCGCCGACTGCGCAGCCACTGTCTTCCCAATCGAATCAATCATGTAGGGCAGTCTGGACAGCCCAATCAAAGCTGCCTCCACTTTCTTGATTTTCCGGTAAACCAGCGCCATGCCCGCTCCACACAGCAGAAAGCCGGTCACCACCAAGCCAAATATATACACATCTTCGACGTCCTCCACAGAAAGCATGTAAAGGCACATGACCTGCCATCTCCTCCACGAGTCCATCACGTAACCCATCACATGCGTCCCGGCAGGACAGGTCGGGTCCTCCGCCCCCGAATGTCTTGTAGAAAAAAATAGTGTCAATTGCGTTCAAAGACCACTTTAACAGATCCATTTTTGTCGTTTTCCAGAAAAGCAAAGCTGCAGCCTCACAGACAATACGCCACAGAAGCAGGAAAGATAAGGAGGGAGGGAGAAGAGAAAAGTGCGTCCGTCTCGGCCGAGTGCAAGCTGGCAAAAAAAAAAAAAAAATCATACCTTATTAATCATATTTACATCAAAAGGCTTTTTTTACATTTTATCTCAAGGTTTATGCAGCTGCATGTGTCAAGCCAAACTGACCAGCAATGGAGCCGTGGCCCACAGCGGCCTGGGTTGTACTGCTGATCATTGCCATGGAACTGAAGAAGGGTGTCCACTCAAGGGACTTCACCGAGCAAGACATCTTCTTCCTTCATCCTTCAAGTAAGTTTGAAATTCACATTTTAGATGGCATGGCGTTATTGCCTCCTAAATTGTGCCACATAAAGTTGCCAAAACTGTTTTTATTAGTTTAACTTTGCCAAACCTGTTCATATATGGTTTATCTTATTTATCCAAACAATTAAATCAAGCCAATATTTGTCCTTCTGGGAATTGATGGCAAGATTTGGCACCCAATGGGCTGTCTGGAGGCCCTTCAGGGCGGTACCGGTTGTCTCCCAGGTGGTTTCTGCACCTCTTCTTCGGTGCAGGAGCCTTGACCTGGTTACGTGTGTTGGTGCCTGGGAGTGTTCCTCTTTCCCCAGTGGGCAATTCCAGGCAGAGCATTAACATTCTGTCTCTGTGGGGTTATGGTTTCTGCCGGTTTCTGCCTAGCATTGGGACCAGGGGTTATGTCCTCTGTCTTCTGCTCACAGAGAAGCTTGTTGTGCTCAGGGCGAGTTGCTCTGTGGTGCTTGTTGTGGCTGCAGTGCCCTGTGTGGCTGTGGGATTGTGTCTCATTTTGGGGACCATATGGCTTTGATACACTTTATCTTTTACATTAGGCACATAGATTCACAACTTTCCTCCATGCATATACACATGCACATTTAACCTTTCTTAGTATACACCGTATTTCTGGGATCACAACTGTCATCCTGGCTTCCTACTTGGGTGAGCATGTTTTGTAGTCTGCTTGTTTATTTGTTTGTTTGCTTGCTTATTGTTTTTTCTCTCTCTCTCTCTCTTTCCGCACTGTCGTTGGTATCTTTGCTGTTATCACAAACACTGTTTTTGTTGGTGTGTTTTACTATCACAGTTGTTATTGCATTCACTGTTCAATTGTGCTGCTGGAATTTTAAAAATGTAATATATTGTTTATGGTATAATTCCCCTCCTGTCCACCCCCATGGCCCCCTCTGCAGGTGGGGCCATGGGGGTCGGGTGCAGAGAGGATTGGGTGTCGTTCGAGGGCGGGTGGCCCGGCGGCCCGGTCCATGCACACAGCCCCTGGCTGTTGGGACGTGGAATGTCACCTCGCTAGGGGGGAAGGAGCCTGAGCTTGTGGAGGTTGAGAGATACCGACTAGAGATAGTCGGGCTCACCTCCACGCACAGCTTGGGCTCTGGTACCCAACTCCTGGAGAAGGGCTGGATGCTTCATTTTTCTGGCGTTGTCCACGGGGAGAGGCGGAGAGCTGGGGTTGCATCGCTTATTGCTCCCCAGCTCAGTCGCCATGTGTTGGAGTTTACGCCAGTGAATGAGAGGGTCGCGCCCCTATGCCTTCGGGTCGGGGACAGGTCTCTCACCGTTATCTCGGCCTACGGGCCGAGCAGCAGTGCACAGTACCCGACCTTCCTGGAGTCCCTGGGAGGGGTACTAGATAGCGCTCCGACTGGGGACTCCATTGTTCTCCTCTGGGATTTCAACGCCCACGTGGGCGGTGACAGTGAGACCTGGAGGGGTGTGATTGGGAAGCACGGCCTCCCCGAAATGAACCCGAGCGGTGTTCAGTTGTTGGACTTCTGTGCTAGTCACAGTTTGTCCATCACGAACACCATGTTCGAGCACAAGGGTGTCCATAAGTGCACGTGGCACCAGGACACCCTGAACCGGAGGTCGATGATCGACTTTGTAGTCGTATCATCTGACCTTTGGCCACGTGTCTCGGACACTTGAGTGAAGAGAGGGGCAGAGCTGTCGACCGATAACCACCTGATGGTGAGTTGGATCCGCTGGGAGGGGAGGAAGCCGGTCAGACCTGGCAGGCCCAAATATATCGTGAGGGTCTGCTGTGAACGACTGGCGGAACCCTCTGTCAGCGAGGTCTTCAACTCCCACCTCCGGGTGAGCTTCTCCCAGATCCCGAGGGAGGTTGAAGACATGGAGTCCGAGTGGACCATGTTCTCCACCTCCACTGTCGATGTGGCCGCTCGTAGCTGTGGTCGCAAGGTCTCTGGTGCCTGTCGCGGCGGCAATGCCCGAACCCGGTGGTGGACACCGGAAGTAAGGGATGCCGTCAAGCTGAAGAAGGAGTCCTACTTATCTTTGATGGTAGGTGGGACCCCAGAGGCAGCTGACAGGTACCAGCAGGCCAAGCGTGCCGCAGCCCGTGCAGTCGCAGAGGCAAAAACTCGGGTCTGGGAGGAGTTCGGGGAGGCTATGGAGGAGGACTATCGGTCGGCCTCAAAGAGATTCTGGCAAACTGTCCGACGCCTCAGGAGGTGGAAGCAGCTCTCCACCAACACTGTTTACGGTGCGGGTGGGGAGCTGTTGACCCTGACTGGGGTTGTTGTCGGGCGGTGGAAGGAGTACTTCGAGGATGTCCTCAATCCCATCGTCACGTCTTCCAAAGAGGAAGCAGAGACTGGGGACTCAGAGGCGGACTCATCCATTACCCGGGCCGAAGTCACCGAGGTCAAGATAGGTTGACTATAAAGTGAGTATTGGCAAAACGGGTTATCATTTTCATGTTGAGGTGGCGGGGGTGGGGGGGGTGTTGTTGGCAGCTCCAGACTGACAGTCAAAAATCACATGAAAGATTTTTGTCCCCCCCCCCCCCCAAAAAAAAAATCTGGTACAAGCCTCATTCATAGCTGTTTTGAAATGCAATTCAAAACTCATTTTTTCAAATCCATTTTGTCCTGATTCTGGGTGTGTTTTATTACATCTGACATTTGACACCACATAAAGTTCATATTTAAGTCAGGTGTACACAAAACATGCTTGTTCTGTGCTCTGGAAGGCAGTTCTATGCATGCTGTATGGATTTGGTAGCACTAACAAAACAAAGAAGGCAAGCTTCCTTCATCTTACACGCTGTCTCATTATTTGAAGAAAACTTACTCCATGGCTTCAGATTGTTGTAATAAGCAAGGCCATTTCACTACCCCCAATTGTGATTTGTTGATGTTACAACCAGTTCCATACAGGCTGCATGTGTGTACAATGTCAACAACGATCATCATCCTCTATTCCATCTCACTCTATCTGCTGGAGTTTTCTTATGGTGATGTTCAAGACTGGCGAGTGTCTTCCCCCATTTTATCAGCTGTGCCAGCTGGACGTATAGTAGCTAATATTAATCTTGCTTACTATTTTTTAAAAATCGGCACAGTCATTGGAGCCAAAAATCATAAGTGGGAAACAGCCCTAACCCATATCATTTTTAGTCTAAATGTTCAAACTGTTTTTGAGATCCTGCTTTAATTTATTTACTAAACAAGAAGGTAAATGTTCATTGCATAGGACAATGCTGTTTTTTGCAGCCACCCCGTTTCCTGGTGGATTCAAGTGCTTTACCTGTGAAGATGCACAAGACAACTACCAGTGCAACCGCTGGGCACCAGATGTGTACTGCCCACGTGGTAAGATATCTTTGTGTATTTCAATGCCTTTTCTTAAGTCCTTGATGCATCCATAAACAAAAGCACCATCACACTGCTGTACTACATAACAGTTGCAGCACAGTGCCTTAGTGGTTAGCACTGTTGCCTCACAGCGAGGACATGGGTTCGATTCCCACCAGTGGCCTTTCTGTGTGGAGTTTACGTGTTCTCCCCATGTTTGTGTGCCTTCTCTCTGGGTGCTCCAGTTTCCTCCCACATCCAAAGACACGCAGGTTAAGTGGATTGGAAACTTTAAATTGTCCATAGGTGTGCATGCGGCTGTGAGTATGTTTGTTTGTCTATATGTGGCCCTGCGACAGACTGGTATCCTGTCCAGGGTGTACCCTGCCTCACGCTCTATGACTGCTGGGATAGGCTCCACCCCCTCACAACCCTTAATTGGGCTAACCGGTTTAAGATGAGTGAGTGTGTTGTTACATTTGTGGTTGAATGTTTACATACACTCATCATGGTATGTCATGGTCATTTTGGGATGTTGATGTCTTTAAACTGTTCTTTTGCCAGGGTGGAATGATTATACAACATACATCATACATCATTAATGACTTAAAAAAAACAAAAATTGGGTGCACAACTTTGAATTTATTTGGGCTCTTCTCTAATCCACACAGGGTCAAAATTATACATGCAGGCTCAAATCAGCATACTCCCCCACTAATATTTAATTAAATGTCTCTTAGCAAGTTGCACCTTGACCAGAAGCTTTTGGTAGCCAGACTCTTGGTGATACTCTATAAATTTTCAATCGGGTTGAATTTAAGGCTTTAGGAAAGCCATTCCAGAAGCTCAATATTAGACTGCTTTATCCAACCCACAACTAGTTTTTATGTCAGTTTGGGATCATTGCCCTGTTGGAACACAAATGTGACCAAGTTTCAACAGTCTAGCTGTTGATTTGTAGATAGTCCTCCTTCTTCATTACGCCATCCACTTTGTTCAATGCACCAATACAGCAAAACAGCTCCAGAGCATGATGCTACCACGGTGTTTGGCAGTTGCTACAGTGTTGTTAGGTTTGAAAGTCTCATCCTTACTCCTCCAAACATGCCTCTTGTCATTGTGGCCAAATAGCTCAGTCTTTGTCTCATCTGACCATAACCGTTTTCACCAGAAGGCTTTTGGCTTGTCCATGTGGGTAGCTGCAAATTTCAGTCTAGCTTGAAGGTGATTTTGGAGCAGGGGCTTATTTCTTGATCAGCACCCTCTCAGTCCATGGCAATGTAAAACTCACTACACTGTGAACATTGATGCTGGTGTTCCAGGATTTAGCTGCTGTCTTTCTCCAGTGTTGAGTTGAACATGTTTGAGTTGGGTCGTTCTCACCTGGTGATGCAGTATTTTCTCGGCCTCTTAAGGTGCTTTTCATTTGGGACCACTCGGCTTGGCTCAACTCGACTCAGCAGGGTACCAGGCATGTCGTTTTCCATTACAACTGAGAACCTCCTCAATGTGGGCGGGGTTGTCAGAGCACGATTGCTCGAAACTGCTGTGATGTTGATTTATACGCAACACAAACATAAACAATGGAGGACATCGACGTGATGGTGTATTTGCTCTAGAGAAGGCTGCAGGCGACGAGACGAAACATGCTTGAAAAGTACAGGACACTTTGGGAAGCCATACAACAGTATGAAGCCGAAGACGAGAGGACACAAGCAGCTAAAAGATGACACATGAGGGTAAGATAATTGTAGCTAACACTAGCTTCCTAGGTAGCTCATGAATCCCATGTGTCTATTGTCTATTTGTGCATTTACCGACGTTTATGTAAAAAACATTGGTTTGGCATTTCAATCATTAATTAACATCGGCATGGAAACTCGAACAGGCTTAATACAGATTAAAAATGTTTGATTCATGATGCTTTTCATCCAGATTTTAATGTTCAATGGACAGATTTAAAAATGAAATCTAATAAGATAATTATTAAAGGAGTCATATTGTGTAAAATCACCTTTAACATCTCCAAACTCCTGCAATTCTGTGAGTATTTTTACAGACATTTTCCTAATTTAAGATCAATTTACATCACAGCTGGTGTAACACCTCCTTGACAAACAGAATAGAATCAGATTTATTGCCAAGTAAGTTCTCACATACAAGGAATTTGATCTGGTGTCATTGGTGCATAGACAACAATAAAAAGAAAAGAAAAAATACTTCTGTAAGAAGTAATGGTGCATAAACAGGAATAAAAAGAAAATGAAACAATACTTCTGTAAGAAGCAAAAGGTGTCAAATAGACAAATAAGCAAACAGGCAAAACTATGTTCACTGTCAAAAAAATAAAACAGCATTATTTATTAGTCTAGTTGCAGATGGATAGAATCTGTTTTGTGTCTTGAGGTTTTAGACCTGATGGACCTCAGCGGTCTGCCAGAGGGGAGGGTAACAAAAAGTTTGTGTCCTGGGTGAGAGGGATCATCCACTATCTTCCTTGCTCACCCCAGGGCCCTGAAGGTGTACAGGTCCTGTAGGGATGACAGATTGCAGTCGATCACCTTCAATCAATCAATCAATTTTATTTATATAGCGCCAAATCACAACAAACAGTTGCCCCAAGGCGCTTTATATTGTAAGGCAAGGCCATACAATAATTACGTAAAAACCCCCAATGGTCAAAACGACCCCCTGTGAGCAAGCACTTGGCGACAGTGGGAAGGAAAAAGTCCCTTTTAACAGGAAGAAACCTCCAGCAGAACCAGGCTCAAGGAGGGGCAGTCTTCTGCTGGGACTGGTTGGGGCTGAGGGAGAGAACCAGGAAAAAGACATGCTGTGGAGGGGAGCAGAGATCAATCACTAATGATTAAATGCAGAGTGGTGCATACAGAGCAAAAAGAGAAAGAAACACTCAGTGTATCATGGGAACCCCCCCAGCAGTCTAAGTCTATAGCAGCATAACTAAGGGATGGTTCAGGGTCACCTGATCCAGCCCTAACTATAAGCTTTAGCAAAAAGGAAAGTTTTAAGCCTAATCTTAAAAGTAGAGAGGGTGTCTGTCTCCCTGATCGGAATTGGGAGCTGGTTCCACAGGAGAGGAGCCTGAAAGCTGAAGGCTCTGCCTCCCATTCTACTCTTACAAACCCTAGGAACTACAAGTAAGCCTGCAGTCTGAGAGCGAAGCGCTCTATTGGGGTGATATGGTACTATGAGGTCCCTAAGATAAGATGGGACCTGATTATTCAAAACCTTATAAGTAAGAAGAAGAATTTTAAATTCTATTCTAGAATTAACAGGAAGCCAATGAAGAGAGGCCAATATGGGTGAGATATGCTCTCTCCTTCTAGTCCCCGTTAGTACTCTAGCTGCAGCATTTTGAATTAACTGAAGGCTTTTCAGGGAACTAGGACAACGTGATAATAATGAATTACAATAGTCCAGCCTAGAGGAAATAAATGCATGAATTAGTTTTTCAGCATCACTCTGAGACAAGACCTTTCTAATTTTAGAGATATTGCGTAAATGCAAAAAAGCAGTCCTACATATTTGTTTAATATGCGCTTTGAATGACATATCCTGATCAAAAATGACTCCAAGATTTCTCACAGTATTACTAGAGGTCAGGGTAATGCCATCCAGAGTAAGGATCTGGTTAGACACCATGTTTCTAAGATTTGTGGGGCCAAGTACAATAACTTCAGTTTTATCTGAGTTTAAAAGCAGAAAATTAGAGGTCATCCATGTCTTTATGTCTGTAAGACAATCCTGCAGTTTAGCTAATTGGTGTGTGTCCTCTGGCTTCATGGATAGATAAAGCTGGGTATCATCTGCGTAACAATGAAAATTTAAGCAATGCCGTCTAATAATACTGCCTAAGGGAAGCATGTTTAAAGTGAATAAAATTGGTCCTAGCACAGAACCTTGTGGAACTCCATAATTAACCTTAGTCTGTGAAGAAGATTCCCCATTTACATGAACAAATTGTAATCTATTAGATAAATATGATTCAAACCACTGCAGCGCAGTGCCTTTAATACCTATGGCATGCTCTAATCTCTGTAATAAAATTTTATGGTCAACAGTATCAAAAGCAGCACTGAGGTCTAACAGAACAAGCACAGAGATGAGTCCACTGTCTGAGGCCATAAGAAGATCATTTGTAACCTTCACTAATGCTGTTTCTGTACTATGATGAATTCTAAAACCTGACTGAAACTCTTCAAATACACAATTCCTCTGCAGATGATCAGTTAGCTGTTTTACAACTACCCCTTCAAGAATTTTTGAGAGAAAAGGAAGGTTGGAGATTGGCCTATAATTAGCTAAGATAGCTGGGTCAAGTGATGGCTTTTTAAGTAATGGTTTAATTACTGCCACCTTAAAAGCCTGTGGTACATAGCCAACTAATAAAGATAGATTGATCATATTTAAGATCAAAGCATTAAATAATGGTAGGGCTTCCTTGAGCAGCCTGGTAGGAATGGGGTCTAATAGACATGTTGATGGTTCGGATGAAGTAACTAATGAAAATAACTCAGACAGAACAATCTGAGAGAAAGAGTCTAACCAAATACCGGCATCACTGAAAGCAGCCAAAGATAACGATACGTCTTTGGGATGGTTATGAGTAATTTTTTCTCTAATAGTTAAAATTTTATTAGCAAAGAAAGTCATGAAGTCATTACTAGTTAAAGTTAAAGGAATACTCGGCTCAATAGAGCTCTGACTCTTTGTCAGCCTGGCTACAGTGCTGAAAAGAAACCTGGGGTTGTTCTTATTTTCTTCAATTAGTGATGAGTAGTAAGATGTCCTAGCTTTACGGAGGGCTTTTTTATAGAGCAACAGATTCTTTTTCTAGGCTAAGTGAAGATCTTCTAAATTAGTGAGACTTCATTTCCTCTCCAACTTACGGGCTATCTGCTTTAAGCTGCGAGTCTGTGAGTTATACCACGGAGTCAGGCACTTCTGATTTAAAGCTCTCTTTTTCAGAGGAGCTACAGCATCCAAAGTTGTCTTCAATGAGGATGTAAAACTATTGACGAGATACTCTATCTCACTTACAGAGTTTAGGTAGCTACTCTGCACTGTGTTGATATATGGCATTAGAGAACATAAAGAAGGAATCATATCCTTAAACCTAGTTACAGTGCTTTCTGAAAGACTTCTAGTGTAATGAAACTTATTCCCCACTGCTGGGTAGTCCATCAGAGTCAATGTAAATGTTATTAAGAAATGATCGGACAAAAGGGAGTTTTCAGGGAATACTGTTAAGTCTTCAATTTCCATACCATAAGTCAGAACAAGATCTAAGATATGATTAAAGTGGTGGGTGGACTCATTTACATTTTGAGCAAAGCCAATTGAGTCTAATAATAGATTAAATGCAGTGTTGAGGCTGTCATTCTCAGCATCTGTGTGGATGTTAAAATCGCCCACTATAATTATCTTATCTGAGCTAAGCACTAAGTCAGACAAAAGGTCTGAAAATTCACAGAGAAACTCACAGTAACGACCAGGTGGACGATAGATAATAACAAATAAAACTGGTTTTTGGGACTTCCAATTTGGATGGACAAGACTAAGAGTCAAGCTTTCAAATGAATTAAAGCTCTGTCTGGGTTTTTGATTAATTAATAAGCTGGAATGGAAGATTGCTGCTAATCCTCCGCCTCGGCCCGTGCTACGAGCATTCATTTTTTTTGGACACCAGTCAGACAGCCAGCAATTACAATCTTACCAAATTTACGCTTAGCCTTAGCCAGCAGTTTCAAATTTCCTTCAATGTTGCCTGCTCTGGCCCCCGGAAGACAATTGACTATGGTTGCTGGTGTCGCTAACTTCACATTTCTCAAAACAGAGTCCCAATAACCAGAGTTTGATCCTCGGCGGGTGTGTCGACGAGTGG
This sequence comes from Thalassophryne amazonica, assembly GCF_902500255.1. Lineage (NCBI taxonomy): Eukaryota > Metazoa > Chordata > Actinopteri > Batrachoidiformes > Batrachoididae > Thalassophryne > Thalassophryne amazonica. Next base: position 68,507,601 of record NC_047116.1, read on the forward strand.
GGAAAAACGGTTAGAAATGTGAACGGGTTGGCGGTGTACACGGGGCTTCTGTTTAGGGCTACGCTTCCTCCTCACAGTCACCCAGTCGGCCTGCTTTCCCGGCTGCTCGGTATCTGCCAGAGGGAAACTAACGGCGGCTAAACTACCTTGGTCCGCACCGACTACAGGGGCCTGGCTAGCTGTAGAATTTTCGCAGGTGCGGAGCCGAGTCTCCAATTCGCCCAGCCTGGCCTCCAAAGCTAAGAATAAACTACACTTATTACAAGCACCATTACTGCTAAAGGAGGCCGAGGAATAACTAAACATTTCACACCCAGAGCAGAAAAGTGCGGGAGAGACAGGAGAAGCCGCCATGCTAAAGCGGCTAAGAGCTAGTAGCTGCGCTAAGCTAGCGGATTCCTAAAAACACACAAAGTGAATAATGTGTAAATAATTTAGAGGTGATTCAGCAGAGGGAGTGCTTTAGTTAAGGCACGTGAAGATTACACTGTGAAACAAAATCGTTATCTAGTTAACTAGATCAATCTAACTGCGCAGATTAAACAGCTAACAGATACAGAAAAACACCGCTGTGCTCCGGAACAGGAAGTGATACAATACCGCAGTTGGCTCTCACTCAACTCACCTTCTCTGCTGCAGTCTGTTCCTGTCTTCAGCAGTGGCAGCAGTTGACCAGATGTTGATGGAGGAGATGTTGGACTCAGTGATGGCAGTGTTGAAGTTCACCATCATTGTTTTTGGCAGGTTGAACTTCCTTAGCTGCCTCAGGAAGTACATCCTCTGTTGCGCTCTCTTGGTGAGAGAGCTGACGTTCAGCTCCCACTTGAGGTTCTGGGTGATGGTGATCCCCAGGTAACGGAAGGACTCCACAATGGTGACTGGGGAGTCAGACAGGGTGATGGGGTTGACCAGAACTGGGGTCTTTCTGTAGTCAACAACCATCTCCACTGTCTTGAGGGCATTGAGCACCAGATTGTTCTGTTTGCACCAGGACACCAGGTGGTGGATCTCCCATCTGTAGGCAGACTCGTCCCCATCAGAGATGAGTCCAGTGAGGGTTGTATCATCTGCGAACTTCAGGAGCGTAACAGAAATAACCCAGATCCTCTAATTTTACTGCCAGTAATTAAATGCCCCAAACACAGATCTGAGGGGTGTTATTTTTGAAAAAATATACGTGCAATTAAATGTGATTAACTTAGATTAATTAAGCACAGACCTTGTAATCAATTAGATTATTTTTTTCCTCACCTGACAGCACAAATGAAATTATGTACGCGGCGTGTGTTTCAGATGGTTTTCTCAGAGTCACCGCTGCAAAACGTTATGGGATAGAATGAGACTCCTTTGTCATCATGTGTCTACACGTTATACACCTGTAGTATTTCACTGTGACGTTTGAACAATAAATTTGTTTACTTTTTGAAGAAATGTCTCCACTTTTCTGTAATATAAATTTGATTTATAAAGGTTACCAAGGTTTACTGACATAAATATGTGGTAAATGCTAAAAATTGGAAAGCTGTTTAAGCATAATGCAATAGTATGATTGAACAAAAACAAGTTTTACATTTAATGGGGCCATAAATGTAAATGGAACTAAACAGACAGTAAAATTGGTTGTTCAAAATATCTGAATAAATTACTTCTGGTTTGGTATAAGTCATCCAGCAGAATTATGAACCATAGTACAATAGTTTGTGGTAAAATGTTACATGTCATTAAACGTTAACTCTCGTATAGCCAGAGTTCCTTGATATAATGGTACTGTCATGAAAGTGTCTATATTTAAACCTTTTCATTTATGTTAAATACCATTTCCTAAAATCTCAGGCTGGACATGATTATTCCAGCATCTTTGTAAATATTCAGGCAAGTGTAGTGTGCAGTGTCTTCTGGAGTAGCAAATTCCAAATTAAAAATTCTTAACCATCATTGCGCCAAAACATCAATGATAAATATTAGTTTTTTTTACTGTTGACACAGCCTGAAATGACATAGAAAATTATGATACAATCACATAAGTCAAATTGTTTACTGTAACTAACAGAAGAACAAATAAAATCTGTGCAACACAGCAAACTATATACAAAAGTTCTACGTCCCATGTGTCTATAGTGGGTCCAGTCCAGGGATGGGTGGGAACGGGTCACACACCCTGGTCACGTATCACATGGACAAGCTGGCCCAGCGGTCCGAGGAATGCCTGATTACATGCAGCTTCCGCCTCCCTTGCATCACGGGAGTCATTGAGGATCATTTGGATGTGCTGATCACGCTGGGCCTGGTTCAGCTCCTGTTGTCTCCCAGCTTCAGCCTCAATCTCACTCAGGATGGACAGATTCTCCTGTTGGAACAGGCTCCTTTTTCTCTTGCCTAGACAATAATGAAGGTAGAAATGGGAAGTGATTAACAAAGGCAAGTTTAAATATATATATATTCAGTAAATATATTTCGAGCTAAAAGCTACATTTATTCTTACCAGTGATTCTCGCAGTCAGACATCCAGGCATTTGCCAGCCAGAAATGTGCCACCATCTATGTTTGGGGGAATCGAGCTGCATCACTAACATCGGAAGCATCATGAAAATTAAGAAACCTAACCTGAACACCTTGGGGTTTTTTTTTCTCATTTTAGACCTATTTCAAAATTTAACTTTTATCATTTTTATAATTTTAGAGGAGGCTGTCCTTTTACAACAGAAATCCTTTTTAGAGTGCATCTGGAAAGTATTCACAGCACTTATTACAGCCTTATTCCAAAATAGAGTAAATTCATTTTTCCCCCTCAAAATTCTACTCAGAATAGCTCATAATGACAACATGATTTTTTTTTTTTTTTTGCAAATTGATTAAAAGTAAAAAAAAAAAACTAAGAAATCACATGTACATAAGTATTCGCACCTCTTGCTCAATACTTTGTTCATGCACATTTGGCAGCAATTAGAGTTTCAAGTCTATCTTATCTTTGGCAGTTTTCCCATTCTTCGTTGCAGCACCTCTCAAGGTCCTGCTGAAAGATGAACTGTAGCTCCAGTCAGAGGTCAAGAGTGCTCTGGAGCAGGTTTTCATCCAAGATGTTTCCTGCCACTGAAAAACATCCTCACAGCATGATGCTGCCACCACCATGCTTCACTGTAGGGATGGTGCCTGGTTTCCTCCAAACATGACACCTGGCATCCACACCAAAGAGTTCAATCTTTGTCTCATCAGACCAGAGAATTTTGTTTTTCATGGTTTGAGAGTCCTTTAGGTGCCTTTTGGCAAACTCCAGGTGGGCTGCCATGTGCCTTTTACTAAGGAGTGGCTTCAGAGTGACCATCATTTTCTTGGTTACCTCCCTGACTAAGGCCCTTCTCCCCTGATTGCTCAGTTTAGACAGTTAGCCAGCTCTGGGAAAAGTTCTGGATCTGAACTTCTTACATTTACAGATGATGGAGGCCACTGTGCTCATTGGGACCTTCAAAGCAGCAGAAATGTTTTTGTTCCCATTCTTGCTTGAAGTACGACTTCAGTTGATCAACAGTCCGGGGTCTCCTTGTCATATCATAATGTGCCACATTGTGATATGGCCTGCCCTTCCCGACGAACGAAGGTTGCCTGAAATGTTACTTTTTTTTTTTTTAAATAAAGCCTTTTTGTATCAGAGCACTGTGGTTGTGCAGATCATTCAGCCTTATTTTATTTATACCTTTATTTTTACCTTTATTATTTTTGGTGCACATTTTCAATGGGCGACAGGTCTGGACTGCAGGCAGGCTCTTTTACTATGAAGCCACACTGTTGTAACGTGCAGAATGTGGCTTGGCATTGTCTTGCTGAATAAACACTGATGTCCCTGAAAAAGACGTTGCTTGGATGGCAGCATGTGTTGCTCCAAAACCTGGATGTACCTTTCAACATTGATGGTGCCATCACAGATGTGTAAGTTGCTCATGCCATGGGTACTAACACACCCCCATACCATCACAGATATGCTGGCTTTTGAACTTTGCGCTGGTAACAATCTGGATGGTCTTTTTCCTCTTTTGTCTGGTGGACATGACGTCCATGATTTCCAAAAACAATTTGAAATGTGGACTCATCAGACCACAGCACACTTTTTCACTTTGTGTCTGTTCATTTCAAATGGGCTCAGGCCCAGAGAAGGTGGTGGCGTTTCTGGATGTTGTTGATGTATGGCTTTCGCTTTGCATGGTAGAGTTTTATCTTGCACTCGTAGATGTAGTGATGAACTGTGTTAACTGACAATGGTTTTCTGAAGTGTTCCTGAGCCCACACGGTAAGATACTTTACACAATGACATTGTTTTTTTTTAATGCAGTGCCACCTGAGGGATCGAAGGTCACAGGCATTCAAAGTTGGTTTTTTGGCCTTGCAGCTTACATGTAGAAAGTTCTCCAGATTCTCTGAATCTTCTGATTATATTATGGACTGTAGATGATGGAATCCCTAAAATCCTTGCAACTGAACGTTGAGAAACTTTTTTCTTAAACTGTTGGACTATTTTTTCATGCAGTTGTTGGTTATCCTCACTCCATCTTTGCTTGTGAATGACTCAGCCTTTTGGGGATGCTGCTTTTATACCCAATCATGACACTCACAGTTCACAAACTCTTATTGAGTGTTGTTAGAAGGAAGGGTGATGTAACACAGTGGTAAACATACCACTGTCCCAGCTTTTATGAAAACGTGTTGCAGGCATCTATTTCAAAATGAGCAAATATTTGCACAAAAACAACAAAGTTTATCAGCTTGAACATTAAATATCTTGTCTTTGTGGTGTATTCAATTGAATATAAGTTGAAGAGGATTTGAAAATCATTGTGTTCTGTTTTATTTACATTTTACACAATGTCCCAACTTCACTGGAATTGGGGTTGTATGTAGACAGGTGTGTGCCTTTCCAAATCATGTCCAATCAGCTGAATTTACCCCAGGTGGTGTTGTGGCTGGGGTGCCTGGCTGGCTTTTGTTTCTGTCCTCTGTTTTCTGTCTTTTGTTTTTCCTTCCAGGTGGCATGCGTTCAGGACTGAGTGGCTGTGTGGCTGAGTTATTAGGACCTCACCCTGATCACCTGAGGCTGGTCATGTGCAGCTCCTCAGGACTCACAGCTGTGGTGCATCTTTATGGATTGGGGCATGGTTGCATTTAAGTCTGGAGTACACAGTGTGTATTTGCCAGAGACTCGACCTTGTGACAAGACTGGTGAGATCGACGTTCAGAGAACCATCTCATCATCATGGATGCAGAGACCGTACCAGGTTTGATGCCATGGTCTGTGAAAGAGGAGGGGGTGAGGTCTCACGCTCGTCAGCACACTTCCTGAGGTACTTTAGGTTTTGTGACTAACATGAGTACAGTCAGTAGATGTGGTGTCCCTCACACCTTATTATATTGAGCTGTTATGTTAGTCGTTCAATCAGCTTCCACTGCAGTGGAGAATTGAACTGGGTGTTCCATGCCTGCAGGGTGGGAAGCTGATTGGTGATTAAGCCAGGAAGTGTTTGCTGTTTATGTACACCTTTGAGTGGTCTCTCTGTGTGTGGAGTGGTGGACTCACATGATGGTTTCTTCTTTCACAGACTCGGTTGGTCGCGGCCACCTGGGGGGTGTCGGCGGGGTCCTTGGGTCCGAACTGTTCTGGCTCCGGACCGTTTGTGCTGCTGGGAGCGCACCGTTGTTCCACCTCACCAGACCGCGCACTTATTTGTTATTAAGCACTCACTGTTATGTCATTAAATTCTGTTATCCTTTGAACCGTGCTCTGCTTATTTTATGCTGGGTCCTTCAAACGCTGGTCGGTTCTCCACCCGCGTCCGACACATAACAGGTGGATTCCAATTAAACTGTAGAAACATCGCAAGGATGATCAGTGGAAACAGGATGCACCTGAGCTCAATTTTGAGCTTTAAGGCAGAGGCTGTGAATGCTTATGTGCTTAAATTTTAATGAAAGTAAAATGGAGGTCATGCTTTTCAGACCCAGCAGTGTCTGTGCTACTCCTTCTTTTGGACCTTGGCCCTCTGCAGCCTTTTCTTAATCCCATAGTCACCTATCTTGGTGTCAAACCTGACAGTGATTTTAAATTGGAAAAGCAGATAAATTCTGTTATTAAATCTAGTTTTTACCATCCTAGGCTTTAATCCCAAGTTAAACCTGTTATATCTTTTATGATTTTTCAACATCTTATTCATGCTTTTATTACAACTCCTTTAGACAACTGCAATCCATTGTATGTTGGTTTTATCCACTCCTTTCTTGAATGCTTACAGTTACTCCAAAATGCTGCTGCTCACCTTTTAACAGGCTCTCACAAGCGAGATCACATTTCCTCTATACTTTTATCACTACACTGCCATCCTGTTCCTTTTGTTGATTGTTTTTAGTCTCCTCGTGGGTCCGCACCAACATACATATCGGACCTATTGAAGCCATTTGTTCCATCGAGGTCCTTTAGGTCTGTCAAACTACTGCTTTTAGTCATCCCTAATTCACAACTTAAAACTAGGAGTTTCCTTGCTTTTTCTGTTATGGCTCCAGACTGTGAAATGAGCTCCTTCTGCATGTGTGGTTGGCCCCACATTGCCTGTTTTTAAAAGTCTTTTAAAAACATAGTTTTTTTTCCCCCTTGGGTTTTAACTCAGCTTGAGTGATGTGTGTTCTTGTGCAATTGCTTCTCCTGTCATGTCTTTCGTCTTCATTTATTGCTGTTTTATTGTTCTGTTTAGCTGTTGTACAGCACTTTGTTAAACCTTGCTGTTTTTTAAATGGGCTCTATATATAAAGCCGGATTGGATTGGATCCGAGCAACTTATACTAAACATACAGTAGTTTGAACAGTTGATGTTGGAATCTACAGTTGTTTACAAATGGCTCCAACAGACCTTCCCAACTTTTTTAAATCTAGAGTTCTCCTTCTTAGACCTTCTTCAGTTCTTTTGGACTTTCTCCTTGTTCTGACTATTGGTCAGTCCAATGAGTGCTGTCAAACATGTCCTTTTTATGCTGGCAATGAGAAACTACCAGTTGTAGTTAATCATGATCACTAACAAGGGGTTAATAGGCCTTGATCTTGTCATGTTAAAAGATTTTAATCCAGTTACATTTTTTCCAAACTCTGATTGGTTAATTGTGTGAGATTTCAGACCATATAATATTGGGGTAACGGTGGTAATCGCCGGTAAAGCTCAATTTGCGACCGTATAACCAGCATGCAACAGCTGCAAATCATCAGAAGCAACAGGGTTATTCCCTAATTGTAGAACCTTCAGCACCATCCAGTTGCAAAATAAATTCAAACCCAATTCTTGTTTTTTGAGTCATTACTGATGATGTAACATAACCTTGTCATGTTAAATAACATTGTAGAACCTTCAGCACCACTTATTAAAAGATTTTAATTAATTAAATTTAACCAGGTTAGTTCCACTGACACCTCTTTTGCAAGGGAGTCCTGGGCCATTATAAAGTTTCCAGTTCACTGAACCTGCATGTCTTTAAAATGTGGGAGGAACCGAGAGCACCTGGAGGAAACCAACACAAACTCTACACAGAAAGGCCACAGGTGGGAATCAATCCCACCGATCTTGCTGTGAGGCAGCAGTGCTAACCACTAAGCCTCTGTGCTGTCAAATGTATGTATATATGAATGTATGTATATATTTGAGCCTGTATGTATAATTTTGATCCTTTGTGGATCCTTTGTGGATCAAAACAAATTCAAACTTGTGCACCTATTTTTTGTTTTATAAAGTCATTAATCATGCATGCTGTACAATCATTCCAGCCCAGAAAAAAGAACAGTTCAAAGACATCTGTAAAAGCACCAAATTACCATGACATTCATGCCCATGACGAGTCTATGTAAAAATCCGACTACAACTGTAAGTGGGCAAACTACTACTGAAGATTTGTTTACGTCATGTTTGTATATAAACCTGTTAAAAAGGCCTGTGTTATGCATTGTGATTGGTAGATAAATGTACAAAAGCAAAGATTACTGGCCTCCCAGCGAAGTGTAATGAGGCTGCTGTAATTGCCTTGTCTGTCTGTCTGCCTCCAGCGATATTTTAACAATGCAAAAACGAATGTCATTTAAAGTTGGTTTTGTCAAACTTAGCTGGCCATCCTCTTGCAACATAGAGCACATTAAGATCATAGGTCAAAGGTGAAGGTCAAATCAGAAGTCATTATCTGTAATGCATTAATGATTAAATCTTGGGAACTAGATGATATATTGGATAGTTTGTACAGTTTTTGCTCTCCTGTGGCAAACAAATGTGTCAGACCTCTGATGTCAATGACGTGATAGTGTTTTGCAGTTTTGAAAATTTAGCTGGTGGAGTTCAGGCACTGCAGTCATCTGGATGCCTTATTTTAACATGACTCTTGTGGTGACAGTGGTAGTGTTTTTTACCTCACAGCAAGGCGGCCCAGTGTTCAAAGTCAATCAGTCCTCCATTTTCACTGTACATCCAAGTTGGCATTCAGCATAAATTTGGGCCAAATCAACATATGGAGCCATACCGGAACTGCTGTGGGTACTACAAAGAGAATGAGACTAACCAAAAATAATAATACACCAATCGCCAATAACACTGACCACTGCCAGGTGAAGAGAATAACATTGATTATCTCATTCCATGGTATATATCAGCGGGTGGGATCTATTAGGCAGCAAGTTAGAATTTTATCCTTAAAGTTAATGAAGCAGCAAAAATATTGATGCATAAAGGTTTGAGCTATTTTGACAAGGGCCAAATTCCAATGGCTGGGCCAGAGCATGCCCAGAACTGCAGCCCTTGAGGGATGTTCCTAGTCTGTACTGACCAACACCTACCAAAAGTGATCTGAGGAAGGAAAACAGGTGAGCTGTGTACAGGGTCGTGCAGAATGTTCTGGGCAAACAAGTCCAATCCATTGAGCCCCCGCCTTGCATCAAGATAAGATAAGATCAACTTTATAGTCTACACCACTCCACAAATCTGTCCACTACACTCCTGTACTCAGCCTCTTGGTCACTGAAAACGTCTGCAGGTGGCAGAAGTTGTGACCAGAACTTGAAGTCTGAGGTGTAGAGTATGAACAGGAAGGGAGAGAGGACCGTCCCTTGTGGTGCCCCTGTGTTGCTCTTGATGGCGACTGATGTAATGTCTCAAAGCCTCACATTCTGTGGGGAGCCTGTGAGCTATTGATAATCCAGGCCACCAGTAGAGCCTCTACCTTCATGTCACTTAGCTTATCGATGAGTAAGTCAGGCTGGATGGTGTTGAACACACTGGAGAAGATGATGGCATCCTCTAATGTACAGGATTTAAATGATCTGCTGACTGTCTTGGTGCCACATACCTTAGCTCACCACGCTGTTTGTCCGGTAATTGGGTCAGGGCTATTTTGGTTGCAAAAGGAGGGCCAACACAATATTATGCAGGTGCTCAAAATATTATGGCTGATTGTGTATTTTAATGCAAGCCCTTAAGGTATGCAGAAAACTTTACAAGCATATCTGTTGATCAGGGTTTAATTACATCCATTTTTATCCGTGCAGTTTCATCTCTTAATACTGTAGTCTTTTCGTTTTAATTCATATAGAGGCAGCACTTTGTTCAAACTTCATGTTGTGTATATTTATTGTTGTTTCAGATGAACTTTCTTTGTTTTTCAGAAGCCAGATATTGTTACACCCACCATATGATGGATGTGAAGGGGAATAGTGTGTCTGTGATAAAACGCTGCGTGGCTTTGGAGGACTGTCTTTCCACAGGATGCACTGAGACAAATCAGGAAGGAACCAAGGTGGGGTGCAGTCCATAGTACTGTCCAACTACTACTTGTACTCAGGGGATGTTTGGGAGCAAGCACTGGTGCCACACATCGCTGCATCCATCGTACTACAGAACCACTGTGGCCCAGATTAGCAACCATGTGCAGTTAACACAAATATTACATTTAACCCTTATTCACTCCACATGAAGAAGGAAGACTAAAGTGAGTCAGCCCTCACTAATTTAGTTCCTAAGATAAGATTTCAGCATCCTGGGTAATTTAATTACCACCCATTGGATGATCTCTGTGTGATGGTTCCTCCATCATAAATCTTATCACATGTGATGCTGTTTAGATTACAGCATCAATACAGATTAATACACTTACAGTCATACATTTATGCAGTTTCTCAATACATTGATTTCTAACATTTTGATTTTTTTTAATTTAATTCTAAATCATTCTGCACAAATTTAACACCACCACAATGGTTCATTTAATGACCTACTTGTTGTGTTACTGAAATAACCATTTTGAGAAATGCATAACTGGAAATAAATGTCTCTGTTTGCCTAAATTTTTGTTTTTATCATTATTGTTGAACATGACAATGTTGAAATATAATGATTTAAGCACAAACTGTGACTCAGTTGCAGAGACTGGCAGGATGTCACACCTTGCTCATATACGAACAATCGAACAGTCCATCATGTCTTATTAAGTGGAATAAATGTGCAAGTTATGACTCACTAATACACAGCATCATTATACAGTTGTATGTAAAAGTTTGGGCACCCCTGATAATTTTCATGGTTTTCCTTTATAAATCATTGGTTGTCTGGATCAGAAATTTCAGTTAAATATATCATATAGCAGATGAACACACTGATATTTGAGAAGTGAAATTAAGTTTCTAGTATTTACAGAAAGTGTGCAATAATTACTTAAACAAAATTAGGCAGGTGCATAAATTTGGGCACCCTTGTCATTTTATTGATTTGAATACATTTAGCACTAATTATTGGAACACAACATTGGTTTGGTAAGCTCATTGACCCTTGACCTCCTTACACAGGTGAATCCAATCATGAGAAAGGGTATTGAAGATGGCCATTTGCAAATATTTCCCCTCTTTGCATCTCTTCTAATGAGTGGCAACATGGGAGCCTCTAAACAACTCTCAAATGACCTGAAAACAAAGATAGGTCCACATCATAGTTTAGGGGAAGGATACAAAAAGCTATCTCAGAGATTTTAGCTGTCAGTTTCCACTGTGAGGAACATAGTGAGGAAATGGAAGACCACAGGCACAGTACTAGTTAAGGCCTGAAGTGGCAGGTCAAGAAAAATCTCAGATAAGCTGAAGCAAAGGATGGTGAGAACAGTCATAGTCACCCCACAGACCTGCTCCAAAGACCTACAACATGATCTTGCTGCAGATAGTGTCTCTGTGCATTGTTCAACTATATAGCCCACATTGCACAAGGAGATGCTGGAATGCAGAGGAAGCCTTTTCTGAATACACGCCACAAACAGAGTTGCTTGAGGTATGCTAAAGCACAATTGTTGCGCCGGGGCTGGATCTTTGAACAAGACAACGACCGTAAACACTGCTCAAAGTCTACTAAAGCATTCATGCAGAGGAACAAGTACAACGTTCTGGAATGGCCATCTCAGTCCCCAGACCTGAATATTATTGAAAATCTGTGGTGTGATTTTAAGCGAGCTGTCCATGCTCAGAAACCAACAAACCTGACTGAGCTGGAGATGTTTTGTAAATAAGAATGGTCCAAAATACCTTCAACCAGAATCCAGACTCTCATTGGAAGCTATAGGAAGCGTTTAGAGGCTGTTATTTCTGCAAAAGGAGGATCTACTAAATACTGATCCATTTTTTCTGTTGGGGTGCCCACATTTAAGCACCTGCCTAATTTTATTTAAAAATTTATTCCACACTTTCCTTAAATCTTATAAACTTCATTTCACTTCTCAAATATTACTGTGTTTGTCTGCTATATAATATATTTCTCTGAAATTTCTGATCCAGACAACCATTGATTTATAAAGGAAAATTAAGAAAATTATCAGTGGTGCCCAAACCTTTGCATACAACTGTATGTGTAATGCTGCCACTTGCATTTTTCCTACTATCTAGCTTCAACATTTCCAAAATGTTCATACACATGGGTCACAGTTTACGTACTGTACTAATTTGTTTTCATAAATTACAGCGCTTGTGTGTTAATACGGGAACTCTGCCTGTGGCTGCTGTCAGCTTGTTGTTCCACACTGCTGCAGCCAGTTGACTGATGAGTGCCAGGCTTCATAAGGAGCTCTCTCATGAAGAGATGAAGAGTCTTTTCTGTTTTGCTCGATTTTAGTCTTTCTCGTCATTTATCCTTCCAGCCATCTGCCCTTGACCTTGAGGCTGTTTTCTGACTTTGAGATCTGCTTAACTCATGAATGCCTCGTCTATTGTCTTCTGATCATCCAGCTATGACCCAGGCTTGTATATCGACTACGGTATTTGTCCTACTGATTGGAGACCTCATCCTGCTTGATAAACTAAGTCCAATTGCAGTGGAGTGTGCAAATGGAAGAATTGATTAAAGTCTGCATATTGATGAAGTGGATTGACTCTGTTAACCCACCCTCTGACAATTCCCTGCCTGGTCAAAGCATTTGTTTGACTGCCTCACTCCTGTGTTCAGGACCTGGTAACTCATCCCATCCGTGCAGCCGTGGTCAGGTCCTTATTTGACTCCATCCTGAAGTTACTGCTGATCCTCCCAGCTTTTATATATTACTCCACAACAAAAATGGGTTTTACTTCTTCCCAGTTTGGTGACTGATCAGCAGTGTGGATCAGTTATTCTTTCACATGACAACAGTCAGGAATTCAACACCTTTAAAGAGCAGATATAACAAAAACTAATGGCCAACAACAAAGATCTACAGCAACAAGAACAAACTATCAAAGAAGCACAGACATGTATTGAGGAACTTGAGGAATGGAACATGGAGGTGCTGCTGACTGCACTCGAAGATCAGAAAAGTGACTGACCTTGAGTGAAGGTTTCAGAGTCTGGTTGTTCATTCATTGCTTTTCTTTGTGTTCATTTTCTTGTTGGGGTTTTTCTACGTACTTGGGTCTGTCTGTAGCTTTCTTTCTTGTTTGTCTCTTTGCTCTTGGTGCAGGGTGCCTCTCTCTCTCTCTGGCGACACCCTGTTTTCTGGTGCTTTCCATGCACACCTGTTCTTGATTTGCTGATTGTCACCTGGGGTTATTTAAGCTCACTGGTTGTGTTTGTTCCTCGCCAGATTGATGCGTCTTGTGCCTTCTCTCCAGCACTCATTTTCGTGTTCCATAGTCCTGCCTGCCTCATTGTGTTCACGACCTCCTGCCCGTTTGTTCCAACCTCGCCTAAGCCTGATGATTGTTGCACTGCTGTGTCTTTTTTGGACTGCCTTCCCATGCACCGCCCCTTGCTATCCACACCACTAGTCTTTCAACAACCAGAGCTGTTTGTATGAGCCTTGCATTTGTGTCCTAACAAAACCGCCTGTCACTGACTGAGGAAACCAACCTGTTGATTCAGTATATGTCAGGGCTACATGTCCAGTGCTGGAGCAGCAGCATTATCCATAGTTGTCAACTTTCTCTAATTCGACACAAAGGAAATGATACACCACAAATCAGGGCAGAAGTGTATTAAAAAATGACTAGCCTATATTTTTTCATAACTATGCGATTGAGGTGGTGCTGAAATCCTTTGCAAAATATAGAAGGTGCTGAATTACAAAAAAATGATCAAATTCATTCATTCATTTCCTATACCCATGTACTGCAATTAAGGATCATGGGGACTGGAACCTGTCCCAGCAGTCATGGGGCGTGAGACAGGGTACACCCTGGACAGGATGCCAGTCTATGGCAGGGCGAGATCAAATTCCATGATGGGAATTTAAATATGCTGGACTGGCAGCCAATTTGATAGCAGTGCATGGGAAGCAACGGCAAAGACAGAGGAGAGGGGCCTCATCCTATAGGTGCAACATGCCAAGGAATGTGATTCTGTGGAAAACCAGATAAAAAGAGCCTTCAAATAGTAGAGAGCTAGAAGATGATCCCTGTGCAGAGCGAGGAGAGTCAGAGAGCAAGGAGTGTCAGAGATAAAGTAAAACAGCAGAGGCTTGACGCAGGACATCCACTTAATTGATTTTTTCAAATTAATACAAGATAAACTCTCGGGCAGAATTATTTTTTTAATCTGATAAAGTATAAATTAAATTACAAAAACAACTTAATTGTTTATGAAATGAACAGGTCAACATTTTGAGATGCTATGTTTTCATTTATACTTTATCAGATAAAAAAATGTGACTGTGTATTTTTAGTATGAAGTGCATTATTTTCATTAACTTATGTTGAAGTATTTCAAAAGCATTCAGAAAATGTTGCAAGTATTCCAATTGTATTTTACTGTATTTTGTGTTCAGTAACTGTTTACACTTCAAAGTAATTCTACCCAACTTTGCATACACAAAGTAACAAAAGACAGTCTGGCACAAGGAGATGAGACAAGTGATCTTAAATACAGAAAAGGCCATTTAGGTGGGAAGGAAACAGGAATGGAAATGAAAAGAAACAATAAAACACAAAGCAGAAAACATCAACAGACTAACCATAATGCTAAACTTGATGCAAAATCATTTTCCTGAAATTTTAAAGGGTTTTCCGTCAGTTGGCATCATTTAGGTGGAAATTGGTCAAACGTACCGAGAAGTCAAAAAGAGTGAATGTAAAGTGGTGACAGGAAAAATATGATGGATGTACCCAGTTTGGCATAGCAGTGGAAACCAAAGTGACTGGTGACATTCAAACCAGCTTCCTGCTTCACCTGGAATGTGCAGGTCAGTTGGGGTTAATGTGGATTAAGGGCCACTGCCTGATGTCTGCTGAGTCCACAGCAGATATTTGCTGTTTTATCAGTTAGAATAAGTTAAACCCCCCAGAAAACAATAATGCAGCATGTGGTTCATGTCCATGAGTCTGTTAAGGTTATAACTGATTCATGCACACGACCGTGTTATCATGTAAAACACAACCCCAATTCCAATGAAGTTGGGATGTTGTGTAAAATATAAATAAAAACAGAAGACAATGATTTGCAAATCCTCTTCAACCTATATTCCACCGAGTCAGTACCAGGGAGTAGGTGGATCCTGCAAGGGCTGGAGGAGCTGTGTGGATGGGCAAGGATGAGGTTCAAGCCTGAAAAATCATGGTCACTGGTGTTGAAGAGGGGCAAAGACGTGGACAGGTTCCGCTTCAGCATTGGAGGGGCGTTAATCCCAACTGTTTCTGAGAGACCAGTGAAGAGCCTTGGCAGGGTATTTAACAGCAGCCTGAAGGATTCAGTATCGGTTCAGGAAACCTGTCAGGAGCTGGAGAGCTGGTTGAGAGCAGTGGACCGGTCTGGGCTTCCTGGTAAGTTCAAGGTTTGGATCTACCAACACCGCATCCTGCCCAGGGTACTTTGGCCTCTGCTCGTCTACGAGGTTCCCATCTCAATCGTGGAGGGCTTAGAGAGGAAAGTCAGCAGCTTCTTCAAGAGGTGGCTGGGTCTGCCTAGGAGCCTCAGCAGCATTGCTCTCTATGGACATAACACCAAGCTCCAACTGCCCCTGAGATCACTGGAAGAGGAGTTTAAGGTGACAAGGGCTGGTTAAAGTGAAAACCGGGAGGAAGTGGAGAGCCGATGAAGCTGTATCACAGGCAGAGTCTCGGATATGACACAGAGCCCTGGTTGGAACAGTGGCCCATGGTAGAGCTGGCCTGGGGACCTTTACAACATCACAGTATGAGAAGGCCAAGGGGAGGGAGAGACGCAGATTGGTGCAGGAGGAGGTGAGGGCAGAGGTGGAGGAGCGGAGGACTAGCAGAGCTGTCGGCCAGAGGCAGCAGGGTGCCTGGACAAGGTGGGAGCAGGCCATTGACCGAAAAGTCACATGGACAGAGCTGTGGCGGGCGGAGCCACAGCGCTTAAAGTTCCTTGTCCAGGCAGTATACGACATCCTGCCTAGCCCGTCAGACCTCTCCATCTGGGGTAAGACAGAGTCTCCCAAATGTCCGCAGTGCCCAGGCAGGGGCACGTTGGAGCACATCCTGAGCTGATGCCCAGTAGCTCTTGGGCAGGGGCGATACACCTGGCGCCACAACCAGGTCCTGAGACCCATTGCGGAAGCCATCAGCATGGGAATCAGCAGCAGTAGACGGTCCCGCTCCACCACCCAGACGATCGCCTTCGTGAAGGCTGGCGAGCGCCTGGGAAAAACAGCAGGAGCCAGGAACCCACCAGGACTACTGGCGACTGCGAAGGACTGGCAGCTGTCTGTCGACCTGGAGAAGCAGTTGAAGTTCCCCCAGCACATTGTCACAACCACCCTGAGGCCAGACATTCTCCTGGTCTCAGAGGAGACGAAGAACATCATCCTGATGGAGCTGACAGTGCCATGGGAGGACAGACTGGATGAGGTCCACGAGAGAAAGAGGACCAAGTACGAGGAGCTGGTCATAGACTGCCGCAAGCAGGGCTGGAAGGCGAAGTGTATGCCCATCGAGGTTGGCTGCAGAGGGTTTGTGGGCCAATCACTCTATAAAACCTTGAGTGCATTGGGCATTACCGGGATGGAGAGGAAAAGAGCCATCAAGAACATCACAGAGGAAGCGGAGAAAGCCTCCAGATGGCTCTGGATCAGGAGAGGTGATCCATGGGGAGTAGCGAATGCCACCTGAACACAAGCCTGGTCTGATCAACCATGGCTGGGTCACCTGGGTGAGGGTGTCTGATGTTGAAAGACCCGAAACACCCGAGGACCCCAGGTTACATCACTGATGATGTGTTCAGGAGCATCCTAGAGATGTATTCTACCAACCAATCAATTGAATACACCACAAAGACAAGCTATTTAATGTTCAAACTGACAAAATTTATTGTTTTTGTGCAAATATTTGCTCATTTTGAAATGGATGCCTGCAACATGTTTCAAAAAAGCTGGGACATTGGAATGTTTACCACTGTGTTACATCACCTTTCCTTCTAAGAACACTCAATAAGTGTTTAGGAACTGAGGACACTCATGAACTGAGGACACTCATGATAAAAGGAGCATCCCCAAAAGTCTCAGCCATTCACATGCAAAGATGGGGTGAGGATCACCACTTTGTGAACAACTGCATGAAAAATAGTCCAACAGTTTAAGAACAATGTTTATCAACATTCAGTTGCAAGGAATTTAGGGATTCCATCATCTACAGTCCATAATATAATCAGAAGATTCAGAGGATCTGGAGAACTTTCTACACGTAAGCAGCCAGGCCGAAAACCAGCATTGAATGCCCGTGACCTTCGATTCCTCAGGTGGCATTGCATTAAAAACCGACATCATTGTGTGAAGGATCTTACCACGTGGGCTCAGGAACAGTTCAGAAAACCATTGTCAGTTAACACAGTTTGTCGCTACATCTACAAGTGCAAGTTAAAACTCTACCATGCAAAGCGAAAGCCATACATCAACAACATCCAGAAACGCCGCCGCCTTCTCTGGGCCCGAGCTCATTTGAAATGGACAGACGCAAAGTCCATGAGTCCACATTTCATATTGTTTTTGGAAATCATGGACGTTGTGTCCTCTGGACAAAAGAGGAAAAAGACCATCCAAATTGTTACCAGCGCAAAGTTCAAAAGCCAGCATCTGTGATGGTATGGGGGTGTGGCATGGGCAACTTACACATCTGTGATGGCACCATTAATGATGAAAGGTACGAGGTCTGTCCGTAAAGTATAGGTCCTTTTTATTTTTTTCAAAAACTATATGGATTTCATTCATATGTTTTTACGTCAGACATGCTTGAACCCTTGTGCGCATGTGTGAGTTTTTCCACTCCTGTCGGTGACGTCATTCGCCTGTGAACACTCTTTGTGGGAGGAGTCGTCCCGCCCCTCGTCGGAATTCCTTTGTCTGAGAAGTTGCTGAAAGACTGGCGCTTTGTTTGATCAAAATTTTTTCTAAACCTGTGAGACACATCGAAGTGGACATGGTTCGAAAAATTAAGCTGGTCTTCAGTGAAAATTTTAACAGCTGATGAGAGATTTTGAGGTGATTCTGTCGCTTTAAGGACTTTTCACGGTGCGAGACGTCGCGCAGCGCTCTCAGGCAGCGTCATCAGCCTGTTTCAAGCTTAAAACCTCCACATTTCAGGCTCTGTTGATCCAGGACGTCGTGAGAGAACAGAGAGGTTTCAGAAGAAGTCGGTTTCAGCATTTTATCCGGATATTCCACTGTTAAAGGAGATTTTTTTAATGAAAGACGTGCGGGCGGATTGCAGCGTCGGCTCGCAGCCGCCGCGACGCTCCGCCACAGGAAAAACACCTCTGTTGGAAGCTTTGAGGACAAGTTGGAACATGTCCAGCTGATAAACAATTTCGCATATACTCACTCCACTGAAAGCCATCAAAAGCCAACTGGATTTTAACAAATGGTTATCAACACGGAGGTGTTTTTCCTGTGCCGCCGCGCCGCGTCGGCTGCGTCCCGACGCGCGGACCCGTCCGCACGTCTTTCATTAAAAAAATCTCCTTTAACAGTGGAATATCCGGATAAAATGCTGAAACCGACTTCTTCTGAAACTTCTCTGTTCTCTCACGACGTCCTGGATCAATAGAGCCTGAAATGTGGAGGTTTTAAGCTTGAAACAGGCTGATGACGCCGCCTGAGAGTGCTGAGCGACGTCTCGCACCGTGAAAAGTCCTTAAAGCGACAGAATCACCTCAAAATCTCTCATCAGCTGTTAAAATTTTCACTGAAAACCAGCTTAATTTTTCGAACCATGTCCACTTCGATGTGTCTCACAGGTTTAGAAAAAATTTTGATCAAACAAAGCGCCAGTCTCTCAGCAACTTCTCAGACAAAGGAATTCCGACGAGGGGCTGGACGACTCCTCCCACAAGGAGTGCTCACAGGCGAATGACGTCACCGACAGGCATGGAAAAACTCACGCATGCGCACGAGGGTGCAAGCATGTCTGACGTAAAAACATATGAATGAAATCCATATAGGTTTTGAAAAAAATAAAAAGGACCTATACTTTACGGACAGCCCTCGTACATCCAGGTTTTGGAGCAACACATGCTGCCATCCAAGCAACACCTTTTTCAGGGATGTCCCGGCTTATTTCAGCAAGACAATGCCAAGCCACATTCTGCACGTGTTACAACAGCGTGGCTTCATAGTAAAAGAGTGCAGGTACTAGACTGGCCGGCCTACAAAAGAAAAATCCATTATACAAAATCTGTTATATATGGTGTTTATTACATAGAAAACAATACAAATCATTGGGACTTTTTTGGACTGGTGACTGAGAATATGTACATGGGACTAAACAATAAATTTACCTCACAACACTTTGACCAAGACGTTGGCTTCATCCCACACGGCTGACTTTATTTTACCAAATTTTTCTTCTGTTTGGATCTGAAGAGAATCTGTACATCTTGAAGCTCTTGTCGTGTCTATTTGTGCATCCAAATGCGCAACAACCCGGCATTTTCAGCAAATAAATAAATAAAATAGCTGGATTTACATGCAGACAGATTAACAGCGAGTGCTATTTTAGCACCAAGATGGCACCACTAGTCATGTGACCTTTTTTTCAACTCATGTCGCTACTCTTTCAATTAAGGGACTCTAATGCACACACCCCTCACACAGACACACAATCCATGCTGACTGGGATCTCCACTTTTTACACTCATATGGGTGCAATGTTAATTTCCAATGTTTTTCGGCACTTTAACAGCCTATTGATTGTCGCCACTTGTCATGCTAGCTGACTGACAACTGGGCACACATCCCACATGCACTGTGATAAAGTACTTTATAAAGGAAAGCTGCAGAGATATATTTTGTCTGTCATTGACATATTTTGTCTGTCATCGTCACTTTCTCAAGCTTTCTTCTACTGTGACCTCTTGCAAGAAAAAATAGTGCTAATGTCATGAAAACTCTGAAAAGGGTTTTTGCAGAGCATGGAGTGCCATAGATGTTTAGTGTTACCAAGGCTCTGAGTTCAAAGGAAAAGTGGACAAACTTCTTCAACGGAGGTGCATAAACGTAATCAGAAGCAGAGCATATCACCCACAGTCAGAGGGCAAATGTGAAAGGCCACATAGAGAGGCACGTAGCAAGTTTCACTTCAAGATGAGACAACAAGGGGGCTTCAACTGGGCCCAGAATCTCTTTGTGATCCAAGAAGCTATCAACAATGTTCCCAAAGAAGTGCTTGGGAACAGGTCATCAGCTGAAGTGTATGCAGAGACAACGTCTCATTGTGTCAAGCAGTCAGAAGCATCCCAATGTTCAAGCCAGTGCACAATGAAACGGATTTCTAGAAGAATCCGAATGTCAGTCTACCGGAAAGGAGAGAAAGTGTTAATCAGATATCCCCCAAGACGTGGTAGCAGCCTAGTGCCACGGTGAAGATATACTTGCAAAGTTGTTGAGGTTTGAGAGGCCGGATGGAAAAAAAGACAGTCAGTGGATTTCAGTGTCAGACATCACCAAAGGAAAAACAAGCAGCTAAGAGAACACTAACTGATGAACTTAAAAAAGGATCTGCACAGGCAAAACTATTCTATCGCAGTGACCCACAAAGACAGAATCCAACACCTGAAGAGCATGCAGATAAAGGTGCTTCTCGACCCAAAGCAGTCAATAGGAAGTTGCCAGTTTGAATCAGTGTCACACCAGCTTTCTTTATTTGGAATACACAGGACTGTTAGGTGCTGTCTTGGTGGTTGCTCTGTCCTGCTTCCCCTCCCTTCCTGTGTTTCCCGGTGGCATGCCACACCTTACCTGTGGCTCATCATCCGACAGCTGTATATAAACCCAGGTTCTGCACTTCTGCCTTTGCCAGTAACTCACTTATCACTAACAGTATCTACATTTTTGTAGTTTTCTTGGTGCTCTGCACTGTGAATCACATGTTTCTTCTCCTCCAGTGAACCTGCTTCCATTCAGCTCCGTGGGCAGCCACCTGGCTCTGGTCTCCAACCTAAATGCCAGCTCCTTTCTCTGGCTCTAGCCTCCAACACTGTCTCCTGCTCTGGTCTCTTCTGGCTCCATATTCAGCTTGTGTAACACATTCTCCAATAAATTTTATTTTGATTTTTTCATCTCAGCTTCCTGCATTTGGGTCCTTTTTCAGTCCATTGGGTTTAACCATAACAAGGATATAAAAACTCTTCCCCAAGAAGCAGTAAAACACATTAAAGTATTCCCTGCCTTGTACAATGACTTTACTGTTGGAAATCCACCAATGTACCTGACATGACAAAAGAGAGCACATACAGTCACCAAGTAACTCTGCTGGCACTATCAAGACTGTACAATATCCAGTTCTTGATAATGTCAGCAGATGGGCCAGAGTACACTCTCCTAATCTCAGCCGATGGCAAGTACAGTGAACAAATGTTCCTGCTAACACTGGGTTACTTTCCAGAAAGCAGGGGAGAACACTATGTCATCAGTGTCATTGAAAGTCAGGCAAAAACACAATTGCTGCCTCAGGCTTGCATGGACCGCCAACAATCTCCTAGCCTTCGTCATGCTTCTCCATCAACATGCTCACCTCATACATGACATTCGTAGTGCTCTTTCTTGCCATGAAACCACATTGCTTCTGACAGATCTTAACCTGTTTTCTAAGCCTAGCTTGTACTACTCTTTCCCATAAATTCATGTTGTGGCTGATCAGCTTTATGCCTTCTATGGTATGTCATCTGGACCACCTGCCTTTCCATTCTTCATCCACTTCAAAGCTATC
This sequence comes from Thalassophryne amazonica, assembly GCF_902500255.1. Classification (NCBI taxonomy): domain Eukaryota; kingdom Metazoa; phylum Chordata; class Actinopteri; order Batrachoidiformes; family Batrachoididae; genus Thalassophryne; species Thalassophryne amazonica. Next base: position 68,529,256 of record NC_047116.1, read on the forward strand.
CTCACTTCATCCTTACTAATCCATTGCACTTTCCGATTTACTTTGTCCACAGAATCCAGCCTTCTCTCTCACTCACTCACTCACTCACTCACTCACTCACTCACTCACTCACTCACTCACTCACTCACTCACTCACTCACTCACTCACTCACTCACTCACTCACTCACTCGCACACACACGCACACACACACACACACACACACACACACACACACACACACACTCTCTTCGTTTCATTCACCAGCTCCTCAAAATATTCCCTCCACCTTCTCAACAGACTCTCCGTGCTAGTCAGCACATTACCATGTGCATCTTTTACCATCCTAACCTGCTGCACATCCTTTCCAGCTCTGTCCCATTGTCTGGCTAATTGGTAGTCCTTTTCTCCTTCCTTACTGTTCAATTTCTTCTACAGCTCTCAATATGCCTTCTCTTTAGCCTTTGCCACATCACTTTTCACCTTTTGCCTCATCTCCTTGTACTCCTGTCTACTTTCATCATCTCTCCTACTCCCCCAATTATTTTTCACTAACCTCTTTCTCCTTATGCTTTCCTGGACATCTTCATACCACCACCACATCTCTTTCCAGTGTCCAGATGTCACACCCAGTATCTTCCTAGCTGTCTCCCTCATTACATCTGCAGTACTTTTCCAGTTGTCCAAAATCACTTCACCTCCATCCAGTGCAACAGTCTTCCTTCATTTTCCACCATCTGATCCTTTGTTGAGCTCTGACTCTCGTCCTCTTGTTTACCTCTAAAGTCATCCTACAAACAGCCATCCTATTACTAGGGGAGCTACGACCACTACCTTTGCACCCCCCCCCCAGGACTAAACCAAACCAGGTTCCTTAGATGACCCCAAAACATAATCAGGATTCCAAAAATAAAAACTGGCCTCAAGCCAGTTAACCAAGATGGCGTCCAAGATGGCTGCCAAAATGGGGTTTTTCACTAAAACACCTTTTAAACAACATATAAACAACTTAAATATCACAGAGATTCAATGGGAAGACCATTGCAGGTCACAGCAAACTCATTTGTGCCTAATCTAGATTCATTCATGGGTTTAAGATTCAAAATGGCGTCCAAAATGGCCACCAATAGACCCTTATCATTAAAATGCATTGTAGGAAGTTGTTTATATGTTGTTTAAAGGTGTTTTAGTGGAAAAAAAAAAAAACTATTTTGGTGGCCATCTTGGGCGCTATCTTGGATAACTGGCTTGAGGCCAGTGTTCTTTTTTGGGAACATCCTGATTGTGTTTTGGGGTCATCTAAGGAACCTAAAAAAGTTGATTTGGTTTAGTCCTGGGGCGGGGGGGTGCAAAGGTAGTGGTCGCAGCTCCCTTAGTATATGCTGTCTAGCTACACTCTCTCCTGCCACTAACTTACAATCTCCAATTTCTTTTAGGTTGCATTTCCTACATAGAATGTAGCCCACCTCTGTGCTTTCCTCCACTCTTATAAGTGTTGTGAAAGTGTCGTGACACGGACCCACAACAGGGGGCGTTAATGAACGGACAATGGATAAGCCAAAAGTAACAATTTAATGTTGTGAATCGCACAACGACGTACAGACAATAACAATATGGTAGACTGTCAATTATACACCAGGTGACGTGTGGGCAGGCTCGACGATAGAAGACGCCTGGCGAGAGAAGAGCCAGATCCCACACAGCTTCCACCACCAACGGAGCTGAAGAACACCGGAGCCGCCAAGCCCTGCGCCCCAGGTGGCCGCTGTCTTCAGCAGTCAGACCCGGTACTGCTGGCAGAGAACAGAGACAGTCCTGATAAGTGTGAGTTCGCACACTCAGTAATCCCACAGTCTGTATACAGTTAGGAGGGAAAACCTCCACCTCCAATCACACACTCGTGCAGCTCCTGTCTAACCACTTATCTGGTTGGGGTGTGAAGTGAAGCCGTCGCTGATCACACCAAATGCCAATCCCACAGATAACGCAACACCCACAGGAAAACGGCTGCAAAGAAGTTCAGACTATTAGTCAGTGTTAAGTACAGCAGAGAATATTACCTGAACGGTAGCTGATTTCTCGGCGGGGAGGTGGAGTTGCAGTCCGGCCTTTAAGGTGGTGGTGATGATGTGGATGAGTGACAGCTGATGACGAGTAACAGCTGTCACTCCCGGTTGCTATGACGCCCTCTCGTGCTTGAAGCCCGCACTTCAAGTAGGGCGCCATCTGGTAGTGGTGGGCCAGCAGTACCTCCTCTTCAGCGGCCCACACAACAATAAGTCACCCGGTGCTCCTCCTTTTTCTTAAAATCAATATTTACTACAGGCATTTCCATCCATTTTGTAAAATCTACCACAATCTGCCTTCCACATTCCTCTCCTTGATACCAGTGGGCCCATTACTTCCTCATCGAATCTGTTTCCTTCACCAACCTGCCCTCTGAAGTCTGCTCCAGTCACCACTCTTTCATGCTTGGGTACCCCACCTCATCATCCCTTTAGTTCCAACTTCACACTCATCACCCTCTCTTAACTATCAACACAGTCTTAATATACTCTTTCTTTAGAATGACTTCAACACCTCTGGTGAAAGATGGTAACTTACACTGTACTAAACATTCATACATTCGTATCTAAGCTCTTAATATTTGGGCATACTGATACTTCTGGAAATGGACATATTTTGAGATTTGGTTATTGATATTGTGGTTTTTGTTTGTTTTTGTCTAGGTGTGCACAGCCTGCTGTGAGGGGAATATATGCAATCTGCAGCTCCCGTGGAATGAGACTGATGCTGTTTTTACCACCAGCTCACCTCATAGCAGCACAGAGGGCCTTTCACAAAGATGCACTCTGGCTTTATCTGTCATTGTTTGCTCCTTCCACATCTCCAGTGCTGTATGAAAAGGGAAGAGTTCCCCAGAAGAGCTCATGAAACCTGACACTGGGCAACGTTTTCTGGTTGGATTCCACACCAACTTGAACAGTTGCTAATTGAAACATACAGTGCATCCAGACATTACTCATAGTGCTTCACGTTTTTTTTTCCACATTTTGTTATGTTACAGTCCTATTCCAAAATTGATTAAATTAATTTTTTCCTCAAAATTCTACACACTACCCCATAATGACAATGTGAAAAAAGTTTTGTTAGATTTTTGCAAATTTATTAAAAATAAAAAACAAACAAACAAACAAAAAATCATATGTACATAAGTATTCACAGCCTTTGCCATGAAGCTCAAAATTTAGCTCAGATGCATCCTGTTTCCACTGATCATCCTTGAGATGTTTCTGCAGTTAATTGGAGTCCACCTGGGGTAAATTCAGATGATTGTACATGATTTGGAAAGGCACACACCTGTCTACATATAAAGTCCCACAGCTGACAGGACATGTCAGAGCACAAACCAAACATGAAGTCAAAGGAATTGTCTGTAGACAGGATTGTCTTGAGGCACAATTCTGGGGAAGGATACAGAAACATTTCTGGTGCTTTGAAGGTTTCAATGAGCACAGTGGCCTCCATCATTCGTAAATGGATGATGTTTGGATACACCAGGACTCTTTCTAGACCTGGCCTCCCATTTAAATTTAGTGATCACAGGAGAAGGCCCTTATTCAGTGAGGTGACCCAGAACCCAATGGTCACTCTATCAGAGCTCCAGCATTCCTCTGGAGAGAGGAGATGGTAAATGGACTGCTTTTATATAGCGCTTTTCCATCTGCATCAGACACTCAAAGCGCTTTACAATAATGTCTCACATTCACCCTGATGTCAGGGTGCTGCCATACAAGGCACTCAGTACACACCGGGAGCAACTAGGGGATTAAGGATCTTGCCCAAGGGCCCTTTAGGGATTTTCTGGTCAGGTTTGGATTTGAACCAAGGATCTTCTTGTCTCAAGCCCAACACTTTCCAAAAATATGGAAAAAGTGAATCACTGTGAATACTTTGTGGATGCACTGTACTTGAGGTGTAATAATCCTTTAATTTTTGGAGATTAATATGTCAATGCCACAGCTGTAGATACATCTACAGCTGTGGCATTGTCATGTTTGATCTTGAAAGATACATATACATTATGAAAAATTCTTCACAATTCTTTATTGCTCCACATTGTTTTTTTTTAAGTTGCATGTATAGTACATTTAATAGATGCTAACATTTGCTAGGTGCAATGCGTTGATCATGGAAACATTATTTACTTCTGTTGGAAAGTCATTCAGAATAATTTTCACAAGCACTCACTCATACTTTTAATCCGATACAGAAGTCATCATAAATGCTTTGTACTGTAGAATAAATAAAACCAACAGTTCTTCACAACAAAGTCACACTACCACTTGAAACATAAGTGAAAATAGGACTTTTTGAAAGTCATTTAAGTATAAGCCCCCCTTATCCCCAACAAGAAGCCCCCTGATTTGAGACCACCTGTGCCCTGCTCTCCACATGCATCTGGAGTTGTGTCAGGAAGTAGAAACAGAAATGAAGACACAGTAAAACTTAATGATGTGGGTGATTTGGAAAGTTTTACTTTGGCAAAATCTAAATTTAAAAATGTCATTTATTTCAGTGGTGACTGTCATTTGCTCAGGATTAATACTGTAAAGCTACATTATTTTTTACATGCACAGTGGACTTTTTGTTTCATCTTTTAGATGTTTCACCACTTATCCAGCTGTCCTCTTCATTTCTGTGGGATTTATCAAACACAACATTGTACTTTCAGCAGAACAAAATCACATGGATTAGTGGTGGAAATTTTGAAGCACCTTTTGGGTAAACTCTTATTTGGATGACTGAACTTTTATTGGCACATTTAATAGTTCTATAGTTATATATAAAATGAGTAAAAATTGGCTTGTGTTTACAATGTAAGGACATAGTGATGAGCCCAAAGAGAATTATAAAGAGTCCTACTGCGCTGCAGTTTTTCTTTTTTTTTTGTAGCTGGTTTAGTTTTTGACATTTACTCTTCATTTTTCCTCTCATATGCCTTAATCACAGATGTATGTTTGATTTACAGCAAACAAACTTTGATAACTCCTCTGTTAGTTGAAGGCTTATGGTTCTTCGTGACTTCAGTGGGATCTTTGTCTCCCTCTTTGACACGAACACGTGGGTTCGTTCATTGTTCATCAGTGTGTTTCTGATGTGCACATCACTCTGATGACTTCTTGTTTTCACACTATTAATGGTTGCCAGCATCACCTTTACATGTCCACAGTGGAACAATAGCTGTAGGAAGACACGCACGCCAGCTCGGATTTTTGCGTGAAGCACTGCACATTTCAGTGCTCATGTCACTTTTGATACATTTGCAAGTGGACGTGTAGACGGGCGTACGCCAGGTTTTTGTGTGTAAGCACGCTTTGTACATGAGGCCCCAGGTCTTGAACTGCATATGCTCTTGGAGATGGGGCGTGTTAAGCTTTGGTTCGGTTTGGTTGCTCGTCTAGCTGCTGTCACTTTTCTGCTCCTCTTTCAGATGGTGCACCAGTCTGCAGCCAGGACGTACCGTGTGGTACTCACTGTACTGGTGCTTCAGTTGGTCCTGAAAATACCTTCATGGGCCTCCTTTGCTTTGTTAACACAGTGGAGGTGTCTGCCAGCAGTATGGCTTCTGTTTCCAAAAATTTGTTGATGGTATTGAAGTCCTCAGATTTGATTCGAGTGTACAGGTATCTATCACGAGAATGTTCCAATGGCTGCACTTGCTTTTGATGCAGTGCCCAAACATCTGATCCACAGAGGAGAGAGTGTGGTGACAATCATTATCCTGTCCACTTGAATCTTGGTTGACAAGTACAGCAAAAAATCTTTTCAGATACATCTCTGTACATGCACAAAAGCACCGTTGACTTTAGCAAGGCAGTTCTCCACATGCTTTGGCACTGCTGCACCATTTGAGGTGATGATCCCATGTGAGGTGCTCGCCTGTGTTTACGGTGGACCCATCTGTGCTGATCAGGGGAGGGTTGTAACTTCCATGTGGCGGTTTCTGCTGAAGCAACTCCATTTCCTTTGCCAAAGTCCTTTGTTATATCTGCTTGTGAGAATCCATGAAATCAAATGGTACATAATTGTGCATGTCCTCTTTAAAATATCTATTTTATGGGCTTCAAATTATTAATAACAGTAACAGTAGTATTTATAAACCACGTTCTAACAAATTTCAAAGTATTTAACAATATAAAGTAATTAAAAACAGATAAGGTTAAAAACAAAAAAGAAAAGAAAAAGCAATTAGTTAAGAACAAAGGCAAAAATTCAACTTCCCAATTAAACATAAGCAGGTGAGTTCAAATAAAGTAACTAATTGTAGCTAATTGTACGACATAAGGGGGATGCACAACCATAAAAAAAGATTCCAGTTGCCCAAATAATATCTATTTTTAAATATGAGTACACCATAATGGAAATAACTTTTCAAGGTAACACAATGTCAGTGTTGTTTATGATTTAGAGCACATTTTGAAATATTTTGGCTCTCAGTGAGACTGTCAGGACAAAGGCACTGAGGGGGATTGTCCACGTGTTGGAGACATATTTTGGAGTGTATGTTGCACATACGAGGTCTGTCAATAAAGTAACGATCCTTTTTTTTCAAAAACTATATGGATTTCATTCATACGTTTTTACGTCAGACATGCTTGAACCCTCGTGTGCATGCGTGAGTTTTTCCACTCCTGTCGGTGACATCATTCGCCTGTGAGCACACCTTGGGAAGGAGTGGTCCCGCCCCCTCGTCGGATTTTCATTGTCTGGAAATGGCGGAATGAAAAGGACTTTTTTCCCATCAGAATTTTTTCAGAAGCTGTTAGAAACTGGCACCTGGAAACCATTCGAAAAATTTATCTGGCTTTCGGTGAAAATTTTATAGGTCCTCTGACACGCTGAAACGGAGGTGTTCTGTTGTCTCGCTTCCAAAGCAAATCGGTCTTTACGCGCGAAGCCTCCGCGCGGCTTTCCATGACAAAATCTCTTGTTAAAAGTGAAATCTGTCGGAAAATGGCTGATGTCCAGCTCTTGTGATAACCATAGAAAGAGCACACGACGGTCTCGTATCCACAGAGCCATCCGTTTAGAAATGGTCCGGTGGCTTGTGCCGCGTCATCGCAGCTCGGAGCGTGGTGCGCCGAGCATCCTTAAAGGGGTCCTTAAAGCTGTAGTAACAGTCCTTATTCTCTGTGAAGCCCGTAAAATTTTCACCGAAAGCCAGATAAATTTTTCAAATGGTTTCCAGGTGCCAGTCTCTAACAGCTTCTGAAAAAATTCTGATGGACAAAAAGTCCTTTTCATTCCGCCATTTCCAGACAATGAAAATCCGACGAGGGGGCGGGACCACTCCTTCCCAAGGCATGTTCACAGGTGAATGACGTAACCGACAGGCGTGGAAAAACTCACGCATGCGCACGAGGGTTCAAGCATGTCTGATGTAAAAACATATGCATGAAATCCATATAGTTTTTGAAAAAAATAAAAAGGAGCGTTACTTTATTGACAGACCTCGTATAAGTATTATGTGACTACAAGAATATTCACACATAATATTCACACATATAATACACTGAATTAATGAACACATTACTTTTTTGTTAGTGTACATTCTGCCTCAATAACTAAAGAACAGATTCAAATTGATTACATTTAAGATTTTAATGTGAAGCATTATTTATTTTACTTTTACTTTGATTATATTTAGACGCTACCACATATGATGTATTTATTCTTTGAAAGAATTTGAAAAATGAGTCTTTAAGCAAATCTAAAAAGAAAGTGAAATCAATAGTGGAGGTAAGAAAAATTAAGATCCCGTTCAGACGGGGGTGTGCAATCCAGCTCGTACCAGATTCAATCCGGGTTGCTTCCTGGCCAGACAGTGTTCAGACCTGAGCCCCATTGCACGAAAGTAAGGTAAGGGATTCAGCCGGAATTTTGTGGTTATCCCGGCAAAATTTGTCCGTGATCCAGTTGCATTAAAGAACATGTCTCATGTTTTTTAACGTCCCAGCTAGTAGTAGACAACATAAAACTACTCATGTTTGAAATGTGTCTCCGCACACGTGATAATAATTACTGATCTCTGATGTATTTTATTCCTGTCACTCTGAGCATTAGCAGGTGCATTTACGGAAAACGTCTCACTCGGCAATCCTCGGCATTTTTCAGTGTGTGACATCCTTATTAGCAAAACATAAACACCCCAGTGACTAACAGACAGAGGAAAACAAACCTTCTTCATCCAAAAAAGAAAATTCTGCGCTGCCATTCAAAAGTGATGGCTCGGATTTACAGAGAGGAGACGACACGCTTCACCCTGAAACTGTTAACTTTTTCAGAGTGTTGAATTTTTGAGCCTAAAGGGTGGTGACGAGCTGTTTGTGTGGATGCTGGTTTACTGAAGGTGATGTGGACGTGAGGACATCGGGCACTGTTTTTAACAGACTGCCTGTTATGTGTCGACGCGGGTTGAGGAGTGGACCTGCGTCTGACGGAACCCAGCGCTAAAATAACCAGAAAGCGGTTCCAATAACAAAACAATTTATTTCTTCCACCCTTTGGTGCATAACAACGTGTACAAACTAAAACAGCATCAGTCTGGTGGAGTGAAGGCTGGCACGCTCTCCAGCGCACAAAAGGATCGAGGCCCGGCGCTTCTGGACTCACTTTTACCGCCAAACACCCCCCAGGTGGACACGACAAACCGACTCTCTGCGAAGGATAGAAGAGGTGAGGTAAGTCAGCAGTTACAAGCAATATCCTTCAAAAGGCACACACTATCAGCAACACATTCAGGTCTGTATTTAAGCTTTATGTAAATGAGCAGCTTCTCACAACAGGTGGAGGATCAGTTGTCCGCACGCCACGGCAGTGAGAAGCGAGCTTCACAATTCTCATCACAATTCAAATATACTGCGTAACAAAATACCAAGTTACTATCAACAATTAGTCAAACAATTATTCACCTCTGATGTGTGCTGACAGCATGTGTCCCTCACCCTTCTTCCTTCACAGGCACGATGTCAAACCCAGGCGCGGTCCTCAGCGTCTCACAAATGAACACCACAAGGTCGAGTTCCCGGCAATTCTGCTTGAATCACACATGGCTTAAATGCAGAACGCCATCTAATTATCTGCTTCAGCTGAAAGTCTTTAAGGTTGCATGTGAGCACCATCCACAGGTGCTGCACATAACGTTGATGAGGGTGAAGGACTCTTCAGCCAGCATCTTCTCCACAGACACATCAGTTTTCATACCACCTGGAGAGCAAAGAAAAGAAAACAACACCAAAATGTCCAGCCACACCCCCCCAACACACAACACTGCCTGGACATGGAGATGGATTCGTTACATTGAAAAACGTCAGAATACATTATTTCCAGGAATTAATGGACATTATTTAACATGCCATGATCGTGAGACAGGTGAAGCTGGAGCCCGCTTTGCGCGTGCAGGTGTGTGCACTTCTTTGTTCATGTGGAATTTGCATTTAGAAAACAATATAACATGGTGAGTCTGGCATGTTCAGGATGTTACCCCTTTTCTTTTTTGTGGCAAGCCCTTTTTTCTATTTTTTTTTTTTTTGCTTTGAGGACTGGAGTATGTGTCTGTGTGCGTGCGTGCATGTGTGTGTGTATGTGTGCTGCCACTGCTTGTTGTGCCTCTCAGCTTGCTGTGAAAAAGAATGTCTCCAAGACAGTTTTTCTCCCGGCAGCAGATGTATTTTTTTTTTTAGATTTTACTGAGAACAATACTCATAATTAATCATGCAAAAAGCTGAACCTGGAGCAGAGATGGTTATTGACACGCTGCATTTATGACTCATGGCCATGCAGGTGCACAGAAACCGCTTAGTCCACTTAAGGGTCGTGGGGGGCTGGAGCCTATCCCAGTAGTCATAGAGCGCACAGAATGAACAGTTTTCACTTAAAATTCAGTCATCATAACACAACATCACATTTAGGAAAATTTGGAATTAATCTGTGCCTCCATTCTTAACGTTAGCAGCTACATTCCATTGAAGCACACGCTGGGACACTTCTAGTAGTGACATCACTTGTTGGAAACACCCGAGTACTCACGAGTACTTTGTTTTTGGACGTCTGCGTATCTGTTTGTTGCAAATGGCGTATACTTTGAAACCGGTCACAGAAGTGCACAAAATAATCCCGGTGGAACATCGGATGGTCACTAACAGTTTAAATCTAAATTGTTATGATTTTGGTGTGAAATGTCCTTTAAATTGGGAAAGTGGAAAGTGGTATATGTTATGGCATAAGACACCACAGAGATCTATTCTGTGGAGCTAGCCTGCTCCAGACCAGGTTATGTGCCAGGATCTGTTTAATCCTGTGAACCCCCAAAATATGAATCAGCTGCAAATTGTACATTATCTGCAAACCATGAATTACAAAACGTGAATACTGAAAAATGTCTCCCGAAATGTCAACACACGTCACAAAATGTGAATTTCTTCACGATTTGGTGTACAGTATGTGCTTGGCTGAGGAGCCAATTGAGCCAGCTACAATCTGTGCGATTAAGACTATGCTTCCCACTGCCTCTCGACTCGTGCGCATTACTGTTTGACAGGTGTGCCACCCCAGTCAAAGTCCCCACCTGCCACTGTCCCCGGAGTGGGTCACGCCCAGCGGGGGTGGGCGCTTGACACCAGAAGAGTGAGCCCACTCGGGGCTCACCTCCCCGCCTCACTGGCTGTAGTGACACCCCCCCACCACCAAAAAAAATGTAATTATTTCTGCAGAGACTGGGTTTGCGGTCAAGATGTCCTGAAGTAATTGACTAACATCCGTAAACTACAGTATATGTTATGAATGATATTCACGTACATTTTGTGGGATATTTTATTCACAGTTTGCAGCATTTACAGCAAAATTATTAACAATTTGCAGATATTTGCGGTTGCAGTAAGCTTTCATTAATTGTTTGCAGATCATTCACAGTTTGCAGCAGATTCAAGTGTTGGGGCTCAACAACCACCAGTAGTTACTTCACTGCCGACTACACATTGTTATCACATTCAACTAGACCCACTGTCATTATTTAAACACCTGTGATCATTAATTCCAATCATTTTAGATAAATGATGATTTTAGATGATGTTATAGATAATGTACAGGTTGTCAGCCTGTTTCAAGCTGAAAACCTCCACATTTCAGGCTCTATTGATCCAGGACGTCATGAGAGAACAGAGAAGTTTCAGAAGAAGTCGGTTTCAGCATTTTATCCGGATATTCCACTGTTAAAGGAGATTTTTTTTAATGAAAGACGTGCGGACAGGTCTGCGCGTCGGGACGCAGCCGGCGCGGTGCGGCGGCACAGGAAAAACACCTCCGTGTTGATAACCATTTGTAAAATCCAGGCGGCTTTTGATGGCTTTCAGTGGAGTGAGTATATGAGAAATTGTTTAACAGCTGGACATGTTCCAACTTGTCCTTAAGGCTTCCAACGGAGGTGTTTTTCCTGTGGCAGAGCGTCGCAGCGGCTGCGAGCCGACGCTGCAATCCGTCCGCACGTCTTGCATTAAAAAAATCTCCTTTAACAGTGGAATATCCGGATAAAATGCTGAAACCGACTTCTTCTGAAACTTCTCTGTTCTCTCACGACGTCCTGGATCAATAGAACCTGAAATGTGGAGGTTTTCAGCTTGAAACAGGCTGATGACGGCGCCTGAGAGCGCTGCACGACGTCTCGCACCGTGGGAAGTCCTTAAAGTGACAGTATCACCTCAAAATCTCTCATCAGCCGTTAAAATTTTCACGGAAAACCAGCTTAATTTTTCGAACCGTGTCCACTTCGATGTGTCTCACAGGTTTAGAAAAAATTTTGATCAAACAAAGCGCCAGTCTCTCAGCAACTTCTCAGACAAAGGAATTCCGACCAGGGGCTGGACAACTCCTCCCACAAGGAGTGCTCACAGGCGAATGACGTCACCGACAGGCGTGGAAAAACTCACGCATGCACACGAGGGTTCAAGCATGTCTGACGTAAAAACATATGAATGAAATCCATATAGTTTTTGAAAAAAATAAAAAGGACCTATACTTTATTGACAGACCTCGTATGTATATATATATATATATATATATATATATATATATATATATATATATATATATATATATATATATATATATATATATATATATATATCAGTCAGCAAGCATACACACAAACACACTAGGCTAATGATGCAGCAGGGGAGCAAACATAAGAGGGATTTTATCCCAAAGGGGAATTAAGTAAGTGAGCTCATCTATTTATCACAGATTTGTACAGTCTGGTGAAGTTACATTTACACAATTTCACTTAAAATTTCAAGTGATTCATATTCAGGGTACAACTACGGTTTCAGGGATGTTAATTAATGGTTTCAGTAGAGCAGTAAGTGTGTATTTGTGTGTTACTACCACATTCAGGCAGTCTGCAATACTTTGCTACGCTTTGTGGTGTTGTTTTATAACTGTGGCGGTGTTACCTTTCTTTTCTATTTGGTCTTCGTAAGCCTCCATGAGGACCTCTGCCTCGTGTTGCGGAGAAGTGCGCTGCTCTGGTTGCCATGGTGCTACAGTGAATCTGTGATCGATAGCGGGGTCTGTTTGGGGAATCCGCATGTGTGCAGTTATCCAGGTGACTAAAAAGATTAATCCAGGTTTTGAGTATATTTCTTATTGTTACATGGGTAACAAGGTACCAGTAGATTCAGTAGATTCTCACAAATCCAACAAGACCAAGCATTCATGATATGCACACTCTTAAGGCTATGAAATTGGGCTATTAGTAAAAAAAAAAGTAGAAAAGGGGATGTTCACAATAATAGTAGTGTGGCATTCAGTCAGTCAGTTTGTCAATTTTGTGGAACAAACAGGTGTGAATCAGGTGTCCCCTATTTAACGATGAAGCCAGCACCTGTTGAATATGCTTTTCTCTTTGAAAGCCTGAGGAAAATGGGACGTTCAAGACATTGTTCAGAAGAATAGCGTAGTTTGATTAAAAAGTTGATTGGAGAGGGGAAAACCTATACGCAGGTGCAAAACATTATAGGCTGTTCATCGACAATGATCTCCAATGCTTTAAAATGGACAAAAAAAACAGAGACGCGTGGAAGAAAATGGAAAACAACCATCAAAATGGATAGAAGAATAACCAGAATGGGATGATCAAAGACAGTCTGGAGTTACCTGTAAGTGCTGTGACAGTTAGAAGACGCCTGTGTGAAGCTAATTTTACAAAAATCGCTCGCAAAGTCCCTCTGTTAAATAAAAGACATGTGCAGAAGAGGTTACAATTTGCCAAAGAACACATCAACTGGCCTAAAGAGAAATGGAGGAATATTTTGTGGACTGATGAGAGTAAAATTGTTCTTTTTGGGTCCAAGAGCCGCAGACAGTTTGTGAGACGACCCCCAAACTCTGAATTCAAGCCACAGTTCATAGTGAAGACAGTGAAGCATGGTGGTGCAAGCATCATGATATGGGCATGTTTCTCCTACTATGGTGTTGGCCTATATATCGCATACCAAGTATCATGGATCAGTTTGGATATGTCAGAATACTTGAAGAAGTCATGTTGCCTTATGCTGAAGAGGACATGCCTTTGAAATGGGTGTTTCAACAAGACAATGACCCCAAGCACACTAGTAAACGAGCAAAATCTTGGTTCCAAACCAACAAAATTAATGCCTCGCAGATGTGAAGAAATCATGTAAAACTGTGGTTATACAACTAAATACTAGTTTAGTGATTCACAGGACTGCTAAAAAAGCAGTTTGAACATAATAGTTTTGAGTTTGTAGCATCAACAGCAGATGCTACTATTACTATGAACATCCCCTTTCTACTTTTTTTTTAACTAATAGCCCAATTTCATAGCCTTAAGAGTGTGCATATCATGAATGCTTGGTTTTGTTGGATTTGTGAGAATCTACTGAATCTACTGGTACCTTGTTTCCCATGTAACAATAAGAAATATACTCAAAACCTGAATTAATCTTTTTAGTCACATAGCACTACTATTATTCTGAACACTCCTGTAAAATGTGGGGTGACACTGGGGTTTCCCTAATGTAATCACAGCTATTGACTGCGCACACACTGAAGACGCCATCACATGATGAATTTGTTCTTGTTAATAGCAAACATTTTCATTCCATCATTGTTCACATCAGGCTGGAGGCTGGCACGGTGCGCAGTGGGTGGCTGCTTGCTGTGTAAATAGTTTATTTGTGTAATTGTTCTGAATGAAAACCAGCATGGGCACATTTGAGCATGTGTGCATTCAAATATGTTGTTTGTTACTGTCAGTGTGTTTTCTTGATGGTGAGACTGGAGCAGCCGAGCTTCTTAGCTGATTGTATCCCTTTGTTCAGTATTTGTCTATAAAAGTTTGTGTCAAGTTGTGAATGTCACACTGCCAGCGGCAGCGCACCTCACGTTTTTACTACAGTCTGTGTGCACTGTTCTGAGCTGATAGCGTTTACGGCTTCACACTCATGCTCCCACTAAGACCTTTCCAGTTTCATGATTATGAAATAAAGGTTAAATTAAAATAGATATTCCATTTAACAGGGTACCAATTAAACTATTCCTGTGTGTCTCCACGTAATTTCCAGTCATTTGTGGCTCACACTCATTTTAAATTCTTTTCTGTGTTCATGTTGGCTGATGTTATGGCGTGGGGAATCCCAGCTCCATGGCCTATGTACATGGATTTGCATATTTAAATAGGGGCGTGACCAGGGCAGAGTTTGGCACGTGTGCATGTGCGCTCAATTCCACGTTCAGTGGGATGTATAAACTGAACGTGCGTGGATCCATGCTTACGCACACTTGCATCTGGATATTTTTGTGCTTAGACCAGTTTCTGGGTTTTGGCGTACGCCATGTTTCAGTGGGAAATCCATGCAAGCAGTCTTGTATAAAGTACCTCAAAGTGATACTTGAGTGAAAGTACAAATATCTTACCATAAAATTACTTTGGTAAAAGTTAAAGTCTCCTTGAAAAATATTACTTGAGTAAAAGTCTTAAAGTATCTGACATTTACTGTACTTAAATATCAAAATTAAATTCCTCATATAAAACGTACAACCCCAATTCCAATGAAGTTGGGATGTTGTGTAAAATGTAAATAAAAACAGAATACAATGATTTGCAAATCCTCTTCAACCTATATTCAGTTGAATACACCACAAAGACAAGATATTTAATGTTCAAACTGAAAAACTTTATTGTTTTTGTGCAAATATTTGCTCATTTTGAAATGGATGTCTGAAACATGTTTCAAAAAAGTTGGGACAGTTGTATGTTTAACACTGTGTTACATGACCTTTCCTTCTAACAACACTCAGTAAGCATTTGGAAACTGAGGACACTAATTGCTGAAGTTTTGTAGGTGGAATTCGTTCCCATTCTTGCTTGATGTATGGCTTCAGTTGTTCAACAGTCCGGGGTCTCCGTTGTTGTATTTTGCGCTTCATAATGCGTCACACATTTTCAATGGGCGACAGGTCTGGACTGCAGGCAGGCCAGTCTAGTACGCGCACTCTTTTACTACGAAGCCACGCTGTTGTAACACGTGCAGAATGTGGCTTGGCATTGTCTTGCTGAAATAAACAGGGACGTCCCTGAAAAAGACATTGCTTGGATGGCATGATGTGTAAGTTGCCCATGCCATGGGCACTAACACACCCCCATACCATCACAGATGCTGGCTTTTGAACTTTGCGCTGGTAATAATCTGGATGGTGTTTTTCCTCTTTTGTCCGGAGGACACAACATCCATGATTTCCAAAAACAATTTGAAATGTGGACTCATCAGACCACAGCACACTTTTCCACTTTGCGTCTGTCCATTTCAAATCAGCTTGGGCCCAGAGAAGGCGGTGGTGTTTCTGGATGTTGTTGATGTATGGCTTTCGCTTTGTATGGTAGAGTTTTAACTTGCACTTGTAGATGAAGTGACGAACTGTGTTAACTGGCAGTGATTCTCTGATGTGTTCCTGAGCCCACATGGTAAGATCCTTTAGACAATGATGTTGGTTTTTAATGCAGTGCCACCTGAGGGATCGAAGGTCATGGGCATTCAGTGTTGGTTTTCGGCCTTGCCGCTTACGTGTAGAAACTTCTGTGGTTATATTATGGACTGTAGATGATGGAATCCCTAAATTTCTTGCAACTGAACATTGAGAAACATTGTTCTTAAACTGTTGGACTATTTTTTCACGCAGTTGTTCACAAAGTGGTGATCCTTGCCTCATCTTTGCTTGTGAACAGCTGATACTTTTGGGGATGCTCCTTTTATACCCAATCATGACACTCACAGTTCCCAAACTCTTATTGAGTGTTGTTAGAAGGAAAGGTGATGTAACACAGTGGTAAACATACCACTGTCCCAGCTTTTTTGAAATGTGTTGCAGGCATCCATTTCAAAATGGGCAAATATTTGCACAAAAACAATAACGTTTATCAGTTTGAACATTAAATATCTTGTCTTTGTGGTGTATTCAACTGAATATAGGTTGAGGAGGATTTGCAAATCATTGTATTCTGTTTTTATTTATATTTTACACAACATCCCAGCTTCACTGGAATTGGGGTTGTACTTTAAGTAAAATTATTGAGTAAAAGTAAAATTCAAAATTAGTGGAGACTGAAATGGTGACAGAAAAGAAAGCCAATGTGGTGTCTGGAGAAACCAGGAAGGGGGCTCAGCCCCTATAAAAGGCTGGATCCGCTTCTGGTGGAGCAGTTGGTGTTGGTGACGGGATGAGTGAGCAACAGGTGGATGGAAATAGCTGTAAAAAAAAAAGTTGCCTTTCTTTTTCTGATGACTGGAAGACCCACATGCACTGTTCTGTTCAACACAACAGCCAGGCTCTTGTGAAATAGAACAATCATTTGTAGCTACACAGTTGTGCCAAATTTAAGGAAAAGCAAAAAAAAACAAACAAACAAAAAAAACAAAACAAAAAAAAAAAATCAATGCAAGTGTCATCACCACCAACCACTGCAAAGCAACAAAACACAGCGATTTTTGCACTCTCAAATCCAAAACGTGGTGCCGCTTTTATGCACTGCATCTCCGCAGAAATTTCAAATAAAATAAATAAAATGAAACAGCCACGCTGGCCAGGTTTGTCAGTACTGAAGTTAACTCCATTGGGAGCTGATTGATGTATGTGTGTGTGCGTCAGCGTGTGCACAAACCCTCCAGTCTGCTCTTCCTCAGAGGGCCACAAATTCAACTTGTAATCTTTTATTATTATTTTAAACTTGTTTTAGGTCAAACACGGCACTTGCTGTAGTGGAAACAGGCATTGCCTGATCAAATTTCTTCTGCTTTTATATTGTAGTAACGAGTACCGAAGATGTTTCATGGAAACGTATCGGAGCAAAAGTATACATTTTACTGAGGAAATGTAGTGAAGTAAAAGTGAAAGTCACCAGAAATGTAAATAACAAAGTAAAGTACAGATCCGTCAAAATTCTACTTAAGTACAGTAATGAAGTATTTCTACTTTGTTACATTACAGCAGTGCACGCAAGCCTTTGTACATGAGGCCGGGGCCCCTGTTGTCTCACGGGCATGGTAGGCTTCGAAAATATTATTTGGGTTGTAGAAAAAGGAAAAATTCATCATCAAATACATCATTTAAAACAAAACCGACCCCAACGCTCGAAGAGCACGTGAACTCTGGAGTTCCAGTAATGCAGAACCAAACAAATCCACATCCATGTGAAGTAAATATTAAACCTCTTTCTTCCTTATCACAACCCTCATCCAAACCTAGAGGGACCAGCTGATGATCTGACAGTGTCATCATTTTTTGTTTTCTCAGCAAGCAGAGCTGGCTAAAGAAAAAAGGGGACAATAGTTCAAGGGCTAAATATTATTACAGTCACCAAAGAAGACGTGATCACCAGCACTTGACCTTCTGTTCGTTTGTTTTGTTGTCATTTTTTATTATATCAAGATTGGATAATCTGTATCATTATATGGCTGTGATGCTACGCACGCTCTGATTGGCTGATTTCCAGTCCGATATTTTCCCATATCCGACCAGTTTCTATGACAATCAGTCCAGAATACGTATCCCATTCATTACAAACCAGAAAGTGAAAAACATGATTAGAAAAACCAATTCGGACATGAACATTCATTCATTCATCTTCTACCGCTTAGTCCATTTAAGGGTCGCGGGGGGCTGGAGCCTATCCCAGCAGCCATAGAGTGCGAGGTGGGGTACACCCAGGACAGGACACCAGTCTGTCGCAGGGCCGCAAACAGACAAACAAACACAGACACACCCACACACACACCTACGGACAATTTAAAGATTCCAATCCACCTAACCCGCATGTCTTTGTATGTGTGAGGAAACCGGAGCACCTGGAGGAAACCCACGCAAACATGGGGAGAACATGCAAACTCCACACAGAAAGGCTACAGGAATTGAACCCATGACCTTCTCGCTGTGAGGCAACAGTGCTAACCACTAAGTCACCGTGCTGCTCTCGGACATGAACATATTCCATAAATATCTAAAGACCGTTGGTGGGGGAGGCAGAATGAAATCTTACCAGGTAACAAGCGGACCATCTGTTAGCAAGTTCTTCATGGAGGTGAAGAAGGCGAACAGGGCTGACTACGAGCCATCAGGAGCTTACATATTCGGGTGATACCGTACGTTTGTGTGTTATATATATATATATATATATATATATATATATATATATATATATATATATATATATCATCATCATCATAGCCATATAATAAACAAATTATTAACTTTGCATCCTTGGTCTGTACTGGAATATCAGACCTCTGTGTTTTTCGCACGGACCACCCTAACACTCGGCCCGTACTTACACCTCAGTCTGATATTTTGCTGTATACCTCACGCTTGGTTAATAATCATTTAATATTTTGATCTAGTTCTAAAAACAAAAACAAATACACTGATCTTGAACCTGCATGTCACACATAACCTTAACCATGTGTGATGAACTTATAACAATATTCTTAAATCAAATGTAAAAGTTTTGGATTGTTAGAGCCTGGTGGGTACGCTATCCAAGTGCTTTTATATTTTTATTATTGTAACATACAGCATTTGACATGAATGACTTCTGAGGAATAACTTGAGCATTAAAGCTGTTTACACAAAACACCTTAACAGAAACATTTTGGTCATGTAACTTCCGTGGCAAAGTAAGAGTTGCATGTTGTTTTTGTGTCATGTACATATGTGTTGAATAATAGTGTAGACATGTCTCTATAAAGAGATATCTCAGTGTATATGTACACTCAACAAAAATATAAACGCAACACTTTTGGTTTTGCTCCCATTTTGTATGAGATGAACTCAAAGATCTAAAACTTTTTCCACATACACAATATCACCATTTCCCTCAAATATTGTTCACAAACCAGTCTAAATCTGTGATAGTGAGCACTTCTCCTTTGCTGAGATAATCCATCCCACCTCACAGGTGTGCCATATCAAGATGCTGATTAGACACCATGATTAGTGCACAGGTGTGCCTTAGATTGTCCACAATAAAAGGCCACTCTGAAAGGTGCAGTTTTATCACACAGCACAATGCCACAGATGTCGCAAGATTTGAGGGAGCGTGCAATTGGCATGCTGACAGCAAGAATGTCAACCAGAGCTGTTGCTCGTGTATTGAATGTTCATTTCTCTACCATAAGCCATCTCCAAAGGCGTTTCAGAGAATTTGGCAGTACATCCAACCAGCCTCACAACCGCAGACCACGTGTAACCACACCAGCCCAGGACCTCCACATCCAGCATGTTCACCTCCAAGATCGTCTGAGACCAGCCACTTGGACAGCTGCTGAAACAATCGATTTGCATAACCAAAGAATTTCTGCACAAACTGTCAGAAACCATCTCAGGGAAGCTCATCTGCATGCTCGTCGTCCTCATCGGGGTCTCGACCTGACTCCAGTTCGTCATCGTAACCGACTTGAGTGGGCAAATGCTCACATTCGCTGGCGTTTGGCACGTTGGAGAGGTGTTCTCTTCACGGATGAATCGCGGTTCACACTGTCCAGTGCAGATGGCAGACAGCATGTGTGGCGTCGTGTGGGTGAGCGGTTTTCTGATGTCAATGTTGTGGATCGAGTGGCCCATGGTGGCGGTGGGGTTATGGTATGGGCAGGCGTCTGTTATGGACGAAGAACACAGGTGCATTTTATTGATGGCATTTTGAATGCACAGAGATACCGTGATGAGATCCTGAGGCCCATTGTTGTGCCATACATCCAAGAACATCACCTCATGTTGCAGCAGGATAATGCACAGCCCCATGTTGCAAGGATCTGTACACAATTCTTGGAAGCTGAAAATGTCCCAGTTCTTGCATGGCCGGCATACTCACCGGACATGTCACCCATTGAGCATGTTTGGGATGCTCTGGACCGGCGTATGCGACAGCGTGTACCAGTTCCTGCCAATATCCAGCAACTTCGCACAGCCATTGAAGAGGAGTGGACCAACATTCCACAGGCCACAATTGACAACCTGATCAACTCTATGCGAAGGAGATGTGTTGCACTGCATGAGGCAAATGGTGGTCACACCAGATACTGACTGGTATCCCCCCCCCCCCAATAAAACAAAACTGCACCTTTCAGAGTGGCCTTTTATTGTGGGCAGTCTAAGGCACACCTGTGCACTAATCATGGTGTCTAATCAGCATCTTGATATGGCACACCTGTGAGGTGGGATGGATTATCTCAGCAAAGGGGAAGTGCTCACTATCACAGATTTAGACTGGTTTGTGAACAATATTTGAGGGAAATGGTGATATTGTGTATGTGGAAAAAGTTTTAGATCTTTGAGTTCATCTCATACAAAGTGGGAGCAAAACCAAAAGTGTTGCGTTTATATTTTTGTTGAGTGTAGATGTGAAGCATGTGATTTTAATATTTTCAGTGTAAAGTACTAAGATGATCTGTTTTAAATTTGGGATGTGAGTAAGAGTTGAGGTTGAAAAAATATATAATGTCAATTGCTTATCACTGACTTTACACTTTACATTGACTTTGTGTACTGTAAACTGGTCATAGTGCCAATAAATGTATCATTTTCTGATTCTTGCTGATTTCTGGGTTATTTACCTGATTGGTGCCACTGCGTTTATTCATCATTTGTACGCCCACTACTACTGCATCCAGTGCCACTTGTGCGTCCGTCATCATTTGCACATTAAACCACCAAGAACCAGCTCTAGTCCAGCATGAGTCACACACAAGCATAAGCAGCCTCACAACTCAAATGCACTCTGCCGTCACGTCATCACCATTCACCTGAAATGGTGTAATGGCATGTTATAGCCATTGTAGGCTAAGGAAAAAAAATGGAGCAAGAGGAGGGACAAAACAATACCCCCCCAGTCCCTCCTTCTCTCTCTCTGTGTAAAATACATTAGAGCAGTGAAGTGAACTGAAGTAACTAACAAGCTTCAGGAAGAGTAATCATTCAGAGGAAGAAAAAAAATCTCATTCTGCTGCTTCAATGCTTCATGTCAGGGAGCATTGGTGTCTGCTGGCCCTGGTGTGTGTTCTGACAGGTTCGTATAATGAGCCACAAATCCCCTTCTCACTTGTCTGTTTTCTGGTTAGCACAGCGCTGTGTGCCTGGCATACTCTCATTTAAAAGGAAGGACAGATACCACTCTGACAAGTTTATATCATGTTCAGATTACAAAACATCCATAAAGAATGAACACTAAATCCAAGCACTTTGTAGCTAGTGTCTGCTTTTGCACTGGAACACTCCTCAATCGGGCTTGTGCCCTCTGCTGAAATGGCCCAAAGTGTCAAGACAAATACAGTAGTGTTCAGAATAATAGTAGTGTGGCATTCAGTCAGTGAGCTCGTCAATTTTGTGTAACAAACAGGTGTGAATCAGGTGTCCCGTATTTAAGGATGAAGCCAGCACCTGTTGAACATGCTTTTCTCTTTGAAAGCCTGAGGACAATGGGACGTTCAAGATGTTGTTCAGAAGAACAGTGTAGTTTGATTAAAAAGTTGATTGGAGAGGGGAAAACTTGTACTACGCAGGTGCAAAAAGTATAGGCTGTTCATCTACAGTGATCTCCAATGCTTTAAAATGGGCAAAAAAAAAACAAACAAACAGAGATGCATAGAAGAAAACGGAAACAACCATCAAAATGGATAGAAGAATAACCAGACTGGCAAAGGCTCACCCATTGATCAGCTCCAGGATAATCAAAGACAGTCTGGCATTACCTGTAAGTGCTGTGACAGAAGACGCCTGTGTGAAGCTAAGTTTTTTGCAAGAATCCCACGCAAAGTCCCTCTGTTAAATAAAAGACATGTGCAGAAGAGGTTACAAATTGCCAAAGAACACATCAACTGGCCTAAAGAGAAATGGAGGAATATTTTGTGGACTGATGAGAGTAAAATTGTTCTTTTTGGGTCCAAGGGCTGCAGACAGTTTGTGAGACAACCCCCAAACTCTGAATTCAAGCCACAGTTCACAGTGAAGACAGTGAAGCATGGTGGTGCAAGCATCATGATATGGGTATGTTTCTCCTACTATGGTGTTGGGCCTATATATTGCATATTAAGTATCATGGATCAGTTTGGATATGTCAAAATACTTGAAGAGGTCATGTTGCCTTATGCAGAAGAGGACATCCTTGAAATGGGTGTTTCAACAAGACAATGACCCCAGGCACACTAGTAAACGAGCAAAATCTTGGTTCCAAACCAACAAAATTAATGCCTTGCAGATGTGAAGAAATCATGAAAAACTGTGGTTATACAACTAAATACTAGTTTTGTGATTCACAGGATTGCTAAAAAAGCAGTTTGAACATAATAGTTTTGAGTTTGTAGCGTCAACAGCAGATGCTACTATTAATGTGAACACCCCCTTTTCTACTTTTTTTTTACTAATAGCCCAATTTCATAGCCTTAAGAGTGTGCATATCATGAATGCTTGGTCTTGTCGTATTTGGGAGAATCTACTGAATCTACTGGTACTCGTTTCCCATGTAACAATAAGAAATATACTCAAAACCTGGATTAATCTTTTTAGTCACATAGCACTACTATTATTCTGAACACTACTGTATTAACTGCTACAAGCTTCATTCAGATATATGGATACTAACTGCTAGCTCAATGAACTGAAGTGTTTCCTATATATAACATGTAATATGACTAGTTGACCAGTCTGGCTATGAAAGTGGACTAAATGTAGAATTCATAGCATCAGCTGTCAATCCAGTTAAGGATGATATCATTTGCTTCATTCAGCAACAAATAACAGAGTTTCATCCCAGAGATGATTACCATGAGTTCTTGCACTTGTCACTTTTGTTTCTGGGAGCTGACTGCAATGGTGATGTCCACGTTCAGGCTCCTGAGGCATTCCATTGAGCTAGACAGCTACAAGAGGACAAATGAAGCTGTCGGTAAAGCTGCAGTCAGCGCATTCTCTGGACAGTGTGTTGCACTCTTAAATACTTGATTTTTGGCACTGCACATTGTGACATTTTCAGTCTTTTTTTTTTTTATGTTTTTGTTCAAAATTCACTTAAGTTCCGAAGTAACTGCTAGCAGCTGCTTGTCTTCATTTTAAAGATTTCTACAATCTTCTTTTGTTTATGTTAAAACGACTGTTATTTATCATATTCAGATTTTTAAAAAAATTACAAAAATTTGGAGCTGTTGAGCTACAAGTAAATATTATTATAATACATCCGAATTTTATCAGCTTGTTTCTTTTCACATTATGAACAAATCTGTGGGGTGGAACACTAAAAAAGTGGATCTACACAGTGTGAAATTTATGTTTGTACTTGAAAGCACAAACATTTGGCACAGTTATTTTTGTACATTTTGTGCATTACAGAAGTCTGCTTACAAAGAAATGCATCTTTAAATTCACTAAACTGTACCAAAAAACAAACAATTGTTGGGTGTTTTAAAACAACACAGACATTATGTCTTGGTGGTCAACATTGTTTAGAAAGTAATTACTTTTTCATAATGAAGTTAATGCCTACATACTACGTACATACAGAAAAGAGTCCGCATGGACATAAGCTTCTTTCCTGCTTAACTTATATTGAGATCCTGATTTCATTTCCTTATGATAATCAAAAAAGTGACCTCACAACTGAACCTTTGGGAAATGGTGTCCCTGTGTCATCCATTATAACATCTGGTAAGAGAACAGAACTTGCACATGTGACTGTGATGAAGAAATAAGAGTGAGTTCACAGATTCGTTGTTGGATGAACTGGTATTTTTGACATTGTTCAATGTTTGAGTCAAGTTTTACTGCCACCGATGTAAAAAAGAAAATTCTGGAAGATATAAATATGCATTTTATGAAACATTTTTTTCCCTTAAGTAAAAAATTGTGTACTTTCTGATGGTAGCTTTATTTTTTAAACCTTAATTATAGATTTATGTCACTTTTATACCAAAAACAGGCAAAAAAAAAAAAAAAAAAATACCAAAACAAAACAAAACAAAAAAAACAAAAAACCAACAAACAAAAAACAAACAAACATGATTTTCGGTGAAAAAAATTTTGATAGTGGAATTTTTAAGCAGCAGATTATATAATAATACTTGTTAGACATGCTATTTGAAATGTTCTTTCCTTTGTGCATGATTTTTGCTTTATTTTGATACCCAGTTTTAAGGCTTGCATATATTCCAGATGTTTTTCAGGAACAGTGTTCAAAAGGAGCCGAGTGACAAACCGTTTGCTTTTTTTAAAGTTGAAGTTAAGAATCTATTTTATATTTCATTTTTTAGAACAACCCTGGCAACTACATGCAAGTTTTATATATCATTTTGTTCTCCAGGACCTGATAAATATGGTGGTGTACCAGGAAATGAATTTTCTCCAAATAGTTAAGAGTACACTAACAGTATAGTAACCCACCCACTAAAAATTACTGATGTAATTTTTAACACAAAATCAAAATCATGCCAAATATACACTGATAGGTTGTTTATTTGGTGTATAAATATCTTTGTGATCACTGTGTTATGAAACAAGTGTTAGTTTTTTTTTTTTTTTTTTTTTTACATTGCATAGTTGTCTCTATTTCTGATTTCTGATTTTGAATTTTGGGAGTATCATGATGCTTTATGTTACTTTTGTTGGAATTTTTCTGCTTAAGTCAATTAATCATAGTTAACATTTGCCAAACTTGTTACAGTTTTTGTGGAGAATCTACGTAGATGTCATGTATTCACAACACAGTAATTATTAATGTCAAGAATATGAATGCCAATGTTTTTGTCAATTTACGCTTGTAGTGTCTGAGAAAAAATGGCTATAGTTCAAAAGTGGTTAAAGATTTTGCATTTCAGATTTCAAATCCAAAATCCTGAGAAAATTTTACAATGGCAATCTGATTTAAATTTCCAACGGAGAGATGAAAAAATGGTTACTTTGGCAGTAAAACCTGACTCAAACCTTGAACCCCGTCTTATGCTGTTCCGTCTCTTTCAGTTATATAATTTTTTCTTCTCCCTGTGTCTTCTGACTCTCAATGCTTTTACTGACTTTCTGATCTTGTGGTTACTTTACGTTTGACTGTAGCAGTTTTGGTTTCTGAATGTTTTTAAAATATGCTTTCACAAATCAATTTGCTCTGTTCCCTCTTTTTTTTGTATAATTTTGTAAAAAGGATGACATTCTAAGATGACAGCCAGAAAGTTTGGAGCTAGTTTGCTGCCCAAGAGAATTTCCCCAGCTCAGCAATTGTGATACAGTTAGCAGAGTATGCTGATAGCTTTCCACTGATGCATAGCACAAAAAAGAAGCGAGGACTACCATTTTAAAGAATGTAAACCAGGAATTTTCAAAAATGGATTCACCTTGGGAAATGGACCCATACGAACACAAGGTTTAAGGGTCTTTGACCTCCACAGGTACAACCCCAATTTCAATGAAGTTGTGACATTGTGTAAAATGTGAATAAAAACAGAAGACAATGATTTGCAAATCCTCTTCAACCTATATTCAACTGAATACACCACAAAGACAAGATATTTAATGTTCAAACTGATAAACTTTATTGATTTTGTGCAAATATTTGTTCATTTTGAAATGGATGCCTGCAACACGTTTCAAAAATGCTAGGACAATGGTATGTTTACCACTGTGTTACATCACCTTTCCTTCTAAAAACACTCACTAAGTGTTTGGAATTGAGGTTGTAGATGACAGAAGGTGACTAGGCACAAAGTGATATTGGCTGTGCTAATACAGGAACACAGATGTCAGAATGTAAGGCAGCAGAGGCGGTGCTGGGCTTCCTTTTATATGCACTCCTGGCTTGCGTCACATGCTAGTCAAGAGTGATTGTCTCATGCAAAACATCACAGGGGTGGGCTGTACTCCTGGCTTACAAGAGGGTGGTAATTTCCAAGTCACAGGCACTCCACATGAACCAATGACATGTGTCAGACATACGCTTGACACGGGCTGATGGCAAAATATTCGCTACGCCTCGTGCACGGCAGCCGTTCAGCCCGTATGTGACAAGTACCACACCCATACTCTTTCACAATCTTTCCCCAGGATACCCGTAGCACGTCTGCGACCTTCCACTCCCCGTGACAATGTCTGTGTCCAACACTCGTGCAATGGGTTGAGTGAGCCTTAACATGTTCAGCTCGCCCTGTGGCCAGTCTACTATGCCAAAGTCACAGCTCGCTAGTATTGCAAACTCTTTTATGGCTATAATCTTATTCTTTGAGGCTAATTCTTATATGCAGATCCTTTTTAAGAAATATTGCTGTTGTACTCCTCTCATTTTCTTATGTTCTATTGTAGCATTTTCTCCTGTTTCCAAGTATTTGTATGAGGATCATCAGCCAGATTTTCAATATAGTTCTCTTCACTCAACTGTTTGTTTTCTGCTGCTAACTTCATACCTTTCTAATTGTGCATTTGTAACATTTATCCAGTTCATATTCCATCCTGATATCCCTCGAGAATTTATGGGCTGTCGCAACAAGTGAATGAGGGTCTTGTCAGAGTGTGTATACATTTTTACGTCAATCATGAAAAGCAGATGGTTCATTATTTTCTGTCTGGTGTATTTCACTTTGGCATATTCTGTTGTCCACAGCAGTGTCCACTCATCCTCCCTCTTCCACTGACTACTTTCAAACTCAAGCGGTTTCTCTTCCTCCAACAACTGGTGATCTTTTATTGTTCTTTTGGGCTTCTTCCTTTATACTTTGTATTTCTTCTGCTGTTAAATATTTTGTGGTTTTTGTTCTGCATGAATTTTCATATGTTTGTTCAGATGGCTTTTTCATCCAAATCTTTTACCACAGACTGAACAGCTAAATGGTTTCTCTCATTTTTTCATTTATCTTTGATGTCTTTTTAAGATAATGCAATGGGCCCCAAACCTGGGGTCTAAAGTTGCACCTTAGGCTCTATAGGTATCCTAACCAGAGCTGGCATTGTATCCGAGGGCTCTCTTCAAGATGGTGATAGTTCCCTTAATTGCAGACAACTGCACCTCATGTGTACTTGGGTGAACGGGGATTGCCTCAAGGTATTTCTTCAGGTTCTTCTTCATTAGGCCTGTTGCTCCCACCACAACTGGGATGATATTGATGTCTTTCAATGACCATGTTGTTCGTAGGTCATTTTTCAGGTCTTGGTATTTCGAGATCTTTCCCCTTTCCACTCGATTCAGGCCATAGTCATTGGGGACTGTCACATCGATGATTTGGGCTTTTTTCTCTTGCTTGTTCCAGATGACAATATCAGGTTTGATTGCACCTCCTTCGATGTGTCTTCCTGCTGGGATCTCTTTGTTGTAGAAGATAGTTACTTTTCCGTTGGATGAGACTGGTGCTGGCTCGTGCTCTCAGACATGTTCTTTGACTTCCATCTTCAGTTCCTTGCATATCTTCCAGTGGAGATATTGACAGATCTTGTTGTGTCTGGATGTATAATGTTCGCCTGCCATGAGGATCTGGCATGCTGAAGTTAGATGGTTTACACTCTCAACAGCTGTATGACAGAATAGGCATTTATCATTTTGTGAGATCCCTGCCATTTTTTGAAGCCATTTGTTAGAAGTCCCTGATCTTGTGCTCCAATCAGAATTCTTTCTCCATCAAAACCGAGTTCTCCATTTTTTAGCCACTGCATTGATCCAACTTTGTCGATGTATTCCTTTTCGAGTTCTTCTTGGAATTGTCCGGCTCTTTTGTGCTGTTTCCATCTTTCCACTCAATGTTTTCCTTCTCTTTTGCTGTATTGTTCTCTGGTCTGTCTTGCACGTTTCGTTGCAGGCATGAGACTGTTGCTTTTTCTCTCTTGTAGAAGTTCCCCGCCAAAGTTTTTTGCCAGTTTAGTGATTGAGGTCCATTCGGTTAAGTCCTCGTGGTGTTGTGCGACCCTTATTACGATTTCTTCTTCAGAGCTCTTTAAGTACTGTCCAATACTTATTATAGACGCTCTGTATGCCTGGTTGATTTCAGTGAGACCCAGACCGCCTTCTCCGCGAGGGAGATATATTCTGTCCATGCACTGATTTCTGTATGTGACTTTGTGGAGGGTGAGCATCTTCCTGGTTTTTGTGTCCAACTTATTAAGTTCACACTGTGGCCAGTCAACTATGCCAAACCCGTATGTCACCAGTGGTATTGCAAACTGGTTTATGGCTGTGATCTTGTTTTTTGGTGTCAACTGTGTTTTGCAGATCTTTGTTAAGCGGTTTAGGTATTCTTGTGTTTTTGTTCTCATTTTCTTGTGCTCAATTGTATTACTTTGTTCAATGCCCAAGTATTTGTATGTGGAGTCTGCAGCCAGATCTTCAATGTAGTTCCCTTCATCCAATTGTATGTTTTCGGTTTTTGTCTTTTTACCTTTTGTCATTGTGCATTTTGAGCATTTATTCAGTCCAAATTCCATACCAATGTCTTTTGAGAACTTATGGACAGTTTTCACGAGCTGACTGAGTCCCTTTTTTGTGTCGGCATAGATTTTCAAATCGTCCATGAACAGCAGATGGTTCACAAGTTTTTGGTTTTTCGTTCCTCTGTCTTTACTTAAGTCATACCCGATGTCATACTCCTTCAGGATCTTGCTGAGCAGGTGGTCCATGATTAAGCAGAATAAAAGAGGCGAAAGGCTGTCTCCCTGAAATATCCCTCTCTGAACTCGTACGTCTGGGATTATTATTTGTCCCTCTGTGTGGTTGAGGGTGATGGTGGTGTTCCACTTGTTCATTTGTGCTCTCAGGAAAGATCTTATTTCCTCATTGATGTTGTAGAGTTCTAAGCACCTCGTGATCAAGGAGTGTGGTACACTGTCAAATGCCTTTTTGTAGTCAATCCAAGCCATGCTGAGGTTCCTATGCCTTTTTTTGCAATCCTCCAGGATAGCTTTGTCTGTTAGTAACTGGTCTTTAGCTCCTAATCTTCTTCTGGAACAGCATTTCTGTTCATTTTCCAGGCAGCCACCAGTGTCAAGATGTTCATAAATGGCATCAGTTATGATTCCTGTCAGCCATTTGTACATTGTTGTTAGGCAGCAGATGGGTCTGTACTTGTTGGGAAGCTGTGTTTCTTTGGTCTTTGGAATTAGGCTTGTGTTCTCAGTCGTTAGCCAGTCTGGAGTGTCCTCTTCTCCGTTCAATATTTTTGTGAAAGCCACAGCATAATGTTGGTGTAATGCTGTCAGTCTTTTCAGCCAAAAATTTGGGATTTTGTCGATGCCAGGTGCCTTGAAGTTACTGTATTCACTCATTTTCTTTCTGATCTCCTCTTCAGTGATTACAATTGCTGGCATTTGTTGTTTGTCTTTGTTTTTCTGTTGTATTTTTTGAAATCCACTCAGCCTCTTGATGTTCTTCCTTTATACTTTGTATTTCTTCTGCTGTTAAATATTTTGTGGTTTCTGTTCTGCATGAATTTTCATATGTTTGTTCAGATGGCTTTTTCGTCCAAATCTTTTACCACAGACCGAACAGCTAAATGGTTTCTCTCCTGTATGAATTCTTAAGTGTGCAACCAGATGGCCTTGGTTTCCAAATTTTCTATCACACACAGAACAGCCAAATGGTTTCTCTCCTGTATGAATTCTCAAATGTGACCTCAGATGGCCCTTTTGTCCAAATCTTTTACCACATACAGAACAGCCAAATGGTTTCTCACCTGTATGAATTCTCATGTGTGTGATTAGATCACTCTTCTGTCCAAATCTTTTACCACACTCAGAACAGACAAACAGTTTCTGACCTGTATGAATTCTCATGTGTTTGTTCAGGTTGCTCTTTCGTCCAAATCTTTTACCACACTCAGAACAGCAAAATAGTTTCTCTCCTGCATGAATTATTTGTCTGTGTTTTGAATAGATCATATGACCATATAATTTTCCATATTCACAGCAATTATGTTGTTTCTTAGCAATGTTGAAAGTGCCATGATGAACAGAGACATTCCTGTTAACTTGTTCTCTTGTCTGTTTCCAGTCATAACTGTCATCAATCTCAGTTTCAGAACTGTCTGAACTCCTACCACTGGTATCTCGTTGCAAATGACTGCTTGGACCCAAGCTGCTGGATTGTTGTGGTCCTCCATAGCCCTCTCCCTCAGTTTTTGCTCTCCTCGTTCTGTATACACCTGAGCTGCTGGCTACAGGCTCAGCATCTGTGCTCTCAAACTGTGATGACTCTACTTTTTCATAATCATTTTCACTCTTTACATGAACAGCAGTGAAAGGAAACTTAGTGATATCGGCCTCCTCCAGCTGGTGAAGCTGCTGTCCCTGCTGACTGACCCAGAGTTTCTCTTGTTCCTCTTTAATCCTCTCCTGGTCAACACTCAGACTCCACTGCTGGTCTTCAGGGAGAATTTCATCTTTAATCAGCAACTGCTGCACATCTGCAACAAAACAAGAAAATTGACAACATTTAGAACAACATTCATTAAAATAATCTTGCAGTGGAGAATGTGACCAAACTACAATAAGTTATTGGACCAATGGGACTGACAGAATAGAAAAGAATAGTTTGTCATTGCATTTCTGCAATGAAATTCTGGTAGCACTTTCCAAACAGCTATACACAAAAAACAACAGCAGCTTTAAAAACAACAACCAGCTTCCCAGGACAAGACCTCCTTACACACACACACACTTAAGGTGCTTAATAAATTATTAAGATGCTTAATGCTTAGTAACGTAGGATAGTTTTAAGTATGTAACCAGCCCATATTATTTATTGCACATGTTGATATCTGTTACTGAATGTCTGTGTTAGTGGGAGGGGTACGGGGTGGAGCGATGGACGCTACAGCTCTGGGGAAAAAGCTGGTCCTTACAGTGAGGAAAATAAGTATTTGAACACCTTGCGATTTTGCAAGCTCTCCTACTTAGAAATCATGGAGGGGTCTGAAATTTTCATCTTGGGTGCATGTCCACTGTGAGAGACATAATCTTAAATAAAAAAAAAACAAAAAATCCGGAAATCACAATGTATGATTTTTTAATAATTTATTTGTATGTTACTGCTGCAAATACGTATTTGAACACCTACCAACCAGCAAGA
This sequence comes from Thalassophryne amazonica, assembly GCF_902500255.1. Classification (NCBI taxonomy): domain Eukaryota; kingdom Metazoa; phylum Chordata; class Actinopteri; order Batrachoidiformes; family Batrachoididae; genus Thalassophryne; species Thalassophryne amazonica. The sequence continues at coordinate 68,560,876 of NC_047116.1, forward strand.
ATTCTGGCTCACACAGACTTGTTAATTTTTCTTTAAGAAGTCCTCTTATTCTGCACTCTTTACCTGTATTAATTGCACCTGTTTGAACTTGTTACCTGTATAAAAGACACCTGTTCACACACTCAATCAATCACACTCCAACCTGTCCACCATAGCCAAGACCAAAGAGCTATCCAAGGACACCAGGGACAAAACTGTAGACCTGCACAAGGCTGGGATGGACTACAGGACAACAGGCAAGCAGTTTGGTAGAAGACAACAACTGTTATGATTATTTATTATAAAATAAAAGAAACACAAGATGACTGTCAATCTCCCTCGGTCTGTGATTCCATGCAAGATCTCACTTTGTGGGGTAAGGATGATTGTTTAGAGGATGAGAACAACCCCAAGAAAACCATCCCAACCGTGAAGCATGGGGGTGGAAACATCATACTCTGGGGGTGCTCTTCTGCAAAGGGGACAGGACAACTGCACTGTATTGAAGGGAGGATGGATGGGGTCATGTATTGTGAGATTCTGGCAAACAGCCTCCTTCCCTCAGTAAGAGGATTGAAGATGGGCCATGGCTGGGTTTTCCAGCATGACACTGACCCCAAACACACAGCCAGGGCAACTAAGGAGGGTCTCTGTAAAAAGCATTTGAAGGTCCTGGAGTGGCCTGGCCAGTCTGCAGACCTGAACTCAATAGAAAATCTTTGGAGGGAGCTGAAACTTCAAACCTGAAAGATTTGGAGAAGATCTGTGTGGAGGAGTGGACCAAAATCCCTGCTGCAGTGTGTGCAAACCTGGTGAAATCTACAGGAAACGTCTGACCTCTGTAATTGCAAACAAAGGCTACTGTGCCAAATATTAACATTGATTTTCACAGGTGTTCAAATACTTATTTGCAGCAGTAACATACAAATACATTATTAAAAAATCATATATTGTGATTTCCAGATTTTTTTTTAGATTATGTCTCTCACAGTGGACATGCACCTAAGATGAAAATTTCAGACCCCTCCATGATTTCTAAGTGGGAAAACTTGCAAAATCGCAGGGTGTTCAAATACTTATTTTCCTCACTGTAGCTGATTAGTCTCATTCCTTATAGTGTGGTAGCTCTTCCCCGATGGCAGAGAAGCAAGCAGGGAATGTCCCAGGTGGCTGTTGTCCTTGCAGATGGCCTGTGCTTTCTTCTACAAGTCCTCAACATACACATAGTCTAAGTCCGGGAGCTCAGTCCCTCTGTGCCATCTTCATCACCAGGGACAGATCTTTTGTGTCCTCTGCCGTACACCTGCTGAATCACACTGTGCAGCTTTGGCAGAGGATGCTCCCAATGGTGCTTCTGTAGAAGTTCCTGAGCAGCTGTGGAGCCAGACCAGCCTGCTTCAGCATTCTCAGGAACAACATCCTCTGCTGAGGTTTTTCACCAGGGTGTGGGTGTGTAATGTCCAAGTCAGTCTGCAGGGATGCTGTTTTTGATCTGTGCTAACACCATCCTCTCAAAGCACTTCATAATGACCGGGATGAGGACAAGTGGGCAATATTCATTGAGGGTTGTCACAGCAGGCTTTTTGGGCACAGGTACAATAGGAGTCCTTCTGAGGCAGGTGGGGACAGCAGCATATTGTAAGGAGAGGTGAAAGATGTCAGTGAACACCCTAGCCAGCTTGTCAGCACAGCTGATAGTGTGGAAATGTACACCAGGAGTGTTTGTTTTAGGTTTAACACATTCGTAAACTGCAGACAGATGGTATATTTTCACAACTATGGCCTTTGATCCAAATGAATCACACTCTGGTCCCATTTTTACCTTGAATGGATATGACTGGACAGAGGTGATATGAGCAATCACAGCAGAGTGCAGAGTGAGTTCCTTTCAAATACTCTGACTGCTACTCTTTTTTAAAGACACTTCATCCAGTCCACCCAGCTGTGAATGGGCAAAGACCATGACTGGAAGTAAACTGTAAGGGACTAGTGTCTCATCCAGGGGTAGTAGCAAACTATATTCCCCTTCATGCTCCAGAATCTGGTTATTAACATCTGACACCAATTGTCCCCAGGGCCACACAAGGCGTCTACCTGTCATTCCAGTACTGGAAAATACCCAAGAAATGTGACAAAAATACATCACTGGCAACAAATAATCACTAAAAAGTGATTATTACACATTGTTACAAAAAATAAAAACACAAATTATTATAAAGTTAAGTAAACCAATACTACTTGCATTGTCACACCAATATAGATGACATGATGACGGTGGTGATCAAAATCTGATACCAGGTTGATTATTGATGTTACAGACCTTCTGTGAGACATTTCGTAGGGTCCCTTCATACATAGTACGAATGTGGTTGAACTGTGCATGAATTGCACATCAAGCAGGAATCGTATGCAATATGTGTAAAATCGAAGCTGCCCTTAACGCCTCGTACACCAGTTGCTACAACTATCTGTACACACCAGTGGCTGAAAGACAGAGTGTGCCCTGTGAGAGCCATTTGAACCATCTTGCGGCAGGTGTCGGCCAAATTCCAGGTGATACACACAAACATCCAACACTGCTCGCCTGGCACTGAGAAAACGTGTGGCCATTCATGCCATTAACACGAAACCGGTCAGCAGATGATCACTTTCAAGCTGGATGTGAAATTTGTCTATGTGCTCCCATGAGTGTGGCACTGGACAAAGCAACACACATGTGGCATATGTGTCTTGCATGTGTGCACGTGTTTTGTGTCCCCCGCTGCCCCAACACATATGGTGTGCTGGGGAAGCACACTGACAGCTGAATGACGGCTCAGTGCACACACAGAAACCACCGCCAGGACAGGTATTATAAATAATTATGGCATTATCTACATATGCAATTACATAACAAATAATGAAAATGAATGACCACATAACACAGACACGTTGGTCTGGGCGTTGAATGGACAAGGGGGGGCGTGTCTGCTCACAGCCACTGCTGTTGTGATCTGTGCTCCTGGATGTTCCAGCTGGAGAACACATACCATGTTTTGAAGGACATGAACTTACAACATTCCTCTGTGAGGCGCGTCTCTGCCTGCTGTCCTCATGTAGAAATACATAAAAACATATATTGCTTTTACGACGGGCTTGAGAGTGCGCAAAGCACGCACACTGACAGGCTGTCCCAGTTCATGTGGACACGCAGCAGGCGATCTGAATGTCACGTCTGTCTGACAGGACACGTGTCCTGTGAGCGGCGCACCACAGGACCATATGGCAAGCCACTTTCAGTCACGTATCAGCAGAAACACACCGTAACAAACGCCGTTTGGTCAGTTATCATGGCGCTTTTTTATCTCTCTTTTTTTTTTAAATATGTTTATCTGCCTGTTGATTTCAGCCATTTCACACTACTGTTATAAGACAGTGATTGTAGCGCAGTGGTAAAGTTTCCATCTGGTAATCAGAGCTAGCAGGTTTGAATCACGTGAGTGGCATTTACTTGTTATTTAACCGCGGGGTTCTGTATTGCGTCCCCTTTTATTTATTATTTATATCAACCCAGTGATATTCACTAATTATACATCTGGTTTTTATTTTATTTTCCTCCACAACAGCGGCACGATGTAGTGCACCACGTCCCAGTTGCTCGCAATGTGTTCCTGCTCGTATGACACCAGTTTGAACATTAAATATCTTTTCTTTTGTGGTGTATTCAATTGAATATAGGTTGAAGAGGATTTGCAAATCAATGTACTCTGTTTTTATTTACATTTTACACAATGTCCCAACTTCATTGGAATTGGGGTTGTATTCTTCAGACATCCTGTTCAAGTATCTAGAAAACATTCCATATAAGGAGAGAGCAGCAAATATATGAATTAGCCACACTGAGGCACTGGATCCATGTGGTGCATACACCAATGTTACGCATAATTACTCCAGTAGTTCCAGTATATTTTTAATACCAGACGTGACAGATGCACAAAATAGTGCATCCGCAAGCAATGCCACCCTGAATATGCGAAGGAGGTGGGGTTGTCTACGTCACCGTGTTTTTTGATTTGGTGGCTGACCATGTCCAAAAGTCAGTGTGTTTGTGAAGACACGTGTGTTTCAGAAAAAGACAAAAGCATAAGCCTCCAGACTTCAAATGATAACCAGATTAGGAGAACTAGTTGAGTTTGTGATGGAGGTCAGCCTGCTGGGAGCCGCGACTGACCCTCAGTGACCCCCAGGAGACTTCATTGACCAGGCACACTCCAAAACTCTCCACATCTGGACATATTATATAGACCCAATTTGTCCAATGGTGTGCCAGCAAGTTCGTCTAAGGTGCTTGACAAATATCGAAAACGTAATGTTAGTGCACCTTATAGGCTGATGTTAATGTAGCCTTTAACAGCAGGCTGCATTAGCTTATGATACCTGAATGGAAATCATAATTAGCTCACTGAATTCTTCGCAAATTGTTCTGTTTTTAATATTTTTACCCAATAAATCCATACCACAGTTTTTTTTACAATTGTTACTGCTCTGAAAAAAGAACAGTCTCAATTTTTGTATAACTTACAGAATTTTTTGCTTTTGAACTGACTGTTTTCACAAGTAATCAGACAGTCTTAACTTCAATGAGGTAGAGCGGAGAAGGACACAGTAAATTTTGCTGAGTAAAATACACTGTGCCAGGATAAAATTTGTCTAAACAGAGTAAATTATAATCTTATAGAGTGAAATCGGCTCTACCGTCTTGCCAAATCAAGTGTTTCTACTCTAATAAGAGTTTATTTTACACTGTGATAGAGTTGATTTAGTACTGTGATAGAGTATATTTAAATATTATCCCAGCAGAGTAAATTTTAATGTGCAAAATTTACTGTGGATTAGAGCTGGGTATCGATTCAAATTTCAAGAACTGATTCGATTCCGATTTTTAACATTCAGAACTGATTATTTCGATTAGAATCGATATCGTTTTGGCCTAGTGTTATTAAAACTGTTTGTGAGCTGTTACCTAATTGTCTAGTTATGCAACATAATACTAGTATTATATTGACATTTGACAGCAAATTAATGACGTACTGGTCATTAATAATGATGGTTATAAGAGTGATGGCACGGACCAATCCCCCTCCCAGAATGACAGAGTAGTATTTTTATTTTACAAACAGGCTGAAGGGCAGCCAAAAGAGGGCACTAGACATAGCTGGTTCATTGGCCCCGACACAGGTACATTTCTACAGGCTTCCATGTTTTGGCCTGATGCCTCATTTCTTTTGGGTTTAAAGTAAGGCTGGAACAAAGATAAAAAAAAAACATGACTGTGTGAATTAAACAGCAGACGATTCTTTTTTCTTGCCTGCATCAGACAAGAGTCCTGGTCGTCATGATTGACACACACACACACATATACATATATATATACACACACACATATATATACATATATATATATATATATAAAATATCGATCTTTGGATGTATGAATCGATCTTTTCAACCCAGCACTACTGTGGCTATCCTATATAGGCTATTCTTTCTATTCTCTCTCTCTCTCTCTCTCGCTCTCTCTCTCTCTCTCTCGCTCTATATATATATATATATATTCACTTTGAGTTCTATCTCAGTGTTAAAACACTTACCATCAGGATGGAGATGTAAATGAGTGCATGGACCAGAGTCTCTGGCAGGTTGTGATCCTCCGCAGTCGTCTCCATCAGCTTCTGTTTTAAATGTTCTGTGTTCAGTTGAGTTGTTGGAAAGATGTTCCCCTTCTGTGCTCTCATGGCTTTGATGAGACTGTGGTGACTCTAGTTTTTCTTCATTCTTCAAAGAGACAACAGTAAAAGGTAACATAGTGATATCAGCCTCCCCCAGCTCATAAAGCTGCTTTTCCTCCTGACTTACCCAGAGTTCCTCCTGTTCCTCCTTAATGTTTGGAGGCTCTGAGTTCTTTTGGTCCACAGTCTGATTCCATTCCTGCTGCTCAGGAAGAAAGTCTTCTTTACTCTCTAACAGCTGCTGCATGTCTTCAAGGAAGAAGTAAAATGTATAAAATTATGAAGATCATTCATCATAATAACAACAAAGTAGCACAGTGGTGTGTGTGACTTGACGACACAAACTGCAGTGATGGACATTTGGTGCCTTTACTGTCAACGCGGATATTAAGTTCTCCACTGTGACTGGAGTGTGGATTTGTGGTTAGTACTGTGAGGAAACAACACTAACCACGAAGTCACCATGCCTGGCATCTATCCAAATAAGGATATTAAAGGATTATTAACCAACTGTGAGGTGTGTACAGGGAAATATCAGACCGACATGTCAGTACGAACCAAGCGAGCGAAGCAAAAAACATGGAGGTCTGATATCCGCGTACAGACCGAGCAAGTGAGGTTAATAATTCATTTATTATACGGTTATTATGTATATAAACACGCAAACGTATAGTATCGCCCGAATATGAAAGCTGCTGACGGCTCGTAGACGACTTGTTTGCTTCACCTCCATGAAGAACTTGCTAACAGATGGTCCGGTTGTTAGCTGGTAAAAAGCATTTATTCTGTGTGTTTATTCAGATGCTGTTTAGATATTTATGGAGTACGTTCATGTCTGACTTGCTTTTCCTAATCGTGTTTTTAACTTCTGGTTTGTAAAGAAAACAAGGGAATCAGCCAATCAGAGCGCATGTAGCATCACAGCCATATAATAAAAAAAGTTTATATAATGACTGAGTGGGTCCTTGTCATTTTATTGGTGCTTTGTCTGTCACATGACATGATTATTCATCTCATTTGTGTTGAGTTCTATTTACTGTGCAAATTTGGTTCCATATGTTTTGTACCGTTGTACGCTGCAACCACCACCCACACTAGTGGGGGCGGCATTTAACTAAACACGGCGGGGTTTGTTTTGCTGACAGATGATGATTTGAAGGAGCTAATTGACGGTGCTAACTGTTCTAAGACAAAAAACAAATCCACTACGCCGAAAGCCGTCTGGAGACATGAAGAGCTATTAGGATGAAAAGCTTGACAAATTTCTAACGTGATTTTTCGCTAGACTTTGGAAAGCAGACAGCAGTCCGTACATGAAGTCAGTAGACGTCGTCAGAGACTCCATTGTCAGAATTGTTTTTTGCAAGTTGACAGAACAATTTTGGACTCCTATTTAAAGCTTGTGTTGGACCGTTAAGCACCAGTGATGCACACCAAAATGGAAGCCCGTCTCTGTTGTTTATAAATTAATAAAATACGAAATGACAAGGATCTATTTTTGCCATTATATAAAACAAATAATCGTTTTTCCATTCTTTCAATGGTATGAACACTGAAGCAGAGTTGAACGGTACGTTCCATCTTTCACCTAATGAAATATTTGTACCATTGAAAGATTGAAAACAATTGTTGACCTTGTCATACACTTTTAATCACTAGACTGACAAGATTTTTAACTAAACATTGTTCTTGCAGGGGAAAATAACAAATAGACATAGGTGACAAGTTACTGGTCCGTGTCCTTGGACCAGTGGATATCTCTACCCCTGAAAGTGCATGGGACTTAATCTGCATTTCGGTAAGAGGGTGCAGACCGAGAGTAAGGGTATGCAGTGCCAAAATGAAAATTACATAATTTTAAACTTACTTTACTTTTATGTATTATTTGCAAAACCACTTTTTTTTAGCACACTGCAAAACACTTACGAGCTCTATGTACTGAATTTATTTAGAATCGAAAATCATTTTAAATCAATAATAATTTTGAATCAAACTGTGACACTGTGAACCATCATCGACTCGAAATGTGAGATTATACAAATAATGAATGTTTATGAGTGAAAATTCGCCTCGTTGAATGGTATGTTCCAGCTTTCACCTCATGAAATATTTGTACCATTGAAAGAATGTAAAAACATTCATTATTTGTTTTATATAATGGCTAAAATAGATCATTTGATATTGTATTAATTTATAAACAACAGAAAAGGGACTTACATTTTGGTGTTCCACGGTGACGTGTAGTCCAGTGATGCTGTGCACTGACATCTGACTTCCATAAGAAAAAAAAAAAAAAGACTGTGTAGTTCTTCAGTTCAGCCAAAAATCACATCAGCGTTTCATGTTAGCAGCTCTTCATGCATCCAGACGGCTTACAGGGGAGTGGATTTTGTGTGTGTGTGTTTGTGCGCGTGCGTGTCTGTATCTTACAATATGATAATATTGTAAGATACAATTTAATATGATATTAGGTTATTGCGAGGGAATGCAAAAAAAAAAAAAAAAAAAAAAAACACAAGTAAAGACTTTACATGAGATCACTGTTTGCTCTCTCCGGTGTTTGCACATGCACAGTGCGTGACGTAATCAGCGCGTAGACGCTTGAGGTGCTGCTTCAACAGCTCAGAACCCTCACGAGCCACGACGGCCGACCAAAATATCAAACAGGTTTGATTTTCATCCGACCATATGATTCCCCATCGGGAGGTGGTCGTGAGACGCAGGACGCACGAAGCTAAAACTCAGCGCGATCCAAAAAATTCTCGCACGAGTGAAAAATCAGCTGAAAAAGGGCCAAAAATCGCACAGTGGTGCACTGGTGAGTTAACAATACCATTCTTGTTTTAACTAATAACTTTTACTTTCTATTATAAGCCACCCAATTTTCACAGTCAGTCAGCACATAAATGCCGGATTTAAATGCCACAGCAGAACTCTTTTTATCCCTGTGCGCTGGCGGTTTGTGGGTCGGTTAGATATGAAAGTCCCGGGCTGAAAAATGTTCCCAGCACGCCCCTGTTCCCCACGCTAATGTTCAGATGTATCAAAAGTGAAATAATTGTGGAAATGTGCAGTGCACCACGCAGAAATCATGGTCTGTGTACACCGGTTTCTACAGCTCTGTGGTGGCACCAGAGCGTGCTTCCAGACCTGAAGTGGTCTGCTTGCAACATGAATGCGAATAGGCTCAGCATACTGCTTGTCATAAAACCAAATGCAGCACCATTAAAAAGACTGTTTAATGGTGAGAATATATACATCAATCAAAACCACTCTTCACATCTCTCTTTTACAATCCCACATTTCTGCGAAGTTCCACATATACATGAGTAGGCCCAACATAGCACACCTGGAGTTTTTATACAACTCCAATTCACATGAAGATGGGACATTGTGTAAAATGTAAATAAAAACAGAATACAATGATTTGCAAATCCTCTTCAACCTATATTCAACTGAATACACCACAAAGACAAGATATTTAATGTTCAAACTGATAAACTTTATTTAGTTTTTGTGCAAATATTTGCTCATTTTGAAATGGATGCCTGCAACATGTTTCAAAAAAGCTGGGACAGTGGTATGTTTACCACTGTGTTACATGACCTTTCCTTCTAATAACACTCAATAAGCGTTTGGGAACTGAGGACACTCATTGTTGAAGCTTTGTAGGTAGAATTCTCTCCCATTCTTGCTTGAAGTACAACTTCAGTTGCTCAACAGTACGGGGTCTCTGCTGTCGTATTTCGCACTTGATAATGCACCACACATTTTCAATGGGCGACAGGTCTGGACTGCAGGCAGGCCAGTCTAGTACCCGCACTCTTTTACTACGAAGCCATGCAGTTGTAACACGTGCAGAATGTGGCTTGGGATTGTCTTGCTGAAATAAGCAGGGACGTCTCTGAAAAAGACATTGCTTGGATGGCAGCATGTGTTGCTCCAAAACCTGGATGTACCTTTCAGCATTGATGGTGCCATCACAGATGTGTAAGTTTCCCATGCCATGGGGACAAACACACCTCCCATACCATCACAGATGCTGGCTTTTGAACTTTGCATTGGTAACAATCTGGATGGTCTTTTTCCTCTTTTGTCCGGCGGACCTGACTTCCATGATTTCCAAAAACAATTTGAAATGTGGACTCATCAGACCACAGCACACTTTTCCACTTTGCATCTGTCCATGTTCATGTCCATGTCTGTCCATGCTCGGGCCCAGAGAAGGCGGCAGCGTTTCTGGATGTTGTTGATGTATGGTTTTCGCTTCGCATGGTAGAGTTTTAACTTGCGCTTGTAGATGTAGCGATGAACTGTTAACTGACAATGGTTTTCTGAAGTGTTCCTGAGCCCACGCGGCAAGATTCTTTACACAATGATGTCGGTTTTTAATGCAGTGCCGTCTGAGGGATCGAAGGTCACGGGCATTTATTGTTGGTTTTCGGCCTTGCCGCTTATGTGCAGAAAGTTCTCCAGATTCTCTGAATCTCCTGATTATATTATGGGCTGTAGATGATGGAATCCCTAAATTCCTTGCAACTGAACACTGAGAAACACTGTTCTTAAACTGTTGGACTATTTTTTCATGCAGTTGTTCACAAAGTGGTGATCCTCGCCCCATCTTTGCTTGTGAATGGCTGAGCCTTTTGGGGATGTTCCTTTTATACTCAATCATGCCACTCACCTGTTCACCTGTGGAATGTTCCAAACAGGTGTTCTTTGAGCATTCATCAACTTTTGTAGGCATCCATTTCAAAATGAGCAAATATTTGCACAAAAACAAAAAATCTATCAGTTTGAACATTGAATATCTTGTCTTTGTGGTGTATTCAATTGAATATTGGTTAAAGAGGATTTACAAATCATGTATTTTGTTTTCATTTACATTTCACACAATGCCCCAACTTCATTGGAAATGGGGTTGTACTACCCAGTTGTCAAGGAATAGTTTTGTTCATACATGTTTTGTAGTCTGGGGAATTTTATAGTAACTTTATAAAATAATGGATTTATTATGAACTGAAGTAATGCTGATTTCAATTAATACTGCTGTGATGAATAAATTAAAGATACCAAAGACAACTATTATTATTCTTCTCATAATCAGAGTTGATCTTACCTGGATACAAGTTACTTGATATTTACCTTTCTGCGCCAAGTGCTGGATAAAAATAAAAAACACATCTACATTCCAGCCCTGCAATAGACTGGCATCCTGTCCAGGGTGTAGCCTGCCTTTCACTGTATGACTGCTGGGCAGTGTTGCCACAGTTACTTTGAAAAAGTAATCCAATTACTGATTACTCCTTGAAAAAGTAACTTAGTTACTTTACTGATTACTCAATTGTAAAAGTAACTAAGTTAGATTACTAGTTACTTTTTTAGTTACTTTCCACAGCTGCCGACAACTCACTTTATAGTCACCCTTTCTTGACTTCAATGAAAATAAATACTTGTTTTATAAAAAGTAAACTAAAGACCTCTTTCTTGACCTCATATTTAACTGTTGACAACACTGTAACAGTAAAACTTGCAATTTCAAACCTACATTGTTTAGAAATGTAACTATTAAATTCTAACTCTCTAAACATTTTACTTGTAGAAATTATTATTTTAAGCAATATTAGTAGTTGTAGTAAAAAACGGCTTCAAAACTGGACCTTTAATCTAGGGGTGTTGTGGGGGAGGGGGGCACATCCTTGCCCCACGCCCCCATTCCATCTGGATTCGCCCCTGCTTTGGCGTTTGAGCACAAGGAATGGATAACATTTATTTATGCAGAAAACAGGACCAGATTTACAGGTAAGAAAGTTTTATTGCGTTTTCACATCTTGTGGTCCTCAGAAAGAGAGTTTAGGTGCATTTGAGTGGAAAATAGTGTTAGTTGTTGACGCGTCGCGGAGTATCAGCTGTTTTTAACGAGACGATACGGAACGGCTCAGCTCAGAATTCTAAATAAAGGAGGGGAAAAAGTATAAAAATGTCTTTGTAAAGCTCAGTGCAGGTGTGCTGATCACCGCGCTTTAAGAGATGAGGACGAGTCGAGCAGCTGCAAAAAACCGTGGATGAAAAGCTCACAGCTCACTGAAAGTGGGCAGTTCAGTCGAACCCCGACCTCCTGTCCACAGACCAAGTTTAATGCTGCTGTCGACCCACAATGAAAAATAATAGTAACGCACAGTGACATGAAGAAGTAACTTTAATCTGATTACTGATTTGGAAAGATTAACGCGTTAGATTACTCGTTACTAAAAAAAGTGGTCAGATTAGAGTAACGCGTTAGTAAGTAAGGCGTTACCGGCATCACTGCTGCTGGGATAGGCTCTAGCCCCTCTAGTGACCCTTAACTGCAGTAAGTAGGTAGAAAATGATTGACTGAATGAGCTTATGTTTCATAATACACAAACTGTTACAACCATAATCATTTCAGTTAGCTTTGTTATTTTTTTTAAATTCAAAATCCTGGCTGAGCTGGGGCAAAAGTCGTGCCAACAGCAAGGAAGGTGACTTCACTTATCTTGAGCAACAAATGACACAGAGGTTTCACACAATAGCTACAGTGGGGAAAATAAGTATTTGCCCCCTGTCAGTTTTGCAGGTTTTCCCACCTACAAATAATGGAGAGGTCTGTAATTTTTAACGTAGGTACACTTCAACTGTGAGAGACAGAATCTTAAAAAATAAATAAATAAATAAAAAAAATCCAGAAAATCACATTGTATGATTTTTAAATAATTTGCATTTTATTGTATAAAATAAGTATTTGACCCCTAGAAAAACACAGCTTAACAATTGGTACAGAAACATTTGTCTGCCATTACAGAGGTCAGATATTTCCTGTAGTTCTTGACCAAGTTTTCACACACTGCAACAGGGATTTTGGTCCACTCCTCCATACAGATCTTCTCCAAATCTTTCAGGTTTGGAGTTTCAACTCCCTCCAAAGATTTTCTATTGAGTTCAGGTCTGGAGACTGGCCAGGCCACTCCTGGACCTTGAAATGCTTCTTACAGAGCCCCTCCTTAGTTGCCCTGGCTGTGTGTTTGGGGTCACTGTCATGCTGGAAGACCCAGCCATGACCCATCTTCAATGCTTTTACTGAGGGAAGGAGGTTGTTTGCCAAAATCTTGCAATACATGACCCCATCCATCCTGTCTTCAATACGGTGCAGTCGTCCTGTCCCCTTTGCAGAAGAGCACCCCCAGAGTATGATATTTCCACCCCATGCTTCACGGTTGGGATGGTTTTCTTGGGGTTGTTCTCATCCTCTAAACATGGTAAGTGGAGTTGATTCCAAAAAGCTCTATTCTGGTCTCATCTGACCACGTGACCTTCTCCCATGCCTCCTCTGGATCACCCAGATGGTCACTGGTGAACTTTAAACGGGCCTGGACATGTGCTGGATTGAGCAGGGGGACCTTGCTGCCCTGCAGGATTTTAAACCATGACAGCATCATGTGTTACTAATGTAATCTTTGTGACTGTGGACCCAGCTCTCTTCAGATCATTGACCAGGTCCTCCTGTGTAGTTCTGAGCTTTCTCAGAATCATCCTTACCCCACAAAGTGAGATCTTGCATGGAATCACAGACCGAGGGAGATTGACAGTCATCTTGTGTTTCTTTCATTTTATAATAAATAATCATAACAGTTGTTGTCTTCTACCAAGCTGCTTGCCTGTTGTCCTGTAGTCCATCCCAGCCTTGTGCAGGTCTACAGTTTTGTCCCTGGTGTCCTTAGACAGCTCTTTGGTCTTGGCTATGGTGGAGAGGTTGGAGTGTGATTGATTGAGTGTGTGAACAGGTGTCTTTTATACAGGGAACAAGTTCAAACAGGTGCAATTAATACAAGTAAAGAGTGCAGAATAAGAGGGCTTCTTAAAGAAAAATTAACAGGTCTGTGAGAGCCAGAATTCTTGCTGGTTGGTAGGGGGTCAAATACTTATTTTATGCAATAAAATGCTAATTAATTATTTAAAAATCATACAATGTGATTTTCTGGATTTTTTTTTTATATATTCTGTCACAGTTGAAGTGTACCTATGATAAAAAATACAGAGCTCTCCATTCTTTGTAGGTGGGAAAACCTGCAAAACTGACAGGGGGTCAAATACTTATTTTCCCCACTGTATATCAAAATTTTAAATTTTTTTTTCATAAAAACATTCTCACCCACTTGTGTAAGTATTCATATTTCTGGTCAAACATCCGATTAGGAAAATATTTGACAGTTATAATGACATGTTATGGGGTATCAATAATACAAAGTTTAGTGAACAAACCTGCAATGTACAAGCGAACTCTAGAATTAAAACCAGCATCCAGCACTTCCCCTCCTTTGTTCTCTTCTTTTAAACGATGAATTTCTTCTTCATAGTCTGCGGTCATTCTTTCAAACAAGTCAAGTATTTCTTTGACAGCAGCCGTTAGCCGTAGTTTCAACATGCCCCTCAGCAGCTGGACTTTAGACATGTTTGTAGAAAGCCTTTAAAAAAAGAAACCACACACACACAAAAGGAAGAAAGTCAATGACCAAGTAAGTCTCTGAACCAGTGAATCATCAGGAGTGAACTAATGCAGACATCAAGTGTACTGGAGTCAATTTAGGAGAGTGGAAGAATGACTAAAAACAGGCTGACTTCATCATCTGCTGCTGTTCAGTCTGTCCAGACTCATGAATCATGTGTGGGACAACTGAATTTCCCTGTGCTGTGACAGAAGTTCTAAAGCAGGGGTCAGCAGCCCTGTTCCTGGAGATCACGTGCCGTGCATGTTTTCCTTGTTTATCTGCTGCAACCTCATCTTGCTGTGCACATCTAACTTAGTTAATTATAAGTGGTTGAACCAGGAAGTTTTTATTTATTTATTTAATGTTTTACCAGGTAAGTCAATGGAGAACACTTTCTCATTTAAAATGACGACCTGGACGTAGCAGGGCAGGTGATCTCCAGGAACAGGGCTGGTGACCCCTGTCCTAAAGATTAATAGTTGTATTAGTTTCTTTGCTACAGTAAATCTGATTCTGTATAGAACATACCATGATTTTTGCATGAGGTGGGGAAAAAAAAAAAATCAGATAGAAAAAAACTTATGTGCATGTTTTGATGTTGGGAGGAACCCGTGTTACAGCACATATTTTCGCAGGGCATATATTGTCGCCACAACGATATATGCCGACGTTCATGGCCCCATTACGGCACATATTGTTGCCAGGGACAATATGTGCCACTGCACCAGTGGCAATATGTGCGGTGAACACTGGTACATATTGTCACCAATATGCCATGACAGTTGTGTGTGTGTGTGTTTTGAGAGAGAGAGAGATAAACAGAGAGAGAGAGAGAGAAAGAAGTCATAATAATTTTGTATTTTATTAATTTGTGTAAGGGTTTGTAGTCATTTTTAAGTATGTGTTTGTTTTTAATCTTTGTTGTTTGTTTTTCTGTGTTGTCATGGGGACCACAATGGAATTAGCTAAGTCCATGCTTTTTCATGCCATCCTCGGCATGTCAGGTTGGGTATCGAATACCGGTTCCTTGTAAGAATCATTAAGAAATGATTTGATCCACCAACATCAATAGTCTTTTTGCTTAACGATTCCCTTATTGGTTCTCCAGTTCACATTACACCAGAGTAGGGCTGCAGCTATCGATTATTTTAGTAATCGAGTATTCTATCGATTATTCTGGCGATTAATCGAGTAATCGGATAAAAAGTACTTCTGCGTTTTTAAACAACATCAATTGTCCAGGGCTCTTCCTAAGCAATGGCACAATGTCCCTGTGCCAAAGTGTTGGCATTTTGCTGAAATGGCGATGGGATGTGGCTTTCTGTTTTGTTTTCTCCAACTTGTAAAATTTAACCATTTTTAATTTTTGTTTTGTTTGTTTTTAATAAAGGTTGATGGACTGGGTCCCTGCGTGATGTATTTTTTAATCCCTCTTTCTCTGTAATTAGGCAGATGGAGGTTGAAAATGCAGCCTCGCAGTCATTTATTTTTTAATTATTATTTTATTTAAGTTACCGTGTTTGTGAAGTGTTGTGTGTTGCCCAAAAAGCAAAAATTAAAAAGTCAAACACTCAGTGTGAGTCTGAGGGAAACAGAAGAAAGAGTGGACTTCTGCTGTTTGTCAATGTAGCCGAGGACAGAGCTGTGACTCACCCAGTCTGACAGCCCCTCACACTGGGCAGACAGACAGCAGCCGGCCGCCAGGTCAATAGTCCCTCCCCACGTAGAGCAGACCGTGTGTTTTTTAAAAATAGACAAACACACTGCTTCGCTTTAAATGCACAGTAAGTCTATTTCAGATGATCAGAGTGGACCATCTTTCTTTTAAAAGGCATTATTTAACTCTATGTGTCACGTTAGAAAGTGGTAGCTATCGTTGCTAATTTGATTAGCTGTTATGCTCCAGTCGTTTTTTTTTCTGCAGACGTTGCAGCGCCACACACAGGCTTGGCATATGTACTACAATGTTAAACGAAGCTTCGAGGCACCGAATTTGCCTCGAACATTTTTTGTAATCGAATTATTCGAGTTTCTCGATTAATCATTTCAGCCCTACACCAGAGCGACCATTGTTTTTGTTGGTTTGTATTGAAAAAGTGATCATTTCTCTACGTTGATTGCAGGGGGTCTGCTTGAAGCAACAAAGCATTGCTTCGACCCGCTGCTTCACTGGATCTCTGCTTTGCTCCTTTTCAGAAGCGGCAGGTCTGCAATTTCCTCATTAACTCCCCTTCAAAACCATTAAAAGATGTCAATCGTGAGTGCCTTTGTGCGGATTAAAGTCACTGATTGGGGCTCTTGTCTTGTTCCATTCCATTCCAGTTTTGTGGGACTAAGTGCACAGCTCCAAATGGAGCAGCGCAGATTTCGGTCGGAATTAATAACTTCTCAGCGAATCGGCGTTTTAAATCAAATGACACCAAACGTTGTAATACAGACAACAAACTACAACCAACCAAAACTGTTCTTTATCTCCCGAAATGAGACGTTTAATATTTAAATCCTGACATGCAGCACAGCCAGCTGCAAGAGCTCAGCTCAGTCTATGGAGTTACATTTGTCTCATTATATCTGAAAGGAAGTGTGTTAGACACAAACTACAGATTTGGCTTATTTCTATTTATGTCTGGAGATCTTAGGATCCATCATGTACATCACAGCTCCAGTGACCATGCACAGGTGTTATTAATTTCTATTTAAGTCCACAGATCAAGGATCGAGTGACCAATTTCATATTTATTTACTTTAAGACATAGTGGAGAAGCTTGAATCTTCGACTGGACTGGGTTGCTTGACGTGAGGACGTTTTGCTTCAAATCACAGAAGCTTCCTCAGCTAAAATTCTTGCTCTGCTAGTCTGACTTCTGTCTTGACTCTTGTAGAGAAGAATAAACCAGAAGCCAACAAAAGCTGGAGTTTTTAACCTAACCAGACCCCTCCTACCGAGAGGCCGACTGCTATAGGCTAGTGACTAAAGGAAGCTTCTGTGATTTACTGGTGGTTGGCTCTCACTCCGGTATTGTATCACTTCCTGTTCCGGAGCACAGCGGTGTTTTTCTGTATCTGTTAGCTGTTTAATCTGCGCAGTTAGATTGATCTAGTTATCTAGATTACGATTTGTTTCCCAGTGTAATCTTTACGTGCCTTAACTAAAGCACTCCTTCTGCTGAATCACCTCTAAATTATTTACACATTATTCACTTTGCGTGTTTTTAGGAATCCGCTAGCTTAGCGTAGCTACTAGCTCTTAGCCGATTTAGCATGGCGGCTTCTCTTGTCTCTCCCGCACTTTTCTGCTCTGGGTGTGAAATGTTTAGTTATTCCTCGGCCTCCTTTAGCAGTAACGGTACTTGTAATAAGTGTAGCTTATTCGTAGCTTTGGAGGCCAGGCTGGGCGAATTGGAGACTCGGCTCCGCACCGTGGAAAATTCTACAGCTAGCCAGGCCCCTGTAGTCGGTGCGGACCAAGGTAGCTTAGCCGCCGTTAGTTACCCCCTGGCAGATCCCGAGCAGCCGGGAAAGCAGGCTGACTGGGTGACTGTGAGGAGGAAGCGTAGCCCTAAACAGAAGCCCCGTGTACACCGCCAACCCGTTCACATCTCTAACCGTTTTTCCCCACTCGACGACACACCCGCCGAGGATCAAACTCTGGTTATTGGCGACTCTGTTTTGCGAAATGTGAAGTTAGCGACACCAGCAACCATAGTCAATTGTCTTCCGAGGGCCAGAGCAGGCGACATTGAAGGAAATTTGAAACTTCTGGCTAAGGCTAAGCGTAAATTTGGTAAGATTGTAATTCACGTCGGCAGTAATGACACCCGGTTACGCCAATCGGAGGTCACTAAAATTAACATTAAATCGGTGTGTAACTTTGCAAAAACAATGTCGGACTCTAGTTTTCTCTGGGCCCCTCCCCAATCAGACCGGGAGTGACATGTTTAGCCGCATGTTCTCCTTGAATTGCTGGCTGTCTGAGTGGTGTCCAAAAAATGAGGTGGGCTTCATAGATAATTGGCAAAGCTTCTGGGGAAAACCTGGTCTTGTTAGGAGAGACGGCATCCATCCCACTTTGGATGGAGCAGCTCTCATTTCTAGAAATCTGGCCAATTTTCTTAAATCCTCCGTGACTATCCAGGGTTGGGACCAGGAAGCAGAGTTGTAGTCTTACACACCTCTCTGCAGCTTCTCTCCCCCTGCCATCCCCTCATTACCCCATCCCCGTAGAGACGGTGCCTGCTCCCAGACTACCAATAACCAGCAAAAATCTATTTAAGCATAAAAATTCAAAAAGAAAAAATAATATAGCACCTTCAACTGCACCACAGACTAAAACAGTTAAATGTGGTCTATTAAACATTAGGTCTCTCTCTTCTAAGTCCCTGTTGGTAAATGATATAATAATTGATCAACATATTGATTTATTCTGCCTTACAGAAACCTGGTTACAGCAGGATGAATATGTTAGTTTAAATGAGTCAACACCCCCGAGTCACACTAACTGTCAGAATGCTCGTAGCACGGGCCGGGGCGGAGGATTAGCAGCAATCTTCCATTCCAGCTTATTAATTAATCAAAAACCCAGACAGAGCTTTAATTCATTTGAAAGCTTGACTCTTAGTCTTGTCCATCCAAATTGGAAGTCCCAAAAACCAGTTTTATTTATTATCTATCGTCCACATGGTCGTTACTGTGAGTTTCTCTGTGAATTTTCAGACCTTTTGTCTGACTTAGTGCTTAGCTCAGATAAGATAATTATAGTGGGCGATTTTAACATCCACACAGATGCTGAGAATGACAGCCTCAACACTGCATTTAATCTATTATTAGACTCTATTGGCTTTGCTCAAAAAGTAAATGAGTCCACCCACCACTTTAATCATATCTTAGATCTTGTTCTGACTTATGGTATGGAAATAGAAGACTTAACAGTATTCCCTGAAAACTCCCTTCTGTCTGATCATTTCTTAATAACATTTACATTTACTCTGATGGACTACCCAGCAGTGGGGAATAAGTTTCATTACACTAGAAGTCTTTCAGAAAGCGCTGTAACTAGGTTTAAGGATATGATTCCTTCTTTATGTTCTCTAATGCCATATACCAACACAGTGCAGAGTAGCTACCTAAACTCTGTAAGTGAGATAGAGTATCTCGTCAATAGTTTTACATCCTCATTGAAGACAACTTTGGATGCTGTAGCTCCTCTAAAAAAGAGAGCTTTAAATCAGAAGTGCCTGACTCTGTGGTATAACTCACAAACCCGTAGCTTAAAGCAGATAACCCGTAAGTTGGAGAGGAAATGGCGTCTCACTAATTTAGAAGATCTTCACTTAGCCTGGAAAAAGAGTCTGTTGCTCTATAAAAAAAAGCCCTCCGTAAAGCTAGGACATCTTTCTACTCATCACTAATTGAAGAAAATAAGAACCATCCCAGGTTTCTTTTCAGCACTGTAGCCAGGCTGACAAAGAGTCAGAGCTCTATTGAGCTGAGTATTCCATTAACTTTAACTAGTAATGACTTCATGACTTTCTTTGCTAACAAAATTTTAACTATTAGAGAAAGAATTACTCATAACCATCCCAAAGACGTATCGTTATCTTTGGCTGCTTTCAGTGATGCCGGTATTTGGTTAGACTCTTTCTCTCCGATTGTTCTGTCTGAGTTATTTTCATTAGTTACTTCATCCAAACCATCAACATGTTTATTAGACCCCATTCCTACCAGGCTGCTCAAGGAAGCCCTACCATTATTTAATGCTTCGATCTTAAATATGATCAATCTATCTTTGTTAGTTGGCTATGTACCACAGGCTTTTAAGGTGGCAGTAATTAAACCATTACTTAAAAAGCCATCACTTGACCCAGCTATCTTAGCTAATTATAGGCCAATCTCCAACCTTCCTTTTCTCTCAAAAATTCTTGAAAGGGTAGTTGTAAAACAGCTAACTGATCATCTGCAGAGGAATGGTCTATTTGAAGAGTTTCAGTCAGGTTTTAGAATTCATCATAGTACAGAAACAGCATTAGTGAAGGTTACAAATGATCTTCTTATGGCCTCGGACAGTGGACTCATCTCTGTGCTTGTTCTGTTAGACCTCAGTGCTGCTTTTGATACTGTTGACCATAAAATTTTATTACAGAGATTAGAGCATGCCATAGGTATTAAAGGCACTGCGCTGCGATGGTTTGAATCATATTTGTCTAATAGATTACAATTTGTTCATGTAAATGGGGAATCTTCTTCACAGACTAAAGTTAATTATGGAGTTCCACAAGGTTCTGTGCTAGGACCAATTTTATTCACTTTATACATGCTTCCCTTAGGCAGTATTATTAGACGGTATTGCTTAAATTTTCATTGTTACGCAGATGATACCCAGCTTTATCTATCCATGAAGCCAGAGGACACACACCAATTAGCTAAACTGCAGGATTGTCTTACAGACATAAAGACATGGATGACCTCTAATTTCCTGCTTTTAAACTCAGATAAAACTGAAGTTATTGTACTTGGCCCCACAAATCTTAGAAACATGGTGTCTAACCAGATCCTTACTCTGGATGGCATTACCCTGACCTCTAGTAATACTGTGAGAAATCTTGGAGTCATTTTTGATCAGGATATGTCATTCAAAGCGCATATTAAACAAATATGTAGGACTGCTTTTTTGCATTTACGCAATATCTCTAAAATCAGAAAGGTCTTGTCTCAGAGTGATGCTGAAAAAGTAATTCATGCATTTATTTCCTCTAGGCTGGACTATTGTAATTCATTATTATCAGGTTGTCCTAAAAGTTCCCTAAAAAGCCTTCAGTTAATTCAAAATGCTGCAGCTAGAGTACTGATGGGGACTAGAAGGAGAGAGCATATCTCACCCATATTGGCCTCTCTTCATTGGCTTCCTGTTAATTCTAGAATAGAATTTAAAATTCTTCTTCTTACTTATAAGGTTTTGAATAATCAGGTCCCATCTTATCTTAGGGACCTCGTAGTACCATATCACCCCAATAGAGCGCTTCGCTCTCAGACTGCAGGCTTACTTGTAGTTCCTAGGGTTTGTAAGAGTAGAATGGGAGGCAGAGCCTTCAGCTTTCAGGCTCCTCTCCTGTGGAACCAGCTCCCAATTCAGATCAGGGAGACAGACACCCTCTCTACTTTTAAGATTAGGCTTAAAACTTTCCTTTTTGCTAAAGCTTATAGTTAGGGCTGGATCAGGTGACCCTGAACCATCCCTTAGTTATGCTGCTATAGATGTAGACTGCTGGGGGGTTCCCATGACGCACTGTTTCTTTCTCTTTTTGCTCTGTATGCACCACTCTGCATTTAATCATTAGTGATCGATCTCTGCTCCCCTCCACAGCATGTGTTTTTCCTGGTTCTCTCCCTCAGCCCCAACCAGTCCCAGCAGAAGACTGCCCCTCCCTGAGCCTGGTTCTGCTGGAGGTTTCTTCCTGTTAAAAGGGAGTTTTTCCTTCCCACTGTAGCCAAGTGCTTGCTCACAGGGGGTCGTTTTGACCGTTGGGGTTTTACATAATTATTGTATGGCCTTGCCTTACAATATAAAGCGCCTTGGGGCAACTGTTTGTTGTGATTTGACGCTATATAAAAAAATTGATTGATTGATTGATTGATTTGAAGCGAAACGTCCTCACGTCAGAGCCTACACAGAAACATTTACTTTAAGACTCAATAAAATGTTGTTGACATAGAAAACTTGTAAAGCCTACTTTTAGTACACAGAAAATTCACAAGAGGTATTGATAAAGAATCAGATTGATAATGGCATCAATATTAGGGCTGCAGCTATTGAATATCTTTGGGATTGAGTATACTACCGATTAACCGAGTAATCGGATAAAAAGTATTTTTATGTTTTTAAACAATATCAATAGTGGCAGGGCTCTCTCTAAGCAATGAAACAATGTTGCTGTGCCATCATGCAAATTTTTAAGTTTCGGGTGTTACCTTTCTCTCTGTTTTCCCAAATAATTATTTATTTTTTCACAACGTTAACAGTTTTGGAGCTTTCCCGAACCATAAGGCCAGGCAGTCTGTGAAATCTTCAGTCTGCAGACCTTCTTTATTTTCCTCTTATTTCAGTGTATCTTCATACATGCCGTACAAGGAGAGTGCAGCTCAAACCAAAGTCAAATTCCTTGTTTTCTGTGGATACTTGGCGAATAAAGGCGATTCTGATTCTGTATGTGATGAAGAAGACAACCTGTGAAAAACGGCTGTGGAGGGCAGCGTTTCCACAAAAACTGCAGTGTTGATAAAAACTCTTAACAAATCTGAATAAACATTTTTTTGAATAGTTAAACATGATTCACTTAAAGTGCGCGTCCTTTTTGCTTTATCTGTGGAGGTAGGGAACAGCCAATACACCAAACTGTTTTTTTTAAACCTACAAACACATGCTCCGTTTTTTGTGGGAGCATTACAACGCCACATACAGGCCTGGCATATGTACTACAGTGTTAAACAAAGCCTCAGATTTTTTGTAATTGAATTATTCGAGTTACTCGATTAATCATTTCAACCCTAATCCATATTGATAAAATCTTATCAATACCCATCCCTATCGGCAAGTATATGTATGTATATTGTCAATGCTATTTCACATCATGTATTTTGTCAAGGGCAGCACAGTGGCTTTGTGGTTAGGACTGTTGCCTCACAGCCTGTGGCCTTTCTGTGTGGAGTTTGCATGTTCTCCCCATGTTTGTGGCCCTGCGACAGACTGGCGAGAGAGAGAGAGAGAGAGATTTTCAATAATTCAATAACTTTTAATGGAACAATAAGCTTTCTTCAACAATATGTTGAAACGTTTGCATACTTCAGCCATGTTGTACTTTGTGGGATACAAGTGATCATCAAAATATGGGACTAAGCAGGTGCCTTGACACTTACACGAATTAGAGCCGCATACCTTGTACGTAAAAGCTGATAATGATCCTGACATTTACTTTGACTGCTATTTACTGCAGACTGTATGAAAATAATATATTTCAAGTTATGTGTGGTCAAAAAAAAAAAAAGGATGGGACAAGGCAGTTTATTCTAAATGTAAGAATCAATCAAACATTTTACCAGCCAGTTTTCTTGAGAAATGTCAGGGGATGAAAACATGAAGATTTCCAACTTACTGAATATTTTTTAGACTTTATTTACATCAGTCATTCAGAAATACTAACAGTGTGGTACCTTATGGTAAATCTGTCAGGCAGGCAGGCAGTTCTCAAAAACTAAATGTCCATGCTGGAAGGAAACGAGTGAGGGGAGCCACCAAGACACAGCTCTGGAAGAATTTTTGGCTTCTGTGGGTGTGAGTGGAGAAACTGGGAATAGTCCAGCATTTTTATTTTATCTTCATTTTACATACGTATAGTATAGTCCCATCTTTTTCTGATTTGTGGTTGTTTTCTGTTGCATTTCTGAAATTACAGAAATGCTATAAAGTGTTAACATTTTTATTGTTTTTTTTTTTTTTTACTTTGTAGAACTGATATAAATATAATAAATAATATAATAATAAATATAATAAATATAATAATAAAAACTGATATAAACACCAAACTCTTGTAAAGAAGGAAAAAATACCTGGGCATGTGCAGGAAAACTTTGATATAATCTGAATAGAACAAAGCAGGCTGATTTGACTCTCCATTTTTTTGGTTGAAAATAAGAGGTAGCTTACTTTGAAATCAATCAATCAATCAACTTTTTTCTTATATAGCGCCAAATCACAACAAACAGTTGCAAACAGGATGAATTCATCCTGTTTTTTTCCCTCCTCCTCTTACGCCCGTCACACATAGCCGGAATCATGCAGAGTGGCGTCGGACTTATGAATTGGTGCACATCCGAAAGGTGTCAGATTTCAGTTTCAAAACATTCTGACAGCCATCTGCAGAAGTTGACATAGTTGGTCAAAATTAGCCGGCGGCCCACGAGTGTGATGCACATGTTCAAAACTTTCCAGGCGCCGTCGAGATGGGACACCTATCCAACGGCGATCCATGTGTAATGTGAGGACCATCTAACCGCAATTTACATATTACGATGGAGGCAAAATGGGATCCAAAATGATTTGAGCGCATACGAGGGAACCTCGAGATAGATCTGGCACGGTATGCCTGCCGGTATGACCCGCACGTGCCACATATAATAATGTCTACCCTCCCGGAGCGCAAAGGAACTGTTTAAATGTATGTGGCGCGCTTCATCATATTAATTCGGAATTATTGTCATGTACAATGAATGTGAACAATGACTATCAAACTGAAAGCTCTGTGCACTAATGCACGCACGCTGCCGCAAATCTGAACAAGCTGTTATATCCACAATAGACCTTACAGTACAGATATTTGTCCATTCCTTCCCACAGGTGACTTAAACAATGTGAAGTATTGACTCCATCATAACACAAGCAGCTGCGCCTCTCTGTGGTGTGCAGTTACGCATCATTGCACACGTCAGGCACAGAGCTGGACAGATCTCGCACAGTAATAAACAAGTTATTGCTTGATCACATTTAATTCTGTTGGACATATGATGTGGAACTGTTTCGCCATGACAACATATGAAACATGAATCTCACCCCCAGGAACATTTCGCAGCGCAGTGCGCCAGGACCACACAGCCTGTGGTGGAACACGAACACACACACACACACACACACACACACACACACACACACACACACACACACACACACACACACACACACACACACACACACACACACACACACACACACACACACACACACACACACACACACACACACACACACACACACACACACACACACGTGAGGTTCTTTGATGCCCAGTACAGGTCCTGCACAAAGGGAGAACAGAGTACTCCGGTCTGTGTTTCTCCAGAAATTTGGAGATTGGGCAGTCTGCAGCGCCTTTTATGGCCATCTGACAGCAGTCTGTGTCATCTACATATGTTTTGGATGCAATCTGACAGGTGTGGACGAAGCAGTCTGTCTGCATTCTGACAGAGCTGGCCACGCCTCTTTTCCTCCCAAAAGCATCGGATGATGGCAATATCTGCCATATCGGGGATGCTTCCAGCACATTCTTGCTATGTGTGATGGGGGCTTTAGTCACATTTTGTGCTTGAACGTAAAACAACTACATTAACTCACGACCTAAAATAAATACTTTTATATGCAGAGATGGTTGTCCTTCTGGAAGGTTCTCCTCTCTCCACAGAGGCTGGAGCTCTGACAGAGTGACCATCAAGTTCTTGGTCACCTCCCTGACTAAGGCACTTCTCCCCCGATCGCTCATTTTAGATGGGTGGCCAGCTCTAGGAAGAGTCCTGGTGGATTCGAACTTCTTCCATTTACAAATGATGGCGGCCACACATGCTGGGTTGAAAAGATTGATTCGCCAATTTTATATTTTGAGAACTACACATCTCCTCTGGAACTCCAGCAGTATGTCTCATGGCCGTGTTCTTGGTCTAACTTCATACCTCCTCTGGAAGGCCTTCACAGATACTGTTCATTTGCTTAACACGCTACACAGACAAAACACAGTTATGCCTTTTAGACATACCTTTCAGATGACAACACGAGCAGTCACCAAACATCAATGTCAAATGCAAACACTTTTTCATCCAATCACACTCCACTGATCCACCCAGCAGGGAAGGCCGCCCACTTGGAGGTCGGCCAAGAGCAGACTTAAAATGCAGGAGAGCCCGAAGCTCATGGTTCTTGTTAGCAGCGGTACATGTGACAACTGTTTGCAAGAACCCAGAGCTGCAATTGTTCAATGCTGGCACCTCTTTAATACAGTGTCTGGTTTTCTAAGCCCGTCTCCTGTCAATATTTGAATCTTAAATTTGCTAACCACATAAAATTACCGGGGTGGGGATCACACGCGGAAAATCCACAACACAACGATCGATTTATATATATATTATATATATATATATATATGACTTCTATGATTATTTATATACTGACTTCTCACCAGTGTAGATAGATAGATAGCTTTTATTATCATTGTCATTACAACAACAAGATGTCCGCATTCACATTCCACATACAACAGTAATTGATCTACAATTATTACTTGTTTACCGTAATAATGGCACACATCAGAATTAGGACAACACATATACATTTGACATTGCTTATGTGCACTAAACTTGAAACAGTCCGTTTCCCAACTGAGGCAATGTAAGTGTGTTTGTAGCCGCTGCAACTGTCAAGTCGCGCCGCCAGACCAGCTTGAGATGATGAGGCCTGCCGCAGGGA
Source organism: Thalassophryne amazonica (assembly GCF_902500255.1). Taxonomy (NCBI): domain Eukaryota; kingdom Metazoa; phylum Chordata; class Actinopteri; order Batrachoidiformes; family Batrachoididae; genus Thalassophryne; species Thalassophryne amazonica. The sequence goes on from NC_047116.1 coordinate 68,587,410, forward strand.
GGGAGGGGCAGGAAGAGTGATAAGAGGAGAGGCTGGAGCATGCTTTGGTCTATGTGTAAATTTGTCAGTTTACTGTCCTTGTGGGTTGAGATAAGAATGGAGCCAAATAATCTCACCAGAGCCTGGATAAATTCCTCTGGAGGAAAAACAGTGGGCCATGACCTTGATGCCTGTAGTGTTGCAGCCGAGCAGTGAAAAACACTTTTTACAGTTCCACTCACTCAGCCAAATCCCAATTATGAATTAAGAATATTCCTAATTTGAATTAAGAATATTCACCGGCCTCCGAAACCTTCAGCTTCAACTGCAAGGCACGCATCAGCTCCAAGGTGTCATCCAATTTGCGACTGAGTTCAAGAGTCAACACAGTCTGAGAATGCACTGCCTTGCTGACCTCATTAATCATGACGGACAAGCGAGGGCCCGTAGTTCTTGATGCCGCCGTCTTGCCAATTTTTCGGTAGATCAGGGCAGCACATAAGCCAAAAAGTACCAGCCCTGCTACCATAAGACCAAAAATTAATAGGTCCTCGATGTCCTCCACAGAGAAAGGCGCCAAGCATGCCACATGCCAGGAACTCCAGGAGTCGAGGACATAGCCCGCAGGATACGTTCCATCTGGGCAGGCAGGATCCCCCGGCCCTGACCTTCTTGTAGAAAAAAATAGTGTCAATAGCGTTCGGAGACCATCTGATCAATTCCATGGTTAATCCAATAGTAGTCCAATAGATCCAGAATCCTATATAGTTTTGAGGAATTCACAAGTCTGGTGAAGTAGGGACTTGACTGTTAAAAGCAGAGAGATAAGGGAGAGTGGAGGAGATGCGACCGCCCTTGTCGGAGTCCCAAGCTGAAAAGATTGGGACTCTACGCTGTTCCATGCATTCCTACAGCGTCATTTCTTCACGATGTTCCAACACTGGAACAGCGTGAAGAAATGACGCTGCAGTTGGGCCATTGCGCTGTTTCTGAGGGTGTGAAAACGATCATTTCTTTACACTGATTGTGGACCCACTAGTTCTGATTAAGAAGCAACACGTCCACAATTTATTCATCAGCCTCTGTCAATCATGAAGACCGAACTCTTGTCTGTTGCAGGCAAGACAAGAGAATTGTTCGCTGTTTAATTCACACCGTTTTTTTTCTTTTCTTTTCTCATAACATGCCTTTTCCGTGGGACAGTGCACGAAGTTTCTCTGGTGTAGACTGACTTTTCAGTCAGCCTTTTCCACCAGCACTCCCCCAGCTGTGGGAGAAGACTGACTGAAAAGTCTGTCTGTGTGACTGTGGGAGAAGTTCTCCTGCAGCGTGCTGCACAGCCAGCGTTGCAGATGCGAGTGTTTGTCAGGAAGACCGGGACCATTTGCGCACGATCATTTTAAAATTTATAACTCTCTGAAAAACTATTTCCTGCATTTTGAGGGCCAAATTTTGTGAAGTAAAGCTATAGTTTGCTTGTTTGTTTTTTGTTTATCATTGTTACAGTCTTACTTTAAAGCCAAAAGAAACAAGGCATCAGGCCAAAACATAGAAGGGTGTAGAAATGTACCTGTGTCAGGGCCAGTGAACCAGGTACCTCTGGTGCCCTATTTGGCTGCCCTGGATCTGTTCAGTAATTCTGCCCTTCAGTATGTTTGTAAAATAAAAATACTACTCTGTCATTCTGGAAGGGTATAGGTCTGTGCCATCAGTCTTACAGCCATCATTAACTGCCAATATTTCATTAATTTGCTGTCACTTATGGGTCATTCCATGTCAATTCAATGAGGGCCTCAGGCAGTTTGTCTCAGATTTTCTTTAAATTTTAATCAAATATTCCCAGACTATTCAGAACAACAAATCTGAAGTTTGAGGCCTGTAGACCAAGTAGTTTCTGAGATATGGCCAATTTAGTGTGTATGGGGTCTACAGTTTTTTTTAGGCAAAAATTATGGCCGTCATTTCTGGAGCCATGTTCAAGGTAGAATATCTCAGCAAATAATGGACTTAGAGGCCTGAAATATTCTGTGGTAGTTGTCACAGACACCCAGACTTGGACTATAATCAAACAACAGACATTGACACTAAACTGTGAAATTTATGTATGCTCAAACTGTGGAAAATATTACATTGACTATTGCGAGCATCCATGTTTGAGACACTGAAGCATAGCAAAGAAGCCTTTCCATTTCATATAAGCCTAGTAACCGTGGAAATCTTGGGGAATCCCCCTGGCAGATCTATGTGCAAGCATTATGGGGTGTGCCATGAATTATATGAATGCAGTGTGTGCACACAATTAAAATGAAATTGTCATTTCAGCACTAGAAATACATTCGCGAGTGCACAAATTAGCCATAATTGGATGCTTAAATTAACCAGGAAGGACTTTCATAAAGAAGGCCATATTTATAACACATAAAGTAGATATCAATACCTTCAAAATGGAATCAGTTTGAACAGTTTTGTTTACTGCCCACATGAACTTTTCTTCTAATAAAATTCGACCACAAAATGTTTTTTTAGATTTCAGAGGTTTCTCAAACAATAACCGTTTACCACAGATATGCCAAATTTACATATTTTATAGCCAGTATACTGGCATTAAGGAGCCAAGAAATGGGAAGTCAGCAAATATTTGATTCAAATTTAAAGAAAATCTGCGACAAAGTGCGTGAGGCCCCTCAAATATTCATTGAATTGACATGGAATGACTCATATATACACTAATGTTTTAGTAGAAAATATTAAATTATCACAGTTTTATATCATATGTACAAAATTTATGTACTCCAAACTTATGACCAGTTTAGAAGAAGAGACTTTTTTGTCATTGTCCATAAAATTTCTACTCTGCATTTATTTATTTACCCATCCAAATTACAGGCACTAGGAGCAGTGGGCAGCCTGCCCACTGCTTTGGCACCTGGAGACTAACTCCAGATGTAGAAACACTGCCTTGGTCAGGGGCAGAGAAAGGAGCAGACCACAATAAGCATGTCTTGATTGTGGGAGGAAACCCATGAAGACAGGGGAGAACATGCAAACTCCACACAGAAAGGGTGGGATCCCACGATCTTCTTGCTGTGAGGCACAAGTGCTAACCACTAAGTTACCGTACAATTTAATTAATCTTTTTCTTTCTGCTCCTCCCGTTAGAGGTCGCCACAGCAGATTAATTGTTTCCATCTCACCCCGTCCTCTGTATCTTCCTGTCACACCAACCATCTGCATGTCCTCCCTCAGCACATCCATAAGCCTCCTCTTTGGCCTCCTCCTTTCCCTCATGCCTGGTGACTCCGTCATCAGCATCCTTCTCCCTCTATACCCTGGGTCCTTTCTCTGCACATATCTAAACCATCTCAATCTCACCTCTCAGATTTTGTCTCCAAAGCATCTCATCTGAGCTGTCCCTCTGATGTTCATTCCTAATCCTGTCCATTCTCGTCACTTCCACAGAGAATCTCAACATCTTCAGCTCTGCCTCTTGTCTTTTTGTTAGTGCCACCGTCTCTAAGCCACACAACATAGTTGGTCTCTTTACTGTATTGTTGACTTTCCCCTTCAGTCTTGCAGAAATTCTTCGGTCACAATTCACTCCTGCCACCTTTCTCCACCTTGCTTACACTCTCTTTTTCACTTCTCTACCACACTCTCCATTACTTTGGATAGATGACCCCAAGTATTTACAATATTTCTTTTCTCAACCCTATTTATTACAGTTATTGTCATGTACTCTGCTTAATAAAATAATACAATTTAATGTATTGGTAGAAACCTCTAAAGAGACTTGTTCATATTCATGGAAGCTTTGTTTTAGTCTTATATTCCTCCGATTTGTGTCATGAAATACTCGTTCATGACATGTCCAAGTTGACTAGTGCCATCTGGTGACTAAAAAAGAGTTTTTAACTGATGCGTGTTTTACAGAATTAAGTGTTCTGAAAACCTTTCAGAACTTCAGAAGCTATTTTGCTTACGTTCTGTTACGTTAGAAAGTTTTATCTCGAGTTGCTACGACATAACCAGGGTACTACGAGTTGACTACAAACCCTTTGGGATTATTTTTCCTAATAACTCGTCTCTTCATTAGCAACAGTTAGCTGCGGTTAAAACGACCTTTTCAGCTGTTGGACGGTTTGCGTTAACTTCGTCTTTTCTTCTTGTTTGGGTTTACTGTCAGTTTTTGTGGCTCTCGAGCTATTTAAGAGACATATTAGAGACTTACAGAGTGAGTTTAATCTGTTCCAAGGAGAGTCTTCAGGGTGTTCTGCTAGCTTCGGAAGCTAAATTAGCAAACAGGAAACCACTCTTGTTTTTTTTTTTCAGGCCATCTGGAGTTATTGTGGATTGCTGCCACCTGTTGGCGGAAATGGGGTTTTCTTTAAACTTAATTTTTTGTGTTTTATTTTACATTTCAGAATGACATGTCTAATTGTGTTTTCTAAGAACAGTTGATATTAAATCATTTCCACCCTTCTTGTTCCCTAGAATCTCCTCTTTGTCCGCAGTTTGGTTTCTTTCATAAATTTTTATTGTTACAAAAAAAAAAAGCTCCACATTTTATAATACACTAAAAACATGCGAAGAATCAGTGTGACATATTGATTTTGTAAACATTGAATTTCTGACAATAAGTGGCATTTTTAAATGTTAGTTGAATAACATTTGTGTAAATTTGCCGATTAGTCCTCATAGATCAGGTCAGATTTTCATTCACCAAATGTCAAATCTAGGCTTCCATCTCATATGTACCTTCTGGCAAATCTTAGCTGAACTTTCAGGCCCTCTGTTTAAGTAAATCCCCCTCTATACCACTTCATCATGAAGCTGTATAACTGGTGATAAGTAAGTTCTTTAATTGTGGTGCTGTACTATAAAAGATCTTGACGGAAGTGTTCAAAATTTGTTTTGGAGGCTAGTCCATCTTGTCTTATGAATATCACATTTTCCCAGGAGTGTGAGAAGCTGGATGAGGTAAATGACATCTTTGTTCATGTCGTCATTTGTTATGAGCTGCTGAGGTAACAGAGGCAGGGCTATGACATCATCCCTTCAGTGTTGTGTGGGCCGCCTGAAGAGGAGGTACTGCTGGTCCACCACCAGAGGGCGCCCTGCCTGAAGTGCGGGCTTCAGGCACGAGAGGGCGCTGCCGCCACGGACACAGCCGGGGGTGACAGCTGTCACCCATCTACTCTACAGCATCTCACTCCATAAAGACCGGACATCATCTCCACCTCGTTGCCGAGATATCATCTACCTGTGAAGGTAATATCCTCAGCCAGAAACTAACTGTGTCCTAGTCTGAATTCATTTTGCAGCTGCTTTCCTGTGGAGTGCCTTATCAGTGAGGTTGGCGTAATCCGCGACGGCTTCGCTTCACACCCCAACCAGATAAGTGTTTGACAGGAGCTGCACGAGTGTGTATTAGAGGTGGAGGTGACTTTCCACCTTCTGACTGTTTTTGTTACTGGGTGTGCACACACCCACGTCTAACTGTTTGTGCTCCTCGCCAGCAGTACCAGATCCGACAGTCGGGGACGGTGATCACCTGGGAATTCGGGACTTGGCGGCTCCAGTATTCACCGGGTTCTGTGGCGGTGGAAATCGTGTGGTTCCGGCTCTTCGCAGGACAGACGTCTTCTATCCTCGAGCCTGCCCACACGTCACTTTTGTGGATTGACTGCTATCAGATTCTGAGATTGTCTGTATGTTCGTTGTGCACATTCACAACATTAAATTGTTCCCTTTTGGCTCATCTATTGACCGTTCATTTGCGCCCCCTGTTGTGGGTCCGTGTCACTACACTTTCCCCAACATTCAGAATAGTTCTACAGAGTAAGATGCAAATCTGGTGTTTTCAGATTTTATGTGATTAGATAAATATTTCACTTTAAAAAAAATAAACATCCAAAAACAGAACTGATTGTTTCACAAAAAAAAAAAAAAAAAAACAGGAAAGTTTTTTCACTTAGAAATTCCAAGTAAATTTTACAAGGAGTATTCTTAAGTAAATTTTACTTGCATATATTAGTTTTTCTAAAAGAATAACTCAAGTAACATTTACTAGCAATTATCAACAGAATATTTTCATTGAATTTTACTCTGTCTTCTCTGTCTGAAGTTTACCTCTGCACTGAGTTTTAAGTCCTGTTGGCTGCCCTTGTTTTCACTCGGAGTCGCCACAGCAGATCTTGGCTCATATGTTCATGAATGTGTTCATTATAAAACAACCATCGATGCATCTTTTTTCTAAACAGAATTTATTTTGTCTCACTGTCTGATAAATTTAAGTATTTTTAATAATCTATAGTAGGCAGAGGTGTGGCCAAGTGGTTAGTACACTTGGTTTCAGTGCAGATGGTTCCTGGTTCAAACCCCACCCCTGCCATTTCTCCATGTAATGTGGAGGTCCATCAGGAAGGGCATCCAGTGTAGAATTTGTGCCAAATCAACATGCAGATCCAACTTGGATCTGCTGTGGCAACCTTGAGTGAAAACAAGGGGAACAGCTGAAAAGTTTTACTTTTTATGAATAAAGACAGAGTAAAATTCAATGAAAATATACCGTTGATAATTGCTAGTAAATGTTACTTGAATTATTCTTTTAGAAAAACTAATATATGCAAGTACAATTTACTTAACAATTCTCCTTGTAAAATTTACTTGGAATTTCTGAGTGGAAAAAAAACTTTCCTAGGTTTTTTCAAGTAAATATCACTCCAATTTTTTTTCAGTGTGGTACATGTGAGGGGATTTTAATGGAAATACATTACGATGGGACGTTCTGTCCAATGTGAGAGGATAGCTGTGATTCAAAATCCGTTATATACGGTGTTTATCGGAGCTGGGAGTAAGTCACCATCAAGTCAGCACTCCCAAGTGAAGCTGACTTGAGACTTGACTTCGGACTTGCAAATTGATGACTTCAGAATGACTTGACAGTGAATTACTCCCATCTCTGGTGTTTATTACATGGAAAACTATAGAAAAGCTTTGGGACTTTTGCTTTTGTCCGGCGAGTGTGAGTATACAGTTTAGGTGAGTTTTACTGTACAAGCAACCTGCTGTGGAGTGCATGGACTCATGCTTTCTCTTGTAACGTTACAGCGGAGTTCTAAGAGTGGTTGCATTGCGACGTCTCTGCACAACAAAGCTTCCTCTCTATCAAACATGTATGACTCATTTAGGCTGGTGAGTCAGACCACCCCCCCCCCCCCCCCCTTATATCAGCCCCAACCTGACCGTCAACCTGCATAAACCCGGCCTACTGCTACACATCAATAAACCAGCTTAGGTCCTTCAGACACACTCATAACATTGTCAAAATACATTCATATTTCTCTTTTTTGCTTACTCAACAGGATCACGTCACTTGCCCGATCTGCCGAGCTCGTGTATAGTCTGAAAGACGGTAGCCAGTTTCTCCTGAAGTCTCATGTAAGTATGTTTCTTGTTCTGCATTGATCTCTTTGTACATTTACTGTATGATTTGTTGTCTGCACTGCTGTATGTGGGCAAGTGAAGCCACGGAGCAATGAAGGCAGAGCTGTCACATGGGCTGTGTGACGTGTGCGACAGCACAGGGCTTCATGCCTCCAGAAGGCCTTGCGCCTGGCCTGCAGGGTTTTTCTCCTTTTACCCATCTATCAGTGGAAAATGAGGCCACATCCTAGATGGATTCCAAGGATATAATTGCTGGGTTTGTGGCAAAGAAGGCAAAGAAGTGGCTCACTGAGCACGGTATGCATGGCGCTTGCGGAGCTCAGCATAGGCGAAGTACATGATGCTTGCCACTGGAAAAGTGGAGTTTTTATGCCACTATATTGTTGTTCTGTTCTTGCTAAAGTGTCTCCATCTTTGACCAATGCGTCTTTGTGACACAGAAAGATTTTAGCCTGATTCCTGCTACTTCAACGAAGAAGAACAGCAAAAAAGAGTCTTGCAGGAGTTTGGAGAAATTAGTCATGAGCTGTGATGGAGCTCCATTGCCACAGCGGCAGGGTTCTGGTCTGCTATCGGCTCAGAACAGTATACAAATAATGAATGTTTATGAGTTCAATGGTACGAATATTTCATGAGGTGAAAGCTGGAACAAACCATTCAACTCGCTTTGCTTCGTTGAATGGTTTGTTCCAGCTTTCACTGAATTAAATATTCGTACCATTGAAAGAATGTAAAAACATTCATTATTTGTTTTATATAATGGCTAAAATAGGTCATTGTCATTTGATATTTATTTATAAACAGCAGAAAAAGGACTTACATTTTGGTGTTCCACTGTGACGTGTACTCCAGTGATGCTGTGCACTGACTTCGGACTTCCATTAAAAAAAGACTTTGTGTAGTTCCTCAGTCCAGCCAAAAATCACATCAGCGTTTCATGTGAGCAGCTCTTCATGCATCCAGACGGCTTACAGCGGAGTGGATTTTGTGTGGGTGTAGCAGCGTCAGTTAACTCAATCAAATCATCATGTCGCTGTCCTGCACGCGCACACGCAACCGGCTCGGTCAAGCTGTGTACCTCCTCAGTGCAGTGAAAAAAAAAGTCACGTCAGAAGTGAGTCCAGGTTGTCTCTCTTCCTGTTAACAGACAGCACAGTGGATTTGTTTTGTGTGTGTGTGTATATCTTACAAGAATTAGCAGTGTCAGTTAGCTCAAATTATGTCTCAGGAGAGTCGTGTCCCCCGTGCGTGTGCACACACACGCAACCTGGTCGGTGCTTGTGCGTGCATGAACAACAAAAATAAGACTGTATACGTCCTCAGTGCAGTGAAAAAAAAATCACATCAGAAATGAGTCCAGCTTTTGTTCTCTTTTCCTGTTAACAACCTCCAGGCAGCACAGTGGATTGGTTTTGTGTGTGCGTGCATGTGTGTGCACGAGCATGTGTGGGTGTGCACGTACTCGTGCGTGAGCATGTTTCCGCGACGTGCGCGAGTATGCGCACGCGTGCGTGTGCGTGAGGACGTGCGCACGCACATGTGGACGTGCGTGCTTGCATGTGTGTGAGTGCACACGTGCACGTGAGAGTGCAATGGTACCAAATATATGGAACCAAATTTGCACTCTAAATGGAACCAAGCCGCACTCTGAATGCAATGCAACACAAATTGGGATGAATTAATCCATGTCATGTGACATACAAAGCACCAATCAAATGACAAGGATCCACTCAGCCGTTATATAAAGCAGATTAATCGTCTGCTCGGCAGAGACCAAATCCTAGCATATTCCTGCAAAGCTTAATTATTGGTTTTAAGGTAAAATAATCACAATAGGTAAAATAATCACAATAAATAGATTAACTTAGTGTCAAATCACTTAAAAAAACAAACAGTCCACAGAAGATAGTGTTCAAGAAAAATCCATCATCACAGCTCTGTGGATGCACCAAAATGATTGACATCCAACGTAATTTGGCACCACTAAAAGATGGTACCAGGAGTTCTTGTTGGGCTGCAATAGTACAGAGGAGGGGTTCTCAATATTTTTACAATGAGTACCACCTTAGAAAATACGTGGCTTTCCAAGTACCACCTTTACAACCATAATTAAAATAATTAAACTCAATTTATTTATATAGTGCCAAATCACAACATAGTCACTCCAAGGCACTTCACAAGGCTAAGGGTCTGACCTTACCCACCCCCTGAGCAAGAACACTGAACAGTGGTGAGGAAAAACTCCCTGGAAGAATTAAAATAAACGAAGAAACGAGGCTGGCACAGAGCAATTTGCACGTCTCGACTCACCCACTGCATTGTGGGATACAACACAACAGCTCAAATAGCAGAAAGCAGCATGGATTAATATAGATCAGTTTAAGCTGAAGTTGATGGCTTCAAGTATTTTTTCATTCATTGTGGACTGACTGTGACATCCAGGACTGTGTCCAACAGTAAAGAAGAACTGATGTCTCTCACACACACAGCATCAGTCCAGAATCTGCAGTGCGTTTGGACAGAGGAGGAGGAGGAGAGAGAACTTGTCAAAATGACTGCATGTCCTTGCAAACTAGAGCGTGGATACCCAATCAGGGCCTGAAGGGTTTGGTCGGGTTCGGATAAAGACTTTGAAATTAGACTCAGGTTGGGTTGACTTCAGTCACGTCGGCTCAAAGACACTGAATGTACAGAATGTTTGTGAAACAATGTCACAGCCCCACCTCTGGAACCTCAGTCGCTTACAGTTAATGACATGTTGTTGTTGTTAGTAGTATAATGCAGCAAACTGTTTATTGTCTTGGTGGATCACTCTTGGAATTTATGTTCGTCTTGGGCAGAATCCTGAAGGGACGACAGATGGCACTACTTTTGCATGATGTGAAGCTGACCTGTTGACCCCAGCATGCAGCATCAATAAAAAGTCTTAATCTGACCTGTTGTGTTCTTTCATCTGGATTCATCACAGCCTGACAGAAACTGTTTTGGAAGACGACGTGTTGGGGAAAGTGTAATGCACGGACCCACAACAGGGGGCGTAAATGAACGGTCAATAGATAAACCAATAAATACAATTTATTGCGGCAAATGTGCACAACAGGTCGAATACTGATTTTAGACAGTCAATCACAAAATACAACTGGTGACGTGTGGGCAGGCCCGAGGGTAGGAGACGCCTATCCAGAGAAGAGCCGGGGCCCACAAGGTTCCACCGCCAACGGAGACCTGCAGTATGCTGAAGCCGCCACGTCCTGAGTCCACAGGTGGCCTCTGCTTCCAGCTGTCAGATCCGGCACTGCTGGCAGGAACAAAAACAGGTTAATGGTGGGTGTGTGGACACCCAGTAAGCAGTCAGCAAAGAGTCACAATTCCTTCCTGAGGGAATAATCCACCACTCCCAGAAACAGGAACGCTGAGAACGTGCAGTACCAATAGTACACTTAAGGTTCAGGAAAGTGAGGAGCAGGAAATGCCAACTCCCTCCAACCTCCACAAAACCCAGCTCCAAGCTGCGAGCGTACAAAGTTTATGACTGCAAACTCAGTAGTAAATAATGTGCAAACGGCACAGAAACGGCTGAGAGGTTACCTGTGAGGTAAGCTGATATCTCGACAGAGGTGTGGTGTCTCCTCCAGGCTTTTATGGTGCTGATGATGATGAATTGCTGACAGTTGTCAGTCCTTGCTCCTGGGTAGCAACTGCGCCCTCTGGTGCCTGAAACTCGACAACAGGCAGGGCACCCTCTGGCATTGGCCAGCAGTACCTCATCTTCGGGTGGCCCACACAACAGGACCCCCCCCTCAATGGGCGCCTCCTGACGCCCGACCAGGCTTGTCGGGGTGTCGCTGGTAGAAATCGGCCAGGAGGGCCGGATCTAGGATGAAGCTCCTCTTCACCCAGGAGTGTTCTTCAGGTCCGTAACCCTCCCAGTCAACCAGATACTGGAGACCCCGACCCCTCCGGCGAACATCCAGGAGCCTGCAGACTGTCCACACAGGCTCGCCGTCGATGATGCGCGCAGGAGGCGGCGCTGGTCCGAGGTGTGATATGGTTTAATCCTCTAGACGTGAAAAACTGGATGGATCCACAGTGAAGCTGGGAGTTTCAACTTCACTGCGGCTGGACTGATGACTTTGGCGATCTTCTAAGGTCCAATATATCTGTCCATCAGTTTCTGTGACTCCGTATTGAGCGGAATATTCCTGGTTGACAGCCAGACCTCCTGCCCGGGCTGGTATTCTGGGGACGGGGCGCGTCGGCGGTCTGCATGGTTCTTCGCCCTCGTCCGGGCCTTCAGCAGGGCAGAGCGGGCTGTTCGCCACACCCAACGGCACCTCCTGAGGTGGGCCTAGACCGAGGGAACCCCAACCTCTCCCTCCACAGCTGGAAACAATGGGGGCTGGTGCCCCAAACACGCTTCGAATGGGGAGAGGCCGGTTGCAGATGAGACTTGGCTGTTGTGAGCGTACTCGATCCAGGCCAGATGTTGACTCCAAGCTGTCGGGTGCGCGGATGTCACACATCGTAAGGCCTGTTTTAACTCCTGGTTGGCCCGCTCTGCCTGACCGTTGGTCTGAGGGTGGTACCCGGACGAAAGGCTCACGGTGGCCCCCAGTTCCCTACAGAAACTCCTCCAGACTTGCGAGGACAACTGGGGACCACGATCCAAGACGATGTTTGTTGGGATACCATGCAGACGTACGACGTGGTGGACCAGGAGGTCTGCAGTCTCCTGGGCCGTCGGGAGCTTCGGGAGCCCACGAAGTCGGCTGCCTTGGAGAACCGGTCCACTATCGTCAGGATGGTTGTCATTCCCTGGGACGCAGGGAGACCCGTGACGAAGTCCAGGGCAATGTGGGACCAGGGGCGACGAGGCACTGGCAGCGGCTGGAGGAGTCCCTTCTCCGGTTGATGGACAGCCTTGCCCCTGGCACAGGTGGTACAGGCCCGGACATACTCCCGGACGTCGGCTTCCATAGACACCCACCTGAACCGCTGCCGGACCACTGCCACAGTCCTTCGCACCCCTGGATGGCAGGTGAGCTTAGAACCATGACTGCAGTCCTAGCGTCTGGTGGGACTTACATACGGTTTGATGGTCCACCGCCGGGGTCCAGGTGACGCGTCAGGGCCTCCCTGATGATGTTCTCCACGTCCCACGTCAATGTGGTGACGATAGTGGACTCCGGGATGATGTTTTCAGGTGGATCCAACAGCTCCATTTTGACTTCTTCGTGCACCCGGGACAATGCATCTGACCGCTGGTTCTTGGTCCCGGGGCGATAGATGATCCGGAAGTCAAAACGTCCAAAAAATAGAGAGCAACGGGCTTGCCTGGGGTTCAGACACTTAGTGGTCTGAATATACTCCAGGTTCCGATGGTCAGTGAAAACCGTAAATGGAACCACAGCTCCCTCCAACAAGTGTCTCCACTCCTCCAGGGCCTCTTTCACCGCCAGGAGCTCCCGATTGCCGACGTCATAATTCCGCTCTGCCAGGGTCAACCTGCGGGAGAAATAGGCAGAGGGGTGGAGAACCTTATTGGACTCCCCGCTCTGGGACAGCATGGCTCCTATCCCTGAGTCAGAGGCATGTACTTCCATAACAAACTGGCGGCTGGGATCAGGCTGCACCAGAACTGGCGCAGTAGAGAACCGGCATTTCAACTCCCTAAACACAGCTTCGCACTGATCCGACCAGGTGAAGGGAACTTTTGGGGAGGTCAGGGCAATAAGGGGACCAACAACCTGACTGTAGCCCTTGATAAACCTCCAATAGAAATTAGCGAAGCCAAGGAACTGTTGCAGCTTCCTACGGCTTGCCGGTTGGGGCCAATCTCTCACCGCCGCTACCTTGGCCGGATCGGGTGCGATGGAGTTGGAGGAGATGATGAACCCCAGGAAGGACAAAGAAGTACGGTGGAACTCGCACTTCACAAACAGCCGGTTCTCCAACAACTGCTGCAGGACCTGACGTACATGCTTCACATGAGTCTCAGGATCTGGGGAGAAGATAAGGATATCGTCTAGGTATACAAAGACGAACTGGTGCAGGAAGTCCCGCAAGACGTCATTTACCAATGCTTGGAACATCGCAGGGGCGTTAGTGAGGCCGAACGGCATAACCAGGTACTCAAAGTGACCTAATGGGGTGTTAAATGCTGTCTTCCATTCGTCTCCCTTCCGGATCCAAACCAGGTGATACGCATTCCTAAGATCCAACTTTGTAAAGATTTTGGCTCCATGCAGGGGCGTGAACACTGAATCCAACAGGGGCAATGGGTATCGGTTGCGAACCGTAATGTCATTCAGCCCTCTGTAATCAATGCATGGACGGAGTCCGCCATCCTTCTTGCCCACGAAAAAGAAACCCGCACCTAACGGGGAGGAAGAGTTCCGGGTCAACCCGGCAGCTAAAGAGTCCCGGATGTAGGTCTCCATTGATTCGCGCTCGGGGCGTGAGAGGTTGTACAGCTTGCTGGACGGATACTCAGCGCCCGGGATCAAATCGATGGCACAATCATATGGTTGATGTGGGGGAAGCGTGAGTGCCAGATCTTTGCTGAAAAAGTCAGCAAGATCGTGGTACTCAGCCGGCACCGCCGTGAGATTGGGTGGGACTCGAACCTCCTCTGTAGCAGTCACACTGGGTGGAACCGAGGATCTTAAACACTCCCGGTGGCAGGTTTCGCTCCATTGAGCCACAACCCCAGATGGCCAATTGATCTGGGGATTGTGCTTACTAATCCATGGATAGCCCAAAGTCACTCTGGAGGTAGAAGGTGTTACAAAGAACACGATCTCCTCCCTGTGGTTTCCAGACACAACCAGTGTTGAGGGCTGTGTCTGGTGTGTTATTAGTGGAAGAAGGGTGCCATCTAGTGCCCTTACCTTCACTGGAGAAGGAAGGGCCACTAGAGGGAGCCCCACTTCCTTAGCCCATCTGCTATCTAGCAGATTCCCTTCTGACCCCGTGTCGATCAGTGCTGGGGCTTGAAGGGTTAAATCCCCACAGAGGATCACAACTGGGATTCATGCGGATTTTCGTGCATTACCCGCATGTGTGTTATGGCCCACCCTTAGCTCAGTCTCTAAGGGCAAGCGTTGGTGTTTAACCGCTTGGGGCATTGTTTCTGCAAATGCTCGTTAGAGCCGCAGAAAAAGCACTCTTCTCGGTCCAGCGTCCTCTGTCTGTTTTCTAATTTCATTTTGGCCCTGCTCGTGTCCATAGCTTCGTCAGCAGGGGGAGCTGTCGTCACACGGAGCACTCTGGCTCTGGAGCGTGGGGAAGGCAGGGCTGCTTTGGACCAGGAAGGGAGAGGGGCGGCGCGTGCCCGGCCACGTCCCTCGTCTCGCTCCCTTCGACATTCTTCTAACCGGTTGTCTAAACGTATAACCAAGTCAATAAGCCCATCTAAATCCTGCGGCTCGTCCCTACCCACCAGGTGCTCCTTCAGGACCGGAGACAGTCCGTTTAAGAAGGCGGCGCGGAGCGCTACCGCATTCCATCCGGCCCTCGCGGCCGCAACGCGGAAGTCGACTGCATACTCCGCAGCGCTCTGACGCCCCTGTCGAATGGACAGCAGCATAGTGGAAGCAGATTCGCCTCGATTTGGGTGATCAAACACCTGTCTGAACTCCCTTACGAACCCAGTATATGTTGTTAGGAGCCGTGAATTCTGCTCCCAAAGCGCCGTAGCCCAGGCGCGTGCCTCACCTCGAAGCAAATTAACGACATGAGCCACCTTGCTGGAGTCTGACGCGTACATTACCGGGCGCTGTGCGAAGACGAGCGAGCACTGCATTAGGAAGTCCGTGCACGTCTCTACACAGTCTCTGTACGGCTCCGGGGGACTTATGTATGCTTCAGGGGATGGGGGGGGCGTTGAACGACCACTGGAGGGTCCCTGTTCAGCAACAGGTCGGCAGGAGGAGGAGCAGCAGCCGCACCCTGTGCACGCGCTTCCACCTGTGCGGTGAGAGCCTCCATCCTATGATTGAGTAGTACATTCTGTTCGGTTACCAAATCCAACCGAGCAGTGAAGGTGGCCAAGATTTGCTGCAACTCACCCATTATTCCTCCTGCAAGGTGCCTGTGCACCTTGCGTCTCCACTGACTGTTCAACGGGTGGGTTGTGCCCCTCGGGATCCATGACGTTGGCCGAGATATCCTGTTGGGGAAAGTGTAGTGCACGGACCCACAACAGGGGGCGTAAATGAACGGTCAATAGATAAACCAATAAATACAATTTATTGCGGCAAATGTGCACAACAGGTCGAATACTGCTTTTAGACAGTCAATCACAAAATACAACTGGTGACGTTTGGGCAGGCCCGAGGGTAGGAGACGCCTATCCAGAGAAGAGCCGGGGCCCACAAGGTTCCACCGCCAACGGAGACCTGCAGTATGCCGAAGACGCCAAGTCCTGAGTCCCCAGGTGGCCTCTGCTTCCAGCTGTCAGATCTGGCACTGCTGGCAGGAACAAAAACAGGTTAATGGTGGGTGTGTGGACACCCAGTAAGCAGTCAGCAAAGAGTCACAATTCCTTCCTGAGGGAATAATCCACCACTCCCAGAAACAGGAACGCTGAGAACGTGCAGTACCAATAGTACACTTAAGGTTCAGGAAAGTGAGGAGCAGGAAACGCCAACTCCCTCCAACCTCCACAAAACCCAGCTCCAAGCTGCGAGCGTACAAAGGTTACGACTGCAAACTCAGTAGTAAATAACGTGCAACCGGCACAGAAATGGCTGAGAGGGTACCTGTGAGGTAAGCTGATATCTCGGCAGAGGTGTGGTGTCTCCTCCAGGCTTTTATGGTGCTGATGATGATGAATTGCTGACAGCTGTCAGTCCTGGCTCCTGGGTGGCAACTGCGCCCTCTGGTGCCTGAAACCCGACAACAGGCAGGGTGCCCTCTGGCGTTGGCCAGCAGTACCTCCTCTTCGGGCGGCCCACACAACACAACGTCTGCAAATACTTTACTTATTCTGCAAATCGCTTGTGAATAAACAGAGAAGGGTGTTAAAAGCTTATAATATAAGAATAAACTGATGCACACCTACAGGTATTGACAATGACAGACCTTGTACATGTAACATAACAGGTATGTGGGAGATTTGTTCGAAATTTACTATTAATATTATTATTGTTAATTAATTTTATTTTTTCCATGGGCTAAATTTGATTGGCTCTTATGGGACACTGTTTTGAAGAATTGAAATGCCATATAGATCGAACAGCTCTGTGGTCCCAGGCAGAGGTGGGACGAAGTCACCAGCAAGTCATTCTCAAGTCATGAATCGGCAAGTCTCAAGTCAAGTCTCAAGTCATAATGACCACCAATTGTTTGCAAGCTGACTTGAGACTTGAGTTGAGACTTGAGACTTGCCGATTCATGACTTGAGAATGACTTGAGAGTGACTTCGCCCCACCTCTGGTCCCAGCAGACATAGGGTGAGAGACAGGATCCACCCCGGACAGGACGCCAGTCTATCATAGGGTGTAAAGTAAAATAAAGTCAGCTTTACTGTCATTCTGCTCCATTCAGGGCATGTAGATGAAGGAAATGTCATTTCATACGTATCCCAAGTGCAAAACACACATTTCAAACACAAATCAGATATCAAATATGAAAAACTAAATATCTAATGGCGCAAAAGAAAAGACAAATAGTGCAAGACTCACATAACAGAATACAACAGGTGGAAGACAGGTAGACAGTGTAAAACTTATGACCACCTAGGCAGCAGGGTAGAAACTATGCTTATGACCACCTAGGCAGCAGGGTAGAAACTATGGAGGAGTACAGCACCTGAATGAGGTACGCAAGTAAACAGTAATCACTGGTAACTCCGTGATGGCTGTTTTCTGTAGTGTCAGTGGATTTCTATGTTCTGGGGAAACATGTACCTACAGGTTTTAGAAGTATTCCAGTCTGAGTTGAAGTCTCAGACTGCAGGTAACTGTGGAAACCACATTTGCAAACCAGTGTGTTGACGTCCAAATTCCTGAGACTAGTACTGCAGTATATCAAGATTTCCAAATTGCATTAAATTTAAAGAAGTTATTTTTTCAACCCACCTTTTTAATTGATCATTTATGTTGTAATATCTCTCAAATACAGCTGCAAATTCTCTCCAGAGCAAAACATGTTTGTAACCAGAAAACAATAAAATTTGAAGTTTTCGACACTCAACATGTCATTTATGTGCAGAAGGAACAGTTTTAGAATTAAAACGGATCCCTGAGGTACTCCACAGGTTAGAGCAACTTTGAGTTGGCAATCATAACAAAAGATTCCCCAAACTCATACAAGGAAAACATGCAAACATAGAAAGGATCAGGTGGGAAGCGACCCCACATCCTTCTTGCTGTTTTATGCAACAGTAACGACTAAGCCATTGTGCTGCCCTTCCAGGTTGCGATGAGACAAAATGGTTGCACTTTACTTTACACTTTACTTTATTCCTGAAAAGGGAATAACACGACAGCAAAGGGTGGAGGAGACGGTACCAAATTTATGAAATTATTGTTGTTTAAATGTCATTAAATTATTGTCCTTCTGCAAAGCATAAGCAACCACTTTTTCTTGGAGTCAAACCTGATAAAAATAAAATAAAAAAGGTTTGAACTTACATAAGCATCATCTGTCTTTCCCCAGTAGAGGTCGCCCTATACAAGTAAAAATATTCACCAAAGAGCATTAGACACTACATAAAATAATTTAGGACACAGCATCCAGGGCATGTAGGTAACTGGAAATGTTGATTGTAAATGTATTCAGCAAAAAAAAAAAAAAAAAAAAATAGTCAAAGTGCTATCTACATTCAGCAATGTCACAGCAAAAAATAACTAACTAAATAAATAAACGAAACAAAAAACACATTACTGCACAAAGTCACTGAGATTCATTCTCCAAAATCATGTTTTTGTGCGTGGTCCAGCCAGAGGACTTCATCCACATCACAGGCAACATTTTCCGTTGGCAGAAAAAGTGGGAATCGCTCCTGTGGTGTGCCAATCTCAGCCTGGACAAGACTCCAGTCACATCATCACAGGCCGGTTCCACCGCCTCCAATCAAGGTTCCCTGATGCAGGGCTGTTGGTCACAGACATTCCACCCCCACGCAGAGAAAAACTCCTCTACTGGATTCAGAAAGGGGCTGTAAAGGGGAAGGAAAACCTGTATGTAGTGTTGGTTGTTGGTGAACCGCTCGCGTATCAGGACAACACGGTGAACGGCCACATGGTCCCAAACTATGACTGTTACAGGATGGAGTGATGCTGATCCAGTTGGCTGAATGTCATCAGTAATGGTTATTCTTGTTCTTCCTCGTCCCCTTCCTCCTCATCCACCACCTCTCACATGAACTTATCCTCCTCGGTCTCTCTGTATGTTTCCGTCCATAGTAGATGGATGCACGTGTGGCACCTCTGCACTGTGGACAGACTTTATCCTGCCCAGTTTGTCTGATCACATCATTAGAAACGTGTGTTCATTTTTGAGTTGTGTGGCAAAATACGTAATTTCCTTCGGGATTAATAAAGTTCTTTATTATTCTTATTAAAAAACTGACAGCTGTGTTGGAGTTGTGTTCACATTTTGTTGCCTGTGTTTACAGTTTTGTAACACAAGTGCATCACGGTGTGAAATGTGTTTTGTGACTGGGAAAGTGTTTAAGGATTAGAAAAAAAGAGCAGATGAGTTTTACAAATTGTGCCTGAACAGTGTTTCATGTTTGGCCAAAAGACTGTTTGATTTGAACAATGGTTTTAGCAACTGAGAAAAACTGTAAATGATCAACGTTACCATGGCATACACCATGCAGGAAACGTGGCAACAATAGTTTCCGATTCCACAAAATTTTACCTTGGAAAAAAATTTCAAAGTCCTGTTAGAAGTGGCTTTTCCTAAACAAAAAAAAATCTCTGCTAATGCACCATTTATTATTGCTTTTTTGCACTTGGCTTCTGACTTACAGTAGTGTTCAGAATAATAGTAGTGCTATGTGACTAAAAAGATTAATCCAGGTTTTGAGTATATTTCTTACTGTTACATGGGAAACAAGGTACCAGTAGATTCAGTAGAGTCTCACAAATCCAACAAGACCAAGCATTCATGATATGCACACTCTTAAGGCTAAGGAATTGGGCTATTAGTAAAAAAAAAGTAGAAAAGGGGGTGTTCACAATAATAGCAGTGTGGCATTCAGTCAGTCAATTTTGTGGAACAAACAGGTGTGAATCAGGTGTCCCCTATTTAAGGATGAAGCCAGCACCTGTTGAACATGCTTTTCTCTTTGAAAGCCTGAGGAAAATGGGACGTTCAAGACATTGTTCAGAAGAACAGCGTAGTTTGATTAAGAAGTTGATTGGAGAGGGGAAAACTTATACGCAGGTGCAAAAAAATTATAGGCTGTTCATCTACAATGATCTCCAATGCTTTAAAATGGACAAAACAAAAACAAAAAAACAGTCGCGTGAAAGAAAATGGAAAACAACCATCAAAATGGATAGAAGAATAACCAGAATGGCAAAGGCTCATCCATTGATCAGCTCCAGGATGATTAAAGATAGTCTGGAGTTACCTGTAAGTGCTGTGACAGAAGACGCCTGTGTGAAGCTAATTTATTTGCAAGAATCCCCCGCAAAGTCCCTCTGTTAAAAACAAACGTGCAGAAGAGGGTACAATTTGCCAAAGAACACATCAACTGGCCTAAAGAGAAAAGGAGGAATATTTTGTGGACTGATGAGAGTAAAATTGTTCTTTTTGGGTCCAAGGGCCGCAGACAGTTTGTGAGACGACCCCCAAACTCTGAATTCAAGCCACAGTTCACAGTGAAGACAGTGAAGCATGGTGGTAAAAAGCGCATATTAAACAAATATGTAGGACTGCTTTTTTGCATTTACGCAATATCTCTAAAATCAGAAAGGTCTTGTCTCAGAGTGATGCTGAAAAACTAATTCATGCATTTATTTCCTCTAGGCTGGACTATTGTAATTCATTATTATCAGGTTGTCCTAAAAGTTCCCTAAAAAGCCTTCAGTTAATTCAAAATGCTGCAGCTAGAGTACTGACGGGGACTAGAAGGAGAGAGCATATCTCACCCATATTGGCCTCTCTTCATTGGCTTCCTGTTAATTCTAGAATAGAATTTAAAATTCTTCTTCTTACTTATAAGGTTTTGAATAATCAGGTCCCATCTTATCTTAGGGACCTCGTAGTACCATATCACCCCAATAGAGCGCTTCGCTCTCAGACTGCAGGCTTACTTGTAGTTCCTAGGGTTTGTAAGAGTAGAATGGGAGGCAGAGCCTTCAGCTTTCAGGCTCCTCTCCTGTGGAACCAGCTCCCAATTCAGATCAGGGAGACAGACATCCTCTCTACTTTTAAGATTAGGCTTAAAACTTTCCTTTTTGCTAAAGCTTATAGTTAGGGCTGGATCAGGTGACCCTGAACCACCCCTTAGTTATGCTGCTATAGACGTAGACTGCTGGGGGGTTCCCATGATGCACTGTTTCTTTCTCTTTTTGCTCTGTATGCACCACTCTGCATTTAATCATTAGTGATCGATCTCTGCTCCCCTCCACAGCATGTCTTTTTCCTGGTTCTCTCCCTCAGCCCCAACCAGTCCCAGCAGAAGACTGCCCCTCCCTGAGCCTGGTTCTGCTGGAGGTTTCTTCCTGTTAAAAGGGAGTTTTTCCTTCCCACTGTAGCCAAGTGCTTGCTCACAGGGGGTCGTTTTGACCGTTGGGGTTTTACATAATTATTGTATGGCCTTGCCTTACAATATAAAGCGCCTTGGGGCAACTGTTTGTTGTGATTTGGCGCTATATAAAAAAATTGATTGATTGATTGATTGATTGGTGCAAGCATCATGATATGGGCATGTTTCTCCTACTATGGTGTTGGGCCTATATATCGTATACCAGGTATCATGGATCAGTTTAGATATGTCAAAATACTTGAAGAGGTCATGTTGCCTTATGCTGAAGAGGACATGCCCCTGAAATGGGTGTTTCAACAAGACAATGACCCCAAGCACACTAGTAAATGAGCAAAATCTTGGTTCCAAACCAACAAAATTAATGCCTCGCAGATGTGAAGAAATCATGAAAAACTGTGGTTATACAACTAAATACTAGTTTAGTGATTCACAGGATTGAACAGTGGTGAGGAAAAACTCCCTGGAAGAATTAAAATAAACGAAGAAACGAGGCTGGCACAGAGCAATTTGCACGTCTCGACTCACCCACTGCATTGTGGGATACAACACAACAGCTCAAATAGCAGAAAGCAGCATGGATTAATATAGATCAGTTTAAGCTGAAGTTGATGGCTTCAAGTATTTTTTCATTCATTGTGGACTGACTGTGACATCCAGGACTGTGTCCAACAGTAAAGAAGAACTGATGTCTCTCACACACACAGCATCAGTCCAGAATCTGCAGTGCGTTTGGACAGAGGAGGAGGAGGAGAGAGAACTTGTCAAAATGACTGCATGTCCTTGCAAACTAGAGCGTGGATACCCAATCAGGGCCTGAAGGGTTTGGTCGGGTTCGGATAAAGACTTTGAAATTAGACTCAGGTTGGGTTGACTTCAGTCACGTCGGCTCAAAGACACTGAATGTACAGAATGTTTGTGAAACAATGTCACAGCCCCACCTCTGGAACCTCAGTCGCTTACAGTTAATGACATGTTGTTGTTGTTAGTAGTATAATGCAGCAAACTGTTTATTGTCTTGGTGGATCACTCTTGGAATTTATGTTCGTCTTGGGCAGAATCCTGAAGGGACGACAGATGGCACTACTTTTGCATGATGTGAAGCTGACCTGTTGACCCCAGCATGCAGCATCAATAAAAAGTCTTAATCTGACCTGTTGTGTTCTTTCATCTGGATTCATCACAGCCTGACAGAAACTGTTTTGGAAGACGACGTGTTGGGGAAAGTGTAATGCACGGACCCACAACAGGGGGCGTAAATGAACGGTCAATAGATAAACCAATAAATACAATTTATTGCGGCAAATGTGCACAACAGGTCGAATACTGATTTTAGACAGTCAATCACAAAATACAACTGGTGACGTGTGGGCAGGCCCGAGGGTAGGAGACGCCTATCCAGAGAAGAGCCGGGGCCCACAAGGTTCCACCGCCAACGGAGACCTGCAGTATGCTGAAGCCGCCACGTCCTGAGTCCACAGGTGGCCTCTGCTTCCAGCTGTCAGATCCGGCACTGCTGGCAGGAACAAAAACAGGTTAATGGTGGGTGTGTGGACACCCAGTAAGCAGTCAGCAAAGAGTCACAATTCCTTCCTGAGGGAATAATCCACCACTCCCAGAAACAGGAACGCTGAGAACGTGCAGTACCAATAGTACACTTAAGGTTCAGGAAAGTGAGGAGCAGGAAATGCCAACTCCCTCCAACCTCCACAAAACCCAGCTCCAAGCTGCGAGCGTACAAAGTTTATGACTGCAAACTCAGTAGTAAATAATGTGCAAACGGCACAGAAACGGCTGAGAGGTTACCTGTGAGGTAAGCTGATATCTCGACAGAGGTGTGGTGTCTCCTCCAGGCTTTTATGGTGCTGATGATGATGAATTGCTGACAGTTGTCAGTCCTTGCTCCTGGGTAGCAACTGCGCCCTCTGGTGCCTGAAACTCGACAACAGGCAGGGCACCCTCTGGCATTGGCCAGCAGTACCTCATCTTCGGGTGGCCCACACAACAGGACCCCCCCCTCAATGGGCGCCTCCTGACGCCCGACCAGGCTTGTCGGGGTGTCGCTGGTAGAAATCGGCCAGGAGGGCCGGATCTAGGATGAAGCTCCTCTTCACCCAGGAGTGTTCTTCAGGTCCGTAACCCTCCCAGTCAACCAGATACTGGAGACCCCGACCCCTCCGGCGAACATCCAGGAGCCTGCAGACTGTCCACACAGGCTCGCCGTCGATGATGCGCGCAGGAGGCGGCGCTGGTCCGAGGTGTGATATGGTTTAATCCTCTAGACGTGAAAAACTGGATGGATCCACAGTGAAGCTGGGAGTTTCAACTTCACTGCGGCTGGACTGATGACTTTGGCGATCTTCTAAGGTCCAATATATCTGTCCATCAGTTTCTGTGACTCCGTATTGAGCGGAATATTCCTGGTTGACAGCCAGACCTCCTGCCCGGGCTGGTATTCTGGGGACGGGGCGCGTCGGCGGTCTGCATGGTTCTTCGCCCTCGTCCGGGCCTTCAGCAGGGCAGAGCGGGCTGTTCGCCACACCCAACGGCACCTCCTGAGGTGGGCCTAGACCGAGGGAACCCCAACCTCTCCCTCCACAGCTGGAAACAATGGGGGCTGGTGCCCCAAACACGCTTCGAATGGGGAGAGGCCGGTTGCAGATGAGACTTGGCTGTTGTGAGCGTACTCGATCCAGGCTAGATGTTGACTCCAAGCTGTCGGGTGCGCGGATGTCACACATCGTAAGGCCTGTTTTAACTCCTGGTTGGCCCGCTCTGCCTGACCGTTGGTCTGAGGGTGGTACCCGGACGAAAGGCTCACGGTGGCCCCCAGTTCCCTACAGAAACTCCTCCAGACTTGCGAGGACAACTGGGGACCACGATCCAAGACGATGTTTGTTGGGATACCATGCAGACGTACGACGTGGTGGACCAGGAGGTCTGCAGTCTCCTGGGCCGTCGGGAGCTTCGGGAGCCCACGAAGTCGGCTGCCTTGGAGAACCGGTCCACTATCGTCAGGATGGTTGTCATTCCCTGGGACGCAGGGAGACCCGTGACGAAGTCCAGGGCAATGTGGGACCAGGGGCGACGAGGCACTGGCAGCGGCTGGAGGAGTCCCTTCTCCGGTTGATGGACAGCCTTGCCCCTGGCACAGGTGGTACAGGCCCGGACATACTCCCGGACGTCGGCTTCCATAGACACCCACCTGAACCGCTGCCGGACCACTGCCACAGTCCTTCGCACCCCTGGATGGCAGGTGAGCTTAGAACCATGACTGCAGTCCTAGCGTCTGGTGGGACTTACATACGGTTTGATGGTCCACCGCCGGGGTCCAGGTGACGCGTCAGGGCCTCCCTGATGATGTTCTCCACGTCCCACGTCAATGTGGTGACGATAGTGGACTCCGGGATGATGTTTTCAGGTGGATCCAACAGCTCCATTTTGACTTCTTCGTGCACCCGGGACAATGCATCTGACCGCTGGTTCTTGGTCCCGGGGCGATAGATGATCCGGAAGTCAAAACGTCCAAAAAATAGAGAGCAACGGGCTTGCCTGGGGTTCAGACACTTAGTGGTCTGAATATACTCCAGGTTCCGATGGTCAGTGAAAACCGTAAATGGAACCACAGCTCCCTCCAACAAGTGTCTCCACTCCTCCAGGGCCTCTTTCACCGCCAGGAGCTCCCGATTGCCGACGTCATAATTCCGCTCTGCCAGGGTCAACCTGCGGGAGAAATAGGCAGAGGGGTGGAGAACCTTATTGGACTCCCCGCTCTGGGACAGCATGGCTCCTATCCCTGAGTCAGAGGCATGTACTTCCATAACAAACTGGCGGCTGGGATCAGGCTGCACCAGAACTGGCGCAGTAGAGAACCGGCATTTCAACTCCCTAAACACAGCTTCGCACTGATCCGACCAGGTGAAGGGAACTTTTGGGGAGGTCAGGGCAATAAGGGGACCAACAACCTGACTGTAGCCCTTGATAAACCTCCAATAGAAATTAGCGAAGCCAAGGAACTGTTGCAGCTTCCTACGGCTTGCCGGTTGGGGCCAATCTCTCACCGCCGCTACCTTGGCCGGATCGGGTGCGATGGAGTTGGAGGAGATGATGAACCCCAGGAAGGACAAAGAAGTACGGTGGAACTCGCACTTCACAAACAGCCGGTTCTCCAACAACTGCTGCAGGACCTGACGTACATGCTTCACATGAGTCTCAGGATCTGGGGAGAAGATAAGGATATCGTCTAGGTATACAAAGACGAACTGGTGCAGGAAGTCCCGCAAGACGTCATTTACCAATGCTTGGAACATCGCAGGGGCGTTAGTGAGGCCGAACGGCATAACCAGGTACTCAAAGTGACCTAATGGGGTGTTAAATGCTGTCTTCCATTCGTCTCCCTTCCGGATCCAAACCAGGTGATACGCATTCCTAAGATCCAACTTTGTAAAGATTTTGGCTCCATGCAGGGGCGTGAACACTGAATCCAACAGGGGCAATGGGTATCGGTTGCGAACCGTAATGTCATTCAGCCCTCTGTAATCAATGCATGGACGGAGTCCGCCATCCTTCTTGCCCACGAAAAAGAAACCCGCACCTAACGGGGAGGAAGAGTTCCGGGTCAACCCGGCAGCTAAAGAGTCCCGGATGTAGGTCTCCATTGATTCGCGCTCGGGGCGTGAGAGGTTGTACAGCTTGCTGGACGGATACTCAGCGCCCGGGATCAAATCGATGGCACAATCATATGGTTGATGTGGGGGAAGCGTGAGTGCCAGATCTTTGCTGAAAAAGTCAGCAAGATCGTGGTACTCAGCCGGCACCGCCGTGAGATTGGGTGGGACTCGAACCTCCTCTGTAGCAGTCACACTGGGTGGAACCGAGGATCTTAAACACTCCCGGTGGCAGGTTTCGCTCCATTGAGCCACAACCCCAGATGGCCAATTGATCCGGGGATTGTGCTTACTAATCCATGGATAGCCCAAAGTCACTCTGGAGGTAGAAGGTGTTACAAAGAACACGATCTCCTCCCTGTGGTTTCCAGACACAACCAGTGTTGAGGGCTGTGTCTGGTGTGTTATTAGTGGAAGAAGGGTGCCATCTAGTGCCCTTACCTTCACTGGAGAAGGAAGGGCCACTAGAGGGAGCCCCACTTCCTTAGCCCATCTGCTATCTAGCAGATTCCCTTCTGACCCCGTGTCGATCAGTGCTGGGGCTTGAAGGGTTAAATCCCCACAGAGGATCACAACTGGGATTCATGCGGATTTTCGTGCATTACCCGCATGTGTGTTATGGCCCACCCTTAGCTCAGTCTCTAAGGGCAAGCGTTGGTGTTTAACCGCTTGGGGCATTGTTTCTGCAAATGCTCGTTAGAGCCGCAGAAAAAGCACTCTTCTCGGTCCAGCGTCCTCTGTCTGTTTTCTAATTTCATTTTGGCCCTGCTCGTGTCCATAGCTTCGTCAGCAGGGGGAGCTGTCGTCACACGGAGCACTCTGGCTCTGGAGCGTGGGGAAGGCAGGGCTGCTTTGGACCAGGAAGGGAGAGGGGCGGCGCGTGCCCGGCCACGTCCCTCGTCTCGCTCCCTTCGACATTCTTCTAACCGGTTGTCTAAACGTATAACCAAGTCAATAAGCCCATCTAAATCCTGCGGCTCGTCCCTACCCACCAGGTGCTCCTTCAGGACCGGAGACAGTCCGTTTAAGAAGGCGGCGCGGAGCGCTACCGCATTCCATCCGGCCCTCGCGGCCGCAACGCGGAAGTCGACTGCATACTCCGCAGCGCTCTGACGCCCCTGTCGAATGGACAGCAGCATAGTGGAAGCAGATTCGCCTCGATTTGGGTGATCAAACACCTGTCTGAACTCCCTTACGAACCCAGTATATGTTGTTAGGAGCCGTGAATTCTGCTCCCAAAGCGCCGTAGCCCAGGCGCGTGCCTCACCTCGAAGCAAATTAACGACATGAGCCACCTTGCTGGAGTCTGACGCGTACATTACCGGGCGCTGTGCGAAGACGAGCGAGCACTGCATTAGGAAGTCCGTGCACGTCTCTACACAGTCTCTGTACGGCTCCGGGGGACTTATGTATGCTTCAGGGGATGGGGGGGGCGTTGAACGACCACTGGAGGGTCCCTGTTCAGCAACAGGTCGGCAGGAGGAGGAGCAGCAGCCGCACCCTGTGCACGCGCTTCCACCTGTGCGGTGAGAGCCTCCATCCTATGATTGAGTAGTACATTCTGTTCGGTTACCAAATCCAACCGAGCAGTGAAGGTGGCCAAGATTTGCTGCAACTCACCCATTATTCCTCCTGCAAGGTGCCTGTGCACCTTGCGTCTCCACTGACTGTTCAACGGGTGGGTTGTGCCCCTCGGGATCCATGACGTTGGCCGAGATATCCTGTTGGGGAAAGTGTAGTGCACGGACCCACAACAGGGGGCGTAAATGAACGGTCAATAGATAAACCAATAAATACAATTTATTGCGGCAAATGTGCACAACAGGTCGAATACTGCTTTTAGACAGTCAATCACAAAATACAACTGGTGACGTTTGGGCAGGCCCGAGGGTAGGAGACGCCTATCCAGAGAAGAGCCGGGGCCCACAAGGTTCCACCGCCAACGGAGACCTGCAGTATGCCGAAGACGCCAAGTCCTGAGTCCCCAGGTGGCCTCTGCTTCCAGCTGTCAGATCCGGCACTGCTGGCAGGAACAAAAACAGGTTAATGGTGGGTGTGTGGACACCCAGTAAGCAGTCAGCAAAGAGTCACAATTCCTTCCTGAGGGAATAATCCACCACTCCCAGAAACAGGAACGCTGAGAACGTGCAGTACCAATAGTACACTTAAGGTTCAGGAAAGTGAGGAGCAGGAAACGCCAACTCCCTCCAACCTCCACAAAACCCAGCTCCAAGCTGCGAGCGTACAAAGGTTACGACTGCAAACTCAGTAGTAAATAACGTGCAACCGGCACAGAAATGGCTGAGAGGGTACCTGTGAGGTAAGCTGATATCTCGGCAGAGGTGTGGTGTCTCCTCCAGGCTTTTATGGTGCTGATGATGATGAATTGCTGACAGCTGTCAGTCCTGGCTCCTGGGTGGCAACTGCGCCCTCTGGTGCCTGAAACCCGACAACAGGCAGGGTGCCCTCTGGCGTTGGCCAGCAGTACCTCCTCTTCGGGCGGCCCACACAACACAACGTCTGCAAATACTTTACTTATTCTGCAAATCGCTTGTGAATAAACAGAGAAGGGTGTTAAAAGCTTATAATATAAGAATAAACTGATGCACACCTACAGGTATTGACAATGACAGACCTTGTACATGTAACATAACAGGTATGTGGGAGATTTGTTCGAAATTTACTATTAATATTATTATTGTTAATTAATTTTATTTTTTCCATGGGCTAAATTTGATTGGCTCTTATGGGACACTGTTTTGAAGAATTGAAATGCCATATAGATCGAACAGCTCTGTGGTCCCAGGCAGAGGTGGGACGAAGTCACCAGCAAGTCATTCTCAAGTCATGAATCGGCAAGTCTCAAGTCAAGTCTCAAGTCATAATGACCACCAATTGTTTGCAAGCTGACTTGAGACTTGAGTTGAGACTTGAGACTTGCCGATTCATGACTTGAGAATGACTTGAGAGTGACTTCGCCCCACCTCTGGTCCCAGCAGACATAGGGTGAGAGACAGGATCCACCCCGGACAGGACGCCAGTCTATCATAGGGTGTAAAGTAAAATAAAGTCAGCTTTACTGTCATTCTGCTCCATTCAGGGCATGTAGATGAAGGAAATGTCATTTCATACGTATCCCAAGTGCAAAACACACATTTCAAACACAAATCAGATATCAAATATGAAAAACTAAATATCTAATGGCGCAAAAGAAAAGACAAATAGTGCAAGACTCACATAACAGAATACAACAGGTGGAAGACAGGTAGACAGTGTAAAACTTATGACCACCTAGGCAGCAGGGTAGAAACTATGCTTATGACCACCTAGGCAGCAGGGTAGAAACTATGGAGGAGTACAGCACCTGAATGAGGTACGCAAGTAAACAGTAATCACTGGTAACTCCGTGATGGCTGTTTTCTGTAGTGTCAGTGGATTTCTATGTTCTGGGGAAACATGTACCTACAGGTTTTAGAAGTATTCCAGTCTGAGTTGAAGTCTCAGACTGCAGGTAACTGTGGAAACCACATTTGCAAACCAGTGTGTTGACGTCCAAATTCCTGAGACTAGTACTGCAGTATATCAAGATTTCCAAATTGCATTAAATTTAAAGAAGTTATTTTTTCAACCCACCTTTTTAATTGATCATTTATGTTGTAATATCTCTCAAATACAGCTGCAAATTCTCTCCAGAGCAAAACATGTTTGTAACCAGAAAACAATAAAATTTGAAGTTTTCGACACTCAACATGTCATTTATGTGCAGAAGGAACAGTTTTAGAATTAAAACGGATCCCTGAGGTACTCCACAGGTTAGAGCAACTTTGAGTTGGCAATCATAACAAAAGATTCCCCAAACTCATACAAGGAAAACATGCAAACATAGAAAGGATCAGGTGGGAAGCGACCCCACATCCTTCTTGCTGTTTTATGCAACAGTAACGACTAAGCCATTGTGCTGCCCTTCCAGGTTGCGATGAGACAAAATGGTTGCACTTTACTTTACACTTTACTTTATTCCTGAAAAGGGAATAACACGACAGCAAAGGGTGGAGGAGACGGTACCAAATTTATGAAATTATTGTTGTTTAAATGTCATTAAATTATTGTCCTTCTGCAAAGCATAAGCAACCACTTTTTCTTGGAGTCAAACCTGATAAAAATAAAATAAAAAAGGTTTGAACTTACATAAGCATCATCTGTCTTTCCCCAGTAGAGGTCGCCCTATACAAGTAAAAATATTCACCAAAGAGCATTAGACACTACATAAAATAATTTAGGACACAGCATCCAGGGCATGTAGGTAACTGGAAATGTTGATTGTAAATGTATTCAGCAAAAAAAAAAAAAAAAAAAAAAAATAGTCAAAGTGCTATCTACATTCAGCAATGTCACAGCAAAAAATAACTAACTAAATAAATAAACGAAACAAAAAACACATTACTGCACAAAGTCACTGAGATTCATTCTCCAAAATCATGTTTTTGTGCGTGGTCCAGCCAGAGGACTTCATCCACATCACAGGCAACATTTTCCGTTGGCAGAAAAAGTGGGAATCGCTCCTGTGGTGTGCCAATCTCAGCCTGGACAAGACTCCAGTCACATCATCACAGGCCGGTTCCACCGCCTCCAATCAAGGTTCCCTGATGCAGGGCTGTTGGTCACAGACATTCCACCCCCACGCAGAGAAAAACTCCTCTACTGGATTCAGAAAGGGGCTGTAAAGGGGAAGGAAAACCTGTATGTAGTGTTGGTTGTTGGTGAACCGCTCGCGTATCAGGACAACACGGTGAACGGCCACATGGTCCCAAACTATGACTGTTACAGGATGGAGTGATGCTGATCCAGTTGGCTGAATGTCATCAGTAATGGTTATTCTTGTTCTTCCTCGTCCCCTTCCTCCTCATCCACCACCTCTCACATGAACTTATCCTCCTCGGTCTCTCTGTATGTTTCCGTCCATAGTAGATGGATGCACGTGTGGCACCTCTGCACTGTGGACAGACTTTATCCTGCCCAGTTTGTCTGATCACATCATTAGAAACGTGTGTTCATTTTTGAGTTGTGTGGCAAAATACGTAATTTCCTTCGGGATTAATAAAGTTCTTTATTATTCTTATTAAAAAACTGACAGCTGTGTTGGAGTTGTGTTCACATTTTGTTGCCTGTGTTTACAGTTTTGTAACACAAGTGCATCACGGTGTGAAATGTGTTTTGTGACTGGGAAAGTGTTTAAGGATTAGAAAAAAAGAGCAGATGAGTTTTACAAATTGTGCCTGAACAGTGTTTCATGTTTGGCCAAAAGACTGTTTGATTTGAACAATGGTTTTAGCAACTGAGAAAAACTGTAAATGATCAACGTTACCATGGCATACACCATGCAGGAAACGTGGCAACAATAGTTTCCGATTCCACAAAATTTTACCTTGGAAAAAAATTTCAAAGTCCTGTTAGAAGTGGCTTTTCCTAAACAAAAAAAAATCTCTGCTAATGCACCATTTATTATTGCTTTTTTGCACTTGGCTTCTGACTTACAGTAGTGTTCAGAATAATAGTAGTGCTATGTGACTAAAAAGATTAATCCAGGTTTTGAGTATATTTCTTACTGTTACATGGGAAACAAGGTACCAGTAGATTCAGTAGAGTCTCACAAATCCAACAAGACCAAGCATTCATGATATGCACACTCTTAAGGCTAAGGAATTGGGCTATTAGTAAAAAAAAGTAGAAAAGGGGGTGTTCACAATAATAGCAGTGTGGCATTCAGTCAGTCAATTTTGTGGAACAAACAGGTGTGAATCAGGTGTCCCCTATTTAAGGATGAAGCCAGCACCTGTTGAACATGCTTTTCTCTTTGAAAGCCTGAGGAAAATGGGACGTTCAAGACATTGTTCAGAAGAACAGCGTAGTTTGATTAAGAAGTTGATTGGAGAGGGGAAAACTTATACGCAGGTGCAAAAAAATTATAGGCTGTTCATCTACAATGATCTCCAATGCTTTAAAATGGACAAAACAAAAACAAAAAAACAGTCGCGTGAAAGAAAATGGAAAACAACCATCAAAATGGATAGAAGAATAACCAGAATGGCAAAGGCTCATCCATTGATCAGCTCCAGGATGATTAAAGATAGTCTGGAGTTACCTGTAAGTGCTGTGACAGAAGACGCCTGTGTGAAGCTAATTTATTTGCAAGAATCCCCCGCAAAGTCCCTCTGTTAAAAACAAACGTGCAGAAGAGGGTACAATTTGCCAAAGAACACATCAACTGGCCTAAAGAGAAAAGGAGGAATATTTTGTGGACTGATGAGAGTAAAATTGTTCTTTTTGGGTCCAAGGGCCGCAGACAGTTTGTGAGACGACCCCCAAACTCTGAATTCAAGCCACAGTTCACAGTGAAGACAGTGAAGCATGGTGGTAAAAAGCGCATATTAAACAAATATGTAGGACTGCTTTTTTGCATTTACGCAATATCTCTAAAATCAGAAAGGTCTTGTCTCAGAGTGATGCTGAAAAACTAATTCATGCATTTATTTCCTCTAGGCTGGACTATTGTAATTCATTATTATCAGGTTGTCCTAAAAGTTCCCTAAAAAGCCTTCAGTTAATTCAAAATGCTGCAGCTAGAGTACTGACGGGGACTAGAAGGAGAGAGCATATCTCACCCATATTGGCCTCTCTTCATTGGCTTCCTGTTAATTCTAGAATAGAATTTAAAATTCTTCTTCTTACTTATAAGGTTTTGAATAATCAGGTCCCATCTTATCTTAGGGACCTCGTAGTACCATATCACCCCAATAGAGCGCTTCGCTCTCAGACTGCAGGCTTACTTGTAGTTCCTAGGGTTTGTAAGAGTAGAATGGGAGGCAGAGCCTTCAGCTTTCAGGCTCCTCTCCTGTGGAACCAGCTCCCAATTCAGATCAGGGAGACAGACATCCTCTCTACTTTTAAGATTAGGCTTAAAACTTTCCTTTTTGCTAAAGCTTATAGTTAGGGCTGGATCAGGTGACCCTGAACCACCCCTTAGTTATGCTGCTATAGACGTAGACTGCTGGGGGGTTCCCATGATGCACTGTTTCTTTCTCTTTTTGCTCTGTATGCACCACTCTGCATTTAATCATTAGTGATCGATCTCTGCTCCCCTCCACAGCATGTCTTTTTCCTGGTTCTCTCCCTCAGCCCCAACCAGTCCCAGCAGAAGACTGCCCCTCCCTGAGCCTGGTTCTGCTGGAGGTTTCTTCCTGTTAAAAGGGAGTTTTTCCTTCCCACTGTAGCCAAGTGCTTGCTCACAGGGGGTCGTTTTGACCGTTGGGGTTTTACATAATTATTGTATGGCCTTGCCTTACAATATAAAGCGCCTTGGGGCAACTGTTTGTTGTGATTTGGCGCTATATAAAAAAATTGATTGATTGATTGATTGATTGGTGCAAGCATCATGATATGGGCATGTTTCTCCTACTATGGTGTTGGGCCTATATATCGTATACCAGGTATCATGGATCAGTTTAGATATGTCAAAATACTTGAAGAGGTCATGTTGCCTTATGCTGAAGAGGACATGCCCCTGAAATGGGTGTTTCAACAAGACAATGACCCCAAGCACACTAGTAAATGAGCAAAATCTTGGTTCCAAACCAACAAAATTAATGCCTCGCAGATGTGAAGAAATCATGAAAAACTGTGGTTATACAACTAAATACTAGTTTAGTGATTCACAGGATTGCTAAAAAAAAGCAGTTTGAACATAACAGTTTTGAGTTTGTTGCGTCAACAGCAGATGCTACTATTATTGTGAACACCCCCTTTTCTACTTTTTTTTACTAATAGCCCAATTTCATAGCCTTAAGAGTGTGCATATCATGAATGCTTGGTCTTGTAGGATTTGTGAGACTCTACTCTACTGAATCTACTGGTACCTTGTTTCTCATGTTACAATAAGAAATATACTCAAAACCTGGATTAATCTTTTTAGTCACATAGCATTACTGTTATTCTGAACACTACTGTATAACTGGAAGATAATCAAACAGGCATAAAATGGTTTGGTGGTGTATGTAAATCTATAACAGAAAAATGAGAGTGATTGAGGCACTTTTGAGCTATAATGCATTGAGCTATAATGCAAAATGTACACCAAATGGGCTTTTCAATATTAAATTCAAATGTCCACAAAATCCACAATCCAGATAAGATCCAGATCCAATTTGCCAGGTGATAGTTAGTGCCAGTCTGCACCTCACTTTCATATATGAGTGATTGGGGCATGTTTGATTAAGATGTAATGTAAAATATACATTAAATGGGGTTTTCAATGTTAAATTTAAATGACCACAAAATCTGTAATCTGGATCAGATCTGGATCAACCTTTGTCAGTCAATAAAGAATACCATCCTACATAATGCTATTAAATTTGAAAAGGAATTTGATCATTTTTGACAGTCAAGAATTTTTGAACATTCATTCAATATTAAAGATAGGGATTTTTTGACCTTGAATATTGAATCAGTTCTTGCCTATCAGGATGTGAATCCTCAGTAAAAATTTCATAATGATATATGAAAAGTTGTGGACTCCAGGCTGTTCACAAACAAACAAACAAACAAACAAACAAACAAACAAACAAACAAACAAACAAACAAACAAACAAACAAACAAACAAACAAACAAACAAACAAACAGGGGCAAAGACAGAACCTCCTCCAACTTCACTGACAGCAGTAAAGATTTCTCAATACATTTGTTTTGGCCCAACAACAACAAAAACAAATATTTGTGGCCCAGTAGGTGGCAGTATATCACATGGAGTTGCAGGGCGGCGGTGGGGGGGTGGGCCAAGTGGGCCACAAATGTCATCTCTGCTCTGGTGAGGTGACCAAAGTTTATCAGGACAACAAATAAAGTGACACAATTAAGACATTTTCTACTTTCCTTACTTGAATCCTTTGTGGGTTTCTTCCATTTGAAAATGAATGAAGGATTGGAAGGTCAACAGGCCTGTTTGAGAGGTGCTGATTGGCTGATATGTGAACCCCGGGCTTCCTCTGCCATTTACTCACATGGGTATTATTAACTGCTGGTTTCCTGTTGTATGCAGAGCAGTGAGTGTACAGTGTGTGTTCCCCAGCTCTTCCTGCTTCTCCACAACAGCAAATGCAGAGAATGTCTGAAGATCTGTGGAATGGATCAGAGAGCCAGGAGGAGGTCAGTTCAAGCCAGACTTACTTGCAGCAGTGAGAGTGATTTTGTTTGAGGTTGGTTCAACATTCTGTTGGCTGTCTGCTGCTCTCAACTTGTGACTGAAGACTTTGTCTGGATGTGGGTTGATGGTATGGTCTGCTACTGGGTCCAGAACGCTGCTCAGGCTGTGGCTAACGTCAGCAACATGCATGCTGCCACCCATCTGTTAGCTCAGAGTGCCATGAGGAAGGATCTGGGGACAAAGAGCCTGTCTGAGATCCTGTCAGAGCAGGAGGAGCTCAGCTCTATCACACCAGCTTTTAGAGTCAGTGATGAAGAACCAGTGTGAGGAGATCTGATCTAAACATGGACATGTGGTTGTGTCTTCTCAGTCCACTCTGGAGGCCACCACAGAGGACTGGAGGAGACAGGTCCAGCAGATGGACATCAGGACCTCAAGCTGCCCCAACAGATGCATAAAACCTGGACAGACAAGGTAAAGAGTTCAAGACCCATCAAATGTTACAACCTTCTTGCATGTTTGTATTCCATAAAGGAACAGGAATCTCTGAGTTCATTATCCAGTAATCATCCACAACCCTGTTGTCTGAGCAGTAATCCCTCACCCTCTGTCCTCATCACTCATCTTTCTGTCCTCCAACTCTCTCCTTCGGGTGATGGCTGCAGAGGGACACCTGAATGCATCACTGATGCTGAAGGATGCGGCTTTGATTGGAGAGAGTCCATCAGCAATGAGGCAACGCTTCCTGCAGACTCCAGAATGTCATCACAGCAAACTCTCACTTTGTCCCCATCATGTCTCTGCAGATGATGGACCATTACCATTAAAGATAACATCAGAGGCTTTTTTTCCCCTCGCTGGTCAGATTTAGAGGACAGAGCAGGGAGTGATGGAAAATGTGCAACGTCAGTAGTGATGCCCAGATAAAGCCTTGAAGCTTTCCATCCAGTTGGTCCAAAAAAAAGGTTCATTTCTTGAGGTTTCATGTGCACACAACTCCACCCTGGTGGTTAAACCCTTTACTGTTGTTTCAGCTGTTGGTGATGACCTCTTGTCTGTCTCACAACAGCGTCAGCATGAGAATAATCACTGCCAAGAACAGAAATAAAAAGACCTTAATTTGATTTTGTGTGGTTCATTCATTCATCTAATCTGGTTTTGATTCATAAAGATAAAGATAAACTTTATTCATCTCACAGAGGAGAAATTCACATTATGTAGGCTCTTAAAAAAGGTGGGTGCAAGTAAAGGAAAATGTTCATCAAACAGCGTGTGCAAGGATAAGCAATAATAATAATACTTGTAACAGTACAAGACATAAGATATGAGGTAGAAATAGAATATGTATGTATATATATATACTCCCCCTCTAGCTGCCACCTTATCGTGGTGGGGGAGTTTGCGTTCCCGGATGATCCTAGGAGCTATGTTGTCGGGGATTTGTGCCCCTTGTAGGGTCTCCCAAGACAAACAGGTCCTAGGTGACGGGTCAGACTAAGGGCAGTTCAGAACCTCCATGACCAGTAAAAAATCAAGGAGCGAGACGTCGCCCAGTATGGCGGAGCCGGGGCCCCACCCTGGAGCCAGGCCTGGGGTTGGGGCTTGCGCGCGAGCGCCTGGTGGTCAGGCCTTAGCCCATGGGGCCCGGCCGGGCCTCAGGCCGAAAGAGTGACGTGGGCCCGCCCTCCTGTGGGTTCACCACCTGCAGAGGGGGCCATGGGGGTCGGGTGCAGAAAGGATTGGGTGGCGGTCGAGGGCGGGTGGCCTGGCAGCCCGGTCCGTGCTCACAGCCCCTGGCTGTTGGGACGTGGAATGTCACCTCGCTGGGGGGGAAGGAGCCTGAGCTTGTGCGGGAGGTTGAGAAATACCGACTAGAGATAGTCGGGCTCACCTCCACTCACAGCTTGGGCTCTGGTACCCAACTCCTGGAGAGGGGCTGGATGCTTCATTTTTCTGGCGTTGTCCACGGGGAGAGGTGGAGAGCTGGGGTCGCATCGCTTATTGCTCCCCAGCTCAGTCGCCATGTGTTGGCGTTTACTCCAGTGAACGAGAGGGTCGCGTCCCTACACCTTCGGGTCGGGGACAGGTCTCTCACCATTGTCTCAACCTACGGGCCAAGCGGCAGTGCAGAGTACCCGACCTTCTTGGAGTCTCTGGGAGGGGTACTAGATAGCGCTCCGACTGGGGATTCCATTGTTCTCCTGGGGGATTTCAATGCCCACGTGGGCGGCGACAGTGAGACCTGGAGGGGGGTGATCGGGAAGCACGGCCTCCCCGATCTGAACCCGAGTGGTGTTCAGTTGTTGGACTTCTGTGCTAGTCACAGTTTGTCCATCACGAACACCATGTTCGAGCACAAGGGTGTCCATAAGTGCACGTGGCACCAAGACACCCTAAGCCGGAGGTCGATGATCGACTTTGTAGTCGTATCATCTGACCTTCGGCCACGTGTCTCGGACACTCGAGTGAAGAGAGGGGCAGAGCTGTCGACTGATCACCACCTGGTGGTGAGTTGGATCCGCTGGGAGTGGAGAAAACTGGTCAGACCTGGCAGGCCCAAACGTATCGTAAGGGTCTGCTGGGAATGACTGGCGGAACCCTCTGTCAGTGAGGTCATCAACTCCCACCTCCGGGAGAGCTTCTCCCAGATCCTGGGGGAGGTTGGAGACATGGAGTCTGAGTGGACCATGTTCTCCACCTCCATTGTTGATGCGGCCGCTCGTAGCTTTAGTCCCAAGGTCTCTGCTGCCTGTCGCGGCGGCAATCCCCGAACCCAGTGGTGGACGCCGGATGTAAGGGATGCCGTCAAGCTGAAGAAGGAGTCCTGCTTATCTTTGTTGGTAGGTGGGACCCCGGAGGCAGCTGACAGGTACCGGCAGGCCAAGCGTGCCGCAGCCCGTGCAGTCGCAGAGGCAAAAACTCGGGTCTGGGAGGAGTTCGGGGAGGCCATGGAGGAAGACTATAGGTCGGCCTCGAAGAGATTCTGGCAAACCGTCCGGCGCCTCAGGAGGCGGAAGCAGCTCTCCACCAGCACAGTTTACGGTGCGGGTGGGGAGCTGTTGACCCTGACTGGGGATGTTGTTGGGCAGTGGGAGGAATACTTCTAGGATCTCCTCAATCCCATTGTCACATCTTCCGAAGAGGAAGCAGAGACTGGGGACTCAGAGGCAGACTCATCCATTACCCAGGCCGAAGTCACTGAGGTGGTTAGAAAGCTCCTCGGTGGCAAGGCTCCTGGGGTGGATGAAATCTGTCCTGAGTACCTTAAGTCTCTGGATGTTGTGGGACTGTCTTGGCTGACATGCCTCTGCAACATCATGTGGCGATCGGGGACAGTGCCTCTGGATTGGCAGACTGGGGTGGTGGTCCCTCTGTTTAAGAAGGGGGACCGGAGGGTGTGTTCCAACTATAGTGGGATCACACTCCTCAACCTCCCCGGTAAGGTCTATTCCAGAGTACTGGAGAGGAGAATTCAACCGATGGTTGAACCTCGGATTCAGGAGGAGCAGTGTAGTTTTCGTCCCGGTCGCGGCACACTGGACCAGCTCTACACGCTCCATCGGGTGCTCGAGGGTTCATGGGAGTTCGCCCAACCAGTCCACATGTGTTTTGTGGATCTGGAGAAGGCGTTCGACCGTGTCCCTCGGGGCACCCTGTGGGGGGTGCTCCGGGAGCATGGGGTCCGGGGTCCTTTGCTAAGGGCTATCCGGTCCCTGTACGACCGCAGCAGGAGCTTGGTTCGCATTGCCGGTAGTAAGTCAAACCTGTTTCCAGTGCACGTTGGCCTCTGCCAGGGCTGCCCTTTGTCACAGGTTCTGTTAATTATTTTTATGGACAGAATTTCTAGGCGCAGCCAGGGTGTAGAGGGGGTCTGGTTTGGGAACCACAGAATCTCGTCTCTGCTGTTTGCGGACGATGTGGTTCTGATGGCTTCGTCAAATCAGGACCTTCAGCATGCACTGGGGCGGTTTGCAGCTGAGTGTGAAGCATCCGGGATGAAAATCAGCACCTCCAAATCCGAGGCCATGGTTCTTGACCGGAAAAAGGTGCTTTGCCCTCTTCAGGTCGGTGGAGTGTCCTTGCCTCAAGTGGAGGAGTTTAAGTATCTCGGGGTCTTGTTCACGAGTGAGGGACGGATGGAGCGTGAGATCGATAGACGGATCGGTGCAGCATCTGCAGTGATGCCGTCGCTGTATCGGACCGTCGTGGTGAAGAGAGAGCTGAGTAGGGGGGCAAAGCTCTCGATTTACCGATCGATCTACGTTCCGATCCTCACCTTCGGTCATGAGATTTGGCTCATGACCGAAAGAACGAGATCACGAGTACAAGCGGCCGAGATGAGTTTCCTCTGCAGGGTGGCTGGGCGCTCCCTTAGAGATAGGGTGAGGAGCTCGGTCACTCGGGAGGAGCTCGGAGTTGAGCCGCTGCTCCTCCACATCGAAAGGAGTCAGTTGAGGTGGCTCGAGCATGTACATGTATATATACATGTACATACATACATACACACCCACATACATACTTTCCACAATTTCTCGGATAGTCACACGACTGAAAAGCCACCGAAAGCCGTCTGAATCTTCTGAATGGTGGAAGAGCTGGGCATGTCCCAACATGTCCTGTGAGGCTTCAACACGGTGGCGCTTTTGCTGTGCCATCAGCTTCGTGCTGATGAATTTCGCTGCAACTCTTTTCATGGCCAAATCTTCTGTCACAGTGGAATGTGCCGAAAAAGTGCTGATGTCCACCTCTTCCGCAGTTTCTCGGATAGTCCCATGACGGTCCCACATCATCACAGCATTCACTTTGGAAATGATCTGGTCATTTCAGCGTGTTGATGGCCGCCCAGAGTGCGGCGCGCTCCCCACCCTTGTGCGGCCGTCTTTAAACCGGTTGTACCGCTCCTTAATCTGTGTGATGCCCATAGCATCGTCACCAAAAGCCGTCTGAATAATCCTCATGGTTTCCACCTGGCTGTCGCCCAGTTTCTGGCAAAATTTGATGCAGTCGCGCTGCTCCAGTCGTTCCACCATTTCCTTGCAAAGAAAAAACAACGAGAGACTTCACCCATCCTCACACAAGGCTGCTTACAAGCAAATGACGCAACCGACAGGCGTGAAAAAAATCACGCATGCGCACGAAGGTTCAAGGTTGGCTCATGCAAGCACACGTGATTCAAATCCATCAGGTTTTTGAAAAAAATAAAAAGGTCGGATACTTTTCTAACAGACCTCGTACATATGCATATATATATAAACATGATTGGGATTGAAAAAGAGATAGGAGCATCTTCTTTACAATATGTGAAATGGAGTTTAGGTGTGGTAAGGTGACATGAATGCAGGGATTTGTAAACGAGTTGTTTTTGCACATGATTTGTGGACACATTATTGCATGTGGTTATTTCACAGTGTTGTTGTACATCCTGACAGCAGCAGGGAGGAACGACCTGCGGTATCGTTCCTTCTTGCACTGAGGGTTCCTCAGTCTGTTACTGAACAAGCTGGTCAGCTCCACTACAGACCAGTGCAGAGGGTGAGAGGAGTTGTTCATGATGGATTTGAACTTGGTTAACACCCTCCTCTCAGCCACCTCCTCCAGAGAGTCCAGAGGACAGCCCAGGACAGAGCTGGACTTCCTGACCAGCTTGTTCAGTCTCATTCTCTTCTGCTGTTGCTGCCCGGGGCCCATCAGACAACAGCATAGAGGAGAGCAGAGGCTACAACAGAGTCGTAGAAGGTCTTAAGCAGAGGCCTGCTCACGCCAAAGGATCTCAGTCTCCTCAGGAGGTAGAGGCGACTCTGGCCTTTTTTGTACAGGGCGTCAGTGTTGTGAGTCCAGTCCAGTTTGCTGTTGAGGTGAACACCCAGGTATTTGAAACTGTCCACAATCTTTATGTCGTTCCCCTGGATGTTCACCGGTGGGTGAGGTGGTGGTTTCCTCCTGAAGTTGATCACCATCTCCTTCGTCTTACTGGTGTTGAGACACAAGTGGTTGTGCTCACACCAGTCCACGAAGTCTGTGATGACCGACCGGTACTCTAGTTCATTCCCCTCAGACACGCGACCCACAATGGCGGAGTCATCAGAGAACTTCTGGAGGTGGCAGCTGTCTGTGTTGTAGGTGGAGTCCGAGGTGTAGAGGGTGAAGAGGAAAGGCGAGAGGACGGTGCCCTGGGGGGCCCCGGTGCTGCACCTTACCACCTCAGACTGACAGCCGCATAGCCGCACGTACTGCGGGGGGTCAGTGAGGTAGTCGATGGTCCAGGCGGCGAGGTGTCCATCCACACCTGCCTCCCCCAGCTTTCCCCACAGCAGCGCCGGTCTGATGGTGTTGAAAGCGCTGGAGAAATCAAAGAACATGACTCTCACAGTGCTCCCGCCGGTCTCCAGGTGGGTGAACACTCGCTGCAGTAGGTAGATGACAGCATCGTCTACCCCGATGTTGGGCCTGTAGGTGAACTGCAGTGGGTCCAGGGTGTCGCTCACCACAGTGTGGAGGTGAGACAGGACAAGCCGTTCCATGGTCTTCATGAGGTGGGAGGTCAGGGCAACTGGTCTGTAGTGGCCCAGTTCCTTGGCGTACGGGGTTTTGGGAACCGGGACCACACAGGAGGTCTTCCACAGGGTGGGGACCACCCCTAGGCTGAGGTTCATGTTGAAGATGTGGCTGAGGACCTCACAGAGCTCATCTGCACAGGTTCTCAGCAGCCTCGGGGGATCCCATCAGGTCCTGCTGCTTCAGCTGCAGGAGCTGGCCTCTCACCTCGGTTGGAGTAACATTGAGGGGGGGAGGGGGAGGGGGGAGCTGGTGCTGAATACAGTAGCGGGGGAAGAGGGACGAGGTCCGGGGTGCAGTGGAGGGGGTGGGGTAGAAGGTGGGGGGTCAGAGGGACTGGAGGGCTGGCTGCTGGAGACATGTGGAGGGCTGGGAGCAGGCAGGGGGGCAGGCATGGAGGAGCTAAAATGGATAAAGTAGCTGTTTAGCTCCTCTGCGAACCGAGAATCCCCATCTGCAGTCCTCCTGGCACCCTGCCCAAATCCGGAGGCGGTCTTGAGGCCTCTCCACACGTCTCTGACGTTGGTCTGGGCCAGCTGCTCCTCCATCTTCCCTCCATACACCTTCTTGGCTGCATGGATCTTCCACTGGAGCTCCTCTTGGACTCTACGCTGCTCCTCTCTGTCTCCCGAGTTGAAAGACCTCTTCTTCTGTTTCATCAGGACCTTCAGCTCGGGGGTCACCGAGGGTGACCATATAACCATGAACCATGACCTTTATAACCATGAACCCTACATGACCCCCTCGTCATGTATGGTTCATGGTTATAAAGGTCTGTCAATGTCAAAAGACTCATCAGTAAGATGTTTAAATAAATCCTTTAGGACATGAATGTTTCTGTTCAAGCTGTTGCAGTGTTTTCTAAAGATGGTACAGTGATTGTGGTGACTTTATTCATTCTTATTACAACCCCAATTCCAATAAAGTTGGGACAATGTGTAAAATGTAAATAAAAACAGAATACAATGATTTGATCCTCTTCAAACTATATTCAATTGAATACACCACAAAGACAAGATATTTAATGTTCAAACCGATAGACTTTTTTGTTTTTGTGCAAATATTTGCTAATTTTGAAATGGATGCCTGCAACACATTTCAAAAAAGTTGGGATGGGGCAAGAAA
Organism: Thalassophryne amazonica; assembly: GCF_902500255.1. Lineage (NCBI taxonomy): Eukaryota > Metazoa > Chordata > Actinopteri > Batrachoidiformes > Batrachoididae > Thalassophryne > Thalassophryne amazonica. The sequence continues at coordinate 68,630,105 of NC_047116.1, forward strand.
AGACTGGGAAAGTTGATGAATGCTCAAAGAACACCTAATAGGAAACAGGTGAGTGTTATGATTGGATATAAAAGGAACATCCCCAAAAGGCTCAGCCATTCACAAGCAAAGATGAGGTGAGGATCACCACTTTGTGAACAACTGCATGAAAAAAATAGTCCAACAGTTTAAGAACAATGTTTCTCAACGTTCAGATGCAAGGAATTTAGGGATTCCATCATCTACAGTCCATAATATAATCAGAAGATTCAGAGAATCTGCAGAACTTTCTACACATAAGCGGCAAGGCCGAAAACAAACATCGAATGCCTGTGACCTTCGATCCCTCAGGTGGCACTGCATTAAAAACAAACATCAATGTGTAAAGGATCTTACCATGTGGGCCCAGGAACACTTCAGAAAACCATTGTCAGTTAACACAGTTCGTTGCTACATCTACAAGTGCAAGTTAAAACTCTACCATGCAAAGCGAAAACCATACATCAACAACATCCAGAAATACCACTGCCTTCTCTGGACCCGAGCTCATTTGAAATGGACAGATGCAAAGTGGAAAAGTGTGCTGTGGTCTGATGAGTCCACATTTCAAATTGTTTTTGGAAATCATGGATGTCGTGTCCTCTGGACAAAAGAGGAAAAAGACCATCCAGATTGTTACCAGCGCAAAGTTCAAAAGCCTGCATCTGTGATGGTATGGGGGGGGTGTTAGTGCCCATGGCATGGGCAATTTACACATCTGTGATGGCACAGATGTGTAAGCTGAAAGGTACATCCAGGTTTTGGAGCAACACATGCTGCCATCCAAGCAATGTCTTTTTCAGGGACGTCCCTGCTTATTTCAGCAAGACAATGCCAAGCCACATTCTGCACGTGTTACAACAGTGTGGCTTCATAGAAAAAGAGTGCAGGTACTAGACTGCCCTGCCTGCAGTCCAGACCTATCGCTCATTGAAAATGTGTGGCGCATTATGAAGCACAAAATACGACAACGGACACACCGGACCGTTGAACAACTGAAGTCGTACATCAAGCAAGAATGGGAAAGAATTCCACCTACAAAGCTTCAACAATTAGTGTCCTCAGTTCCCAAATGCTTATTGAGTGTTGTTAGAAGGAAAGGTGATGTAACACAGTGGTAAACATACCACTGTCCCAACTTTTTTGAAACATGTTGCAAGCATCCATTTCAAAATGAGCAAATATTTGCAAAAAACAATAAAGTTTATCAGTTTGAACATTAAATATCTTGTCTTTGTGGTGTATTCAGTTGAATACAGGTTGAAGAGGCATCCGGAGGGCAGCCGGGTCACCACTGTTTGGCAGAACCATCAGCAGTCATGTGAACTTCAAATTCACCTTGACGAGCATGTTAACACACACACACACACACACACACACACACACACACACACACACACACACACACACACACACACACACACACACACACACACACACACACACACACACACACACACACACACACACACTGAACTTTATAAAACTGCAGGAAAAAAGTGAAACTTTGTTGATGGAGTTTCACATTCAGTTCTGTGCAGACATATAAATGGATTTTTTTTAATTGTGACATTTAAAACAGTGTATCACAGCTCCTACAGTGCTTTACATAGTTAGTATTCAAGAGTAGTAACGCTGAAACGACTGATGATGTGGCAGTAATATTGCAACATGAATCAATTGAAAGGTGTTGCGCAATAAAACAAGTATCTCTAAACATAATACTCATACGTTAGAAACTGAAAGCAGAAACAGAAACTGACATTCATTCATAAAAAAGGGCTCAAATTAAATAAGTAACTGAAACATAAGTGACTTTTTTCCTGCACTGGTAACAGAAAATATGTTAAGTTGGTGAGTGAGTGAGAGGGTTAGTTTTTCCAAGCCAGTTTACGGTATGTAGACAATAACTCAAAAACAATAAATGCAGTCGTCTTGTTCATCTCCAATTTAAAATGGCATATAATGAGGAGAAATTTATTAAAATATGTTGAATTTTGATGTAACAGATCAAAAGAGCAACTTTGTTTAGTCCAGTGGTTCCCAATCTTGGTTTTTGGGACCAAAAGTACAGCATATTTTCCAGGGATAAATGGAAAATGTGCAGTACTCTGATAGCTAAATATTTATTATCATTGCAGGTTATACAATGAAACTTTGTTGGAGTAACCCAGTTTACAGCATAACAATAAAATAAAATGTAAAATAAATTCAGTGGACCAGGATTAGGAAAAACTGCTGTCGTTTATGGTATAACCCGTCTGTTACTTGGATGCCATGGTCATGTGAGCTGACAAGAAATCACGGGGATGCTGATATTTGAGTGACCCAAAACAGGGGTGCCAACTTTGGGACCTTGGCTGGAGTGAGACTCTGCACGCGCATAGTGCTTGTCGCAATTTCTTTTGCAACCCTAACCCTATGTGGGAGTATGGCCTTTTATTAATTTAGTTTATCATTAATATTGCATGGTTATGGTTTGTTTAGTTTGCTGTGCTTTGTGCTTTTCTGTGTGTATTTTATTTTTGCTGTGTTTTGGGAACATATGAGTTGTGTTCAGGCCATGCCCACTCTTCCCACGGACCGCTGAGGAACAAGTGAGTACACCTGCTGCTAATCAGGAAATTAGTGGCAAGAGAGTACAAGACAATGAGCAGGAGATGTGAAGGGAGAGCAAGCAGAGGGGAAGTGCTTGTGGCTGCAGACGTACACAGGCAGCTCTGAGTGAGGGTTAAACCTGGGGTGAATGCGTGGAGCCAGAGGCCTTGGCAGAGGACGAGTTTGAGCGAGAGGAGATGCTGAGGTTGGCGAGTGGGAGATGAGATGGTGCGCGTGAGGAGTAGAGCCGAGAGGACGGATCCGGAGAAAGCAGACACAAGGCTTGTTGTGTGTGTACTGGGCAGCTGATTGAGAGCCACCCAGACCCGGCCCACGGAAGTGGTAGAGGCGCAGCAGAAGGAAGTTACGGAGCCACGCTGCCCACGGAGCCAGATGGACACGCGGGATTTCGCCCTGGTGTATTTTTAGATATTCATTTGGTTTTAACCCTAACCTCAGCTACAGATTTTCTGCGTTGTCAGCAACATTTTTATTATAATTTTAGTTTCAGAACATATTCTAATCCCCACTCGGCTACACCTAATTAAAAAACAAACAAACAAAAAAACAAAACAGTTCTTGTTTACTAATAAAGATAATAGAAGGGAAAGTGTTTGCTTCATCTCCTCTCCACGTCCATGATCCTTCCTTTTTCTGAAATATTTCAGCAAGCTCATCTACAGGCATATGTGAGGGGCAAATAAAGAAAAATGCTTAAAATGGCTGAAGGTGAAGAGGGCCCTGGTTGGTGGGAAGCTGAAGGGTTTTTGCCAGGCGAATGCTCCCCAGAACAATTTTCTGCAGTGACTTTGCAAGGAGAGTTAGAGAGGATGGAGGGAGCCATTTATCCAGCTCTTTACTAGCTGGACAAAATCTATCTTCATATGCCAGCAGCTACTGAGTTTTGTCCAAAACTGGAGAGAAGAGGAACAGACCCAAACCTAACACAGCTGAAATGATCTTATTTTCAATAAAAACCTTTGAAGCCCCCAAATCCCCTTCATTTTGTACAACTGTGATCATAACAGTCCCTAGCTGAACAAACATTTCACAATTTATATCTCTATTACATACAGTATTTTATGATGGCACAATTACATTATAACACAAGCATATTATTAATGTCTTTAAACACCTGACTGTTTCATCCTCAGGAATGACACATTAAATTTGACGTGCTGGTAATAAAATTATGAATAAATCCTGTGTAAAATATATTGGTCTTGACTTAGATCAGACCTTATCTGGTGATCTTATAGCTGACAAAGTGATGAGCAAATCAAATGCAAAATGAAACTTCTTATACAGACAGGCCAAATATTTGGATTTGCATATGAGAAAACTTCTTCCATCAGCCTTGATACAGTGTCACATGGACTATGTCAGTGTAGCCTGGTATTCTGGCCTGACCAGGCGTAATCAAGGGAGGTTGCAGGTTGTGCAGAACAAGATCATTCACTTTCTGCTCTCTGCACAACCCCGGACCCACATAGTTTTTCAATTTCAATTTCAATTTCATTTCATTCATATAGCGCCAAATCACAACAGAGTTGCATCAAGGCGCTTCACACATGTAGGGTCTAACCTTACTAGCCTCCAGAGGAACAGTGGTAAGGAAGAACTCCCTCTGAGGAAGAAACCTCAAGCAGACCAGACTCAAAGGGTGACCCTCTGCTTGGGCCATGCTACAAACATAAATTACAGAACAATTCACAAAACGAATATACAGGAAATGCTGTTGGTGCACAGGACAGGAGGGTCACCAGCACAAATACAACTCCCATCTCTGGATGGAGCTGCACCTTAAACAGAGAGAAAAACAGAATCAAGTATCAGAAAGACAAGAAAAACAGTATAATTTGTCAGCATTAAACAACAAGAAAAACAGGAAATACTAAGGTGATTGCCGGCCACTAGCCCTAAACTTCACTAAAAGACCCAAAATTTAGGTAAAGTTGAGGCTGCGGCATGCTCCGTTTCCTAATAAAATGAATTAAAAGAGTAAAAAGTGTAAAACAAAACTATACCAGTATGCTAGCCATACGAAAGCGAAAATAAGTGCGTCTTAAGTCTGGACTTGAAAGTCTCCACATAACCTGAATGTTTAATTGACACAGGGAGATCATTCCACAGAGCAGTGGAACAATAAGCGAAAGCTCTGTGACCTGCAGACTTCTTATTCACCCTAGGGACACAAAGGAGTCCTGCACCCTGAGAACGCAAAGCCCGGGCCGGTACGTAATGTTTAATTAGGTCAGCTAGGTAGGGAGGTGCCAGTCCGTGAACAATTTTATAGACTGGTAGCAGAACCTTAAAAAAATCTGATCTCACTGGGACAGGAAGCCATTGAAGGGATGCCAAAATGGGTTGAACTTTCTGCTTCGTGTCAAAACTCTGGCTGCAGCATTTTGAACCAATTGGAAAGCCCTAATGCTAGACTGCGGTAAACCAGAAGATAGAACATTGCAGTAGTCCAATCTAGAAGAGATAAATGCATGGATCAGGGTCTCAGCATCAGCCATAGACAGGATGGGACGACTCTTCGCTATATTTTGCAGGTGGAAGGCCAAGGTCGTTAGTCCCCCCAGAGTATCACGACCTTGGAGAAGGTTTCAGCAAGGATCGTGCGCTCTCACTGCCTCCTCACCATCCTTACGACTGCGCCATTGACTTGCTTCCTGGCGTTCAACTACCCTCAGGTAGATTGTACAACCTATCTCGCTTGGAACACGAGTCAATGGAAACCTACAGCCGGGACTCCTTGGCTGCTGGGCTGATCTGGCCCTTTTTGTCACTAGTTGGGGGAGGCTTCTTTTTTGTGGGAAAAAGGACAGGTCCCTTCGACCCTGCATTGACTTCAGGGGGCGAAACGCCATAACGGTCTGTAATCGGTACCCTCTCCCACTTCTAGATTTGGCATTTAGCTCTTTGCATGGGGCAACCATATTCACGAAATTGGACCTTCGTAACGCTTACCACCTGGTGCGTGTCTGAGAGGGGGATGAGTGGAAGACCGCCTTCAACATCCCGTTGGGGCATTTCGAGTATCTGGCCATGCCCTTCGGTCTCACCAGTGCCCCGGCTACATTCCAGGCGCTGGTGAATGACGTTTTGAGGGATTTCCTTGATCATTTTGTGTTTGTCTATCTAGACGACATTCTGATCTTCTCTCCTAACCCACAGGCTCACACCAAGCATGCCGACTAGTGCTCCAGCGACTATTAGAGAACCGCTTGTTTGTCAAAGCCAAGAAGCATGAGTTTAGTCTAGACACCGTTTTGTTTCTGGGATTTATCATCTCTCACAACCAGGTAAAGCCTGACCTGGCCAAGGTCAAAGCGGTAGTTGATTGGCCGGTCCCGTCGTCTGTTAAACAACTTCAGCAGTTTCTTGGGTTCGCAAACTTCTACCTGTTAAGGTAGAAGTGGTTAAGGTGTTGGGCTTGAGTCCAGAAGATCATGGGTTCAAATCCCCGCCTGACTGGAAAATCACTCAGGGCCCTTGGGCAAGGCCTTTAATCCTCTATTGCTCCCGGTGTGTAGTGAGCACCTTGTATGGCAGCACCCTGACATCGGGGTGAATGTGAGGCATAATTGTAAAGCGCTTTGAGCATCTGATGCAGATGGTCGGTTTAGCTTCATCATCTCTTATCGTCCGGGTAGCAAGAACATCAAGCCAGACGCTGTGTCTCGACAGTTTGCCAACCCGACCAAAGGGCAACCCGAAGCACTGGACACCATCTTATCCCGATCCATGGTTGTGGGGGCCCTGACCTGGGATGTTGAGCGGGCCATCCAGGAAGCCCTCACCTGACATCTGAACCCTGGGGGTGGGCCGCCCGTTTGGCTTTTTGTCCCACCTGAGGTTTGATCACAAGTCCTTCAGTTTTGTCATGCCTCCAAACTGTCCTGCCATCCAGGGACGACCAGGACGCTAGAGCTCCTCCATCGCCGCTTTTGGTGGCCCTCCCCACAAGCGGACGTGAAGGAGTACATCCAAGCTTGTACCATCTGCGCCTGAGGGAAGACTTCTCATCGACCTCCTGTGGGGCTCCTACGACTGCTCCCGATTCCTGGCCATCCATGGTCACACATCGGAATGGACTTTGTTACGGGACTTCCTCCATCCCAGGGTAACACAGTGGTCCTCATGATCATGGATCAGTTCTCCAAGGCAGCCCACTTCATGCCCCTGCCGAAGATCCCAACCACCCAGGGGACCGCCGACCTCCTCGTCCTCCACGTTGTCCGGCTGCATGGCATACCCCTGGACATCGTCTCTGACCAAGGGCCTCAGTTCACCTCGCAAGTGTGGCAGAGCTTCTGTAATGCACTGGGGACCTCGGTCAGCCTGTCATCCAGGTTCCATCCTCAGACCACCCTCTACAACCGGACTTTCACCTTTCGAGGCCTCACTGGGTTATCAGCTACCCCTCTTTCCATCGCAAGAGACAGAGGTCTACGTACCATCGGTGGAACACCACCTCAGAAGATGCCATTGGGGCTGGAAGACTGCCTGCTCTGCCCTGTTGAAGACCCGAACCCGGACGCAGGGCCATGCTGACCGACATCAGACCCCTACCCCCGACTATCAGCCCGGGCAGGAGGTATGGCTCTCATCTCGGGACATCCCTCTCCAAATGGACTCCCAGAAACTAGCTCCCCGGTATATCGGACCTTTCGTGGTTGATCGGGAGGTTAATCTGGTAGCCGTCCGGCTCTGTTTTCCTCGCTCCCTGCGGATCCACCTGGTCTTCCATGTCTCCAGATTGAAGCAGTTCATCCGAGCCCTCTGTGTCCTCCTGCTCGTCTGCCACTCCCTGCCCGGATGGTGAACGGTCATCCGGCCTGGACCCTCCGGAAGATCTTGGATGTTACAGTATCTGGTGGACTGGGAGGGCTACGGCCCTGAAGCACGCTCCTGGGTCAAGCAGGGGCTCATGCTGGACCCTTCCCTCATCCAGGACTTCTACCAGGACCATCCTGATCGCCCTGGTAGTCCTGGTAGGTCGCCTGGGGGCTCCCATTGGGGGGGGTACTGTTGTGGGCTGCCTGCTCTGTTTTCCTGCTGCTTTCTCCCTCTTCTCTGCACAGGTGGTGCGCCTCAAGCTGATTGACACACCTGTTTCACATTTCATCAGCATCTGTATATGAACCCTGGCTCTGCACTCCATCCTCGCCAGAAACTCTGCAAACCTTCCACGGTAAGCCTGGCCCCTTTGCTTATACTTGCATATCTTTGTCTCTCGGTGTTTCCACACACCAGCCTGAAGAGCTGCAACTTCACTGAGGCAACCTGACTGCTATCAAGACTCATCTGCAGCCTGTTATGGAGCTCCCATGCTTCACATCAGCCAAGCTAAGTGTTTGCTCTCCTTTGCTCATATGTGCTGCTGCTCACTCAACACTGCCTGGAATAATCATACGAACTGAATTGTGAACTTTTCCTGATAAGAACCACTAGAAGAAGCTGAACTGAATCATTCGGTCTAACTGCCTGCAAATCTGGACCAGCTGTGATAGTCTCTGATTGACTGTGAGAACCACTTCTGGAAGTGATTGGCTCAACACTTACCCTTCTGTGTATCTTCCCCAGCCTCATCCACAGCTTGCAGGCGGCCACATGGCTCCGGATCCAACCACTGGGACTGAAGTCGTCTGGACTGAGGACTCCCTGGTTCCACCACCATTCAGCGGGCCGGTCTCCACTCGGTTAGGCAGCCTAGTATATTTTGCACATTCCGAGCAATAAATCTGTGTTAACTGTTCATTTCTGCTTCCTGCTTCTGGGTTCGTCTTCCACTCACGCCCGAACCATAACATGGTCACTCCTTTTAAATTTACAGCTGCGCAGCACATTATTAATACTCGGTCTAGTACCTTGTCTCTGGTCATTCCTCAGGTGAAGACCTGTGGGGCTTCATCCTTCAAGTACACTGGAGCTAAACTGTTTAATGGTCCACCTCATAAAATTAGAGTTTGTGAATCAAAGCCTCCTTTTAAAAAAATACAGTTAGACAGTTTTTATTCCAAGAACTGGCTCAACAAGATAACAATTAATGTATTTATTATTGAGAAAAAATAGCCACCGGACCATTTCTGAGCTGATAGCTCTGTGGATACGAGACTGTGGTGTGCTCTTTCTCTGGTTATCACAAGAGCTGGACATCAGCCATTTTCCGGCAGATTTCACTTTTAACAAGAGATTTTGTCATGGAAAGCCGCGCGGAGGCTTCGCGCGTAACGACCGATTCGCTTTGGAAGCAAGACAAAGGAACACCTCCGTTTCGGCGTGTCAGAGGACAAGTTTGGACATGTTTATCTCGGCTTTCAATGCTTACCAGTCCAGTAAGTATCAGTGAAATTGTGGAGAGCTGGACATGTCCAAACTCGAAACGTGTTCCTTTGTCTCGCTTCCAAAGCGAATCGGTTGTGACGCGCGAAGCCTCCGCGCGGCTTTCCATGACAAAATCTCTTGTTAAAAGTGAAATCTGCCGGACAATGGCTGATGTCCAGCTCTTGTGATAACCAGAGAAAGAGCACACAACGGTCTCGTATCCACAGAGCCATCAGCTCAGAAATGGTCCGGTGGCTTGTCTGTGTCGTCGCAGCTCGGAGTGCGGCGCGCTGAGCGTCCTTAAAGGGGTCCTTAAAGCTGTACTACCAGACCTTATTCTCTGTGAAGCCCGTAAAATTTTCACCGAAAGCCAGATAAATTTTTCGAATAGTTTCCAGGTGCCAGTCTCTAACAGCTTCTGAAAAAATTCTGATGGAAAAAAATCCCAAATCATTCTGCCATTTCCAGACAATGAAAATCCGACAACGGGGCGGGACCACTCCTTCCCAAGGCGTGCTCACAGGCGAATGACGTCACCGACAGGCATGGAAAAACTCACGCATGCGCACAAGGGTTCAAGCTTGTCTGACGTGAAAACATATGAATCAAATCCATATAGTTTAAAAAAAATAATAAAAAGGTACAATACTTTATGGACAGACCTCGTAAGAGTCCACTCTCTCAATGTCCCTTCCCTGGATGTTCACTGGGGGGAGTGTAGTGGGGCGGTGTCTGAAGTCCACCACCATCTCCTTGGTCTTCCCCGCGTTGATGAGGAGGTGGTTCCTCTGACACCAGTCCACAAAGTCCTGTGTCCTCTGTACACCGTGTCATCATCATCCATAATAAGTCCAATGAGGGCGGAGTCATCATCAGAGAACTTCTGCAGGACACAGCTGTCCGTGTTGTGTCTGAAGTCTGCAGTGTAAAGAGGGAAGAGGAAGGGCGCGAGGACCGTCCCATGGGGGGCCCCCACACTGCAGGTCAGGAGGTCAGACACGCAGTTCTTGGTCCTCACAAATTGGGGCCGGTTTGTGAGGTAGTCCAGGACCCACTCAGCCAGATCCTCGTCCACTCCTGCAATCACCAGCTTGTCCCTTAGGAGCTGCGGCTGGATGGTGTTGAAAGCGCTGGAGAAGTCAAAGAAAAGAATCCTCACAGCACTGCTGGGCCTCTCCAGGTGGGACAGTGAGCAGGGAGATGATGGCGTCCTCCACTCCGATGCCAGGACGGTAAGCAAACTGCTGTGGGTCCATAGCAGAACTCACCGTGGAGCGGAGGTGACACCGGATGAGGTGCTCTAGGGTCTTCATCAGGTGGGATGTAAGTGCCACTGGCCTGAAGCTGTTGAGGTCCTTTGTGTGTGGTGTTTTGGGCACTGGGACCACACATGATGTTTTCCAGAGGTGTGGCACCGTCCTCAGCTTCAGGTTCAGGTTGAAGACCCGCTCCATGACCCCACACAGCTCATCTGCGCAGGATTTGAGGAGCCTCGGGCTGATCTTGTCTGGGCCTGCTGCCTTTTTGCTCTTTAAGCCCCTTTCACACCGGGGCTGCTCCCGGTTGCTCCCTGTGGCGTCATGACGACGCAGGAATTTCTGCGTCAGGTGCGCACAGCAGGGGTCAGAGAGGAGGTGAGAACGCAGCCTGCAGGTTCTCTGCACAGAGAAGTCAGAGTGCACAGTTTGGCTGCAGACAGACTGTGCACTCTGACTTCTCTTCTGCTTGTTGTGCTGAGCTGCAGGGCTGTGCTCTGAGTTCTGTTATAGTTTATCTTTCCTCCCTTGACCGCAAGAGGCGCGCACGGACCGTCCTTTAGCAAATGTGGAGATTGTTGGAGTTCTACTTGATGTTGACATGTCCTGGACTTATGTCCTTTTTTAACTGTGATGAGTGAGGAGAGAAAAGAACTAACTGCCTGCAGATAATTTTTTTTTCTTTTCTTTCCTCCTTTGACCGCGAGATGTGTGCGCATGCACGCGCGAGCGAACCGTCAAGCAAATGTGGAGATGTCTGGAGTTCTACTTGATGTTGACATGTCCTGTCTCAGGACTTATGTCCTTTTTTTTTTAACTGATGTGAGAGTTTGAGCAGAGAACAAGGAACTAATGCCTGAAGCTGACTTTTTTTTTTCTTTTAATTGTTCACATGTGCACGTGAACGAACGAATGTCCATGAGTTGGACTCGAGACGTCCGGACTTTTTACTGGGTATTTCTGGCAATCAGTCTGCATTTTTTTTCAACGTGTAGTTTTTACTGCATTGAGTACACGGTATAAAAACAATCCTGTGTGATTTATACAGCGGGAACAATGGAACACAGCAGGAATCATAAATTGGCTTTGAGTCACGCCGGGTAACGCCTCTTTACCCCGAGTAACGCCTCTTTGCCCTGGCTTGTGCTGGAACCACTTCCTTTCTGCGTCGAGCACAGGACGCCAAAAAAATTAAACAGGTTTAATTTTTCGGCACCCGACTTGCTTCCTCCTTTGCGCCCTCGCGCTGTTGTGATGCCGAGCTGCATCCTCTCGGCACTGAGTTGCTTCCACGCGGCGTCGTCATAATGACACACGGCGCAACCGGGAGCAACCGGGAGCAGTCCCGGTGTGAAAGGGGCTTTAGGCTCTTTAGCTGACTCCTGACCTGATCTGCCGTGAAGAGTAGAGAGCAGGTGGGGGGGAAGATAGTGGTGGAGGAGGGGGAGGAGGTCTGTTTGGTGCTGGGATGTGTATTGGGAATGAAGCAGTCTGTGGTGGCGGTGTGAGCGGAGGTGTAAGGAGGGGGAGGGGGGATACTGGACAGAGGCACCGAAGACAGAGCAGGGGGAGGAGGAGGAGGGGTTGTGTCAAACCTCAGGAAGTACTTGTTGAGGTTGTTTGCCCATTGATGGTCCCCTTCTGCATGTTTGGGAGGGGGTTTGAACCCAGAGATTGTTTTCAAGCTGCTCCACACCCCCCAGATGTTCTGGTGTTGGAGCTGCTCCTCCAACTTCCTCTTGTAGGCAGTCTGAGCCTTGCGAATTTCCCTCCTCAGTTCTCTCTGTATATTCTTCAGGGCCTCTCGGTTCCCTGACTTAAAGGCTCTCTTCTTCTCCTTCAGCAGAGTCTTTATGTCAGGGTTAATCCAGGGTTTGTTGTTCAAGAAACACCGTACTGTCCGGGTAGGTACGGTGTTTTCAAAGCAGAAGTTGATGTAGTCTGTGATGCATTCTATCATGGCGTTTATGTCCTCCTTGTGAGGGTCACAGAGTTCGGACCACACAGTTGTGCTGAAACAGTCTCTAAGTGCCGCCTCACTTTCTGCAGACCACTTCTGTACAATCCGAGACTCAGCAGGCTGCCTTCGCACAAGGGGGACATATACTGGTGCCAACTGGATGAGATTGTGGTCTGATCTGCCCAGTGGGGGAAGAGGGGAAGAGGTGTATGCCTCCTTCACACTGGCAAAAAATAAGTCCAGTGTTTTATTGTCTCTGGTGGGACAGGTCACATACTGAGTGTGTGTGGGGAGGACAGAGGCAGGGTTGGAGTGGTTGAAGTCCCCAGTGGTGAGGAACAGGGCCTGTGGGTGTCTTGACTGCAGATCACTGATGCAATTTAGCAGATGCTCACAAGCGATTTCAGGGTTAGCAGATGGGGCTACATACACAGCTATCACCATAACTTGTGAGAACTCCCGAGACAGATGATATGGCCTAATGCTAACAGCAAGAAGTTTGATGTGTTTGTTGCACATCTGCATCTTAACAGTACAGTGTTCTGCTTTAGACCATTTTTCACTCACATAAACTGAAAGTCTTCCTCCTCTCCGCTTCCCACTCTCCTCCGTCCTGTCCAAGCGTAGCAGATGAAAGTTGTCGATGGCTACAGCAGAGTCTGGGATGGTCGGGGTGAGCCAGGTCTCCGTGAAGATCATCAGTGCACTGTCTCTGTATTCCCGCTGGTACTGTGTGAGCACAGTCAGCTCGTCACACTTTCCGGCAATGGATTTTACGTTACCGGTGATCACAGAGGGAAGTGCAGGACGAGGGTGATGTGTCTTCTCTTGGATCCTGCATCCGGCCCGACATCCATGACGAAAACTGCATAATATGTCCGCGGGGATGTTGTTTACTTCTTTGTCCCACGGGAAAAGCCGAGCGGCTCCTCTAAGGGCAATCAGCTGTTCCTTTGTGTAGACAATAGGTGCGCAGCACGTGGGGGGTGTCCTGACACACATCGTGGCAAAAACAGGTAAAAAAAAAATCCACAAATTTGTAGAAAAATACTGTGTCAGTGTAGCCCTAGCCTTACAGTAAGTGTAACAATAAAATAAAATAAAATAAATAAAGTTAAAAAGTTGTAAAAAAGTGCTCAAATACGGAGCTGCGAAGTGACCCAGCTGCAACCACCTGGAAGTGCCGGAAGAAAGACAACAGACAAAAGATTCAGACAAAGACAAAAGACCAAGCATTCATGATATGCACACTCTTAAGGCTATGAAATTGGGCTATTAGTAAAAAAAAAGTAGAAAAGGGGGTGTTCACAATAATAGTAGCAGCCGCTGTTGACGCTACAAACTCAAAACTATTATGTTCAAACTGCTTTTTTAGCAATCCTGTGAATCACTAAACTAGTATGTAGTTGTATAACAGTTTTGTTGGTTTCGAATCAAGATTTTGCTGGTTTACGAGTGTGCTTGGGGTCATTGACTTGTTGAAACACCCATTTCAAGGGCATGTCCTCTTCAGCATAAGGCAACATGACCTCTTCAAGTATTTTGACAATATCCAAACTGATCCATGATACCTGGTATGTGATATATAGGCCCAACACCATAGTAGGAGAAACATGCCCATATCATGATGCTTGCACCACCATGCTTCACTGTCTTCACTGTGAACTGTGGCTTGAATTCAGAGTTTAGGGGTCGTCTCACAAACTGTCTGTGGCCCTTGGACCCAAAAAGAACAGTTTTACTCTCATCAGTCCACAGAATATTGCTCCATTTCTCTTTAGGCCAGTTGAGGTGTTCTTTGGCAAATTGTAACCTCTTCTACACGTCTTTTATTTAACAGAGGGACTTTGCGGGGGATTCTTGCAAATAAATTAGCTTCACAGAAGCGTCTTCTAACTGTCACAGCACTTACAGGTAACTCCAGACTGTCTTTGATCATCCTGGAGCTGATCAATGGGTGAGCCTTTGCCATTCTGGTTATTCTTCTATGCATTTTGATGGTTGTTTTCCGTTTTCTTCCACGCGTCTCTGTTTTTTTTGTCCATTTTAAAGCATTGGAGATCATTGTAGATGAACAGCCTATAATTTTTTGCACCTGCGTATAAGTTTTCCCCTCTCCAATCAACTTTTTAATCAAACTATGCTGTTCTTCTGAACAATGTCTTGTATGTCCCATTTTCCTCAGGTTTTCAAAGAGAAAAGTATGTTCAACAGGTGCTGGCTTCATTCTTAAATAGGGGACACCTGATTCACACCTGTTTGTTCCACAAAATTGACAAACTCACTGACTGAATGCCACACTACTATTATTGTGAACACCCCCTTTTCTACTTTTTTTTTTACTAATAGCCCAATTTCATAGCCTTAAGAGTGTGCATATCATGAATGCTTGGTCTTGTTGGATTTGTGAGAATCTACTGAATATACGGGTACCTTGTTTCCCATGTAACAATAAGAAATATACTCAAAAACTGGATTCATCTTTTTAGTCACATAGCACTACTATTATTCTGAACACTACTGTAGCTACTAATGTTGATAACGGAGGCACAGATTAATTCCAAATCAGAATCAGAATCACCTTTACTGTCATTGCACAGCAATCAACTCAACGAAATTTGCTTGTGCACCCTCAAAAACAATGACCACCCTCAAACACACTCACCCATACACATACTTCAATAAATATTGAAAAAAAAACCATCAGGAGATTGGGGGGGGTGGGGGCAAGCTCGGAGACAAACATAACTCGTATTGCACTAATCCCACATTGTCATTATCCCATATTACACTTATCCCATGCTGCACATGTCCCATATTGCACGTATCCCTCTAAAACATCAATTAACAGTAAAATACCCAACTTAATAAAACCCCTTAAATAGCATAAAAACAGTAATAAATATACCTAAAATTAAAAAATAATTAAAACAATTATTGCACATGTCCATCCTTATTTTAATTAGAATAATGCAATTGTTTCAACTGAAGCTTGGACGTGTCTGTTCAGTTCTGTAACAGCTCGAGGAAAAAAGCTGTTTTTCAGCCTTGTGGTGTGGGCTTTAAAGGCCCGATAACGCCTGCCAGATGGAAGCAAAGAAAAAAGGTGATGTGAGAGGTGTGTTCCATCCTGCAGAATACTGTTTGCTCGGCGGAGGCAGCGAGTCGTAAAAACATCATCCAATGAGGGCAGAGGGAGACCAATGATCTTTTCTGCCGTTCTTATGACTCGTCTGATGGATTTCTTATTGTTTTCAAAGTTGACATAAGTGTGATGTCGCCTTATGGTGACTTGTTTTTAAGTGAAAACTGTTCATTTTGATGCAGTCACAGTAAAAGCAGCAGCCCTGAGAAGGTTGAGTGCACCTGCAGCCATGAGCCATAAACACAGCCTGTAAATAATCTCTGCTCGGCTCAGCTTTGTGCACAATTTTATTGATTTCATTTTTATTGATTTTATTGATAAAAACACTCATAATTATGAGTGAATGAATGTTGTTTCCATGACTTATAACGTGTGAGAATCATGAGAGAACTTTGTGAAGGGTTGAAAACATATAAAAGTACATTGTGAATGATTGGAGAAAGAAATAAGGATATGACATTCCTCGTGGAAGACATGCAGGAGCTGCTCTGGGAGCATGCCAGATGCTCAGCGGTGAACAGCCGCTTCTGGAAGTAGCCGAGAGAGTCCAGCAGCCTCTCTGCTGTACAATCTGAACTTATGCTTTTAATTTCTTTTGTATTGAGGAGCACAATGTGAATAAGTTCAATAATTTATTGTTTTATCTTTGGGAATTTGCAGATGGAGAGGTGGCTGTTCCAGCGTGGTGCAGAGAGGAGCACATACTAGTGTAGCGAATATGGTCACAGAAAAATCTTTACAGAATCTAAAGTTGGCTTAGGGCCCCTTCACACATAGGATGAATAAGTACGAATCGGGGGAATCACAGTGAAACAGTCCGAATGAGCGAACCACGAAAACATTGAACCAATGTCGGGAGGGACACACAGTCGGGCCAGCGTGAATGATCCTACTGTGATGGTTTCATGCACGCTTGTGCGCGTGCACGAATACAGTGCAAGCAGCTGGAATGTGTTGCACCACATCGCGCTGCTGCTGTGGAGAAAAAAAATGAAAATCACACAGCATATAAAACACCGCAATTCCCAATATTTAATACCTCTTATTGAGCGGACAAGTATGATCCTTCTGTGCCTCTGTATATGACCCATGGTCATAGACATACAGTCATGAAATGACATGAATGCGCTCATTGTTATATTCTTCCATCATGGTATAGAAATAATACATACACAATTACATGCCAAAATAACTAAATAAAATGATAACAGAAACAGAGAGTGACACTTTGGTATTTGCGGTGAAGGGACAGGGGGCACGGCTGCCGAAAGCAGCAGCTGTTGAGATCTCTGGTCCTGGATGTCACAGCTGTAGAACATGTGCCATTTTGAAGGACATGACCTTACAACTGTCCACCGTGACACATGTCTGTGTGCTTGCTGCCCTCATATGAAAATACATAAAAACATATATCGCTTTTGCGACAGGCTGGAGCGAGCACACGGTGCGCACCATTTTATTTAGTTATTTGTTATGTAATTGTGTATGTCCAACCCCAATTCCAATGAAGTTGGGACGTTGTGTGAAATGTAAATAAAAACAGAATACAATGATTTGCAAATCCTCTTCAACCTATATTCAATCGAATACACCACAAAGACAAGATTTGCTCATATTGAAATGGATGCTTGCAATACGTTTCAAAAAAGCTGGGACAGTGGTATGTTTACTACTGTGTTACATCACCTGTCCTGGCTGTGGTCTCTGTGTTGTTAATTTGACACATCGTGTGCACTGAGCTGTCATTTGCAGCTGTCAGTGAGTCTCAGCTGAGAGGCACCTCACTGTGCTGTGTGTGCTCAGACGTGGCTGGCCGATCCCCATCTGTACATACATATCAGCATGTCATGCAAGTGTGCTCCCCCACACGCCACATGTGTTACAGTGGTAGGTAGAGTAGGGGGCGCGAAGAACACACACATGCCACATGTGTTGGTGGGGGGAGCGGGGGGGTGACAAAAAAGACACGCACGCCACATATGTTGCGGGGAGCACAACACACGTGCGATATACACACACATGCCACATATGTTGAGGGGGGAGCCAATACTCTGGCACGCCACATGTGTGTTGAGTTAGTAGAAGCACTTAGACAAATTTCATCACAGCCAGCTCAAAAGTGGTGGCCTGCTCACTATTTTCGTGCTGACTGCATGAATGGCCCCACATTTCCTAAGTGCTCCATATGTTGTATTGGATGTTCATTTGTGGTACCTGGAATTTGGCCGACACCTGCTGAGAGAGGGATCGAATGGGATCTCACAGGGCACTCTCTGTCTTTTGGTCGCTGGTGTTTGTGAATGGTTGTGGCAACAGGTATATGAGGCATTAGAGGCAGCTCACATTTTTCATTAATGGCATGCAATTCCTCCTTCGTGTGCTACTCAGCTTCAATTGTGCTATGTGTGAAGGGGCCCTTAACAAAGAATTGACTCTCCAGAGATTTCTAAGGCCGGAATGTCTTAAGATGAATGACTGTGTTATCACTTGCTGGTACCAAGCACCAAAAGTTCTAACCTTCCTTCCCACAAAGTGACCAGTCTTCCAAAAATTTCCTGGTTGTATTTATGCTGCCTCGGGAGAATGTCAACAAACAGTCCCAATGGATCAAAAATGATTGGTCCACACTGCTGAAGTCAACACCAGTTCAAACAGAATTTATTAGTTTAACCTGTCCAATTCAGAGAACATCCAGACAACAACAGCACACTCTCTACAAATAACATCACAATAAACATAGAGCTTCAACCAGCCAGGTTGCCAAAAAGACAGAGGTCATATAAACGCTCAACATAGGGATGGAACCACAGTGCTACCTTGAAGAAGAACACAGACCCTTCAATATGTGAATATACTTTCTTTTAACAAAAGAGAGAAAATGTGATTTCTTTTCCTGTTGTTATAGTTAACCACAGACAAAATACGTATTCCAATTTAATCTTTTACATGTTTCTTTCATGTGATGGTATGACAAATCCTTTTACAAATCTTGGTGCTTGTTTAAATGTTATTTGTTGAATTGTTTATGAATTATGGTGAAAATAGTCTTTTGTCATTCATTGTAACTGTTGTATTTTTCAAATACCTTTTTGTGGGAGAAATCTGAGGCCAAGTGGGTGGATCTTATGACCATGAGACAGAGAAACACACGCTCTTCTGATCTCTTCAGGTTTATGTGTGCTAACTTGAGCTAGTGCCTTTACGTTGATCCATGTGACTAATAAGTACAATGCTGTAGTGCACTGTTGTTCATGTAATCTGTCTGCTGTGTGCAATAATTAGCCTACTTCACGTGGAGTTAGGGCCTATTTCAGTTTTACTATGTCAATTAGTTAACCACACTGATTGTTATAACTCTGTTTTCCTGATTAGACAGGCACATAGCAGATATTATGTTTAGAGTTTATGTACGCTGCTGTTGTAACAGTGAAAGAAGGCATAGTGGTTTATTTCTGTTTATTGCTTTAGTTATTTGCTTATTGTTTATTCACTATTATACTAATTGTATTATTGATGTCTGTCTTTCTGTTTAGACCACACACGCACACAAATACCATACAAACGTGTATACCTACTGCATATTGATGACCTGCTGTTTGGAATAAGGTTTATAAGGGTCTGGCTGGAATCTATCTGTATTGTTCTCATCTTAAAACAAACCACTATTCCATACTTTATAGTTTCTTTTGTGTTAATCCTGCTTTTTTATGTTAGCCATAGCACTGGAACCTAACTTTTGCCAATAACTTTAAGGCCTGAGTCAAGTTCTCTGCATATTGAAGATAACCTTCTAGCTGTGTTTTTCAAATTAAGAGTGAATTTGCAAGTCTCCAAATTCTTCATTTTCTGCTCAATGCCAAAAGTGTTTTTGTTAACTTAAATTGTTTTCTCCACAGCATTCTTTGCAAAGCCTTGAATGTTTTTTTTTTTCTAAATTTGTACAAAGACTTTAAATTGATCTTCCACCCGTTTTGAAAGCCACCAGAGCATTTTTCACAACAAACCCCTAAACCTTCATCCTGCATCGGTCGGTGAACCAAACTGCTACGAAACGGTTGAATCAACACTTTCGGTCCTGCTGGAAAACCATTTGGGAAGACCCAGTGGGTTTTACTACAACTCAGGTCAATGAAATGAGGCCAGCAAAAGGTCAGTCAGGAAACCAGACAGTACTGGACCAAACCTCTTCACTCCACCTGATCCAAAGAATCCAGATAAGTGAACCTTCAAGGGTTCCAATGTTTTTTTCTGTCAGTGATGCAAAGTGGCTTTCTTTGTTTAATTTTCTTAATAATAATAACAACGATAATTTGTGAACCCAAAATTTACTGCTAAATTCCAACCAGGTTTATCCTTATTAATTTCTATATTTAGTGCCCCATTCTTCTCTTTTTCCTTCCTTTTCATGTCTCATCATTAACAGCTTATCAATAAAACTCACTCACCCTTCTTCAACCACTCAGCAATAAAACTATGACTCATTATTCATATGCTCAA
Organism: Thalassophryne amazonica; assembly: GCF_902500255.1. NCBI lineage: Eukaryota > Metazoa > Chordata > Actinopteri > Batrachoidiformes > Batrachoididae > Thalassophryne > Thalassophryne amazonica. The sequence continues at coordinate 68,649,915 of NC_047116.1, forward strand.
AATCTCAGTCACCTGTGTTTGTTTATACCTGTACATAAGTAAATAAATCTGTAAATATTATGTCGGTTGTGTTGTCTTTTGTCCACTTGAAGACAGCACATTTAATCAATTGTATGTGGCACTTATGACTTTCAGATCAAAGACTGGTTAATATTGAACTTAATATTATGTTTCCTGCTTCTAAGCAGGTGGTGCCCATTTTGAGGTGTTCAATTAAATTAAGATTTAATTAAATATTTGGTAACACTTTATATTAACTGCATGCTGTAAAGCATTATTAAAGCATTTATAAAGTGTAAGTAAATGCTTAAATAACTACTTGTAAAACATTTACAAAGCATTGGTAAGAACATAAATAGATGGCTTAATAATTATTAATAACAAAATATGTAATGTCTTTATAAAACATTTATAAATGATTTTTTAATTCTCTATAAACCATTCAAGAGAAGTTGATTATTGATAGTTCATCATTTACAAACATAAAATCAGACACTATTCATTAGTGATAAAAATACTAATCATATTTTTTATTGTCTGTACATTTTTTTCCTCACAAATTATTAAACATTCTTTTTTATTAGCTACTCATTGGTAAGAACATAAATTGATGGCTAAATAATTATTAATAACAAAATATGTAATTCTTCATAAAACATTTATAAATGATTTTTTAAATTCTCTATAAACCATTTAAGAATCCCACAATAACGACTTCTCTCTGCACCTATTATTTGTTCATCACATTCCTCTTCTGTTCTTATAGCTGCTACCTGCTCTCTGCTCTATTCTTTCCTCTTCCTTTTTAGCTGTCTCAAAGACTGTACCGCCGGTTAAGGAAGTCCTCATATTGAGCTTTTTCCCAGTGCCATCTTTTTCATTTTTATTATTAATATTATTATTTTATTTATTTATTATTATTTATTAGTCCTTAATTGTATTTTATGTCTTAATTTTAATTTTTAGGACCCATTTGTTCATTTATTTTATGTTTTATTAATAAAATTTCTTAATTTTAAGCACCCAGTTGTTTCTAGGAATATAAACCTATGTTTTTTTCAAACCAAATAAGATGTTATTTGACTTACCTCGCCAACAAATGGCTGTAACACCAAGTGCAAATGATATTATATCGCCGACAGATGCCAGCAGTTCACACAATTTTTCAATAAATTAAAATGGCTTCCTGATTCTGTTCTCATTGACGACGAACATGCGAGGAGAAAGATTAAAATGAAAAAGTGAACTGTTTTTTGAACCGTATGGACTAATGTTGTTTAATTAGTGGTGTTCTCACGCACACTTCCAGCAGACACTTCACTGAAAATGATGGTTAATTGGCTATGCGCGTGTTCGTGAAAGCTAAGCTAAAGCTGTATTTGCTAACTGCTGTCGTACCAAATCTATCTGCTTAATGTATTTTAAGGTTGAAAATCATCAAGTGGACACTTTGTTTACGTCCGAGAGACTATCCGCTTGATCAATGTGAATTTATATCGTCAAATGTAAAACCTCGTTAGTTTTTTTAATACCAGTTAGCCGATTAGCTGCTATCATTTAGCGGCTAATGGTGACCCATTCTGAACCCATGTTTAGCTATCGGTTAGCAACTAATGGCAGCGCAATTACTTGCAAATCAACACCACCTTCTAACAGAACATCACTTTAACATTTCAAAAGGAATGAACCCGCACTCCTTAGCCAATACCGCCGTACCAATTCCTCAAAACAAAATATGCGTTAAGTATTTATGAATGGACATATAAAAGTGAATTGGTCAACTGTTACCATTACCCTGCGTAACACATATAAATAGCATCTACAAATGAGTTATAATGCAAATTTAAGCATCACTTTAGTTAAGCTCACACCAAATACTTTACTAACAGCTTGTAAAGGCTTTATAATTGTATTTTAAAGTTTACTAACGTGTTGATAAGCATTTATAAATGGATATATAAAAGTGAATTGGTCAACTGTTTAAGATTGTGATTAAAATATATTAAGCATATACCAATGAGTTATAAAACAAATTTAACCATCACTTTAGTTAAGCTCACACCAAATATTTTACTAACAGCTTGTAAATCAAATCAATTCAAATCAGTTTTATTTATATAGCGCCAAATCACAACAAACAGTTGCCCCAAGGCACTTGTAAAGGCTTTATAATATTATTTTTAAGTTTACTAACATGTTGATAAGCATTATAAATGGACATATAAATGTGAATTGGTCAACTGTTTGAGATTGTGATTACAATATATATTAAGCATATACAAATAAGTTATAAAACAAATTTAGCCATCACATTAGTTAAGCTCACACCAAATACTTTACTAACAGCTTGTAAAGCCTTTATAATAGTATTTAAGTTTACTAACACGTTGCTAAGCATTTATAAATGGGCATATAAAAGTGAATTGGTCAACTGAGATTGTGATTGTGTGTGAGTCATAAAAAAGAGTTATAAAACAAATTTAATCACCACAGGGATATTACAAATGCTTAACTAATGCTCAGTTAAGCCTTATTCGTACATTGAAAATAGAATTCATACACAGATAAAGTCTTTAAACTGCATACTTACAGTGATGGGAAAGAGATGAGCTTTGTACATTATTAACAAATAATACATAAAGTATTGAGGAATAAGCACAAGTAGTTAATGCAATCTTTACAAGTGTTATAACTGATACATACAAACTGATACATTGAGTATCAACTAATGATTTGTAAAGTATTTTTATCACTAATGAATAGTGTCTGATTTTATGTTTGTATATGATGAACTATTAATGATCAACTTTTCTTAAATGGTTAATAGAGAATTTAAAAAATCATTCATAAATGTTTTCTAAAGCCATTACATATTTTGTTATTAATAATTATTAAACCATCTATTTATGTTCTTAGCAAAGAGTAGTTAATAAAAAGAATGCTTTGTAAATGTTTTACAAGTAGTTATTTAAGCACTTACTTACACTTTATAAATGCTTTACAGCGTGCAGTTAATATAAAGTGTTACCAAATATTCTTTTAACTTGTATCTGCTATACTGGTCAATGCCAAGAAGCGAGAAGGACATCTATATCTATATAGGTACTCCTCCTTCTGTGCCAGAGGAGACATGAGTGGATCTGCTGGGACAACACTGTTGATACGGAGCCAGGGTGTCACTCGGCTGGACGATCTGCCATCAGTCAGTGTGTTGTCACTACACAAAACATTTATTATTATTATTACTATTATTTATTTGTTATTTCTTTTGTTTAATTTTATTATTATTTACAGTGCTTTTTTCCCCATGCCTACAGTCTAGGGTATTTCCACAGCCTCTTTTCACATAATAACAGCATATTATAGCAGTATAACATCAGAACACAGGCATCCTGAGTGCTTTGAACTGAGAATTTGTTGCTCATTTGCATGTTTTGTCACATGTTTTTGCATCTCAAGCTACTCTCCAATAGTAGGAGACCAGTGAGATATTACCTTAACGCACATAGTGCGCAGACCACATTCTCAAAAAGTCTGCCTGTGACCTTGAAAAGTAGGTCAAAAAAACTGAGGACAAAATGTGTCCCCTGGATTATTTATCACTTACTCATTTCTTTTCAGAGACTTTTCAGTGTGTCAAGAATTCATGGTTATGTTTCATAATTCAACCATCTCCTCTGCCTGTTGTATTTTTTAAAATTTATATAAAAACTTAATATCTCTTTCTGAAATAAGGTCTAAGATCTCACGTCCTCCTGGGCTCAGTTCTGGTCAGTTCAGCTATTCATCAAACCTTTGAACAGAGAGCAGGCATGTTCAAATTTTGATTACTTTTTATTTGCGACCAATTTATTTGATTCAGCTTGGCTATAGAGAGATCTTTTATATACTGGTTCATAGAATGAATACTACTATTAGAATTGCTTCATAGCCTTTGTACATTCCTGCGTGAGTACGTGAAAAAACAATTATTTATATCACCCATTAAGTAAAGTTACCAGTCAGACCTGCTTACTCCAATCAAGCACCCCGGATGCGGGGGGGTGATATGCCAGCAGTTATAGGGCATGGGGCAGGGTACACCCTTGACATGACACCAGTCTTTTGCAGGGTGGGGCAGTATCCAACAAAAGCAGTTTTCATGACATGCCTGAACATCTTGTTATAGCAAGAAAAACAGAGCTGTGTTGAATCAATGGCACTTGTGTTTCATTTCAATATTCCATTCAGCTAATCAGAATGCACAACATCAGGGTTGTGACTTTGACACACAGCAAAAGAACACAGTTTTTTTTTTTTTTTTACTAATTGTACCTGTGCATTTTCTACCAACAATAATAAAAAAACATGAAATAAAATTAAAAAAGGATCTGATGACTGTGAGTAGAGCAAACATTTGACATCATTCATATTCGACTCCAGGGTGTCAGTCTCAGTAATGGCCGACAAAGTAACGGACTGTGAGATGGTCACTGATTCCCCAAGTAGGCCTATTGTAGTGTACTGAATGCAGGTGTGTAAAATTAATGATCGGCTTTTCACTGTACCATGCAGCTCAGTCAAAAACATGAACCAAACACCACAAATAGATGTCTGACAACCCAAAGAATGTTTATCGTGCTCGCCCATCTTGTTGGCTGCACACATCCTATGAATTTAGTATCACAACACAAACAATCCATTGATCACTTGCTTTGCCAAAATGTAACCTGACTCACCTTTGCAAAATCCACTGTGCACAACCATGCTGCACATGCACACCTTTCCCACAGTCACATATTCAATACGGAACAGATTTCACATCACTAATTGCATTTCCACTCATGTTAGTGCCATTTTATTGTTGTCATTTTGACTGGTGTTAGTTTGTGTTGGCGGGAGTTATGGAAAATAACAAAATTTTGGCGGGCGGTTGACAGCACTGCCTATAGAGGGTGCTGCAAGATAATAATATTAATAATTAATTTATAATGCACTTTACATTTACAATAAATCTCAAACTGCTACAGTAATTAAAAGGAAAGATTGATAAAAACAAAAACAAAAATAGTTATAATAGTTACTAATATAAAAACAAAAACTTTCTACACATAAGCATCAATGCCAAAAACCAACATTGAATGCCCATGACCTTCGATCCCTCAGGTGGCACTATATTAAAAAGCAACATCATTGTGTAAAGGATCTTACCGCGTGGGCTCAGGAACACTTCAGAAAACCATTGCCAGTTAACACAGTTTGTCGCTACATCTACAAGTGCAAGTCAAAACTCTACCATGCAAAGCGAAAGCCACACATCAACAACATCCAGAAACACTACTGCCTTCTCTGGTCCCAAGCTCATTTGAAATGGACAGATGCAAAGTAGAAAAGTGTGCTGTTGTCTGATGAGTCCAATGCTTTAAATTGTTTTTGGAAATCATGGATGTCATGTCCTCTGGACAAAAGAGGAAAAAGACCATCCAGATTGTTACCAGTGCAAACTTCAAAAGATAGCATTTGTGATGGTATGGGGGTGTGTTAATGCCCATTGCATGGGCAACTTACACATCTGTGATGGCACCAACAATTCTGAAAGGTACATCGAGGTTTTGGAGCAACACATGCTGCCATCCAAGCAACGTCTTTTTTCAGGGATGTCCCTGCTTATTTCAACAAGACAATGCCAAGCCACATTCTGCACGTGTTACAACAGCATGGCTTCATAGTAAAAGAATGTGGGTACTAGACTGGCCTGCCTACAGTCCAGACCTGTCACCCACTGAAAATGTGTGGCACATTATGAAGCACAAAATACGACAATGGAGACCCCGAACTGTTGAACAACTGAAGTTGTACATCAAACAAGAATGGGAAAGAATTCCACCTACAAAACTTCAACAATTAGTGTCCTCAGTTCCCAAATGCTTATTGAGTGTTGTTAAAAGGAAAGGTGATGTGCCACAGTGGTAAACATACCACTGTCCCAGCTTTTTTGAAACATGTTGCAGACATCTATTTCAAAATGAGCAAATATTTGCACACACACAAAAAAAGTTTATCAGTTTGAACATTAAATATATTGTCTTTGTGGTGTATTCAATTGAATATAGGTTGAAGAGGATTTGCAAATCATTGTATTCTGTTTTTATTTACATTTTGCACAACGTCCCAGCTTCATTGGAATTGGGGTTTTAGCTATGTTACGAAGGTACATATATGGGATTCAAAAGTGATTTGTGGATCAAAAATGACACCAAGGTTGGTGACTGTGGTGGAAAGTGCAATATTTTGACAAGAATGCTAAGGATTTTGTGTTGTTGAATTTGATGGACAGTGCCTATTTGGACTGCTTCAGTTTTTTAGATGAAGAAAATCTTGCTGGATCCAAGCCTTAATCTCCTCCAGACAGACTGTGAGAGCGGAAAGAGGGGTAACTAGAGAAGGAAAGGAAATAGAGAGTGATTAAGATGAAGATGCAACAAATGCAGATGGGGTCTCAGATACACTGCCACCGAGATGGTACTTTTGGCTGAAGTGATACATACATTGAGGTGTTTCTATAGCACGCTCTCAATATCCCAATATAATTTATGCAAAAGACTGTATATATACTGGACAAACCCTGTGTGACATCACCTGTAGGTTTTCTATAGAGACCTGGAACAGCCAATATGAAGCCCATGTCTGGGCATCGCCATGTTGGCAGCAGTGGCAACACTGATTCTGGTGACATGACGATGAACCTATTAATGCATAAAGGGGTGGACCATGGGTGGCTCGGTGTATGACAAAAGAAGCCTGACCGCACCCCTCTCTTCGAGTCCGAACCACCTAAGCTCACAGGCTAACCTCCGTTTGTTTGTGGATGAGCTTGAGTTCACGTGGGAGGTTGAGCAATACCAACTAGAAACAGTTGGGCTCACCTCCATGCACAGCATGTGCTCTGAAACCATACTTTTGAAAAGGGGCTGGACTTTTTGTTTCCCCGGAGTTGTCCAGGGTGAGAGGCACCAGGTAGGTGTGGAGATAGTCACAAGACCTATTTTCTCTCTCCCTGAACAACGCAGCATCTCTACATCTGGAATTGGTCACCGGGTGCCGGACTGTGTCTTTGCTCCTAGTGGTTGGATTGTGTCTAACTGTAATTAGGATGGGTAAAATGCAGAGGACAAATTTCAATGTATGTATATACAATGACAAAGAATTCCCTTCAAGATCTTCAAGATCTAGTCCCTGGCTGAGTGCTGTTAATTTGGAGTTTTTTTCCAGTGAACAAGAGGGCTGCTTCAATGTGATTTTGTGTCACAGAGGGAATCGGTCGGCTGTTTGTGCATATGCATCAATCAATGGTTCAGAGTACCCAGGCTCCTGGAGATTCTTAGTGGGATCCTGGAAAAGGTTCCTGCTGGGGACTCCTTAGTTCTACTGGCAGACTTTAATGCTCATGTGGATAACGATGGAGAAACTTGGAGGGGAGTGACTGGGAGGAATGTTCCCAATCTGAATCTGAGTGGTGTATGGGTGTTGGACTTATGTGCTGGTGGTGGATTGCCCACAACAAACACCTTGCTCGAGCACAAGGGTGTTCATAAGTACACTTAGTACCAGAACACCCTTGGTCAAAGGTCAAAGATAGATTTTTGTTTTTATTGTGTGACCATGTCTTGGACAGAGAGGGGTGAAGCTGTCAACTGATCACAGAAGTGACCTGGAAGGCCTAAATGTGTAGTCAGAGTTTTGTAGGAATGTTTGGTGGAAGAGCCTGTCTAGATGGCCTTCAACTCACACCTCCAAAGAAACTTGTCCCACATCCCAAGGAAGAATGGGGACATGGAAGTGGAGTGGTCCATGTTTAAGGCCTCCATTGGTGAAGGGGCTGCTTTGAGTTGGGACCAGATGCTTGTCGACAGTTGGAATGGTGACCTGAAGTAAGGGAAGCTGTCAGGTTGAAGAAGAAGGCCTTTCATGTCTTTTGGCACACAGGTCTCCAGAGTCAGTGGACAGGAACCGACAGACCATTGCAACCTCGGTTATGGCTGTGGCAAAAACTTGGGTGTGGGAGAGGCTTTAAAAGGCCATGGAGAATGACTTTCAGTCAGCAACAAAGCAAACTGAGGTGACTCAGGGAAGGGAGGCAGCGCTTTGCCCAGGCTATTTTCAGCAAGGGAGCAGAGCTGCAAAACTGTACTGAGGATATCGTCAGGTTGTGGAAAGAACACTTTGAAGATCTCCTCAACCCTACTGACAAGTCCTCCAGTGAGGAGGCAGGGATGGGAGACGCAGGCAGATCTGGTGCCATCACCCTTGTGGAAGTCATGGAGGAAGTTGGGGTGATGTCGAGCTCAAATATCTGAGACATAAAAAGTCCACATCTTCTTTGGCACTCACAATGCTACTGTGTGTGCACAAGAAACAAATATTTCCCAACATTTGATGATTTCGTGTGCACATGATAAAAGTCTGTGATGTGCCAGTACGCCAAGCATGCACACAGAATTGAGACAGAAAATAACACCCTATGTGAGAAAAAGTTATTACTGGGTGTTTATGTAGATAATAAAAAAACATAAAAACGCCTTATTGAACACAGATTAGGTGTTGTGTGGGCCGCTGAAGAGGAGGTACTGCTGGCCCACCACCACCAGAGGGCGCCCTGCCTGGAGTGCGGGCTCCAGGCACCGGAGGGCGCTGCCGCCTCACAGAAGCAGCCAAGGTGACAGCTGTCACCCATCACCTGAGACAGCTGATTCCAATCAACAGGGAGGTATATCAGCAGGACGGCATCTCCACCTCATTGCCGAGATATCGCCCTATCAAAGAGGTAACAATCTCCGCCCAAACGTGCTATTAATTACAGTTGTAATTCTTGTTGATTGTTTGTAGGATAGCTGACTACTGGACAACTCTTGGATAAGTACTCACCTTCCTACATTCCTTTATTGTTGTTGACAAGAGGTGGAGGTGGAATCTCCACCCTCCGTGTTGCTGGGTGCAGCCGCACCCACACCTGACTGTTTTCTGTTCCTTGCCAGCAGTACCGGATCCGACGAGCGGAGGCAGTGGCCACCTGGGAGTTCGGGACTTGGCGGCTCCAGTATTCCCGGGGTTCGGTGGCAGAGGAAATCGGGTTGGTTCCGGTTCGACTTGGACAGACGTCTCCCATCGTCGAGCCTGCCCACACGACACCGTTGTAATTGGACTCAATTTCAATATTGTAATCGGCTGTGTTTGTTGTGCCTGTTTCACAACAGTAAAAACAGTGTTATTTGACTCCTCCATTGTCCGTTCATTTGCGCCCCCTGTTGTGGGTCCGTGTTCCAACACTTTCACAACAGGATATCTCGGCCAGCGTCATGGATCCCGAGGGGCGTCAACCGGCTGTTGAACGGCCAATGGAAGAACAGGGCACGCAGGCGTCCTCGGGAGGGGTGATCGGTGAGTTGCAGCGGATCCTTACCGCTTTCACGACTCGGTTGGATTTAATGACCGAGCAGAACGTCCTCCTGAACCGCAGGGTGGAGGCTCTTGCCGCACAAGTGGAAGCGCGCCCCCTGGGTGCCGCTGCGGCTCTCCCTCCCGTCGACCCTGTGCGTAACAGCGACGTTCCACTGGTCGTTCAACGACCCCTCCCACCTTCCCCTGAAGCTTACATAAGCCCCCCAGAGCCGTACGGAGGCTGTGTGGAGACGTGCGCAGATTTTCTTATGCAGTGTTCGCTCGTCTTCGCACAGCGTCCAGTCATGTACGCGACCGATGCTAGCAAGGTAGCTTATGTAATAAACCTGCTTCGCGGCGAGGCACACGCTTGGGCTACAGCGCTCTGGGAGCAGAATTCACGGCTCCTTCTGACATATGATGGGTTTGTGAGGGAGTTCAGAACAGTGTTCGATCACCCTAATAGAGGAGAAACCGCTTCAACTGTGCTACTGTCGATGAGACAGGGGCGTCGGAGCGCAGCTGCCTATGCAGTCGACTTCCGCATCGCGGCTGCGAGGTCCAGCTGGAATAGCGCTGCCCTCCGCGTCGCCTTTGTAAACGGACTGTCATTTGTTCTTAAGGAGCACCTGGTGGCTAAGGACGAACCGCGGGATTTTCGATCTTGTCATACGGTTAGACAACCGGTTAGAAGAACGTCGGCGGGAACGAGACGAAGGGCGTGGCCGGGCACGCGCCGTCCCTCTCCCTTCCGGTTCCGACCGCGCTCCGCCTTCCCCACGCTCCACGGCCCCTGCGCTCCGTGGGGCCACAGCTCCCCCTGCTGACGAAGCTATGGACACGAGTAGGGCAACATTTAGGGCACCAGATGCACAGAGGAGGCGGGCCCACGGAGCTTGTTTTGTTTGTGGCTCGATAGAGCACCACGTAAGAGACTGCCCCGAGCGGTTAAACACCAACGCCCGCCCCTAGAGACTGGGCTAGGGGTGGGCCGAGACATTCACGTGGGACACACCCACATTGCTACATGACTCCCAGTTACGATCCTTTATGAGGAATCAACCCTGAAGGCCCCAGCACTGGTGGACACGGGCTCTGAGGGGAATCTGTTGGACAGCAGATGGGCCAGGGAGATAGGGCTCCCTCTGGTGGTGCTTACCTCACCTGTGCAGGTTCGAGCACTAGATGGCTCCCTACTCCCTCCGATCACGCATAAGACACCACCTGTAACTCTGGTGGTGTCAGAAAATCACCGGGAGGTGATCGAGTTTCTTGTGACTCCGGCCACCTCCCGTGTGATTTTAGGATTTCCCTGGATGTTGAAGCACAATCCCCGGATTGATTGGCCGTCCGGGGTAGTGGTTCAGTGGAGCGAAACCTGCCATCAGGTGTGTCTAGGTTCCTCGGTTCCTCCCGGCTCGCAGGCTAGGGAGGAGGTCAGAGTCCCGCCCAATCTGGGGACGGTGCCGGTGGAGTACCACGACCTTGTCGACGTGTTCAGCAAGGATCTGGCTCTCACTCTTACCCCCCACCACCCGTATGATTGTGCCATTGATTTGGTTCCGGGCAGTGAGTTCCCGTCCAGTAGGCTGTACAACCTCTCACGGCCTGAGCGCGAATCAATGGAGACCTACATCCGGGACTCGTTAGCTGCCGGGTTGATCCGGAATTCCACCTCCCCGATGGGTGCAGGTTTCTTTTTTGTGGATAAAAAAGACGGCGGACTTCGTCCATGCATTGATTATAGGGGACTGAACGAAATCACGGTTCGCAATCGATACCCGTTGCCCCTGTTGGATTCAGTGTTCACACCCCTGCATGGAGCCTGAATTTTCACCAAGCTCGATCTTAGAAATGCGTATCACCTGGTTCGGATCCGGAAGGGAGACGAGTGGAAGACGGCATTCAACACCCCATTAGGTCACTTTGAGTACCTGGTCATGCCGTTCGGTCTCACAAACGCTCCCGTGACTTTCCAAGCGTTGGTTAACGATGTCTTGCGGGATTTCCTGCACCGGTTCATCTTCGTATACCTAGACGATATACTCATCTTTTCTCCGGACCCTGAGACCCATGTCAAGCATGTACGTCAGGTCCTGCAGCGGTTGTTGGAGAACCGGCTGTTTGTGAAGGGCGAGAAGTGTGAGTTCCACCGCACGTCTTTGTCCTTCCTGGGGTTCATCATCTCCTCCAACTCCGTCGCTCCTGATCCGGCCAAGGTTGCGGCGGTGAGAGACTGGCCCCAACCCACAAGCCGTAGGAAGTTGCAACAGTTCCTAGGCTTTGCTAATTTCTACAGGAGGTTCATTAAGGGCTATAGTCAGGTAGTTAGCCCCCTGACAGCCCTGACCTCACCAAAAGTTCCCTTCACCTGGTCGGATCGTTGCAATGCCGCGTTCAAGGAGTTGAAACGGCGCTTCTCGTCTGCACCCGTTCTCGTGCAGCCCGATCCTAGTCGCCAGTTAGTGGTTGAAGTGGACGCCTCGGACTCAGGGATAGGAGCTGTGCTGTCCCAGAGCGGGAGGACCGATAAGGTCCTTCACCCATGTGCCTATTTTTCCCGCAGGTTGACCCCAGCCGAACGGAACTATGATGTCGGCAATCGAGAGCTCCTTGCGGTGAAAGAGGCTCTTGAGGAGTGGAGACATCTGTTGGAGGGAACGTCCGTGCCATTCACAGTTTTCACTGACCACTGGAACCTGGAGTATATCAGGACCGCCAAGCGGCTGAATCCCAGGCAAGCCCGCTGGTCACTGTTCTTCGGCCGTTTTGACTTCCGGATCACCTACCGTCCCGGGACCAAAAATCAAAGATCGGATGCTTTGTCCCGGGTACATGAAGATGAAGTCAGAACGGAGTCGTCGGATCCCCCGGATCCCATCATCCCGGAGTCCACTATCGTGGCCGCCCTCACCTGGGACGTGGAGAAGACCGTCCGGGAGGCCCTGACACGAGACCCGGACCCCGGAACCGGACCGAAGAACAAACTCTACGTCCCACCAGAAGCTAGGGCTGCAGTCCTGGACTTCTGTCACGGTTCTAAGCTCTCCTGTCATCCTGGGGTGCGAAGAACCGTGGCAGTCGTCCGGCAGCGCTTCTGGTGGGCGTCCCTGGAGGCCGACGTCCGGGGTTACATCCAGGCCTGTACCACCTGTGCTAGGGGCAAGGCTGACCACCGCAAGACCTCAGGTTTGCTACAGCCGCTGCCCGTGCCTCATCGCCCCTGGTCTCACATCGGCCTGGATTTTGTCACGGGTCTTCCGCCGTCCCAGGGAAACACCGTCATTCTCACGATAGTGGACCGATTCTCCAAGGCGGCCCACTTCGTGGCCCTCCCGAAGCTACCAACGGCCCAGGAGACAGCGGACCTCCTAGTCCACCACGTCGTCCGTCTGCATGGGATACCATCAGACATCGTCTCCGATCGCGGCCCCCAGTTCTCCTCGCACGTTTGGAGGAGCTTCTGCCGGGAACTGGGGGCCACGGTCAGTCTCTCGTCCGGGTATCACCCCCAGACCAACGGGCAAGCAGAACGGGCCAACCAAGAGATGGAGCAGACCCTACATTGTGTGACAGCTGCGCACCCGACGGCCTGGAGTACCCACCTGGCCTGGATCGAGTACGCCCACAACAGTCAAGTATCATCAGCCACTGGCCTCTCCCCTTTTGAGGTGTGCTTGGGGTATCAGCCCCCGTTGTTTCCGGTGGTTGAGGGAGAGGTCGGTGTGCCCTCGGTCCAGGCCCACCTACGGAAGTGCCGTCGGGTGTGGCGTGCCGCCCGTTCTGCTTTGTTGAAGGCCCGGACGAGGGCGAAGAACCATGCAGACCGGCGGCGGACCCCGGCTCCCACGTATCGTCCTGGGCAGGAAGTGTGGTTGTCCACCAAGGACATTCCCCTACAAGTGGACTCCCCAAAACTACAAGAACGATACATTGGTCCGTACAAGATTCTCAAGGTCATCAGCTTCCGGCCTCACTGTGGATTCATCCAGTGTTCCACATCTCCAGGATCAAACCTCATCACACCTCACCCCTCTGCACTCCGGGTCCGGCACCACCTCCTGCCCGGATCATCGACAGCGAGCCGGCTTGGACTGTGCGCCGGCTCCTTGATGTCCGACGGATGGGCCGGGGTTTTCAGTATCTGGTGGACTGGGAGGGGTACGGCCCTGAAGAACGCTCCTGGGTGAAGAGGAGCTTCATCCTGGACCCGGCCCTCCTGGCCGACTTCTACCGGCGCCACCCGGACAAGCCTGGTCGTGCGCCAGGAGGCGCCCATTGAGGGGGGGGTCCTGTTGTGTGGGCCGCTGAAGAGGAGGTACTGCTGGCCCACCACCACCAGAGGGCGCCCTGCCTGGAGTGCGGGCTCCAGGCACCGGAGGGCGCTGCCGCCTCACAGAAGCAGCCAGGGTGACAGCTGTCACCCATCACCTGAGACAGCTGATTCCAATCAACAGGGAGGTATATCAGCAGGACGGCATCTCCACCTCATTGCCGAGATATCGCCCTATCAAAGAGGTAACAATCTCCGCCCAAACGTGCTATTAATTACAGTTGTAATTCTTGTTGATTGTTTGTAGGATAGCTGACTACTGGACAACTCTTGGATAAGTACTCACCTTCCTACATTCCTTTATTGTTGTTGACAAGAGGTGGAGGTGGAATCTCCACCCTCCGTGTTGCTGGGTGCAGCCGCACCCACACCTGACTGTTTTCTATTCCTTGCCAGCAGTACCGGATCCGACGAGCGGAGGCAGTGGCCACCTGGGAGTTCGGGACTTGGCGGCTCCAGTATTCCCGGGGTTCGGTGGCAGAGGAAATCGGGTTGGTTCCGGTTCGACTTGGACAGACGTCTCCTATCGTCGAGCCTGCCCACACGACACCGTTGTAATTGGACTCAATTTCAATATTGTAATCGGCTGTGTTTGTTGTGCCTGTTTCACAACAGTAAAAACAGTGTTATTTGACTCCTCCATTGTCCGTTCATTTGCGCCCCCTGTTGTGGGTCCGTGTTCCAACACTTTCACAACATTAGGTTTTGTTCACTCAGAGGTTCATATTAGCCAGCACCTCACTTTTTCCAACAATTTAGCCAAATTCATTGCCAAATTATTTGCATTGCATTATTTATATTATGCACATTAATTCATCAAACCATTGAAACTAATTAAATGTCATGCACATGCAAATCATTTTGAGCACATAATATTTTCTTTTCCTATTTTTTTTCCTTTCTGTGGCCACTGTGAGGACACCGTTCAAGGCATACAGCTTCTTAAAATGTCTTTTGTCTGCTCTTATTTGGAGTTTCTGCAGTGGAAACATGCTTCCCCACCTCAGACACATTCTTGATGGGAGTCCTGTAGACTTTGGCCATGAGTGAGAGTGGCATTATGCTTGAGTCTTTTTTGGCCGCTCCTATTTTGCTTGGGTGCAAATGTGTGTGTGCATGTGTGCGTGCATGCGTGTGTGTATGCATGCGCGCTTGTGTGTGCGTACGCCTGCTCTGTATATGTATCTCTACTGTAATATCCTACATGTAACACCATGTAATGCACGCTGTAATGTAATACTTGAATGGCATCGACCCCTAACACAGATTTTGAACATCCTTGAACTCAAGCCACATGTCCTTCCTGTAGATGCTCTGTACACTCGAATACCATATGCATTTCTTTACAGTCGTGGCATTATGTACTTTCGTCTCATATTATCATGTCATGGCCTGTGGATGTGAAAAAAATTTAATTTGTTCTTCCATGTTACAGTTTTTCTTATTGGTGTTACTTCATGTTACGGATCCTTTACTATATGAGTGATGGCTATTCATACTTATGCATGTGCAATTACACAGTCAAAACAAAATTAAAAACAAACTTAAGCAATCACAATAATTTGTAATAAAACCACTACGTTTACGAAGACATCATTGTAAATGTTGGGGCAGTATGTCTCGTAGCTAATTTGCTACTTTGCTAAATTCATATAATACTACTAATAATGTCATATCTCCTTAAACAGATAATGATAGTAATAATAATAAATTTATATTATATGCCATGATGCATAATGTTCTTCTGCTTACCGCACGGACAGAACACAGGTTTACCTTTACATATACTGTTGAATACAATGTGAGCACTCACCGCAGATAAAGGTAAAAATGCAACATCTTTCAACCAATCACATAACTTTACTGATCCACATTGAGGGGAACAGCCCGCCCATCTGGGAACGGAGCTGGAGTGCAAAGATTCGAGGCAGGCAGAGTGTGTGTGTATGTGTGTGGTCAGCTTGCAAGCTGAAGTAGAAATGAGTTGTTCAGTGAAGGCATCTATTTAATACAAAATTTCTAAAATTAAAGTCTGTTTCCTATCAGTTTTTCAGTTGTCCGTGTTTGCTCCCCCATAACCTGGGAAAAATTGGGAATTACAACCTAACATTAATATAGATTTTCATTTTTTTTTTTTTTTTTTTTTTTTTTTTACATCAGCCTTCATTGACATCATTTTGCCACCTGTGGGAATGACATGCAGTATACTACTTATCCATCATTTCTGAATTTGGGCCCTGAACATCCAATTTGTCAGGCTGATGATGGCGCAGCACAGACTGTGTGATTGTTAACAGAATCTACTGGGTGTATTCATGTTAAAATGTCAAGCTCTGCAGAGGAACCTGGTGAGGTCTGACAGCTCTGGGTGAGCCCACCAAGCCCATATATCCCTTTTAAGTTAGAGGATGGACACCTGTAGAGCACATCCTCAAAGGTCACGATGAAAACAAGACCAGGCTTCATTAAAACATCTCCCTCCACCAGGATGGCTCAGTTAAGAACCTGGTGCCACACCGTGCCATTGATCTGCCAAGTCAAGCCAGCGCGTGTGTGGGGGGTGAGATGGAGTTTGAACAACATCAGTTGGAGATCCGCCTCTCTATCTGGCCTACAGGGAGTCAAAGGATCATCATGCTTTAATGAGTGTAAACACAGGTGCCATGACTGGAGCATATGACACCTTTTCTAATGACATATTTGTGGTTTTATATTTGTGGTAAGTGTACATGTATGGTATGGTATGGTATGGTATGATTTTATTTCTCAGGGACAGTGCACAATAATACATTGGCCTAAAAAACAGGAAAGATGCATTGTGCCAGGTTATAGCAAAAATACTATTTTCCACCTGTAGTCCATGGACAGGTTGATGTCTAACTATAAGTGACAGAGTTTGTAAGTGAAAAGAAAGTCCATTTAGCACGAAGACTATTCATACTGTAAACATATCATACCTCGGCCCTCAAATATACCATTCATAAAAAACTTTCAACATTTTATCAATTCACAAACATATACAAAAGATACCACTTTGTTCACACTCACACTCATCATATATATATATATATATATATATATATATATATATATATATATATATATATATATATATATATATATATATATATATATATATATATATATATCAATCAGTCAATCAATCAATTTTTTTATATAGCGCCAAATCACAACAAACAGTTGCCCCAAGGCACTTTATATTGTAAGGCAAGGCCATACAATAATTATGTAAAACCCCAACGGTCAAAACGACCCCCTGTGAGCAAGCACTTGGCTACAGTGGGAAGGAAAAACTCCCTTTTAACAGGAAGAAACCTCCAGCAGAACCAGGCTCAGGGAGGGGCAGTCTTCTGCTGGGACTGGTTGGGGCTGAGGGAGAGAACCAGGAAAAAGACATGCTGTGGAGGGGAGCAGAGATCGATCACTAATGATTAAATGCAGAGTGGTGCATACAGAGCAAAAAGAGAAAGAAACAGTGCATCATGGGAACCCCCCAGCAGTCTACGTCTATAGCAGCATAACTAAGGGATGGTTCAGGGTCACCTGATCCAGCCCTAACTATAAGCTTTAGCAAAAAGGAAAGTTTTAAGCCTAATCTTAAAAGTAGAGAGGGTGTCTGTCTCCCTGATCTGAATTGGGAGCTGGTTCCACAGGAGAGGAGCCTGAAAGCTGAAGGCTCTGCCTCCCATTCTACTCTTACAAACCCTAGGAACTACAAGTAAGCCTGCAGTCTGAGAGCGAAGCGCTCTATTGGGGTGATATGGTACTACGAGGTCCCTAAGATAAGATGGGACCTGATTATTCAAAACCTTATAAGTAAGATGAAGAATTTTAAATTCTATTCTAGAATTAACAGGAAGCCAATGAAGAGAGGCCAATATGGGTGAGATATGCTCTCTCCTTCTAGTCCCCGTCAGTACTCTAGCTGCAGCATTTTGAATTAACTGAAGGCTTTTTAGGGAACTTTTAGGACAACCTGATAATAATGAATTACAATAGTCCAGCCTAGAGGAAATAAATGCATGAATTAGTTTTTCAGCATCACTCTGAGACAAGACCTTTCTGATTTTAGAGATATTGCGTAAATGCAAAAAAGCAGTCCTACATATTTGTTTAATATGTGCTTTGAATGACATATCCTGATCAAAAATGACTCCAAGATTTCTCACAGTATTACTAGAGGTCAGGGTAATGCCATCCACAGTAAGGATCTGGTTAGACACCATGTTTCTAAGATTTGTGGGGCCAAGTACAATAACTTCAGTTTTATCTGAGTTTAAAAGCAGGAAATTAGAGGTCATCCATGTCTTTATGTCTGTAAGACAATCCTGCAGTTTAGCTAATTGGTGTGTGTCCTCTGGCTTCATGGATAGATAAAGCTGGGTATCATCTGCGTAACAATGAAAATTTAAGCAATACCGTCTAATAATACTGCCTAAGGGAAGCATGTATAAAGTGAATAAAATTGGTCCTAGCACAGAACCTTGTGGAACTCCATAATTAACTTTAGTCTGTGAAGAAGATTCCCCATTTACATGAACAAATTGTAATCTATTAGACAAATATGATTCAAACCACCGCAGCGCAGTGCCTTTAATACCTATGGCATGCTCTAATCTCTGTAATAAAATTTTATGGTCAACAGTATCAAAAGCAGCACTGAGGTCTAACAGAACAAGCACAGAGATGAGTCCACTGTCCGAGGCCATAAGAAGATCATTTGTAACCTTCACTAATGCTGTTTCTGTACTATGATGAATTCTAAAACCTGACTGAAACTCTTCAAATAGACCATTCCTCTGCAGATGATCAGTTAGCTGTTTTACAACTACCCTTTCAAGAATTTTTGAGAGAAAAGGAAGGTTGGAGATTGGCCTATATTTAGCTAAGATAGCTGGGTCAAGTGATGGCTTTTTAAGTAATGGTTTAATTACTGCCACCTTAAAAGCCTGTGGTACATAGCCAACTAACAAAGATAGATTGATCATATTTAAGATCGAAGCATTAAATAATGGTAGGGCTTCCTTGAGCAGCCTGGTAGGAATGGGGTCTAATAAACATGTTGATGGTTTGGATGAAGTAACTAATGAAAATAACTCAGACAGAACAATCAGAGAGAAAGAGTCTAACCAAATACCGGCATCACTGAAAGCAGCCAAAGATAACGATACGTCTTTGGGATGGTTATGAGTAATTTTTTCTCTAATAGTTAAAATTTTGTTATCAAAGAAAGTCATGAAGTCATTACTAGTTAAAGTTAATGGAATACTCAGCTCAATAGGGCTCTGACTCTTTGTCAGCCTGGCTACAGTGCTGAAAAGAAACCTGGGGTTGTTCTTATTTTCTTCAATTAGTGATGAGTAGAAAGATGTCCTAGCTTTACGGAGGGCTTTTTTATAGAGCAACAGACTCTTTTTCCAGGCTAAGTGAAGATCTTCTAAATTAGTGAGATGTCATTTCCTCTCCAACTTACGGGTTATCTGCTTTAAGCTACGAGTTTGTGAGTTATACCACGGAGTCAGGCACTTCTGATTTAAAGCTCTCTTTTTTAGAGGAGCTACAGCATCCAAAGTTGTCTTCAATGAGGATGTAAAACTATTGACGAGATACTCTATCTCACAGAGTTTAGGTAGCTACTCTGCACTGTGTTGGTATATGGCATTAGAGAACATAAAGAAGGAATCATATCCTTAAACCTAGTTACAGCGCTTTCTGAAAGACTTCTAGTGTAATGAAACTTATTCCCCACTGCTGGGTAGTCCATCAGAGTAAATGTAAATGTTATTAAGAAATGATCAGACAGAAGGGAGTTTTCAGGGAATACTGTTAAGTCTTCTATTTCCATACCATAAGTCAGAACAAGATCTAAGATATGATTAAAGTGGTGGGTGGACTCATTTACTTTTTGAGCAAAGCCAATAGAGTCTAATAATAGATTAAATGCAGTGTTGAGGCTGTCATTCTCAGCATCTGTGTGGATGTTAAAATCGCCCACTATAATTATCTTATCTGAGCTAAGCACTAAGTCAGCCAAAAGGTCTGAAAATTCACAGAGAAACTCACAGTAACGACCAGGTGGACGATAGATAATAACAAATAAAACTGGTTTTTGGGATATATATATATACATAGTCACACTTTTGAAACATCACGCTATACTCTCACGCATAGGCACATACATACATCATATATACAAATCATACTTTTCAGACACCTGCACTCTGTGCTCTCACATGCACACTCTCATACACATACATTCATCAGTGGTCGGTGCAAACTTGCTTGTGCAAACGTTGGAAAAGTTGTACATTTCATTATGTCGTTTGGTAAGATATTCCACTGACTAGAGGCAACAACAGAAAAAGCAGATTTGGCAAAAGAGGTCCTACATTTAGCGATGCTGCACTCTCCTCTAGAGGTTGCCCTTGTAGCTCGAGTTGTTCTTTCTGAGCACAATGTGACAAACCTTCTTAGGGGAGGAGCAACCGTATCATAGATGATTTTAAAGAGTAGACAGATATTTGCATGTACAAGGTCTGTTAGAAAAGTATCCGACCTTATTATTTTTTTCAAAAACCATATGGATTTGAATCACGTGTGATTGCGTCAGCCAAGCTTGAACCCTCGTGCGCATGCGTAAGTTTTTTCATGCCTGTCGGTTGCTTCATTCGCCTGTGAGCAGGCTTTGAGTGAGGTGTGGTCTACCCCACTCGTCTATTTTTTATTGCGAATAAATGTCTGAATGATTTGGAGCTTTGCTGCATCAATTTTTTTCCAGAAACGGTAAGAGACCTCCAGGTGGACACCGTTCGAAAAATTAATATGGCTTTCAGGGACGATTTTATGGGATTAAACAGATTAAGGAGTGTTACTGCCCCTTTAAGGATGGCCCACAACTGCTGAGAGCGCAGCGCGCTCCAAGCGCCGATGGACAGGCTGACACCACACACAAACAACAAGATCATTTCCAACGTGAAAGCTTTGTTGATCCGGGACCTCGTCTGACTTTCACAAAAAGGCAGAAGATGTGGACTTCAGATGGATTCCGGTTGCTTTCCAGTCATGTGAATATCCGATTGTGATTGTGCATTAGCTGGACATGCCAGAACATCCAATCCAATCCACTTTATTTATATAGCACATTTAAACAACAGAACAGTTTCCAAAGTGCTGCACATAAAAATGATTATACAACTATACAAAACAATAAACCCACTCAGATACTAATAAATAAATAAACATAAAAACAATAAAACAATAAATAAATAAAACACTAGGCCAAAGACAACAGAGGACCATACAACTCATGCAGAGCTAAAAGCCAGAGAATAAAAGTGGGTCTTCAGACGAGACTTAAAACACTCCATTGTGGGGGCTGTTTGAACGTGGAGAGGCAGAGCGTTCCAGAGTCTGGGCCCAGCCACAGAGAAGGCCCTGTCCCCCCTGGTCTTAAGTCTCGTCCTAGGCACCACAAACTGGACCTGGCCCTCAGACCTCAGAGCACGCGCTGGGGAATAAATTTGGAGGAGGTCTACAATATATTGTGGGGCCAGTCCATGTAAAGCTTTAAAAAGAAATAATAAAATTTTAAAATCAATTCTAAAATTAACAGGGAGCCAGTGCAAAGACGCAAGAATGGGTGTAATATGTTCATGTTTTTGCTCCCAGTTAAGAGGCGTGCAGCAGCGTTCTGGACTAACTGCAATCTGTGAAGTGTATTTTGATTAATTCCAAAAAAAGTGAATTGCATTAGTCCAGGCGTGAAGAAATAAAAGCATGCATGATGCGCTCCAAGTCAGAAAAGGATAAAATTAATTTAATTTTGGTTAAAAGACGAAGCTGATAAAAGCTGGATTTAACAACCACCTTGACCTGCCTGTCCAGTTTAAGATCAGAGTCCATAATGACGCCAAGGTTGGTGGCGGTGGGCTTCATGTGTTGACTGAGAGGGCCCAGGTCTAATCGAACTGTGGAACCAACACTGGGCCCAAACACCATCACCTCGGTTTTGTTCTCATTTAAGCTAAGAAAATTTTGAGCCAACCAAGCCTTGACATCGTCCAGGCACACAAGCAAGGGTGTCAGGGGGCTGCTAGAGTTCTTCTTAATAGGCAAATAAATTTGAGTATCATCTGCATAAAGATGATAAGATATGCCATGTCCTGTGAGGCTTCATCACGGCGTTGCTTTTCGCCATGCAGCTCCGCCGCGACGCGCGGAATTCCTCCGCCTTTGTTCCTCTTTCCATGACAAAAACTCCTGTAACAGTGAAATGTGTTGTGGGCTGGGGTGTTTGGCTGGCTTGGTTTTTGTTTTCTGTTTCTCCCACCAGGTGGTATGCATTCAGGACTGAGTGGCTGAGCATTAGGACCTCACCCTGAACACCTGAGGCTTGTTTTCACATGCAGGTCATCAGGACTCACAGCTGTGGTGTATTTTGTCTTGATCAGAGATTGCTGCATTTAAACCTAGAATGCACAGTGTGTGATTGCCAGAGACTCGACCTTGTGAGCAGACGTGTGAGATCGACGTCAGGAGAACAATCTCACCATCACGGATGCAGAGACCGCTCCAGGTTTGACGCCACAGTCTGTGAACGAGGATTGGGTGAGGTCTCACGCTCTTCAGCACACTTCCTGAGGTAATTTGGTTTTGGTGACTTTTATGAAGTAATGACAGTGGATTAGGTGTCCCTCACACCTTGTGTTAGTGAGCTGTCACGTTATGCTAATTGTCTAATCAGCTTCTGCTGCAGTGGAGATTTGAACTGAGTTGTTCCATGCCTGCAGGGTGAGAAGCTGAGGTATAGCTTTAAGCCAGGAAGTGTTTGCTGATTGCGTGCACCTTTGAGTTGTGTCTCTCTGTGTGGAGTTGGACTCACCTCCATGTTTTCTTTCTTCACAGACTTGGTTTGTCGCGGCCACCTGGGGGGTGTCGGCGGGGTCCCTGGGTCCAAACTGCTGTGGCTCCGGACCGTTTGCGCTGTTGAGAGCGCGCCGTGTTTCCACCTCACCAGACCGCAGACTTTTTAGTTGTTTAGCACTTCACCCACTGTTATGTTTATTAAATTCTGTTACCTTTTGAACCGTGCTCTGCTTATTTTATGCTGGGTCCTTTCAAACGCTGGGTCGGTGCTCCGACCGCGTCCGAAACATAACAGAAATGTGCCGTTCATTTCTAAACTGGATGCTGTCTTGATCCGGTATGTCCTCTGACTAGCACAGGAATTGTGAAAAGATGTGGACATCAGCACTTTTCGGCACATTAAGACAGATGTGCGGAGGAGTTCGGCATGTCGTGGTGCAGCCGCTCGGCGCAAAGAAACGCCGTGATGAAGCCTCACAGGACATGTTGGGGCTTGTCCAGCTCAAGCTCAATTTCTCGGATATTCACACGACAGAAAAGCAACCGGAGTCCGTCTGAAAGCCGTCCTGAGAGACCAACACCGAGGTGGTTTTGTGCCGCGTCAAGAGCGGCACAGTGGCGCGTCCATCAGCTTCTTTTTCCATGAAAAAAGAACTACTGTAATGGTGGAATGTGCCGGAAAAAGTGCTGATGTCCACGTCTTTTCACAATTCCTGTGCTAGTCAGAGGACATACCGGATCAAGACAGCGTCCAGTTTAGAAATGAATGGCACATTTCACTGTTACAGGAGTTTTTGTCATGGAAAGAGGAACAAAGGCGGAGGAATTCTGCGCGTCGCGGCGGAGCTGCATGGCGAAAAGCAACGCCGTGATGAAGCCTCACAGGACATGTTCTGGCATGTCCAGGTCATGCACAATCACAATCGGATATTCACACGACTGGAAAGCAACCGGAATCCGTCTGAAATCCACCTTTAAGCCGTCCTGTGAGACCAACACCGAGGTGGTTTTGTCCCGCGTAATGAACGGCTCCGTGGCGCGTCCCTCGGCTTCTTTTTCCATGAAAAAAAAAAACTCCTGTAACGGTGGAATGTGCCGGAAAAAGTGCTGATGTCCACATCTTCTGCCTTTTTGTGAAAGTCAGATGAGGTCCCGGATCAACAAAGCTTTCATGTTGGAAATGATCTGGTTGTTTGTGCGGGGTGTCAGCCTGTCCATCAGCAGTTGTGGGCTGTCCTTAAAGGGGCAGTAACACTCCTTAATCTGTTTAATCCCCATAAAATCGTCCCTGAAAGCCATATTAATTTTTCGAACGGTGTCCACCTGGAGGTCTCTTACAGTTTCTGGAAAAAAATTGATGCAGCAAAGATCCAAATCGTTCAGACATTTATTCGCAATAAAAAATAGACGAGAGGGGTAGACCACACCTCACTCAAAGCCTGCTCACAGGCGAATGAAGCAACCGACAGGCATGAAAAAACTCACGCATGCGCACAAGGGTTCAAGCTTGGTTGATGCAATCACACGTGATTCAAATCCATATGGTTTTGAAAAAGATAATAAGGTCGGATACTTTTCTAACAAACCTCGTATTATTAGATTGTCAAAATTTAGAAAATCATACTTAGAATAAGACAATGATGATATTGTCTGGATTTCCTATCGTGAATTTTTATTGCCCTTTTGAACATTGATTCAAGTGGCTTTAGGACTGATTTACTGGCCTGCGACCAACTAGTCACGCAATACAGAAGGCATGAGAGAATCATAGAATTTAAATACATATGAGATGCCTCAATAGTAAGAGATCCTCGAATGTACCTAAAATTTGCCAGATTAAATTTTAAAGAATTACACAATTTCTTGACATGATTTTTAAAAGTCAAGGTTGGGTCAAGGGTAACACACAAGTAGGTGAAATTGTTTACATTTTTTTATTTTTTTTTTTCCATTTATATGGATGTCTGGTTGATTTAAAGGTTTTTGTCTGTTTGTAAAGTACATTGCAACCGTTTTGTCAACATTTAGTGTGAGACAGCAATTTTGTAGCCAAGCAGCAACCTTTTTCAATTCTCCTGTTAATTTTGTGGCCACTTCTGTCATGTTCTTTCCGTGACTAAACAGGACAGCATCGTTCGCATACATAATGATGTTAATGTCACACACCGATGGAAGATCATTAATGTACAAACTAAAAAGCAGTGGCCCTAAAATGGAACCCTGCGGAACTCCCACAGTGCAGTCTTTTAAAGGGGACAATGTGTGATTTACTCAAACACATTGTTTCCTGCCATTTAGGTATGATGCAATCCAATTTATTGTCTGATTAGACAGTTCAAAATTTGATAATTTCCTTATTAAGACATTGTGAGAAACAGCATCGAAAGCCTTTCGCAGGTCCAGAAACACAGCTCCCACTACACATATGTATTTTTCTTCACCAGAACGGCTTGAGGTTGTCCTCCGGGATTTGAGGCATGTGTTTGGGGGCCAGATTATGATGACCCCATTTATATTTCTGTCATTTTCAAACTGGTTGTCTGTCCATCTGCCTGAAATTGTCTTCATCCAGTGTAATTTGCAGATCAAATCAATCAATCAAATATACTTTATTGTGTCACCCTTCTGGAAATGGCTACACAAAGACCGTACTGCTACAGTCAACGTAAACTACAGTATGGTTGAAGAGTAAAGCCCTGCTCTCATTTTGATGGATATGCATCCCAGAACCCCACGGTGTGAAATATGGTCCATACATTGGAAAAACTTGGAGGGTCCGGGAAGATGTTTGTGATAAACCAGGATGTTCTGTCCATGTGTTGCAGCCTTGTTTTATCTATGGCAGGATTGTCAAAATGTTCAAAAATTCCTTGTTTCTTTTGCAAACTTTGACATACAGCACTATGCAAACTTTTTAGGCATCTCAGAGTTAGAATAAAAGTAGTGTTTGTTGCCTCTTCTCACCCATTGTCATGTGGGGATTGTGTCAGGTTGTTTGGTGTTTATTGTTATCTGCTTGGTGTGGGGTTTTTGTGTCTTTTCTTTCTGCTCACAGTGGAGTTAACTTGGTTTTGACTTTACTGCACTCTCTTGGCTGTAGTGGGATTTTGGTGTAGCTGGTCTATTTGTTTGTCACACCCCTTTCCTGTCTGCTCTCCCACACCTGCACCTCATCTGCACTGATCACTCTTCTTATTTAAATCCTCTGTTTGCACACATGCTTCACCAATTCGTTGTCCCTAGTGTCTTCGTTCCAGCTCTATTTCACAGTTCTTGTTCTTGTTTTGCTGTACTGTATTTTTGAACCTCTTGCCTGTTTATGACCTTGTCTTGTTGTCTCATGTTTTGGATACTGTTTCTGATTCGAGCCTGCTTGCCCATGTACTGACCTTTTTCTGGCTCTACAGTAAAACCCGTTTTTTACTATAAGGTCTGGAGTGTTTCTCACATTTGTGTCCAGTGTTTTTGGGTCCAGGTTGCTGTCACCCATCCCCTTTTTTATTGGCATGTCAACACAAAATCAGTTCAAACTAAATGGAACATGTGACCTATATATATATTTTTAAATTCCTTAATAAAGATATTCCTACTACTAATAATGATAATAATTTCTTTGTAAGTATACTGGAAAGTAGAATACCACACAAACACAGGCAACTGTGTTTGTGTGGTATTCTATCAATCAAGAGCAATCAAGAGCAAATCAATAGCAATCAAGAGCAAATCAAGAGCAATCAACTGCAAACAGAGATTTCTGATGTCTGCTAATCCAGATCCAGATCGCTTTCTAAATTCAGTGGAGTTTTCCATGCCCTAATATCTATCTGTGGTGCAAATTTGGTGACAATCCGTTAAGTAGTTTCGATGTAATCCTTCAAAGCCTATATAAAGTGAAATCCTGATCCAGAATCTGGATCCAACTCCAGATCACCTCCAAAATTCAGCTGAGTGTTCCAGGCACTAATATCTTTCTGTGGTGCAAATTTGGTGAGAATCTGTGGAGTAGGTTTGACGTAATCCTTAAAAGCCTATACAAAGTGAATCTTGATCCAGAATCCAGATCACCTCCAAAATGTAATAGTCTTCCATGGGCTAATATGTATCTGTGGTGCAAATTTGGTGAGAATTTGTGAAGTAGTTTTGACGTCATCCTTCAACGCCTACATAATGTAACACTTGATCCAGAATCTGGATCCAGATCACCTCCAAAATTTAATGGAGTCTTCCTTGGCCTAATGTATATCTGTCAGAATAGAGTCACTGCTGAAAGGAGCCAACTGAGGTGCTTCGGACATCTGGCAAGGATGTCCCCTGGGTGCCTCCCTAGGGAGTTATTCCAGACACATCCAGCTGGGAGGAGACCCCGGGGGAAGACCCAGGACTAGGTGGAGAGATTATATCGCCACACTGGTTGGGAACACCTTGGTATCCACCAGCCAAAGGTGGTTAATGTGGCCTGGGAAAAGGAAGTTTGGGGTTCCCTGTTGGAGCTGTTGCCCCTGCGACTGGGTCCTGGATATACGATTGAAGATGAGATGAGATGAGATGAGATGAGAGTTCGTGATCAAGGGGTTGGGATGGGGGAATAGAAAATGGGAACAGAGGGGTGTGAGTTTGGTGACATACATGGTTGAAAGCTATGCTTAAGTTGAATTTAAAAATGACAAAAATGGGTTCCAGTTTTCTTCAAAGGCTGACATGTGGTTCTTTCTGTCAGCAATATTTTTTCCCATTAAAATGTCTTCTGAATTTAGATTGGTCCAGTGAGTGATG
Organism: Thalassophryne amazonica; assembly: GCF_902500255.1. Lineage (NCBI taxonomy): Eukaryota > Metazoa > Chordata > Actinopteri > Batrachoidiformes > Batrachoididae > Thalassophryne > Thalassophryne amazonica. Next base: position 68,677,324 of record NC_047116.1, read on the forward strand.
TGACAAGAATTCCTTGATTTCTAGTTCTGGATGACTACTTAAGATTTAGACTTGAATCTCAATTCTACCCCTCAGCCTTTCCCCTTCCCCCTTCCCCTCTGTTTTGTGTGGGCATGAGAGACAGAGGGGTGTCTCAATTCTCTTTTTGGAGTGAGGCGGAGGTGTAGGCAGAGGGCTTCAAACCCCTCCAAACGGAGTGAATCTGGATGCACACTCCATTTGGAGGGGTAGGAGGAGCTTACTGCTGTCTCCAAAGAAACAAACATGGCCCGAAAGAGCCGAAAGAGCTGTACATCTATCTCTTAATAAAAGATAGGGAAGTGCAACAGCAGTATGTCTGAGTCTGACGTGCTGCTGCGCATACATCAATTCAGAGCGTTAGCAGTGATTCACCGCTTATCGCCTCATAAAACTTCCCGGTTTCTGCTTAAAACTGACTTAGAATGATTTAAGAGGTTTTACTTTGTCAACTGATGATTAATAATGACATTATTCCCTTTGATCGCTTGAATTTCATTCATTTTGGAATAAGGCTGAATCATACAAAATGTGGAACAAGGTTTTTTTTTTTGCATATTTATATAAAAAATAAATAAATAAAATAATCAAAAACAACAACAAAGAAATTACATGTTCATAAGTATTCACAGCCTTTGTCATGAAGTTCAAAATTGAGTACAGACTTCTATACACCTACTGGCTCCTTTGTATGTATATATTCTTATTTGTCTTTTTATATTTACTTTTTACACCTTTGCACTACGGGACTTGTCTTTTAATTTTGTTGTACCTTGTGTATAATGACAATAAAAAGCATTCTATTCTATAAAAACTGCATTCAAAAACTGCATTCATTTAGACCATATTTTTGTGGTCTGTAGCACAATCGCTTAGGGGCCCTTCACACATAACATGAATAAGTAGGAATCAGGGCAAATCATGGTGAAACAGCCCATACGAAAACATTGAGCCAACATTGTGAGGGACACACGGTCGTGTGTGTGCACCAAACCGTCGCACCGGGAACACAGTGCGAGCAGCTGGAGTGTGTGTGTAATGACATCGTATAGCTGCTGTGGAAAAAAAAAGAAATAAATGCCACCCACAGGATTCGAACCTGCAATTTACAAAAGCTCTGATTGCCAGACAGAAACTGTCCTATGAAAGGTGCGGAAAATGCCTGAAGAAAACAAGGAAATAAATGTATTTAAAAAAATAAAACCACACACCATAAAAAAACACCACATTTTATTGAATCCCTCTCATCGAGCGGAAAATACAAGTATGAACCATCTGTTCCTCTGTAGATGACCCATAGTCACAGATGTACAGTATGACATGCCATGAATGAAGCAGGGCACTTTTATCATGTCCAAATCTGCTGGCCTGGCATGTCCTGTCAGCCCCGCAGGCATGTCTGGCCCGACACATGTCCTGCCTGTCTGCAGGACAGACACCGCGTCACGTAGAACAGAGCTCATGTGGGTGACGTGACATTCAGCTCACCCGCTGCGTGTTATGATCTGACAGTCCATTTCACCTGGGACAGCCTGTCAATGTGCACCGTGCGCTCGCTCACTGCAGCCCGTCACAACAGTGATATATATTTTTATGTATGTCCATGTGAGGACAGCAACAGACAAAGACACATAACAGTGGACAGTACTTAGTTGATGTCCGTCAAAACACGGTACGTGTTCCCCAGCTGGGACCTCCAGAACCAGAGATCTCAACAGCTGCTAATGTCGGCGGACACGCCCCCTGTCAGGTCAGTGCACACACCAATGTGTCACTCTGTTTCGGTGTTATGTGATCATTTTTTTAGTTATTTATTGTGTAATTGTGTATCTAGGCAGTGTAGCACTTATTAATATACCTGTCCTGGCTGTGGTCTCTGTGTTTTTAATGTAACACACCATGTGCACTGAGCCGTCGTTTGTCTCTGGTCAGCAGCTGTAGGCAGCTCGCTGTGCTGTTTGCATTCAGACATGGCTGTCCGCCCCGCATGTGATCGTGTCTGTACATACAAGTATTTTATGCAAGTGTGCTCCCCCTGCCACCGGGGGGAGCACACTTGGTGCCTCGTCTTGGTGCCTCCAATGCCATTCTGAGCGATTGGAGGCATCTCAGATTTTTCATGAATGGCATTAAATCATGTTATGTGTAAAGGGGCCCTTAAGTCTGCCTCAGAATGGCAATGCACCAGCACTTTACCGGCACACCTGTATTCTAAGACAAACACAACCAAGGGGACACAGATGTGCCCAATACTCTTGCTGCTTACACAATGTGGGCAGTGGGTATGAAAATGTCAACTGCAGTGGGTGAAAACTACCAATGGTATTGCACAGGGCCATGCAGCAAGTGCCACAGAGCACCTCAGTACCAGTGGAAGAAGACATGTACAGGCATAGGATCACTACACTGCACAATCAGGAGATCAGACGCAGCCATGGGGACTGCAGATCAGCCACCCAATGAAAGAGCACACCCAACCTCTGCATACATGGGAGTAGAGCATCCCTCTGAGCATGGGGTGTCAGTCACAGACTCCCAGTTTCAACAACAGACAAAGCCCTACAACCCACAGAGTGAGCCAGTGCCCCACCTTGGACCACCCACTACAGCAAGAGCTAGCAACACCCCCAAATACCAATGGCACCATGGTCCCTGCACAGGCACTCACTATCTCCAACCACTGAGAATGCAACCCATACCGCCCAGAGGAGGTTCCCAACAGCCCCACAGCACACCAGCCTTTCATTCACCTATTAACACACTAGCACCAGGTGCTGCCATGCAAGGTAGCAACTGCACAACGGGAGCAACCTGGGGATAAAGAACTGCTCAAGGATGTTTTAGCAAGTTTCCAGTCTGACAGGGAATCGAGCCGAGGATCCTCTGGTCACAAGCCCACATTTGTCACCACCAGCCTTACATTATCATGTCTACTAAATAAAAGAAGATGGTGGAATAAATTAAAAATCAATGAGGGAAAAAACAGAATATTGATGGTGTTGAACCTCAGCAGGAGCTTCTTTGACAGAAACAGGTACACAAACCTTCTTATTTGGAAGCTGCTAACCTTTCATGGCCTCCACGTCCTTTCTGAACAGACCAACCATTATTCATTTTATTTATTCATGAGCTTCCACACATTTTTCCACACCAAACACTGACAGTAATGCAACAGTAATGGAACAGAGAACGTTATTAATTTCAGCATTTTACCCTTCAACAAGAAGCACAAGTTTTTAAATTTACAAATTCAAAACTCTAGCAAACACACCAGTGACATTGTGGAAAGGTGTCAGCATTTAGTGTTTACATTAACCCCAGAGGAAAAGAGATTCTGTGCACAGTGTGCACCATTTTCTGAGGCCGGAGCTGTAATTAGAGTCGAGTACATGCAAAGGTCATCTGGTTGCAAACAAACTGCACACACCTGCATTTTCATCCAACAATGACAGCATTTTGTTTGAATACACATCATTTCAAATGCACTTGATTTGCCTTAGCTTCAGAGAAAATTCAGAGAATTTCATTCAGTTGAATTTTTCCTACAAGCATACATAAATGCACATGTATGTACTTAATCCAAAGCATGGCCACAAATATATGAAATATGCACAAAATGCATACAAAGTGTCAAGATGCTATGGCAGATGTTAATACCCACTTTCTCATTTAAAAGCATTAAAATATTTAATTTATAAATAAATATGTTAAAGTCACCTACTGAGTGAGGGTGTATGAGCATGTATGATCAGGTAAGAAAAGCACCCGTGTCTGTCATCTGCACTTGAAGGTGAGACAAAAAAGCCTGTGATCAAGTAAAAGGTTATATTATACAAGGATGCTGGAAAACACACTTGGCAGTTATCTTGTCACTATGATAAATAGTTATTCATAACTGGGTCATTCATCCACCTTTTCAGCAGAGGTTTATAAATCTGCAAATGTTATGGTTTGAGCAATATTCGTCACTCACACTGAGGTGATGCAGCCTCAGCATAATCCATTTTCAGGTCTCTACCCAGCTAACACATTTTGGTAACATTACAGTATAATGGTTATGGTTATCAGAAACATTTCTAGATCATTTACCTATTGTCATTACTTCTTTTTTAATATATTGACAAGTCATGTTTATAGTTGAGGGAAATTTGACAAATATATTAATTCTAGTCTCACTGTCTTTCTTACTCCAGATTTCTTTTAATGATCACACTATGACTTTAGGTATTGTTACCAGAATGTTCTGGGAATGTTTGGATGAAACATATCTTTAGGTGACTTCATTTAATGTTACCAGAATTTTCGGTGGACCAAAGGGAAACTTTCTTCCAAAATATTCCAAGAACATTACATCTATAAATATATAGATAAAGTTGAGGCTGCTGTCCACTCCATTTCCTAATAAAATGAATTTAAAAGGGTAAAAAGCATAGTAGCATACTATGCCAGTATGCTTAGCCATACGAAAGAGAAAATAAGTGCGTCTTATGTCTGGACTTGAAAGTCTCTACAGAATCTGACTGTTATATTGACGCAGGGAGATCATTCCACAAAGCAGGTGCATGATAAGAGAAAGCTCTGTGGCCCGCAGACTTTTTATTCACTCTAGGGACACAAAGTAGTCCTGCACCCTGAGAATGCACAGGCTGGGTCGGTATAGGGTTTAATGAGGTCAGCTAAGTGGGGAGGTGCTAGTCTGTGAACAATTTTATAGGTTAGTAACAGAACCTTAAAATCTGATCTCACAGGGACAGGAAGCCAATGAAGAGATGCCAAAGTGTGTGTAATGTGGTCAAACTTTCTGCTTCCTGTCAAAAGTCTGGCAGCAGCACTTTGAACCAACTGGAAACCCCTAATGCTGGACTGTGGTAAATCAGAAAATAGAACATTGCAGTAGTCCAATGTAGAAGAGAAAAATGCATGAATCAGGGTCTCAGCATGAGCCATAGACAGGATGGGATGAATCTTTGCTATATTTTGCAGGTGGAAGAAAGCAGTTCTCATAATATCTCTAATGTGGAGGTCAAAGGACAACATAGGATCAAAAATTACCCAAAGGTTCCTCACTTTGTCACTGTGATGTATGACACACGAGTCAAGGCTAAGCGTTAGCTGGTCAAATTGATGCAGATGTCTCACTGGACCAAGAACCATCATTTCAGTCTTATCAGAATTTAAAAGTAGGAAATTGCTAGACATCCAGCTTTTTACTGATGCAAGGCAATCTTCTAAGGATTTTATGTGGATGAGATTACCAGCAGCTATTGGCATGTATAACTGAGTATCATCTGCATAGCAGTGAAAGGTAATCCCAAAACGCTGCAATATGTGCCCAAGGGGTGCTATACAATGGGAGAAAAGCAGTGGGCCTAAGACAGACCCCTGTGGAACCCCAAATTTCATGTCAGCATTCTGATAATGTTCCTATAATGCTTTGGGAACTTTTTTGTTAGCTGGGTAAGAAATTATATTCCTGTGCCCTGTCACTTTAAATGAAAAGAAACAGCTGCTGGTCATGACCCTGAGGAGAAGGGTCATGACCAGCAGCTGCTTCTTGGGATAATTAAAGAAACGGCATTGTTCTGTTGCTTTAATTCAGGAAACACACCTGTCAGAAACTGAGCATCTAAACTGAAGAGGGAGTGGGTTGATCAGGTTTACAGTTCATCATGTTGGAGGATAAACAAGAGAGGTGCTGCTATTCTATTTAATAAATCTGTGTATTATAATAACGAGAAAATCTTTCAAGATGATGGTCGACATGTTATGGTAATAGGCACAACTGGAGGAACAAAAATAACCATACATAATGTGTACACCCCAAATGAAGATTGTCCACAGTTAATCAAAAAGGTTCCAACTTTACTAGCAGAAAAAGGCGAGGGGATTATACTTGTGAAGGATGATTTCAATTGCACTCTGGACTCAAAGCTGGATAGGTTAACTACAATAAGAAAATCCCTATCTAAAATGTCTAAGGGGCTATCAGATATGATGAAGGAACTGGGCCTAGTAGATATCTGACGACAACTCCTCCCTAATGACAGAGACTTCACTTTTATGTCTCAAGTACACGGACACTATTTCTGTTTATCAAAAACTGAATTGTATAGAGTAAAAGAAAGTACAATTGAGACAATCACAGTCTCAGATCATGAATGTCTCACTGCTAACAGATACAAACATTTGGCTTGACTGAATATTTCACTAGAAATGACTATGTTAGTGTCTCCCCCTCAGTTGTATGGGATGCCAAATGAAAGGGCAGTTTATTTCTATAGGATCTAAAATAAAGAAACAAAGGATCGCAAAACAACAGGCATTGGAAAATGAAATAAAAAGATTAACAAGGGAACACAAGCGATTTAGAAAAAAAGGTAAGGAAAGTGTTATGTGTCGGACGCAGCCCGGAGAACCGACCAGCGTTTGAAGGACCCAGTATGAAATAAGCAGAGCATGGTACAAAGGATAACAGAGTTTAATAAACATAACAGTGATGTGAAAAATATAAAAGTGCGCGGTCTGGCGTGGTGGATTGCGGTGCGCTCCCAGCAGCGCTAACGGTCCGGAGCCAGAACCAGTTCGGACCCAAGGACCCCGCCGACACCACCCAGGTGGCCGCGACAAACCGAGTCTGTGAAAGAAGAAATCATTATGTGAGTCCACACTCAACACACAGAGAGACCACTCAAAGGTGTACAAACAGCAAACACTTCCTGGCTTAATTGCAAATCAGCTTCCCACCCTGCAGGCATAGAACACCCCGTTCACAAAACTCCACTGCAGTGGAAGCTCATTTAAACGACTAACATACAGCTCAATATAATAAGGTGTGAGGGACACCACATTTACTGACTGTATAAATGTTAGTCACAAAACCACACGTACCTCAGGAAGTGTGCTGACGAGCGTGAGACCTCACCCCCTCCTCTTTCACAGACCATGCATCAAACCTGGACGTTCTCTGCATCCACTGATGGGAGATGGCTCTAGAGACGACGATCTCACCCGTCTGGTCACAAGGTCGAGTCTCTGGCAAATACACACTGTGTACTCCAGTCTTAAATGCCACCATGTTCCAATCCATGTAGATGCACCACAGCTGTGAGTCCTGACGAGCCGCAGGTGATCAGCCTCAGGTGATCAGGGTGAGGTCCTGATAAACTCAGCTACACAGCCACTCAGTCCCAAATGCGCACCACCTGGGAGGAAAACCAAAAGACAGAAACAGAAGACACACAAAAGCCAGCCAGGCACGCCAGCCACAACAGCACCCCACCCTCACGGGAAGCCTCCCGGCGACCACACAAACCTGGCCCAGGAGAAACACCCCCCTCCAGGGACCATGACTGGAAACCGTATCTGCATTCGTCTTCCAACAGAATCTTCATTTAACAGAACGGTTGATGTCTTCTCCTCTGGCTGCATCTTTGCCTTTGTTTCTGTCAGTCACTTAGCACAGGTGTGGCCAGGAGTTCTTAAACCTGTGCGGTCAGCCTTTGTCCAACCATGTTCAGTCTGATTAGTCATAAAACAAAAAAGACAAACACAAACAACCAAACCACCCCCCCCTCCCCAGAGGACCGTCCCATCAAACCCCGGGAAGGGGAGAAAAGAAAAACAACCCAAACTTAAGCTTGCAAATAACAATGCTAACACCACCCCCCCCCCCTCCCCAGAGGACCGTTCCATCAAACCCCGGGAAGGGGAGAAAAGAAAAACCCAAACTTAAGCTTGCAAATAAAAATGCTAACACCCCCCCCCCTCCCCAGAGGACCATTCCATCAAACCCCGGGGAAGGGGAGAAAAGAAAAACAACCCAAACTTAAGCTTGCAAATAAAAATGCTAACACCCCCCCCCCCCCCTGACGACATGTAGGGACCAACACCCCCCAGAGGGCATCCCGCCAGCTCCAGGAGTAATAACCACAGCCGAGGTCCCTCTGGGCTCCAACGTCACCCACGGGGACTCCCAGCGCCTCCCAGAGGACCATTCCATCAACCCCAGGAGACGCCTCCCCTCATGACCAACGGACCCAGCCCCGGCCGTCTATGGCTAGATGGACCCACAGCCCTTTCCCCCCCAGAGGACACCACAGTCACACCCTGAGGGCGGAAACTGGGGGGAAAAACAAAAGGAAAGAAAAAAAACATACAAACAAAACAACCCCAACCCCACCCCCGTGGCGCAGTGGAAACTGGAAGCACGTCCAGCGTCACCAACCGTGACTATACCCCAGAAGCCAACCGGGAGGAGTGGAACAGCAGTTATGGCAGACGGCACAAAACGGCGCCACTCCTCCGACTCCCAAACCAGCCACCAGCTGTGGGTATATTCCACTGCCCCAAACCTCAGCCACGCCGATGGCAGATGGCTCAAAGGCGCGCTGAAGCCGGAGGTGGAACAGGGAATCAACAAACAAAAAAAACAACAACACCCCGAACCCCCCCCCCCGGTGCAGAGGTTACCTGGGAAACGCCCAGCATAACCAAACTGTACCACTCCAGCAACGCCGACACGTACGGCTCACCCGGCTGGAGTCAGAGGAGAAGAGAGGGCATAACAACAAACAAAAAAAGAAAAAAGAAAACACAACCCAATTACCCCCCCATCACCCCCAGGGGACCGTCCCATCAAACCCTGCGGAGGTGAAACTAAAAGAAATAAAAAGAAAGACTAACAGACTAACATAAAGTTGCTTGGGTCCTTTTTTTGCTCCAAACAGACTGCAGGGACATGACCCCAGACACTTATAGTGTAAAAAAAATCCCCCACAAAAACCAACTCAAAAAACACCCACACAAAATGAACTAACCCAAAACAAATAAGTGACGTATACCGTTAAGCTCAAACAAATGGAACACACCTGTTCCAACTTAAGAGCTTAACGGTAATGTGACTCAGTCACCAACAGAGGGAGCCAGAGTGCTAAAAATGAAAAACCCCCTTTGGTGACAGAAAATAATTCATGCTGCTTTTCCTGTGAGCAGCTGTGTGTAACACACAACCAAAATGTGTTTCAACTAAATAACGCCGGAGCTGTCACAACAGACGCAGTAGTTATCTTTACCCGGGGAAACGGGGCTACGACTGTAACACAGGAAGCACCGCGACCTGTGCCACAGAGCTCCGCCGTGCGCGTTCACCCATTACAGACCCACTCCTGCAGCTCCCGTTTAAACCTCTTATCCGGTCGAAGTGTGACGCGAAGCCGTCGCCAGTCACACTCCACCATGACCCACGGATAAGGCACACACACAGGAAACACGGCTGCATGAGCGCTCAAATCAGTATTCAGTGATGGGTTCTCCAACGCGCACCATCCGGGCGGAGAGCACCCGCAACTGATCCGGATAACTTCTGAACGTCTGCTGCTGCCTTCCCGGCGCGTTACCGTCTCTGCTACCACTGGGTCCGTGATGTTTGGCCAGAGACTACTGTTATGTGTCAGACGCAGCCCGGAGAACCGACCAGCGTTTGAAGGACCCAGTATGAAATAAGCAGAGCATGGTACTGTTGGGTATTTTCTCCTCCAAACATTTTTAAAACCTTTAACAAGACAAACAGAGTCAAGAAACACCAGTGAGACAGAAAGTCAAATATTACGCGCGGAGTGCGGCCAGGCTGTACACCAAGGCTACACTAAAGTCTGGCCTGCTTTTCCGCTCTTTTTATTAAGAGACGCCCTCATCACATAAACAAGAAACTTGTCCTAAGGGTGGGGGTAATGACGCAAGACAAGTTTCTTCCCATAACATAAACGCATACGTCAATAAGTGCAGCTGTAAGGAAGAACACTTCAGGTCAGCACATCTCGTTCGTCTGTTGCAGGTATCAGCTGTTCTGCATCTGCCTGAAGTGTCCTGTCTTCCACACTCCTTCACACTAAACACCACATCACAAACGTCAAAACAAAATTGAATTCTCAGGATTGCATTAAGACAGGTGCAAAACAGCACATCTCCGTTCTCATGAGAAAGAAGACAAAGCTAAACAAGGTTGAATAACACGTACGTTCTCAGGGTGAAGTGCAAAACAGCACAACACCGTTCTCATGAGAAAGAAGACAAAGCTAAAAAAGGTTGAATAACACGTACGTTCTCAGGGTGAAGTGCAAAACAGCACAACACCGTTCTCATGAGAAAGAAGGCAAATGTACAAACGTTTAACAGTGATAACATATATACAAAATCTCTAACATTCCCCTCCTGTTTATCGCCTGTTAAAACATACAGTAGGCATCACTCAGCTTAGCACTTCTTTTTGAGATTTTCACTAAGAGGTTCATCATGGTATGTTTTCTCTAGGCTTACACCCCAGAGGTGATGTCATCATTGTCACCATCATCGGTGTCTGGGTCATCATACTTCCATTGGTCTGGGTACAGGTCAGGAGAGCCATCGTCCTCCTTGTCGTCATCTGTCCCCAGAAGTGGATATGATGCTGGACCCCCTCCTGGTCCTGGACTTATTGCTGTGGTTATCATTCTATTTACAAGGCCTCGGCGACATGGAATACAACAACATCCACACAATGTTAGAATTGCAGCAAATACTGCTATAGACACTAATAGTGAAGAAATCAAAGACCTCCATTTTCCCATCCCTTCCAGCCACCAATCCCAGCCTTCGGTGTTTACTCCACTGTGCTCTTTCATCTTCCTGTTCAACGTCCTCAGCCCGTCAATGGCTTGAGTGAGACTGCCGTCTGCAGCTGTGTTGTTGGGAATGAATGTGCAGCATTGTTCTCCGAACATGGCACAAACACCTCCTTTCTCTGCCAACAACATATCCAGAGCAATGCGATTCTGGAAGGCCATAAGGGACGTGGCTTCTAACTGTGAATGGACAGCCTTAAATCCTTCCTCAGTCCAATTTCCTAATTTCTGTACATTGTAGTGGATGTAGTTTATTCTGTCCACGTTTTTATTAATTGAGCACCACCAACAGATGGAAGATTCGAATCCAGCTGCTATTTGATTAACCAGTTTATACTCGTCAGGCACTCCCCTGGGGACTCCTATTGCGTCAATATATGTTGGATTTCCCACTCCTTTCCAATCTCTTTTCACTCTGGCTACGCCTTTCTGCCAATCTTCAGGAATAAGAGAGGCTGCATATGTCGTAACGTCTTCAGGGGTCATGGGTATGGCTTCAACTGGTAACAATAATGATATTAATGCACAATAACCTGACACATTTCGTGGCAGTCTGTCAAAGATTCTGTTATCCCCACACCACCACCATACGTCACTCCTCCCGACAGGTTTGAATGTGGGAGTACTATGGACCACATTCTTACACCAGGCGGTGTGGTTTAAGCTACCCAAAGTCTTACTTGTCCCTGTCAAGTGTACACATGTATGGTTAGCATGCCCAACTTTGCTTGAGAATAAAGGTTTAATCTTAGTCAATTTGGTCACTGGATAGATCTTGTCCCACTTAGAACATTTGTTGTTTGCCGCAATGTATGTCTGTGTCATAGCAGTCAGTAGACAGTCTTTGGGTAATGCTGCCGGTATTACCTGTAATATAGGTCTGGGTCCCATACATACAACACAGTCCTTCTTTGCTGCTAGTCCTGCTTGTTCTGCCATTAAAAGCCAATTGTTATTTTGTCCACTAATTCCAGTAGTTACTAGGAACCAGTCATCTGCCTTCATGTCTTTTGTGCCTTGTACAGACACCCCCTTTGCTTGTATGGACACCCCCTTTGCTTGTATGGACACCCCCTTTGACGTACTTAATTCGGTCAATATTGGTTGCTGTACTCTATCTGTTTCACAGAGGAAGAAATGGAAATACGGATCTTTTCCTTGTTTGTATACCCAAAGGAGGAACAACCAACAGTCTCCCTCTATATCAGGTGGGAATATGATTCCTTTTTCTGTGGTATTCACCACTATAGACAGCTTATCATCTGTTTGATACATTTTGAGACTTTGACTCTGGTACTTAGCCCACTCGGTTTGTGCCCATCTTGGTGTCCATCTACTCCATTCATCGGCTACCAACGTTTCCCATCTCCTATCTTGTTGATCGTTGGTCATATACCATGAGAAACTATTTCCGTAATTAGTCCCTCTGTCACCATCCGGCATTCCATGGGTAAGAGCACTATATGGTACAGAGATGATCACAGAAGTATTTCTAGGAATGCAGGCCTGTACACCAAATCGGTATGCATTATTCCCATCACAGCTATGTACTGTGGCATTAATTATCGGACTGGGGTCTTTGTTACTTCTTTTTGGTCTCTGCAATCTGCGGATGTGATCCTTATTATCATGTCCCGTGCTCATGGCTTTTAATAATACTCCCAATTCAAAAAAGAAAAGTAGCATAACAAGGACTGTCCGTGGGGTCCAGAAACCCCCGTTCTTTTATTTTTTTCTTTCGCCATTTCTGCACACTACAGCACACCTATGTTCAGAACAGTGGCTTCTTAATGTCTTCTGCTAGCTTTCGTGTCTAACCTGGATCTCAACACCAAGCTCACACACTATTACTAGTCTTGTCCTACTGTTCTTACTGTTTGTCTGTGTCTGCAGAAATGACTTTCTTACAGTGAGTTAAATGAATCCATGTACTTCTTTCCCCAATTTTCAAAGCTGTGGGTGTTGTGAGTAGTACTTGATAGGGCCCTTCCCATTTAGGTGAATGCCAGTGTTTTCTCTTGATGCTTCTTATCAACACCCAGTCTCCAGGTACCACTTTAGGGTCCTCCTGTGGAGAAATGGGATCATCAGTGTTTGGAACTCTCCCTCGTTGTCCTTCTAACATTTTTCTCATGTAATCCGCCAAATTGGCTTCCTCAGGTACATCCCAAATTTGTCCATAATATGGCAATCGATATTTTCTGCCAAACAATGTTTCATACGGTGTCAACCCCATGGTACTAGTTATGTTTATATACATTTTTACCAAATCTACACAATGTGTCCATGGTCTGCCTGTTTCCTCCATTGTCTTTCTAAGTCTGTTTTTTACTGTTCCATTCATCCTTTCCACTAATCCGGCACTTTGTGGATGATAAGAACAATGATTTTTGAGATTAACCTGTAGTGCTTCTCCTACGTATTGCACTATTGCATTAACAAAATGCGCTCCATTATCTGAATAGACTGTTTCTGGTATTCCAAATCGTGGGATGATGTCTTTGCATAATGCTTTAGCCACTGTAAGTGAATCTGCATGTTTTGTAGGGAACAATTCTACCCATTTTGAGAAGGCATCAATTATGACTAAACAAAATTCCTTCCCTTCATGTTTACTCAGCTGTATATAATCCATATGAATCACTTGAAAGGGATATTGTGGTGTTGGAAATTTACCTCTTTGGGGTCTCAAATTGCCTTGTGAGTTGTGTTTTGCACATATCATGCATGCTCTACAATGCTGTTTTGCATATGCTTCGAACCCATAAAGACAAAAAATAGATTGCAATTGCGATATCATACCCCCTGATGAGACATGCGTCACGCCATGGCTCATAATAGCTGCCCATTTAAACATATTTTTTGGCAATATGGGTTTCTTTTGTGGTCATACGCACAAGCCATTCGCATACGTAGCTCCTTTAGCTATCCACATTTGTTTCTCTCTGTCAGTTGCCTGCTGTTGCATGTCAGCAAGCAGTGTATGACCTAAATGCAACTCTGGGGTAGTTTCCTGTACAACAAAAATAGAAGGAGCTGCTGCTGCCTCTTTTGCTGCTCTGTCAGCAAAATCATTTCCTTTTGAAACACTGTCAGAGCCATTGGTGTGAGCCGCACATTTGCATATAGCAATTTGTTGAGGCAACTTCACAGCTTGCAGTAGGGCAGTTAGGAGAGTGGCATGAGTCACTGGCTTTCCAGACGACGTCACCATTCCACGCTCCTCCCACAGTTTTGCAAACACATGCACTGTGCTAAAAGCGTACTGGCTGTCTGTATAAATTGTTACAGCCGTACCTTCAAACAGATAGCAAGCTGCAGTTAAAGCAACTAATTCAGCTGCTTGTGCTGAAAATGACGATGGCAATGAAGCAGAATCTAATACTTCTGAATTTGTGACGACAGCATATCCAGATTGCGTTTGTCCATAAGCATTTTTGGTGGAAGAACCATCCACATACACGATTGTACTGTTTGGGATGGGTGTGTCCCGGAGGTCTGGGCGTGCTTTTGTACAAACTGTTGCTACATCAAGACAATTGTGCGGCTCACCATCCTCAGGTAAAGGTATCAATGTGGAGGGATTCAATGTTGTACATCGCTCTATCGTAAGGTGTGGCTGTGATAATAGCAAGGACATGCACGAAAGATGTCTTGCTGGGGACAAAAGGCTCATGTTTGTCTGCAACAAAAGTGCAGAGACTGCATGTGGAACTTTCAATGTCAACTGATGGAATAGAACAACATTACTGCTACTTTGAACAGCCATAGAGGCCGCAACAACAGCCTGTACGCATGGTGGTAAAGCACTTGCTACTGCATCCAATTTAGATGAGTAGTAGGCAACTGGCCTCAATTTTGAGCCATACACTTAAACCAAAACACTAGTCATGAACTTATTCTTACAATCAACTGTTTGAATGAATGGTTTACTATAATCTGGTAGTGCCAAAACTGTGGATGACACTAATGTTTGCTTTACTTTTACAAAGGCTTCCTCAGCATCTTTGTTCCATTCCAACACGGTTGACATTGAAATATCATCTTTGTACATCAAATCAGAAAGTGGACTAGTCAACTCTGCATAGCAAGGAATCCATGCCCTGCAGTAATTTGTCAATCCAAGAAATGACATCATCTGCTTTTTGGTTTGTGGTTTTGGAGCGTGCAAAATTGCTTCCTTCCTGTCAGACAGGATCGTGCGCCCTGTGGCTGATAACTCATGTCCTAAATATTTTACTTTATCCCTACACAACTGAACTTTGTTTTTACTCACTTTGTGGCCATTATCAAATAAGAAACATAATAATGCTACTGTGTCAGTTATGCAGTTTTCTCGTGTGTCAGAGGCAATCAGAATGTCATCAACATACACTAATAGTTGGCTATCTGCCGGTGGAACAAAATTGGCTAAACATGCTGACATGACTTGAGAATAAATAGTTGGGCTCTCTGCGTAACCCTGCGGTAATCTGGTGAATGTATATCGTTGTCCTTTAAAGGTAAAAGCAAACCAGAATTGACTATCTGGATGCACTGGCACAGAGAAAAATGCATTACTTATGTCAATTACTGAGAAACTATTAGAATTTGGTCTCAGCGAATTTAACAAGGTATGTGGATCTGGGACACATGGTGCTCTTTTAATCACAGCAGCATTTACTGCCTGCAGATCTTGAATCATTCTCCACCCCACTGAGGGCGGAGCCTTTTTCACAGGAAATATGGGTGTGTTACATGGTGAATCTGGACATGGCACTATTACTCCTGCTGTTAATAAATCCTCTATTACTGGCCTGATTCCGTCAATTGCATCAGGTTTCAATGGATACTGTCTTACACATGGTCTGTATTCTGTTTTTGGCCTTATAACTACAGGTTGTGCATTTTTAATCAGTCCTACGTCTGAAGGACCTGTTGTCCACAATCCTGACGGTACTGAAGAGAGAAGAGCATCCTCTTCAGGACTCAACTGAAACACTCAGGATTGTGAAGTGGACGCATCAATGTGTGTTCCAGCTGTCACCACCAATGAGACATTAACTAGCACTTTATACAACTTGGTTGATGGACTGAACTCCGTTCGTGGGCCAACTCTACTCCAATCAGAGGCTGACAAAGCTGTTATGACTGTCAGTCCCAATTCTTGCCATTCTGTCAAATATGGCTTACAAAGTGACATATGTAATGGCATACCTGTGAATTTCAATTTTGATACATCTTCAGTGGCGCCTGTTACTGTTATGACGGCTATTGAGTTGCCATCATGAATCAAATCGGTCATTGTCAGTTTCACAGGTGAAACATTTTTCAATTTAGTTTCATAGTCACCATCCGGACCTGGAGGATCTTTATGCCACATTGTGACATGCAGGTCAGGTGGTGACATCTGTTGTTCAGGATTTTTTAGTAGGGCTGTCGCTTGCAAGACGACATCTTTACCCCATCCTGCAGCATCTTCTTCTGAGATGTCAAATGTATAGTAATAGTGGAATGTGGGGTCAGCGCTTTCTTCTCTTACCATGTTAACGCCTCCTGTGCGTTCAACAACTAATTTCCCTTGTTCCACAATTATGGACAAGCCCAATGCAGTCAATCCGTCTCGTCCTAGGAGGTTAACTGGACATTGTGGCATGCTTAACACTGACATAGTACACGTCAGGCCAAATGGATCTGTCAACGTTATGGGTTTGGTGATAGGGACGTCTGATGTTTGTCCATTTGCAGAGCGAACCCTAAAGAGTTTGTTGCTTAATTGATGGACAGGTATGTTGTCATTACATGTGGTTCTACATGCTCCTGTATCACAAAGGAATGTCACTGGTCGTCCATTTACCAACAAAGTCACTTCTGGTTTTGGTACCGGATTTCCCAGCAAGGCACACAGATCCATACATACAGATTCAGACTGCCTATCTGATATGGAATCATGGATTATGGATTCTAGTCATTGTGGATACTGTGGCTGCGGAGGATTATTCCGTTGTGGAATTCTCCCTGCTGCTCCCTCAGTAGGTGGATTTGGACAATTTCTATACATATGTCCCTCTCTTCCACAGTTCCAACAAATCAGGGGACCACGTGGTGGCCCTCCCTGCTGTTGTGGTTGCCATGGTCCTTGACGTTGTGGCTGTCCACCTTGTCTATTTTGCCATGGCTTTTTGGGGCGTTTGCACTGCTTCTGCTGTCTTAAGTTGCCCTGCTGGTAATATATTTCATCATCTCCATGTGCTACATACACTCCTTTGTCGCTGTTTCTTGTCTTTTTCTGTTTTAAGACTTCTTCTGCATGACAGCAGTGTGTATGTGTGTCTTCCAATGTGCCTGTAGGCAATCCAATCCAGTGTTTCTGTATCCAAGCTTTTATATCCTTATTGGAATGTTGGATCAGAGCGTTTTTCAATTGTTGTTCATACACAGGTGTTTCTGGCAATATGCCACTATGGACCCTAAACACATTCTCAAATCTGCACCTAAACTCTGTCCATGGCTCTCCTTCTTTCTGAGTTGTCCTGGTAATTTCAGTATAATTTATCTTTGGTCCTAACACTCCTTTTGCACGTGTAATCATAGCTTCCACTCTTGTTTTCAAGACTAGATCATCATGTGTCAGTGGTACGCCTTGTTGATCTGCAGGATTCCAGTCTCCGCGTACCTGACTCCATTTAGGGCCACATGCTTTCATCCACACCTGTTGGACTTCAGGTCCATTAAGGGGGTAAGATGTTCTAATGTTTTCTATATCCTGCATAAATCCCTCAATATCGACATGTGGCGATGGTATCATGTCGACTGCTGCTTTGATATCATCAGCATTCCATGTCGATAAACGAGCATGGTTGGTAGCTGTCCTGCTGTTCCTGCACGAGGATTTGGTACTTCTATCATAGGATAGGCACCTCCCTGATCACTATGTTCCACCATGGGAGGGGCTGTAGGCACTTTCGCTTGACTGCGTGTTTGTGGTTTTTCTGGTTTTTCTCTTTTTACCTTAGGTTTTACCGCCAAATCATACTGTGGTGGCGGTACATCGTCATCCTCTGGTAGAGGAGATAAAGGTCTCTTTGTCACCGACGATCCAGCCGGCGGTGATTGTTGAGGCTGTTCTGGCTCTCTGTGCTGAATTATCACATCTTCTTCTGCCTTACCTACAGCTTTCTTTTTCCTTGCTTTCTCTAATCGTCGCTTCTCTGCTCCTTTCTGTCTGTTCTCTGCTTCTTCCTCCCAAAATGCCACTAAATCTGCCCCTACTTTCTGCATCTTTTTCTCATCACCTTTATGTTCCCGTTCTAACTCCTTCTTCAGCTTTTGTATGCTGATCAGGTTCAGTCGTCCGTCAAAGTCATGTTTATTTATCCAGGTCTCCAATTTCTTTGTTGCTTTTGGATTTTTTGCCTCCATAACTTTCCAGTCGTCAGTTGATAAATTTTCCTTATTTTTAGACGTCTTACCCCCCATTTTTATTATCCCTTGTTATAATTTGGACTTCAGACGGGGGCACACCTAGGGTGTTCTAAATCTGAAGTTTTCACACTTTCTTTGGACGTGACAATTAATTTGCCGTCGTGTGGTTGATTCCTTTCACCTCCCCGTAGGAAGCGGAATCACTTGCCTGCTGCTTCCACACGCACGGTTGTCACTAACATTGTCCAAAGTATTACACTTTCACACAGTTATTTACACTTGCGCAAAACACTATTTACACATAGAAACACTCCTAATAATCGTACGCGTATTCTTATGTCAGGGGAGCTCGCCCTCCCGTGAAATTTAACTAATGTCCTGCCTTAGGGGACTCCGCCGTCCCTGCCAAATTTAACTGCCTTTTTACAGTGCACATATTTCTACCCGGGATTTCCTGTACGTATTAAAACAGAGGAGTCCGTATCCTCCTTCCGGAATTTAACTACTTGCGTCCCTCGCAACCGTAGAGGAGTCCGCCCTCCTTACAGAGTTTAACTGTGTTTCATTAACAGACGATTCTGTATCATCGCTTACGGAGTTTAACTGTTTTATGTGATCACTTTTATCCCCTACCGGTACGCGTATATAAACAGAGGAGTCCGCACCCTCCTTACAGAGTTTAACTGCTTTGCATTAACAGGCGATTCTGTATCATCGCTTGTGGAATTTAACTGTTTTATGTGATCTGATCACCACTCACTCAGTACTGTTTACAAAGAAATTTTACTCACTGACTCGACTTCCTGTCTGTCTTCTTCGGGAAAATCTCGTCAACCAGACGATGCCAACGGTGGTCGACAATTGCAGACACGATCAATCGATCGATCAGACCTTGGCCAAGGATTTACGTCTGGACTTGACGACCTCCGCCGGACACCTCCGGTGTTGTTGAGATCCCGGACGAGCCCCCAGTCAATGTTGGGTATTTTCTCCTCCAAACATTTTTAAAACCTTTAACAAGACAAACAGAGTCAAGAAACACCAGTGAGACAGAAAGTCAAATATTACGCGCGGAGTGCGGCCAGGCTGTACACCAAGGCTACACTAAAGTCTGGCCTGCTTTTCCGCTCTTTTTATTAAGAGACGCCCTCATCACATAAACAAGAAACTTGTCCTAAGGGTGGGGGTAATGACGCAAGACAAGTTTCTTCCCATAACATAAACGCATACGTCAATAAGTGCAGCTGTAAGGAAGAACACTTCAGGTCAGCACATCTCGTTCGTCTGTTGCAGGTATCAGCTGTTCTGCATCTGCCTGAAGTGTCCTGTCTTCCACACTCCTTCACACTAAACACCACATCACAAACGTCAAAACAAAATTGAATTCTCAGGATTGCATTAAGACAGGTGCAAAACAGCACATCTCCGTTCTCATGAGAAAGAAGACAAAGCTAAACAAGGTTGAATAACACGTACGTTCTCAGGGTGAAGTGCAAAACAGCACAACACCGTTCTCATGAGAAAGAAGACAAAGCTAAAAAAGGTTGAATAACACGTACGTTCTCAGGGTGAAGTGCAAAACAGCACAACACCGTTCTCATGAGAAAGAAGGCAAATGTACAAACGTTTAACAGTGATAACATATATACAAAATCTCTAACAGGTACAAAGGATAACAGAGTTTAATAAACATAACAGTGATGTGAAAAATATAAAAGTGCGTGGTCTGGCGTGGTGGATTGCGGTGCGCTCCCAGCAGCGCTAACGATCCGGAGCCAGAACCAGTTCGGACCCAAGGACCCCGCCGACACCACCCAGGTGGCCGCGACAAACCGAGTCTGTGAAAGAAGAAATCATTATGTGAGTCCACACTCAACACACAGAGAGACCACTCAAAGGTGTACAAACAGCAAACACTTCCTGGCTTAATTGCAAATCAGCTTCCCACCCTGCAGGCATAGAACACCCCGTTCACAAAACTCCACTGCAGTGGAAGCTGATTTAAACGACTAACATACAGCTCAATATAATAAGGTGTGAGGGACACCACATTTACTGACTGTATAAATGTTAGTCACAAAACCACACGTACCTCAGGAAGTGTGCTGACGAGCGTGAGACCTCACCCCCTCCTCTTTCACAGACCATGCATCAAACCTGGACGTTCTCTGCATCCACTGATGATGAGATGGCTCTCGAGACGACGATCTCACCCGTCTGGTCACAAGGTCGAGTCTCTGGCAAATACACACTGTGTACTCCAGACTTAAATGCCACCATGCTCCAATCCGTGTAGATGCACCACAGCTGTGAGTCCTGACGAGCCGCAGGTGATCAGCCTCAGGTGATCAGGGTGAGGTCCTGATAAACTCAGCTACACAGCCACTCAGTCCCAAATGCGCACCACCTGGGAGGAAAACCAAAAGACAGAAACAAAAGACACACAAAAGCCAGCCAGGCATGCCAGCCACAACAGAAAGTTAGGCAACAACTAGATGAAGCTCTGACATATAAGACAGAGGGGGCTCTTAGATATACCAATAGAAAATATTATGAAATGCATAATCAATCTAGTCCGTTACTAGCTTTTCAACTTAGAAAAGACCAATGAAACCGTACAGTTGCCAAAATCAGGAACCCCATAAACCAGCCAGATTGAGACAGATCCAACTAAAATATCAGTCTTGTTTGCAACATATTACAACCAGTTGTTTAGGGCTGAGGAACTAGAACTCAAGGAAGAAAAAAAATGACAGCATTTCTGAGTTCCGTTAAACTGAATAAACTATTGAGTGAGGAAGCAGGGCTATTAATAAAACTCATGACAGAAAGTGAAATAAAATAAATCATTACCAAATTAAAAAAAATAATAAATCACCAGGAACAGACAGTTTCTATGGAGAATACTACAAAATATTTATGAATGAACTTGCTCCTATATTGTGTAAATTATATATGTACTAAAATCAGGAGATCCCCCAAATAATTCATGGTTGGAAGCCATATCAATAGTCATACATAAGGAGGGAAAGGACCCCCTTCAATGTACCAGTTATCTCCCAATGAGTTTACTCTGTGTGGAATATAAAACCCTGACTTCTATAATAGCTACCAGAATTCAAAAAAATATTAAGAAATTAATACAGCCAGATTTAACTGGATTCATAGTTGGACACCAAGGAACAAACAACATAAGGAGAGCCCTTAACCCACAGACAATAGGAATAAGAGACAAACAACCATGAATGTTTCTCAGCTTAGACGCTGAGAAGACATTTGATCAAGTTGACTGGGTATTTCTGAGGCAGACTCTGATGGAAATGGGTTTTGGGATAGAATTTGTGACCAGGATCAACTACTGTACAAGGAACCGCACTCCAAAGTTAGAGTTAATGGTCACTGTTCTAGTTGTTTCAGGTTGAGCGAGGTGTGAGACGGGGGGCTCGTTCTGTTGTGTCCCATATTATATAAGCATTGAACCTCTGACAGAGGCAATACGCCAAACTATACAAATTCAAGGGATAGCAGATGAAGGGAGGTCAGTTCATAAGATAATTCTATTCGCAGACGATATTGTACTTTTTGTAAAGAACCCACATAGTTAAATTCAATACATGAATATGGGTCAGTGTCTGGATACAAAATTAATGAGACTAAATCAGAAGCCATGATGATTTTGGGTACCTGGCCCACACAATTAAATAACAGTGTCTCTTTTTGCTGGTCCAAACAACGATTTAGGTATTTGGGAATTATTATTACACCTAATCCCACTCTATTGTTTGAAGTCAATTACAGGAAATTAATTAGATGAATAAAACATGATGTGACGCATTGGGAGGTCCTTCCCCTTTCTTTAATAGGTAGAGACTGTAAAAATGAACCTGTTGCCTAGACTTCTTTTCTTGTTTCAGTTCCTTCCTGTAAGAGTACCTGTTTCCATTTTAAACATGCTAGACAAACTACAGTAATCTTAACTTTCATCTGGCAAAAGAAGAGGCTGATGGTAAGGTTGAAATGCCGCCATCTACTTTAGGACAAGGGAGGATTGAGTCTGCCGAACCTTAAAAATTATTATTGGGCTGCACAAATAAATGCAATAGTGGCATGGATCGGAAATGACCGGGAGGCAATATGGATTTTGATAGAACAGGATTCAGTTAAAGGTGTCCCTTTATCTGTCATGATTGGGTGTGGCATGGCACAGAAAGTAGTAGGACACACAATGCAGATGTACAGGCTGAAGCATGGAGTTAAAAATTGGCTTTATCAAAAAAACAGGCAATGGTTCGGTACACAAAAAGGCAGTCAACGGGGCTGCAGTACAAACACATGAGAGGCAGATTCGTAGTTTAGTACACAAGCAGGAGTCAGGTTCATGGCGTGGCTTAGATCGAGTCAAACAAGCAAGGTCAAAAAACGAAGCAAACAGACTATGACAAAGAAGGCGAGGATGTGACACACGATCGACAAACTAGCAGGGAAGTGAGGGACTGTGAGAGCTTAAATACAAGGGGAGTAATCAGGGCGTGATGTAAAGCAGGTGCAGAGAACAAAGGCGTGGCTAGATGACACAGTGGAGTGACAGGTGGGTGTGATAGACAAAACAACTAAGGGCCAGTGACACACCCACAACCAACAGAGATAAAAAGAAATGAATACCACAAACTGAGTGCTCATGTGTCAGGACCCAAAAATAAGAGGGAGAAACTTAACTAAGACAGAACTCACCATGTGGCCAAAATAGAACAAATAATACAACATACAGTGAGGAAAATAAGTATATGAACACCCTGCGGTTTTGCAAGTTCTCCCACTTAGAAATCATGGAGAGGTCTGAAATTTTCATCTTAGGTGCATGTCCACTGTGAAAGACATAATCCAAAAAAAAAAAAAAAATAATCCGGAAATCACAATGTATGATTTTTTTTAAAATAATTTATTTGTATGTTACTGCTGCAAATAAGTATTTGAACACCTGTGAAAATCAATGTTAATATTTGGTACAATACACTTTGTTTGCAATTACAGAGGTCAAACATTTGCTGTAGTTTTTCACCAGGATTGCACACAGTGCAGCAGGGATTTTGGTCCACTCCTCCACACAGATGTTCTCCAAATTGTTCAGGTTTGGACTTTCAGCTCCCTCCAAAGATTTTCTATTGAGTTCAGGTCTGGAGACTGGCCAGGCCACTCCCGGACCTTGAAATGCTTCTTACGGAGCCCCTCCTTAGTTGCCCTGGCTGTGTGTTTGGGGTCATTGTCATGCTGGAAGACACAGCCATGTCCCATCTTCAATGCTCTTACTGAGGGAAGGAGGTTGTTTGCAAAAATCTTGCAATACATGACCCCATCCATCCTCCCTTCAATACAGTGCAGTCGTCCTGTCAACTTTGCAGAAGAGCACCCCCAGAGTATGATGTTTCCACCCCCATGCTTCACAGTTGAGATGGTTTTCTTGGGGTTGTTCTCATCCTCTAAACATGGTAAGGGGAGTTGATTCCAAAAAGCTCTATTTTGGTCTCATCTGACCACATGACCTTCTCCCATGCCTCCTCTGGATCATCCAGATGGTCACTGGTGAACTTTAAACGGGCCTGGACATGTGCTGGCTTGAGCAGGGGGACCTTGCTGCCCTGCAGGATTTTAAACCATGACAGCATCATGTGTTACTAATGTAATCTTTGTGACTGTGGTCCCAGCTCTCTTCAGGTCATTGACCAGGTCCTCCTGTGTAGTTCTGAGCTTTCTCAGAATCATCCTTACCCCAAAAAGTGAGATCTTGCATGGAATCCCAGACCGAGGGAGATTGACAGTCATCTTGACAGTCAGCTCAGATAAGATAATTATAGTGGGCGATTTTAACATCCACATAGATGCTGAGAATGACAGCCTCAACACTGCATTTAATCTATTATTAGACTCAATTGGCTTTGCTCAAAATGTAAATGAGTCCACCCACCACTTTAACCATACTATAGATCTTGTTCTGGCTTATGGTATGGAAATTGAAGCCTTAACAGTATTCCCTGAAAACCCCCTTCTGTCTGATCATTTCTTAATAACATTTACATTTACTTTAATGGACTACCCAGCAGTGGGGAATAAGTTTCATTACAGTAGAAGTCTTTTGGAAAGTGCTGTAACTAGGTTTAAGGATATGATTCCTTCTTTGTTATGTTCTCCAATGCCATATACCAACACAGAGCAGAGTAGCTTCCTAAACTCTGAGTGAGATAGATTATCTCGTCAATAGTTTTACATCCTCATTGAGCACAACTTTGGATGCTGTAGCTCCTCTGAAAAAGACAGCCTTAAATCAGAAGTGCCTGACTCCGTGGTATAACTCACAAACTCACAGCTTAAAGCAGATAACCTGTAAGTTGGAGAGGAAATGGCGTCTCACTAATTTAGAAGATCTTCACTTAGCCTGGAAAAAGAGTCTGTTGCTCTATAAAAAAGCCCTCCGTAAAGCTAAGACATCTTACTATTCATCACTAATTGAAGAAAATAAGAACAACCCCAGGTTTCTTTTCAGCACTGTAGCCAGGCTGACAAAGAGTCAGAGCTCTATTGAGCCGAGTATTCCTTTAACATTAACTAGTAATGACTTCATGAGTTTCTTTGCTAATAAAATTTTAACTATTAGAGAAAAAATTAGAGAAAAAATATTAGAGAAAACAAAATCTGTGATACATCTGATTAGACCTTTTATTGTTTTTTTTTTTTTGCACTACCAACAATGTTTACACTGTTTACTTCTTTGCACAACCTACACGTGTTTATATTGTGTACTGTTTACATCTGCACTACCTCCTTATTACTGCATTATTACACTATATTTACTCCTCCGTTATATTCTGTGAGACTGGATGCTGACAAAATTTTATTTTTATTTTTAGTTTAGTTAGTGGTTTTTATTGAGTGGTCTATTTTCTCTTATTTATTTAATCTTATTTGTGTGTCTGGTGTAATGTGTGTGTCTTGTCTAATGTGCAAGCTGCTGGATGCCTTGAATTTCCCTCTGGGATCAATAAAGTATCTATCTATCTATCTATCTATCTATCTATCTATCTATCTATCTATCTATCTATCTATCTATCTATCTATCTATCTATCTATCTATCTATCTATCTATCTATCTATCTATCTATCTATCTATCTATCTATCTATCTATCTATCTATCTATCTATCTATCTATCTATCTATCTATCTATCTATCTATCTATCTATCTATCTATCTATCTATCTATCTATCTATCTATCTATCTATCTATCTATCTATCTATCTATCTATCTATCTATCTAAAATTACTCATAACCATCCCCATATTGCTATCTTTGGCTGCTTTCAGTAATGCTGGTATTTGGTCAGACTCTTTCTCTCCGATTGTTCTGAGTTATTTTCATTAGTTACTTCCTCCAAACCATCAACATGTCTATTAGACCCCATTCCTACCAGGCTGCTCAAGGAAGCCCTACCATTAATTAATGCTTCAATCTTAAATATGATCAATCTATCGTTATTAGTTGGCTATGTACCACAGGCTTTTAAGGTGGCAGTAATTAAATCATTACTTAACAAGCTATCTGTTATGTGTCGGACGCAGCCCGGAGAACCGACCAGCGTTTGAAGGACCCAGTATGAAATAAGCAGAGCACGGTACAAAGGATAACTAAATTTAATTACATAACAGTGATGTGGAAAATATAACAAAAGAGTGCGCGGTCTGGCGTGGTGGTGAAACGGTGTGCTCCCAGCAGCACTAACGGTCTGGAGCCAGAAACTGTTCAGACCCAAGGACCCCGCCGACACCCCCCAGGTGGCCGCGACAAACCGAGTCTGTGAAAGAAGAAATCATCATGTGAGTCCACACTCTACACACAGAGAGACCGCTCAAAGGTGTTCACAAACAGCAAACACTTCCTGGCTTAATTACTAATCAGCTTCCCACCCTGCAGGCATGGAACACCCTGTTCACAAACTCAACTGCAGTGGAAGCTGATTAAACGACTAACATAACAGCTCAATACAATAAGGTGTGAGGGACACCACATTTACTGACTGTATAAATGCTAGTCACAAAACCTAACGTACCTCAGGAAGTGTGCTGACGAGCGTGAGACCTCACCCCCTCCTCTTTCACAGACCATGCATCAAACCTGGACGTTCTCTGCATCCACTGATGATGAGATGGCTCTCGAGACGACGATCTCACCCGTCTGGTCACAAGGTCGAGTCTCTGGCAAATACACACTGTGTACTCCAGACTTAAATGCCACCATGCTCCAATCCGTGTAGATGCACCACAGCTGTGAGTCCTGACGAGCTGCACTTGATCAGCCTCAGGTGATCAGGGTGAGGTCCTGGTAACTCAGCCACACAGCCACTCAGTCCTAAACGCGTACCACCTGGAAGGAAAAACAAAAGACAGCACAGAAGACAGAAACAAAAGGCAGCCAGGCCCCCCAGCCACAACACTATCACTTGTTCCAGCTATCTTAGCTAATTATAGGCCAATCTCCAACCTTCCTTTTCTCTCAAAAATTCTTGAAAGGGTAGTTGTAAAACAGCTAACTGATCATCTGCAGAGGAATGGTCTATTTGAAGAGTTTCAGTCAGGTTTTAGAATTCATCATAGTACAGAAACAGCATTAGTGAAGGTTGCAAATGATCTTCTTATGGCCTCAGACAGTGGACTCATCTCTGTACTTGTCCTGTTAGACCTCAGTGCTGCTTTTGATACTGTTGACCATAAAATTTTACTACAGAGATTAGAGCATGCCATAGGTATTAAAGGCACTGCGCTGCAGTGGTTTGAATCATATTTATCTAATAGATTACAATTTGTTCATGTAAATGGGAAGTCTTCTTCACAGACTAAGGTTAATTATGGAGTTCCACAAGGTTCTGTGCTAGGACCAATTTTATTCACTTTATACATGCTTCCCTTAGGCAGTATTATTAGAAAGCATTGCTTAAATTTTCATTGTTACGCAGATGATACCCAGCTTTATCTATCCATGAAGCCAGAGGACACACACCAATAAGTTAAACTGCAGGAATGTCTTACAGACTTAAAGACATGGATGACCTCTAATTTCCTGCTTTTAAATTCAGATAAAACTGAAGTTATTGTACTTGGCCCCACAAATCTTAGAAACATGATGTCTAACCAGATCCTTACTCTGGATGGCATTACCCTAACCTCTAGTAATACTGTGAGAAATCTTGGAGTCATTTTTGATCAGGATATGTCCTTCAATGCGCATATTAAGCAAATATATAGGACTGCTTTTTTTCATTTGCGCAATATCTCTAAAATTAGAAAGGTCTTGTCTCAGAGTGATGCTGAAAAACTAATTCATGCATTTATTTCCTCTAGGCTGGACAATTGTAATTCATTATTATCAGGTTCTCCTAAAAGTTCCCTGAAAAGCTTTCAGTTAATTCAAAATGCTGCAGCTAGAGTACTGACGGGGACTAGAAGGAGAGAGCATATTTCACCCATATTGGCCTCTCGTCATTGGCTTCCTGGTAATTCTAGAATAGAATTTAAAATTCTTCTTCTTACTTATAAGGTTTTGAATAATCATGTCTCATCTTATCTTAGGGACCTCTTAGTACCATATCACCCCAATAGAGCGCTTCGCTCTCAGACTGCAGGCTTACCTGTAGTTCCTAGGGTTTTTATGAGTAGAATAGGAGGCAGAGTCTTCAGCTTTCAGGCTCCTCTCCTGTGGAACCAGCTCCCAATTCGGATTAGGGAGACACCCTCTCTACTTTTAAGATTAGGCTTAAAACTTTCCTTTTTGCTAAAGCTTATAGTTAGGGCTGGATCAGGTGACCCTGAACCATCCCTTAGTTATGCTGCTATAGACTAGACAGGTTGGAGTGTGATTGATTGAGTGTGTGAACAGGTTGTCTTTTATACAGGTAACAAGTTCAAACAGGTGCAATTAATACAGGTAAAGAGTGCAGAATAAGATGGCTTCTTAAAGAAAACAGGTCTGTGTGAGCCAGAATTCTTGCTGGTTGGTAGGTGTTCAAATACTTATTTGCAGCAGTAACATACAAATAAATTATTTAAAAAAATCATACATTGTGATTTCCGGATTTGTTTTTTAGATTATGTCTCTCACAGTGGACATGCACCTAAGATGAAAATTTCAGACCCCTCCATGATTTCTAAGTGGGAGAACTTGCAAAACTGCAGGGTGTTCAAATACTTATTTTCCTCACTGTATGATCAAAATAAACAGATAAGTGTTTTACTAAGAATTAAGTGGTGAACGGAACAGATGACTACAGAATAAAAAGGTGATACAATAAACGATAAAGTGGCAAACAGACTAACTAGGAAATAGATGAACATAGAATGTATTACACAACCAAAGGAACGTAATCAGAAGAAAACACTGAAGATAAACAATAACCAAAACCAGAGACTAAAGCATAATACACTAAATGTGATAAAACTAAACTGAGACTGAAGTAACTAAAGGAACCATGAGTAACAGAATACAAATGCATAACAATGAGCAATAAAGAAAAACTACAAATTGAACAGGAACAAAGACAAAACTAAATACATGGCAACCAGGTGAAACAAAGAAAATAAATGAAACAAAACTAATCATAAACAGAGCATAACAAAATGTTAAAACACAAGGCATAGAGATCACAGAAACCACAGACAGAATAATCAAAACCAGAAGTGAGGCCAAATGACGAAACCATGACCAGGGCCCTGAATGGGCCGAATCCTGACATTATCAATATGGTGCTTTTTTGATACAAAGACAATCAATAAAATTTAAATAAAGAATGAATGGATAGCAGGAAATATAGAATTCCCCCCTCGGTGTGGGATGGGGATTTAGAAGGTGGGCGAACAAGGGTGTCTGCACAATTAATCAACTCTTTAAAGGAACAGTATTCAAATCATTCTATCAACTTCAAGAACAATTCGACCTCCCATCAAACGATTTATATAGATTCCTTCACATTAGACATTATATCACGTCATAAAGAAAGGGAGATGGTGAGCAAAATCCCAAATAAAATGAAAAAGTATTTTATCTGTGATATAAACACTTCGCAATGAAAAAACACATATCTAATATATACAAAAGGTTGATGACTGACACTTTCCAAAACATGAACCATATCAAGGAAAAATGGGAATTAGAATTAAATGTTATAACTGAAGATTCTACATGGACAGACATATGCATAGGATGTCATAAGGGAATTAGCAGCCAACTGTGGAAGGAATTTGATTGGAAAGTGAAGATTAGATACTTTAGTACTCCCTTGATCATCTCTTAATTTGTGAAAAAACCCAATGTAGCATTAGGCTGGTGGAAATGTGGAAATATTGGAGATACCACACACATTTTTTGGGGGGATTATCCAGTAATACAAGGATTTTGGGACAATGTTAAAAAGGAAATAGATATTATCTTGGAGGTAGATGTCGCTCCAGAGCCTGTGATGTTTTTGTCGGGAGCCATACCTAAAGACATACAATGGAGATCAGCGATATATACTGAGGGTCCTATTGGTAGTAGCAAAAAAAAAAAAAAAAAAAAAGATTACGGTGAACTGGAGAGATGTAAAATCACCTACTATAGGTCAGTGGGTCCAGAGACGGAATAATGTCTATATGTTGGAATGAATGAGTGCAAATTTGCAGCTAACTATGGATATTTTTGTCCAAAGATGGACTTGTATTGTTGGATTTATGTATATATGGATATGTCAGTTATCACACATTCTTTTATTATACATTCTTCTAGTCTATATTCCTTATATTATACATTCTTTTATTAATACTTTAGTAATGGAAATAAACTCATTGTATCTGTTAGAAGTCTGTTGCTGACTTCTTGATGACCTCTTGATAAAGTATGTTACAAATGAATGATTACATGAGTTGTTTTTATCCTTGCAGTTAGAGAGAAAAAGGAACTTATGTGATGTCGCAAAGCGAGGTCAGAAGAGTTGATGTCCAAAACAACTTATCAAACCATTAAAAATATAATAAAATATAAAATAAATAATAAGGAATGAAAATGTTTGTATATGATCATATGAATTGCTTTTGTGCAAAAGAATTGTAAAGATTGAATATGATTCCAAAAGAAAGTATGCTGTATTGCAAATTGTGTTACTAGCTGTGTTGCCAAATGATGTTTCTACTGCACGCATGTGGTTTCAACCACAGGAAAGAACAAAAGGTTAACCGACATGTGCTGACTGAAGATAACACCTGAAGAACGGAGCCCAGGAGAGAAGTCCTGACCGCACCTTCCCCAAACCAGTAGCCTGAGGTCGCAGAAACCAGAAGTCGCAAATCTTGCTCAACTGTAGTTGCAAGACCTGTTTATGATTGCTCAACTGCTTATGCCACGTATGCTGACAACCGCACCTGTATGACGTCCTAATAAAAAGAGCGAGAGTGCAGCCAGAGTTTAGTGCAGTTTGGAGATTGTTAGAATAGTTTGTCTCTGTGCTGCACTCCTCGCGAGCATTTACAATTGAATTCTACTCTCTGACTCTTATTTGACTGTTGTGTCTTTCTCTGTTACAGTTCTATGATGTTTAGGTGGTTTTAAACCTAACATTACTTTGGTCCTTCGAGCCGGAGGTCAACATACCTGAAGGGTTCCAGCGGACGAGACTGACACCAGGAAAATCCTTGGCCAAGGTACCGAGACCCTTTGACGGGACTGGCTCGGTCCGCCGGCTGGGATCCGGAAGGTTGAAGACTAATCCGTGAGGGGAAGACAGCGGTTGAGTGAGTAGAATTTTAATTGAAAAACAAACTATAAGTATGTGTGGTGACAGGTAGTCACATAAACGGACAGGACAGTGAATAGTGACAGGAAGTCATGTTAAAACCCTGAGAATTCTAGACAATGTCAGGTAATGTTAAACGCAGTTAAACCCCGTAAGGGTGAACAGAATCCTCTAGTATCGAACTAGTTAAACTCTGTATTAGGAGGCACGGGCTCCTCTGGCGTCTAAATTAATACCGGTGAAAAAGTGTGACAGTGTAATAAAGGTGACTGAATGAGAGTGACGGGTCATTAGATCCTCCTCTATATAAAATTACGGGAAAGTAAACAGCGACCACTGGTCAGAGGCAGAGGCAAGGATTTCCCGCTTCCTTCGGGGAGGAGAAAGGGAACTCACTGGCTGGTGGAAAATTAAATTCGCTGTCCCGTAAGAAGCACATAACCAGTGTTTAGAACACTGTAGGTGTTGAAAACCCACTGGTCTAAATTTTATCTTTATAAAAACAAAAAAGATAAAAATAACGTAAAAATGGGGAAGTCAAACAGTAAGACACAAAGGCAGGCTCCGCGGGACCGTCTAGGTAACAAAGATTGGAAATTTATGGAACAAAAAGATCCTACACATGTCTCATATTTAGACACATGGATTACAAAACATGGATTCGACGGCCAAATAAACAGACCATCATTGTCAAAATTAAGAGAATCTATTAAAAAGAAAAACAAAAATGATGAGTGGAAAATGATGAAGGAGGGATGGAACAAAATTATTGCATGGGAGGAAGCTGCAGATCAAAGACGAGAAGGTGAGAGGAAGAGTAGGGAGAAAGACAGGGAAAAACAAAACAAGACTGAAGGAGGAAATTCAGAAATTTTCTTGCACAAAAAGGAGGACGATGAAACCACCTGTCCACCCATAAGAGTGCAAGTGTATGTTGAAGAAAGACGCGGAGAAAAGGAACAGATAAATGACACCAAATCAGAATCAAAACAAACTGAAAAAATGACTGATTCTACAAAACCAAGTCTGTATCCAGACCTGGAGCAACAAACGGATGACAAACCACCAGCATATCACTCACCGCCGCCCCAGAGACCAGTTACAAGGTCCTTGACACGATCTCGAGAAATTCTGTCCCCTCCCAGTGCTCCTGAAGCATCAGGGTGGGATTGGGTTAAACTAAAGGGCTCAAAATCACCACCCGTATACTCACTTGATGGTACAGAACAGTACCCCATGATACAAGTAGCTAATCCAAATGTGGCGGTGGATCAAAGACCTACACTTTTGGTCTACCGCACTTGGACAATGGACGACATAAAGTCTGCATTAACAGGGGTGGCGGATCCTCAAGAAGATGTTGAACAGTGCTGTCGAGATTTAGAAAACCTCCGTGGTTCATATAATTTAGATGGCACGGAGGTCCAGCAGGTTTATATGGGAGCTTTAAAGAAATACTGGGGGGTTGTAAAAGGGGATTGGTCACCTGCAAGTGGCGACGGCACAGCTTTACCACATAATAGCGACATACTGACCCAGCGAGTGACAGCGTTACAAAAACGAATCAAAGAAAAATTCAAAAAACAAGCTAATTATGCTGATATTAATCGTACTAAACAAAAAGACGATGAACCTTTTGAAGATTACAAGTTAAGAATGGAAAAGGTTTTCCGTGCAAACAGTGGTCTAGTACCAGAGCAGGAAGAAGGAGTATACGAACAACAACTCAAAAACGCCCTCCATCAAAACAGCAAACAGGGAGTTAAACATTGGATTGAAAAACACATGATAAATTTTCCCACATCCACGTTAGATAACTATGTTGACCATGCTATGCATGCTGATAAGGTCCAAAGTCAGAAGAAAAATACAGGGAAAACACCTGCTGTTTTCCTGGCTGACCTGACCGATGATCCAAACGAGGACCTCTATTATCAAAGAGGATACCCGGATCGTGGTCAACAAGGCCGAGGGAATTTCAAGGGAAGATTTCAGGAAGGACGCCGACACATAGAACAGAGAGGTGGACCTCCACGTTGGAGTCAAAATAGCGACAGATTCAATGACAGGGGAAATCAGAAGAGACAGGACTTTCCACCACCAACAGGGCCGCGACAGTGTTGGATCTGTAATGAGGAAGGACACATCTCTCGGGACTGTCCTCGCAGAGGACAAAACACACATCAGAGTAAATGACTAACCGACCAATCACCAAAATTAGGTCTAGACATGCCTGTTGATCTTGATCTGCAGGAACTCATGTCAGTTGAAAGTGTCCGACCAGAAATAACGCTTTTGGTGAATGGACACTCTGTGTCCTTCTTGTGCGATTCAGGTGCCTGTAAGACAACCTGTAATGTGAAGATTCCTGGTGTCCATCGCGGAAGCGAAATATATTGGGTTCGATCAGCAAATGGGAAAATTACACCAGTCCCACTGTCTGACCCAATATGGCTGCGGGACCCTGAGGGACAATCATGTTACATGCCTATTTTACTGATGCCTGAATGTCCAGTTAATCTGTTGGGCAGAGATGGACTTTGTCAACTGAGACTAGCACTGGTGCCTCAGGGGAATAATATGATTGTGAAGCGAAAAAATGATTTACAACCTACAGATCTTAATGTCCTGACCACTGATGCAACTGATAAGTTTTATTACACATTGGATATTCCAAATGTTGAACCGCAAAACTTTGCTTCTTTACTCCTAAATTGGGGAAGGGACACCCTAACACAGGTCCAGGACGAAATGTCAGCAGAACAACTCCACATAACTATGTGGTACAAAAATACGCCAGGTCCCGACTTGCAATATGAAACCACCTTACGCACTCTTCCTACTCCACGACCGTTGGTGACCTATATCTACAGTGATGGGATCTCCAACGCGGCGTGCGGAGTGGAACAGTTATCGGACGCTGTGATGCATTTGTACAAACAAAGCGGGCCACCACACGTTTCCCTGTTCAAAGATTCTGTTGTCCCTTGGCATTGCTTATCAGCACTAGTGGACATGGGACAAAAAACCACCAATTGGGTGAGGAAAACTAGGGATATTTGGGAAAGCCCTCAGACAGGGTTGACTAGGACTCAAATTTATCTTCCAATCGACGCTCCTGTTGGAGTTCATACTGATGATAGCTCTGATGCATGAAATTTTGTACTAACTCAAGAAGAGCAGTCACTCCTTACGGAAGTACCGCCACATTTGTGGTCTTCAGGGCCAACTGATGTTGGACTAGTCAAGGGAGCACTACCTGTAGTCATCAGGCCAAAGACTGAATACAGACCTTGTATCAGACAATATCCATTAAAACCCGATGCATTGGAAGGCATCAAACCCGTCATAGCAGATCTTATTCAAGCAAAGGTCATTGTGGAGTGTCCTGATTCACCATGCAACACTCCAATTTTTCCGGTGAAAAAGGCAGCTCCTTCCACTGGTTGGAGAATGGTCCAGGACTTGCAGGCTGTTAATAATGCTGTAGTCCAGAGGGCACCTTGTGTACCTGACCCACATACATTGCTGAATTCTCTTCGACCTGATGCTACGTTCTTCACGGTTGTGGACATCAGCAATGCCTTTTTCTCCGTTCCTGTAGACAAGGATAGTCAGTTCTGGTTTGCTTTCACCTTTGCGGGAAAGCGATACACGTTTACTCGCCTACCGCAGGGCTATTGTGAAAGTCCCACAATTTATTCGCAAGTAATGTCTGCCAGCATGGCATCCTTTGTTCCACCAGGAAACAGTCAAATTCTCCTGTATGTTGATGATATTTTGCTGGTCTCACCCGATAAAACAACATGTGTAGGAGACACTCTTGCTCTATTATTCCACCTGGCGAAAGAAGGTCACAAAGTCAGTAAGAATAAATTGCAGTTGTGGAAAAATGAAGTAAAGTATTTGGGTCACAATTTGAGTTGTGAAGGACGAACAATCGTAGCAGACAGGAAAACAGCCATTCTACAGGCCCCCAAACCACTGACTAAACGACAAGTGATGTCCTTTTTGGGCCTGACAAACTATTGCAGAAGTTGGGTGCCTGACTATGCACAAATTGTGCACCCTTTAAACAGATTAATGTACACTGAAGACATTTCAATGAACACAACTGTTAAATGGACCTCTGAAGCAGAAGACGCATTTTCAAAAATAAAACAAGCATTAACCTCTGCAGCTGCTTTGGCACTTCCAAATTATAACAAAACTTTTGTACAAATGATTGACTGTAAGGGCCACTTTATGACTTCCGTACTCACACAGCAACATGGAACCAAACTCCGCCCAGTTGCGTACTACTCTGCCAAATTGGATAGTGTGGCTTGCGCCCTCCCCCATTGTGTACGTGCTGTTGTGGCAGCATCAATGGCTGTGGAATGCAGTGCTGGCGTAGTCCTCTTCCACCCACTAATCCTCAAAGTGCCACACGCAGTGTCGGCATTGCTGCTACAAACCAACATGACCTTTTTATCACCGGCACGCCATCTGTCTTGCATGGCCACGCTGCTGTCCCAACCGCATGTCACAATCGAACGATGCACCACACTGAATCCTGCAACTTTGATTCCACTTCCTGATGACGGGGAACCACATGACTGTCTAGATTCAACTCAGACTGTAGCAAAATCCAGACCGGACTTACAAGACACGCCCCTGACACTTGGCGATGTAGTTTTCGTGGATGGATCTTCTAGGAAGAATGATATGGGCATAACTTTAACAGGTTATGCTGTAGTCACAAATACTCGCGTTCTGCGAGCCGAGCGCCTGCCACCGCATTTCTCGTCTCAGGCTGCAGAGCTAATTGCTCTCTCACATGCCTGCACCTTATATAAAGACAAACCAGTCACTGTTTACACTGACAGTCAATATGCATTTGCGTCCGTTCATGTATTTGCTCAACATTGGAAAAACAGGGGGATGGTGACCTCCACTGGTAAACCTGTCACACATGGAGAACAACTAAACCGCCTCCTGGCTGCTGTTCAGTTACCCTCCAAAATTGCAGTATGCAAATGTGCAGCTCACACAGGGAAATCTGACTCTGTATCTCAAGGAAATCATTATGCAGATATTTCTGCAAAGGCTGCTGCAGCAGGAGAGCTTAGTGTACTCCATGTTGACCCAGTACAGGACATCACACTTCCTGTTGACAAACACAGTTTATCTTCTCAAGTTCTCTCTGATATGCAACATCAGAGTTCAGATGTAGAAAAGGACTTATGGACTAAACGCGGAGCTACTATCCGTGATGGCATTTATTGCTGACCATTGGGGAAACCCATTTTACCTAAAAATTTGTATAGATGGGCTGCCATATTGAGCCATGGAATTTCTCATGTCTCCACAAGGGGGATGATGAGCCAGATTAATGCCATCTATACAACCTTTGGATTTAACACGTACTCTAAACATTTTTGCAGAGCATGTCTCACGTGTGCCAAACACAACTCCCAAGGCAATTTGAGACCTAAAAGAGGAAAATTTCCCACTCCACAATATCCTTTTCAGGTTATACATATGGACTACATTCAACTAAGTAAAAGTGAGGGCAAAGAATATTGTTTAGTAATTGTGGATGCCTTTTCCAAATGGGTAGAACTTTTTCCAACCAAACGACCTGATGCATTGACTGTAGCCAAATCGTTATGCAAAAACATCATACCCCGCTATGGCATACCTGAACGAATCTATAGTGATAATGGCGCTCATTTTGTAAATGAAGTCATTAAAAACATAGGAACTATGTTTTGCATTGAACTAAAAAACCACTGTGCGTACCACCCTCAGAGCGCAGGATTAGTAGAAAGAACAAATGGAACAGTAAAAAACCGACTCAAAAAGACAATGGAAGAAACAGGGAGACCATGGACTCAGTGTCTTGAACTAGTACAGCTGTACATGAACATCACTAGTACTATAGGATTGACACCATTTGAGACCCTTTTTGGAAGACCATTTAAATTGCCTCACTTTAAAAGTCCCTGGGACATAGAAGATGAACCTAACCTAGCAGATTATATGAGAAAAATGCTCGAAAAACAGAAAACACCCACTGACGAAGAAACCCCCATCTCTCCACAGGACGACCTGTTGGTGAAACCGGGTGACTGGGTTCTAATCAGGAGCATCAAGAGGAAATGTTGGCATTCACCTAAGTGGGAAGGACCATATCAGGTCCTGTTGACAACCCCAACAGCCCTTAAAATAGCAGAGAGAGGAACTTGGGTACACCTCACACATGTTAAAAGGGTCATCTGGGCAAACCCGGTAATCAAGTAAGGGAAGTGAAGCAAAGTCTGGTAATAGTGTGGGATTCTGGTGTTAAGATCCAGGGTTGACACGAAAGCCAGTGAAGTTTTTACTGCCACTGACCTGAACTTAGGCTGACACCGGCTTTGACAAGATGGCCTTACCTAAACTGATGTGTATCACAGGAAGTATACAGGTGATACTCCTGTTACTTATCTTTTGGGGATGGTACTCACGGTTTTCACAACGGTACTCGTGTAAAAGAATACCCCTAAGGGGGAAATTGGCTGAAAATTGGACAATTGACACTGTAAATAGAACTGAACAGGTGATCCATGAGTATGATCCTACGGTTAACAATTATGATTATGACCCTGCAATTGATGATTATAATCGCAACAGAGTGAGACGCTCTTTTTGTAGGGGAGGATGTACTGGGACTGCTGGGGCCAGACAGTTCACTAATCCTTGCTCCCCGACTACAACTGATACAGTCATTACCAGAGACCTTTATGTCTGTTACAATGCCACTCAGTTTGTTTCAAAAATTGTTATACCTTTTTCAATCATACGGGTGGGAGGACAGGCCACTCCAGAAATGAGTTCCGGCACTCACTGGAAATGGCATGAATGGTATCTCTCCAGTGTTGATTGGGACCAAGATTGGGGAACAATTTTTACGTATACTGGTAGTGACTGGACACCATATCCTACCACCCAGCATGCCAAAGAGTGGAAGCGTAGACTAACTCTGACTCGACATGATAACCATCTCCTGCTGTCGTTTAATACTACCGATCAGCCGCTTCTAGAAAAACCTCCCAGAATACACTCATATACAGAGGCATCTTGTTATCATTTAACATTATTTGTGTACAGGCCCGGTGTTTACACTGACCCACATACCGACTTCTCAATTTGTACTAACATAACAAAACGAACTGACTCTTCTCCGACGACACCCACAGCGGTAGGACTGTCATTGGGTCCACAAACGTCTGTGACAAAAATTCAGATCATAAATGGGAAAATTGAAACCGATGATTGGTTTTTGGTGACCACAGGAATTAGTGGACAAAGAAACAATTGGTTGCTCATGGCAGAGCAGGCAGCAAAACCTGCCAAAAAAGACTGTGTAGTGTGCTTAGGGCCTCGTCCAATACTGCGTGTAGTACCAGCCCCTTTGACCTCCGATTGTTTGCTTGAAATTATGGTGAACACGTTCATTCCTTTAAATCACAGGTGCATAAGTTGGGATACCATCTATCCTGTGGCCAACATGGCCAAAAATAAACCCCTGTTCTCTGAAGATGTGGCAGAGGGAAATTTTACCTGTGTTAAGCTTCCAGGTACTGGTCAAAAGTTAGGGGAACTAAATGAGACCGTGTGGTGTAGCCACACTCTCACACCACCAAGCCCTTTTAAACCCATTGCTAGAAGCGATGTGTGGTGGTGGTGTGGAGATAATAGGATTTTTGATAGATTACCAAACGATGCCTCGGGTCACTGTACTCTAGTATCATTCCTTTTGCCTGTACAAGTGTTGCCCATGACTGGTGAAGAACTAACTTTAAATGCCAAAGCAGTCGTCCCTGAACATTGGACCCGCACTAAGCGAAACGCATGGAAGACTGCTGGAGATCCAACTTACATTGACGCCATAGGGGTCCCTAGAGGGGTTCCAGATGAGTATAAATTAGCTGATCAGATCGCAGCTGGTTTTGAATCCTCTATTTGTTGGTGGTGTACTGTTAACAAAAATGTAGATAGGATCAATTACATCCATTACAATGTTCAAAGATTAAGCAATTGGACTGAGGAAGGATTCCGAGCAGTGCGCTCCCAACTAGCCGCCACATCCTTGATGGCATTCCAGAACCGCATAGCCCTTGACATGCTGTTGGCTGAAAAGGGTGGGGTTTGCGCCATGTTTGGAGAACAGTGTTGTACGTTCATTCCAAACAATACAGCGGCTAATGGCAGCCTGACCCTGGCTATCGAGGGTCTGCGCACCCTGAATCATAAAATGAAGGAGCACAGCGGAGTTAACACTGCGTTTTGGGACTCGTGGTTGGATATGTTTGGGAGATATCGCACGTTAGTCTCATCTGCACTCATCTCTATTGCTGTCTTTGCTGCTATTTTGACCTTGTGTGGATGTTGTTGTATACCCTGTCTACGATCTCTAATCACTAGAATGATCACCACTGCTATCTCACCAGCAGGAAAAGACAATGCTCAGATGTACCCCCTCTTAGGAGACAACCCTGACACAGATGATAAAGAAGGCTGCTGTCATGATGACTTTGATGACAGCGTGCACTTGCCCGACCTGTTCCCAGACCCAGGTGACTACGGTGAACCTGATGACGACAATGACCTCCAAGCCTCCCGAGTGTAAATGCACCCTTACCACTGTTGGATGATCCCACAACTGAAAATCTGAAAAGAAGTGGTTGTTGGAATAAATTTTGTTCATGGGTGAATGTTCTATACCGTAAGAATGCATGATAAACAGGGGGGAAATGTTGGATTTATGTATATATGGATATGTCAGTTATCACACATTCTTTTATTATACATTCTTCTAGTCTATATTCCTTATATTATACATTCTTTTATTAATACTTTAGTAATGGAAATAAACTCATTGTATCTGTTAGAAGTCTGTTGCTGACTTCTTGATGACCTCTTGATAAAGTATGTTACAAATGAATGATTACATGAGTTGTTTTTATCCTTGCAGTTAGAGAGAAAAAGGAACTTATGTGATGTCGCAAAGCGAGGTCAGAAGAGTTGATGTCCAAAACAACTTATCAAACCATTAAAAATATAATAAAATATAAAATAAATAATAAGGAATGAAAATGTTTGTATATGATCATATGAATTGCTTTTGTGCAAAAGAATTGTAAAGATTGAATATGATTCCAAAAGAAAGTATGCTGTATTGCAAATTGTGTTACTAGCTGTGTTGCCAAATGATGTTTCTACTGCACGCATGTGGTTTCAACCACAGGAAAGAACAAAAGGTTAACCGACATGTGCTGACTGAAGATAACACCTGAAGAACGGAGCCCAGGAGAGAAGTCCTGACCGCACCTTCCCCAAACCAGTAGCCTGAGGTCGCAGAAACCAGAAGTCGCAAATCTTGCTCAACTGTAGTTGCAAGACCTGTTTATGATTGCTCAACTGCTTATGCCACGTATGCTGACAACCGCACCTGTATGACGTCCTAATAAAAAGAGCGAGAGTGCAGCCAGAGTTTAGTGCAGTTTGGAGATTGTTAGAATAGTTTGTCTCTGTGCTGCACTCCTCGCGAGCATTTACAATTGAATTCTACTCTCTGACTCTTATTTGACTGTTGTGTCTTTCTCTGTTACAGTTCTATGATGTTTAGGTGGTTTTAAACCTAACATTACTTCCTGAGGGTGTTGGTTGGCTGGGATGATGTGGTAGAACACTTAAAAAGAGATACTTACTTGAATTCCTGTTTGGAAAATCTTGCATAGCCACCATCAATATGCATCTCCTCTAGCTGGCGTTGTTACCAGCATTACTGTTATTTTGCCCCTGTTGCTGATGTTGTGATTGTGTTGCTGTTGTCTTATGTTTATTATGGTGTCATTCAAAGTCCTGTGTAAGGAAATGTTTTGTAAAACGATTAAAATGCTAAAATAAAAAGTAAGAAAAATAATTTAAAAAATTCCAATGAGTTTGTGTGTGTGTGTGTGTGTGTTCGGGGTGGGGGTGGGAGCAGCTGTGGTTGCCAACATCATCATGGCTGTCCCTTGGTGGCAATGAAGATCGCCTCTTGATCGAGTCCCAGGCAGTATGATGGACATGGAGATGACTGAACAGGCCCAGTCTCAACATACACAGTTACTTACAGACACTCCACATGGTTGCAGTGGGAAGCTTCTGCTGGTCAAGATATTGCTCTTTGTCTTCTTCTCTGTGTTGTTTGTTCACATTTTTTCAAGGACTTCCCCTCCTGTGCGGATCATTACTCATCAACTGGCTCCGCCCCTCACTTGTTCTTCCCAGGTCTTCCAGTCGATGGAGCTGCTCTTGAGGTTGTGCTTCAGGAGGTCCTTGTAGTGTTTCTTCTGCCCTCCTCTGGATCATTTTCTTTCGCTCAGCTAGGAGAAGAAGATCTGTTTTGGAAGTTGGCTGTCATCCATCCTAATCAAGTAACCCACCCACTGAAGCTGATTCTTGATGATGATACACTCTGTGCTCTGGAACTTGGCTTCAGCCAGGATGCAAGGGTTTGTACAGTAGTCTTCCCACCTGATGCGGAGGATACTCCTCAGGGAGTGTTGATGGAATTGCTTGAGGGTCTTCAGGTGCCAGCGGTAGGTAGTCCAGGTCTCACATCTGTACAACAGGGTTGGCATGATGATGGCTTTGGAGACAAGAAGTTTTGTCTCATGTCAAAGGTTTCTGTTGTTGAAAACATGGGTCTGTAGCCATCCAAAGACAGTTCCTGCATACTTGAGTCAGTGTTGGATCTCATTATCGATGCCGTTTGATGACACATGGCTGCCCAGGTATGGAAGGTGGGTCACATTCACCAGTACCTGTTGGTGCAGTTTCACAGTAGGAAGCTGTGTACTGACCATGCTGGGTGGAGGCTGATACAGGACCTCTGTCTTCTTACAGATATCCCTCTGCGGTTTCCAGGATATTCCTTTTCCATATCCTTTTCATTAATGTTTGTTCTTTTATGGTAATGTGTTGCAGTATTTACAGGTATGTACATTTCCCTGAAATATCCTGTATTTCTCAAGGCCGGCTGTTTTTTTTTTTTTTTCTAATCAGGCTCTATTCCTGTTCTCTGTTGTTCAGTATTCATAAATGGGGGAGTATTATTATTATTATTATTATTTTGAATAGGTGCACAGAATTTAACAGTATAGTCATTTACTGTGATGGTCAGGGAGGGGTGCGTTAAGTAGTGTGTGAACCACTTTTTATTTTTTGTCATTAATTTGTTTAGCTGCTAGTGTTTGCCTTTCTGTTTGTTTATGTTTTCATTGTTGTTGTGTTGGTTTACTCAGGCCCACGATTCTGTGTTTTTTGTTTCTTTTTTGTGTCAGCGGTTGCTCTAGCCTACTCTGTTTTTCCATGAATGTCTAACGCTATTAATTTGAAATTTCTCAGCCTTAATGCAGGAGGCCTTAATAATCCCGTGAAACGTGTTGCTATACTGAAGTTTTTACACTGCCAAGGAATTCAGTTACCAATGTTGCAAGAGACCCATCTGCTTGGAGGCTATATTCACAGATTAGCAAACAATTTTTTTAAGGTTATTGCCCATTCTTCTCCTCAGAACAAAACAAAAGGTGTTGCAGTTATTTGTCGCCGCAATTTACAATTTAAGCTTATTGATATCTGATCTGATAAGAGAGGCAGGATTGCACTCGCTAAGGGCCCCTTCACACATAACATGAATGAAGCCAACTAGCGCACAAAGGATGAATTGCATGCCATTCGAGAAAAATCTGAGCTGCCTCCAACGCCTTGTACACTTGTCTCTACAACTATTCACGCACACCAGTGGCTGAAAAACAGAGAGTGCCCTCTGAGAGCCCATTGGATCCCTCTTGTGGTGGGTGTCGACCAAATTCCAGGTGATACACATGAACATCCAACACCGCTTGCTGAACACTTACAAAATGTGTGGCCATTCGCGCTGTCAGCACGAAAACAGTAAGCAGACGATCACTTTCGAGCTAGATATGAAATTTGTCTGAGTGCCTCCATGAGTGTGGAGTTGCAAAGCAACACACATGTGGTGTGCCAGAATGTCTTCTCCCCCTCAACACATGTGGCATGCATGTGTATCGCACGTGTTGCACCCCCTGCTCCCTGCCAACACATGTACTGTGTGTGTGTGTTTCGTGACCCCCCCCCCCAGCATGCCACATGTGTTGCGGAGGGGTGGGGGAGCACACTTGCATGGAATGCTGATAGATGGGAACTGCCCAGCCACGTCAGAGTGCACACAGAACAGCGAGCCGCCATCCTAGCTGATCACTGACCAGAGACTCACAGACAGCTGCAAAGGACAGCTCAGAGCACATGACGTGTCACATTAAAAACACAGGGACCACAGCAAGAACAGGTATATTAATGAGTTCTACAATAACTACATATCCAATTACATATCAAATAACTAAAAAAAATGATCACATAACACAGGAAACAGAGAGTGAGATGTTGGTGTGTGCACTGAATGGACAGGGGCCATGGCCACCGACAGCAGCAGCTGTTGAGATTGCTGGTTCAGGATGTCACTGCTGTGGAACATGTATCGTGTTTTGACGGACATGGCCTTACATCTGTCCACTGTGATGCACGTGTCTGCTTGCTGTCCTCATGTGGAAATACATAAAAACATATATCACTGTTGTGACGGGCTGTAGCGAGTGAGCGCACGGCATGCACATTGACAGGCTGTCCCACGTGAAAAGGACTGTCAGATCACGGGAACAAGCGGTGGGTGAGCTGAATTTCACGTCATGCACGTGAGCTCTGTTCCTCATGACATGGTGTCTGTCCTGCAGTGCGCCACCCACAGGACATGTGTGTCAGGCGGGACACATGCACAGGGATAACTGGACACGCTGGTCCAGCAGATGTGGACATGATAAGAGCACAGGGCTTCATTCATGTCATGTCATGACTGTACGTCTGTGACCATGGGTCATCTACAGAGGAACAGGCAGTTCATACTTGTATTGTCCGCTCCATAAGAGGGATTCAATAAAATGCTGTTTTTTTGTTATGGTGTGTGGTTTTTAATTTTTTTTTCTCTACAGCAGAGGTGCGATGTTGTAGTGTTCCAGCTCCTCGCACTGTGTTTGTGCACGCGCCTGATCATGCATAAAATTGCCACTGGTGTGTAAGCACGTCTGTGTGACCGTGCATCCCTCACAACAGCAGGTGGAATGTTTTGTAGTTCCCCATTTCATGTTTGGTTTGCAGATTTTCTTCCGGTTGCTGTGTCTTTCGTGTTATGTGTGAAGGGGCCCTAAAATTTGCATAGAATGTGCAGATGTAGTCTTGATTTCCTTATACGCACCTAATGTTTTTGACAAAGGTTCTTTTGATCAGATAACTAAGTTAATGCTTAAACCTCCTGGTTTTAAGTTTATATTAGGCGCTGACTTTAATTCTGTAATCGACTGGTTGATTGACAGATCTAGCCATTCTGAAAACTTGGATCAGAAACATGCTTCAGATGCTCTTTGCACATGAATGGAGGAGACTGGAGTGGAGGATCTCTAGCGTATGCTCAATCCAAGCAGTGAAGATTTCACACATCGATCTGCAAGACATAAATCATTTTCCCATATTGATTATATATTTGCTTCTAGACTTTGCTTTTCTAATATCTCCAGTATTATCTATGTGCTGTTTTCGTTATCTGATCACAAGGCTGTAATTACCTGCGCATCATTGACTTCTACCCTCGCTCGTGCCCCTAGGTGGAGCATCAATACAACACTCCTCCGTAGTGAAAATTTCAGAATACAGTTTATCTCAGAATTTACCATATTTATTGACATTAACAAAGGGTCTGTCGATGATCCAAGGATTCTCTGGGATGCCGTTATAGGTTTTATTTGAAATAATGCCATACGCTTTGCCTCTTATAAGAAACAACTGTCACTTCCAGGCTGTGTACTTACAAAGTAAACTTGC
Organism: Thalassophryne amazonica; assembly: GCF_902500255.1. Classification (NCBI taxonomy): domain Eukaryota; kingdom Metazoa; phylum Chordata; class Actinopteri; order Batrachoidiformes; family Batrachoididae; genus Thalassophryne; species Thalassophryne amazonica. The sequence continues at coordinate 68,722,178 of NC_047116.1, forward strand.
TGTTTTGACAATCCTTTGCAGCAGTGCTTTGACGAGGAGATTGCCTCCTGCTATGACCTTGTTAAAAAAGAAATTTAAGACATTCTTAAAGACCATGCAGAATTTTTAATACATCGAATGTGACAACTTTATTACTGTAATGGGGCCAGGCCAAGCCATTTATTTGCTTGCACTTTGGCTGAAGGCGGCTCAGCGTATCTCCGATATCTCGTCCATTAGATCCAGAACTGGTAGAGGTTAACTATGCTTTTCGCTCTTTCTATGCTAAATTATACAGATCTGAAGTAACATACAATAAACAGACTTGTGTGGATTTTCTTAAAGATGCACATCTGCCTGGATTGGCGGATGAGGACTTATCAAAATTAAACTGCCCAATTACAATCACTAACTTAAAGAGGCGGTTTCAGCTATGGTCTGAGGTAAATCTGCCGGCCTGGATGGGATTCCTCCTGAGTTTTATCTCACTTTCTTGGAATATTTAGGGCCGTTGATGTTTGAAATGGTCCAGGCCTTGTTGGATGCTGATGATTCAGCTGATTTGCATGAACTTTATGAATGTTTGCAAACAAATTTAAATTATTAAGTTTGATACAACAAATGGGATACATTAATTTCACCAATTCTTTCCCCACTTTAATGAAGATTAGATAGATGTGTTATGGTTTGAACCCAAACAGAATGGAAAACCCAACGTACAGGAGGCTGAATGAGAAAAACAAATGGGATTTAATGTGCAATGAAATATTGCAAATGTGCCAACAGAATTTAGAAATACTGTAGGTAAATACTGTAGACGCTCAAAATACAAAAGCTCTATTGTGGAAAATAGAG